>NW_028254011.1:0-600000 GCF_964263255.1 Lissotriton vulgaris
ATCAGTGTCTTGCTTAACAACCATACACCCTCCTGCTCTTGGACACCTGGGCAATGCGCTTTAATTTCTTCTCATCGTATTCAATAACCAACATCACCAGTGCCACGCATAATTCCTGGACCGACTATCTGGCGGTTCCACCACAGTTTTTCCCATAGTCCATCACTTTGTTGCCGGCTTAGTGCTTCGGGCACTTTCTCTTGTTCTGTCGCAGACCCACCTCCCCCTTGGGGTATGGCCTTTGTATCTATTCTAAGTTAAGTAGTCTGCGGCTAGATTTCTCTATCAGATGTACGAGTTACTTACCTTCGTTAACGATGTATATGGTAGAAGTTGTCTAGCCGCAGATTCCTTTAACGCCCACCCATCCTCCCCGTTCTGCGAGGATCTTGCCAAGTGGTTCTCCACTTGCCTCTTTTCAGTTGCCATTGGTTTTTCTTTCACGGGTGCTCACATTGTTGCGCCCCTTTGAGAATTGCCATGTACAGCTTACTCCCTTCCAAGGGGCTTATTTCTTGTAACATGGTGCCTTTTGATTCACCTTGGTCAGGATATTCATCTTGTTCTTCTTCTTCTCCTGCTCCCTTCCCTCCCTCCCACCTTCTCTACTGAACCAGGGCTCTTGTCTCCTCTATAGTCTTCTTCTTTGGGGATCTGTTGAGCTCTGTTTCAGACCTCTATTACTATAGCGCCGGGACACTCCACGGAGTAGCTGAGCGCTATATAAATCTCTCCTTAACATAACATTGGGGAAGTGCCAATCTTTTCATACCTTCCTGCAGTGGATTGTTGTTCTTTCTGTGCTCCGTCCTTGCTGGATGGCACAGTTCTACATGGTAATAACAGTCTATTTCTGTCTGTTGAGATATTCTTCCCTTGTTGCTCGCACTTGGGGAAGGGTCTACGCTTCCCTTTGCGGGGTTCTTTCTCACAGTTTTGTTACACTCTGGCTTTTTCACTTATACGTAGACAGTGTCTGATTCTGTCTTTTATGACGGTGTCTTGCACCATACTTCCTCTTTATTTCACGGATTTTTCATCCTTTGCACACTGTTCTCATACTTTCACAGTTTTTGTTAGTGGCTCCGTGTTGTGCCGTGGAAAAGTTTCTCCAAAGAAAACTGATGTCAGCGCGCCGGGAGGGACTTATACGACCTCGCTGACGTCACATACGTGGACGACGTCAGGGCGGGGTCATGTAGCGCCGTCCCCTGGTGCCTAGAGGTGCTTTCTGCAAAAAAACTTCTGGATCCAGTCTGACGCCTGGGGATATTCTAAATTAAGGAATCTGTGGCTTGACAACGTCTATACCAGATACATCGTTACCGAAGGTAAGTAACTCGTACTGTTCGTACTTGGCCCCCTTCTATTGGAATAAGTTGCCTCTTCACATCCGAATGTGTACAGACCATTTTAGATTTAGGAAATTTTTCAAGACAGTTCTAACTCACTGTCTCCCCTATGCCTGTGATCTGCCCTAGCGCCGAGATACCCCTCCCAGGGTGATTCGTGCGTGATATCAAATTAACATTACATAATTCTGTTTTGGTTATCTTTCACGTTCGCCATTTTTTATAGATTTTGACAGTTCTGTATCTGCCTGGGTTAAACTACATTTGTGTCCTTCATTGCATTAAAAAGAAAATCATAGTATTTCTAATACCAGTCTTTCACTATAGGCACTGGTATTAATCCTCTTTGTCTGATATATCTACCCCATTGGCGCTGCCTATGGTGGTATTCAGAAGGTGTTGGATTCAACTGTATGGCAGAGTAACAAACCTTAGCGCTAGATACAATGCGCAATTTAAGAGATTTCGAATGTTCACTTTATGGAGAATACTTTTTTCAGGGTCTCCTATGTGATCTAATGTTTGTAGCGCAGTACGGCGCCTCTTCTGTCAAACAGAGTAATCTGAGTACAACATGGGGGGGGGGGGGGATCTGTAATTCACTGGAATTACAGACCCTCCCTCCATATTGTACTCACACACTGTCCGCGAGGTTTAAAATTAGCAAAACAGAATAAAATTGTAACATACCGAAGATATACGCCTAGGAACCTGGGGCGTTTGCGATTGCCTGCTGCACCTTTAACAACCTTGCTTACGAGCAGTAGTAGAGGCCTGGGGGAAGCACACCTGAATACCAGATTCCAGGACGAGGTGTGATAAAGTGGGATCGATCGCTAGATCGCACCCTCCTAATCCACACTTTCCTTTCAGCAGCCACCACACCACGTTTTCTGTCTGTCAAACTTGAAAATTGATTAAATAACCTTGGAAACATTTTCCGGTCCCGCCACTAGGGGACAGCAGAGCCTCAGACTTCATTATAGGAAAGAATCTACCTACACAGTTTAACATAAAGAGAACGATATCCTTATGTTACATAGGATTCGCAAGCTGTTTTCTAAGCATAAGATTGGAAATATTATTTCTGGAATATGTTGATACCCTTGAAGGCTGTAAGGCCAAGTGAGCGTAGAATGTTGTAAATTAAAAAGGGAGGCACAGATAGGAAAACTTAGGAATGTAAGGCTATTAGAACATTCCACCCACTGAGGGTAGAATGTTCTAAATTAAAAAGTGAGAAATAGAAAGACAAACAGTGTAATGTTAGTAGAAGCTGTATATCGCCCATTATAAGCCGTGAGCTACCCCATTGTCTTCAGTGGAGCTCCCAACATTCCAAGGTAAAGCTTTATAGACACAGGCTATACATGCCATTAAAGGCCCTATATGGCCTTGAACAAGGGAGCTTTTAATGGCCGGTAGAGCCCGATACGGAGGGCTATAAGCCTACTAGAGCATTCCGCGCCTAGAGGGCAGAATGTTCTAAATATTAAAACAAAGGCCTCATGGAACCCGAGGGGGTTGAAATCTCCTCAGGCTCCATGAGGCCTTTGTTCACAGCAACAGCTGTGAACAAAGGCAAACATTGAAATGTTGATGCTCTAGGCTTCTACCTGCCATAAGACACCCGGAGCACTCTATTGTCTTCAATGGAGATCCCATCATTCCAATGTTCTAATATAGCCTTATAATCTGTTGCTGAGGACTATACTGGATGTTAAAGGCCCTAAACCTGTGTGCGGCTCTGGCCTATAATGAGGGAGAGGGCCTTTAACAACCAGTATATCCTGAGGCAGAAGTGCTATAAGACTATTAGTGCATTCCACCCACTAAGAGATGAATGTTCTGAAATTAAAAGAGACAAACATGAAGACCAACATAACGTTTAAGCTCCGGGATTATACCAGCTATAATACTATATACTATAATATATATAAATTATATTATAGTACGTAGCTACTCCATTGTCTTTAATGAAGCTCTCAACATTCCAGTGTTTTAATATAGAAAAATCACTGTTAATGCGCATATCGTTTTGCCACATTGCAGGCATGCTGGACGGTAGGGCCTGCCTCCACCGAGAAATCCCATAGGATGATGCCCAAGAAGTAGTATCAAAAAAGAGGAGGGGTTTAAGAAAAAACAGCGATTGGCTCGGAAACTTGGCAGCCAGAAGTCAGTGCAAAAATCTGCATTTGGGAGCAGGGGGGCTTGACGAAGCAACAGAATGGTGGGTGCTGGAAGCCATCACAAGGAAGGGAGCCTGAAGTCCGCACAATCAGTCACCCCAACTTTCCCAGGTCAGAAGACATTTGCCTATGCCAGGGAAATGTTCGATGCCTGGGAGAGGTTTAAATGACAACAAATTACAATATGTCAATCTAGCAATATTTGGGGTGGCCTCACATTGAGTATTGCAGTGCTGAAGGCTACTTCTTCCAGCTGGTAAAGGAAGACGAGAGACGGACATTTTGAGAGTGTTGTGGCTGTCTCAGTGCCAGCTAGCAGTGCTTGATGCAGGTTAGTAAAGCAGAGCATTATAGGAGCTCCTGTCTGTTGCGTAGCAAGAAAAATGACTCCTTTGACTGCTGTTGGGATAGTAAAATACAGCCATGATCAGGGTTCAATGGGACCCGGTGCCACTGCACTCGCTGCCCCTGAGTCCTTTAAAGATCTCTGGTTGGAATATCTGTGCTGGTCGGTGGCAGTGGTACAGCGTGAGCACACGGTTCTTTCCAATGAAGGACAGTGCACCAGGCACACACTTCTTCTTTGGTGGCATACATGTCTTGCCTCCTCTGCACACCTGCTTTTACTAGGTAAACCATTTTCTCTTTGCCACCTGCGCGATTTCCTACTTAAGAGAAATTGTGCTCCTCTGTACTCAGACGGACATCAATATACTGGAATAGTTCATTAGTTTCCCTTCAGAACTTCCTATAAACCATGTGACTTTTAAAATGATATATTTGAAAATGTTCTGTTACATGCAACTTTTTAGCGTCTGTTTTTCTTACTCTGATTGTTCACTCCCATGGTGTACTGTGGAGCTGACATGCATATATTCTGTCAGGGCTGCTTTTGGTTCCAAATCCGTCCTGGAGACAGCCCAGAGACTGCGGCGTAGCTTCAGGTGAGGTGTTTGGGGTGTTACACCCCCTAGTAAATGTATTTTCTCGTACATATTTGGGTCCAGGTGCTTTCAGTCCGGTATGGTGAGTTGTCCGGATTTCACCAGGAATTATTCTTCACTCAAAGATAAAAACGTGCACACACACTCGCCCTCTGTTATAAAAGTCTTCAAAAATGTTGGTTATTTTACAAAATATTGTTTTTTTCTCACTTCGTACCTGTACCAAAAGTCATTTGTATTCTTTCCACTTCCCCTATAGCCCTCTCATGCACCCTACTTCTCTTATTAATATCATATGCCAGTGTGATTGTTGGGAAATACCCCCTCCCCACCCCCATCTTCCTGGCAACGCTACGCCCCTGCCCAGAGCGCTAGGTGGAGGGTGCAATATCTCCAGTGTCCCAGTGATAAATGGCCGCATTCTTTCTGCCATTCAGACCATGTTTTCAGAAAATATTTCGAACCCAAGACGTTTTTATTACGCCTCCTTGATGATAAATTCTTTTCAGCTGATACTCCCTCCTTAGCAGGTTGTTTTACAAGGAACGCCCTAAAGGCGAGGTTGCTGGAAATTCCACATTCATGTGGTTTTTTTTTTGCTCCGAAAGGATATAATTGGTTTTGAAGAGGGGGAAGAGCTTTTAACAGAGTTGAACAGGTGTGAATGGTTTCACATTCATGACGTGTTACGCATATTTCATAATATGGCTGAGATGTACGGGATTCCAGTAACACAGGTTTCCTTGTCTTATGTTTTAGGCATATCATATGAAATTCGAGGTTACCGCGTTTTGTTTAGTGCTCCTGATTTTAATGTCAGCTTCCGCTTTGAAGTTACAGATGTCTATACTGTGGGCCACTCGGTTCACCGTGCAGTGTTTCTGATTGCAAATACGTATAAGGTACGATAGAAGTGTCAGATAAACACCCGTCTGTACAATGAGGCGTCCAGTGTTGTCCCGCTCAAAAATCCCTCCAAACCAGATCAAATAATGTTTCTTAATTCTGTCTCAAATAGGCCCCACACACAATAGTGTTCCCTATTCAGCGTCTCATGTTAATGACACTCCTGTTGAGCCACACTGTTTTCTTTAAAGCAATCCTTTCCTCCCTGGAGTTAGAGCTTGCTGTATAATAACATAGCATAACCTACAAGGCGTATTTGTGGAGCAAGCAGTGACCCTCCCTGAAGCCTCCTTGACCCTGTGGACAGATAATGGATGTTCATTGTTACGTAACTCAATGGCACTCTTTTTACTGACTTCAGAAGGATGAAAGACTGAGTGGACCAGCCAAAACTCACACTTGTGACCAGTGGCGGCTCCCCCAGCTAAGGCTGAGGAGCGTCGCCCCACTGCTTTAAGAACAGTGCAGAGGAAAATTAAATTGATAACATTCCCTTATTATCATTTTATTTTTCCGTTCCTAGGTGTGGGGGCGGGTGGAGCTGGCCTGACCAAGGGTCAGGGGGAGGAGTGGTAAGCACACTAAACGTGAGTATGACTGTTTCGCCGGCCGCCATGGCCCAGCCAAACAGTCATGTGCACTTTGCATGTTCCCCACCAGGCTGTAATGCAAAGCCTAGTGGGGAACACTCATAAGCTCCCTGTCTCCGTCTGAGCGCCGACCAAACACAGCGCTGCATTGCAGTGTTGTCATTGGTTTAGTGGAACCAATCACAACACTGTATTGCAGTGGTGTCATTGGCTCAGCGTCAAACACAACGTGACATTGAAATATCAGGTACTCAATCTTTTAAAGAAGTCCTTGGGTTTATCACAGTGGGTCTAACTCAGCCTTTTACCCTTCCATGGTCAATAACCTGAGTATTAATGGGTTGGCTGATGCTTAGACCCCTGTTTTCAGTTTGGCGAAGCTGTACTTCTGTCTTTAGTTTTATTCATGCATTCTCCCATATGAGTCCGAGAGGCTGAGATCCTAGAGTGAAACAGACAGGCATCTGTGCTCTACATCAATCTACACGCAGCCAACCCCTTGCTGGGAGAAGAAAACATGGCTTCCTAGAGAAGTCATCTAGGCACTATAGTGTGGCTTCCTATGCTCTGGTGCCTAGTGCAGGCCAGCCTTAGGCTAGGTGGGTGCCAGGGCATGGCTATTCCGGGCCCCAAGGAGCACTCTTCCTTAAGCAATGCCATCACTGCCTGTCAGAAGTAAAACACTATCGAATGAAGGACACTGCATGTGGACTCTGCAGGTACCCGTGTTGGTCATTATGGAGAGGCAGCTGACTGTGGTCTGAGTGCAGAGGCTGCTGGAGGAAAGCATCACTCTCCTGCTCAGAGGGGATTCTCCCCTGGCCTGGTATCTGTCTAAAAGGCTACCTTACTTGTAGTCCCTCTTACAGACATCAATAGGGTCACTCAAGAGACAGACAGAAATGGAGGCACGCACAAGGACTTAGCGTGATTCATTTTCTTTATCACGCTCATTTATTTCTCCACCACACTGTCCCACCTACTTACTCTCCACCAGCAACCTGCCTGCTCCCTCCCTCCCTTCCTGCCTCCAACCTCCTGCCCACTCCTTAGTTCATGGCGCTCAGATTCTATCCTTGCCACTCCTGCCCCCGCTTTGCCTTTTCTTCTGCCAACCTCCTGTCCAGCCAATCAAACACCCAAGGCTAGTTAGCCATTATGCACTACTGCTCGGTATTGTGTTTGCATTTTTAAAAACATTTATTGTATTCACAAATCCTATTTCCTTTGACCTGCTTCTCGTTTCCTCTTCTCCTGCTTCCCGTTTCCTCTTCTCCTGCTTCCCGTTTCCTCTTCTCCTCCTCCCCGTTTCCTTTTCTCCTCGAAGTGCTTTGAGGTGGCCTCAGGGCTGCATTTGGTGTTTTACAAGCAACTGACGTACCACAGCACTGATAATAAAAATATAGCAATGTTTGCCTTCATTATCGTTCAAAAATACAGAATTGTAATTCGTTTTAATTTTAATTCATTTTACCTCTATTAGAATCTAATTCCTCCTCTTGATATTTAGCTCAATATAGAGTAGATTAGAGATCCTCAGATATACCTCAATCTGATAGAGACTTCTAGTTGCAGATACCTTACCGTAGAATTTTCCTCAGGCTTCGGACTGAATCTCAAACAAGCACTGGCGTTGCCAATCGGTCTCGCAGTAGGAAAGTTGGAGCTATTGGTTTTTGTAAATGACATTTTATATTTATGTTTAGTGATTTACAATGCCAATAATTTTAACTTTAGCAAATGTGACACTTATAGCATTTGTAATGCCACATGTTTTGTATTTACGTGACTTAGATGTATATATCTTAGTAATATAAATGTTTTTTTGTTAATTAATTAATATTGAAATAAAAGGTATTTATAATGTATAATGGCAATATTGTAAACTTTCCTAAATACCTTTTGTGAATATTATGTTCAGTGTTTTATTTGGTGAAGAATATCTAAAATTAGAAGTGAAATCTTAAAAAAATGTTGTGGCATTTGTAATAAAGTTTGAAACATTGAGCGAAGATTTTATAGATAGTTGTTGTTGAATTTTTGCATGGATTGATGCTGTGGTGGTGCGGATAGATGTTGTTGTTGCCTGTGTGTGCGCAGTGCCGGTGTGTGTATGCAGTGCCTGTGTGTGCTCAGTGCGCTGTGTGCACTGTGAGTGAGGGCTGTGTGCACTGTGAGTGAGGCCTGTGTTCAGTGTGAGTGAGGCCTGTGTGCAGTGCGAGTGAAGCTGTGTGCACTGAGTGAGGGCTGTGTGCACTGTGAGTTAGGGCTGTGTGCACTGAGTGTGTGCAGTATGCACTGATTGCGGACTGTGTGCAGTGTGATTGAGGGCTGTGTGCACTGAGTGAGGGCTGTTTGCACTGAGTAACGCCTGTGTGCAGTGTGAGTGAGGCCTGTGTGCAGTGTGAGTGAGGGCTGTTTGCACTGAGTGAGGGCTGTTTGCACTGAGTGAGGGCTGTTTGCACTGAGTGTGTGCAGTATGCACTGATTTCGGACTGTGTGCAGTGTGATTGAGGGCTGTGTGCACTGAGTGAGGCCTGTGTGCAGTGTGAGTGAGCTATTGGCATTCTAAATGACAATGCCTTTTATTTATGTGTTTAAAAAAACCTGCAATAATAGAAGGTATTGTCATTTACAAAACCAATAGGTCAAAGTTTCTAAAATGCGAGACCTATTGCATTTCAAATGCTTGTTTAAATTGTATTTACCATCCCGTTTCCAAACCGCAAACGCACACCCCTCTCCCCACACACCTCCACCCCCAACATGCCAGCCACAACTGGTTGTTTCTAATTCTAAGTATTACTTGCAAGGTGGAGTTGGTGTAGAAATAATTGCCACTTGATTGGTTCATAAACTTTATGATTGATGCCGATTATCACTGCTTGGGGTGGTGATGACGTATCGTAAACAGATTTCGCTGGAAAGTAAGAATCACATTGCATGCTGGGATATTGAGTACGGAACATCCATTGGGGATGAAAACGCTTAATTTAAATACACGATGCACTTTGTTTTTCTGTGGGGCACGAGGAGGACGTTGGTGCTCGTTTTCGAGCCAGTCACATTGGGTGGCTTGGATTTATTTCTGACATTGCGCTTCAGGAAGGATGGGTACATGTCTACATTTTAATCACTTACACAGCTGTATTAATCTTTCCTCACATTGGCCTTTTGGGAGTGTCACTACTGTTTAACTGATTCGTCTTCATGCTGAAAAAAAAAAGCCTGAGAGAAGCGGCAGCCGGATTAGTTAGGTTCGAAAGGAAATAGGTTGCCTCGGATCTCAGCTGGGGTCTGCAGCCTCAGAGCAAGGTAGATGTGCTGCTTGGCAATGCATTGTCGTTGGTCAGCAGGAGGCGCAGACAAGTAGCCGTCGGGGTGCCCACGAGCTCTATCCACAGGGCACTGCTGTGCGGGGGTTTTGGTGTATAGTACCGTGCCTACAATGGCTGGGCAGGGGTCTGTGGTTCTGCAACAGAAATCTTAGCGTATCAACTGTTTCCCTTCTCCCACAAGCACTCTCCCAGCTGGCCACTTGAAGTACAAACAAAGAGAGGGAGAAGCGACACTTAGAACTGACGCACACTGCTCTCCAGTATACACACGAACTGTAAACAAACAAAATCCATAAACAGAATACTGCCATACAGTGGAAAACACACGCACACAAAATGCTCACAGCGTCTGGCGACAAAAAACGCATCGACACATAAACTGAAGTTTTCACAAACTGTCACAAACAGTATGCACATAAATACATTTGTGAACAAATATACACAGAATCGGTAACACTAACAGAAAGGAACAGCCACAAGGGCCATGAGGTACCAGAAGCCGAAGGCCAAGTTCTACAAAAAAACAAAGCGCTTGGCACATGGCGTGAAACTTCAGCAGGCAGACTGCAAGGAAGTGATCGAGTCCGTGAAGGTTTGGAGGGCGGGACCGGGCAGGATGGGAAATGCTACGATTGTTAAGAGTAAAATCGCACTGTAATGCGCTGAAACTAAAAAAAAAAAACGCTATAGTCCGGAAGCAACATGGAAGCTTTGAAAGGCGGGACTGGGTGGTATGGAGACGGCCGCTATTTTTAAAAGTGAAAGCGTTTAAAATGTTATCTGCTTATATTCACTGCTTATGTACTGACAAGAGGAAATAATAGCAGCTTTATGTGATTTCCCTCATGAGCGAGGAGGGGGTGCGAGGGATGAGTGAGGATGGGGTAGCAGGGGAGGGAACATGGCCTGGGGGAAGCTGGCTGGGGAGGGGGAGGAGAAATCCAAGTAAGGCTGTGTGCCGGGAGAGAGAGGGGAGGTGCTGGAGCTGGGGAACAGATGGCCGTGAAAGTTTATGGCCCAAAAGCGCCTGCCTGTGGCCACGTGAACTCGAAGAAAACCGCACCAAAAAACCCTTGGTTTGACGAGTATTTTGAGCACTTGAATGCTCTCCATTTTCCATTCCTTCGGAATGGAAAAGGCGAGACCTAAAAAGTTTGTGAGTGGTACTCCTGCACGCCAGTAGGTGGTGTCGATTGGCTCCGAATGGCGTGGTTGGCACTAGAAATTGTGTTTGCAGTGCCTATATAGGCACACTAGCGTCAGTTCTTTTCTTTCCCCACCAGACAGCACAGATCCTGGAAGAACTACCCTTTAGTCATTTTTTGACTAGGTTTTTACCACTCTGTTTTGAGGGTATCCTCCTGGTGTGGCAGGAATAATTCATCTAGGAAAGCCGGCTTCAAGCCATGCAGAGGCTGTCCCCGGCCGATATTGGTGATGGAAGCGCACCTTATTTGCCTTTGGTGCCTCAAGCAGGACCACTACCCGGCAACCTGTCCTGACTGCTGCACCATGCACCCATAGGCCTTGAGGGAGAGATCCCTCAAGCATCTGGTGGCTCTACGTGTAATGCCGCAACAATCGAGGTCCCGATCAAGAGGAAGGTCGCGGAGCCCGAGGTCATCGTTGCACTCTAAGTCATTGAGCCACTCGGGTAAGTCCGAATATAAGAAGATGTTGTCAAAGCCTGCTTCGACTTCTCCTCGTCGCCCGCTGACGAGACGAGGGAGCTTCAACACTCGAGGCCCGACTCCGTGGTTGAGCCAGCGTCTGGGTCGGACCTGCGCATTGCTGAGTTTCCGGGAGTGACCTCCACAAAGCTGCGAGAATCTTATGAGGCCATGCACATCATATTTGGGTGGCCTGTTCCCGCTGGATACACCTTTGGTCCAGTGGGTTCAGAAGGAGCCCCTTCTGGATCCACTCCGGCTGATCTGGCACCAGTTGGGTCCCAGACATCCACCGATGGATCCAGAGCGGTGCCAGTTGTAACACCTCGACTTTCCCTGGCATCCCCCAGTGGCGCCACCCCATCCTCATCCCCGACTCCAACACGAATCCAGAGGGGCATTGACCGACACCAACTCCAGCACTGACTAGCGCCATGCCGTCCAGGCCGGAGCCCTATTCTTACGGGCTGGGACTCGGGGAGGAATAGGAGGGGTCACTGGACCCTGAAGAATGCCAGCCTTATGAAGACACTATGGACTGGTCTGAGGATATGGGTGAAGCCAGTAAACTGGACACCTCTCCAGATGCTGGTATGCTTTCTCCCCCTACTGTGGCTATGGAGGAGGGAACTTCATTTGCAATGGTGGTGCGGAGGCTTGCTGAGGTCCTTAACTTTAATTTGTCCTAGGTGGCAGTCAAGACTAATTTCTTCACTGAAGTGCTTCAGCCGGAAGTGTTCCCATCAGAACAGCTTCTGCCCTTTAATGAAGCACTTACAAACGTCCTGCTTAGGACTTAATTCAAGCCCAACAGGACTATTGTCAGCCGCGACCGCCCCAGGGGACCCACATTTTCTTACCCACCACCCCACCCTGGAGAGCTTGGTAGTCCAACTTTCCACCTCACAAGCTAGATAATTTTAGCAAGAAAATGTTTTCTTCCTCCAGCTTGGCTTTGGGGTCGGTGAACACTGCATGTCTTTTGGAGCGCTACTCCCACGCTTTGTGAGAAGCGGTTGCACAGATGCTGCCAACCGTTCCAGAGGAGACAAGGGCAATGCTCTCACAGGCTGTTGCCAACATGAGAGACACAGATAAGTTTACCATTCACTGTGGAATGGACACCACAGACTTACTAGGCAGAGTAATTTTGGCTCTGAGACGCCATGCCTGGTTAGGTCTTCCAGTAACAAACCATATCAAATTTAAGGCTCTCTGCATCGCCTACAAAGCCTTGATTAGCTCTGGCCCTGGTTTTCTGGAGCCTCTCTTTATATGGTACTAGCCCACCAGACTCCTGCACTCTGCTGGGGTCAAGCTAATTGTTAAACCCAAATTCCATAAATCAAATTGTGGTGGAAGAAGTTTGGCCACTGAAACAGTTATGCTGCAGAACAATCTTCACCCTACAACCCCAAATTTCAGATTTTTGCCCTTGCTGATCTCCTTCAGGAAGGAGCTCAAAACTTGGTTGTTTAAAAATTAATATCCCCCTCCAGTCGTGTTTTTTTAGCATCAGCGCCAAGACACCTCAGTGTATACGAGTGCTCTACACATTTTGTTAACATAACAGGATTATTATTTTTTCTGGGGCTTTCCATTCATCACTCATGGACATGCCCTTTGATAGCTCCCATCTCTACAGGACAGCAGTGCTACGGCCAGGTCTTTGAGACTTTCCCCGGCTCCTCGTCCCCCTCAATCTGCCTTTCCCTCCTTTCATGGCCACAGAAGGGGTGTACAGCCGTGTCTTAACCTTTCCAGCCACCGTGACAGGCAAGCTTACCAGCCTCTGCATAGCCGCAGACATGGCTCCTACTGATCCTGTGGGTCGGGTGGCCAGCAGTCGGGTAAGTCCATCAACCGCCCTTCAGACACAGCCTCCAAGCTCTCCTAGTCTGCCAGCTTACCATCATTGGGACCCAGTGGTCGGCAGGATGTGCCATCCCCTCGGCCACTAGCAGTTCATAACATCACAGATGGGTTGTACAGATTTTCTGAAGGGGCCCCACCCTTCCCTGCGAGACTACCCCCCACCTACTTACGACAGGCTGACGAAGGACCACCTATCTCTTTTCTATCAATAAGTGACATCTCTTTTGGCCAAAGGAGCCATAGAGAGGATGCAGATGGCAGAAGTGGGTTGGGGTTGTTATTCCCACTACTTTTTGGTGCCCAAGAAGGACAGAGGAGTTTGTCCTTTCTTAGACCTGCACTCTATTAACTTCTTTCTCAAAAATGAGAAGTTAAAAATGCTCATACTGTCTCAGGTCCTGTCTGCCGTGGACTCAGGAGACTAGATGGCAGCATTGGACTTGCAGGGCGCGTATTTTCACATTCCCATCCTGCCTGCCCACAGGCGATGCCTGCGGTTCAGTGTGGGCCACGAGCACTTTCACTTGGCTGTGCTGTCCTTTGGCCTTACCAGCACTCCTCAGGTGTTCATCAAGGTGATGGCAGTGGTTGCAGCTCATCTGCGCATATCAGGGGTGCCAGTCTACCCCTATCTTAATGACTGGCTGTTGAAGGCGGGCTCACCCCAGGCTGTCGTCTTCCATCTCCAGACTACGGCAGACCTCCTGCATTCACTGGGGTACACTGTCGATGTGCCAAAGTCACACCTGACTCCCTCTCAGATGCTCCCTTTCATCGGAGCTGACCTGGGCACAGAACAGCTCAGGCCTATCCACCTGAACTGTGAGTCCAGGATAGTCAGGCTATGATACTGACCTCTATCCTGGATTTAGGTGAGACTGACTCTGAGGCTTCTGGGCCTCATGGGCTCCTGTGTCCTGCTTGGGACACATGCCTGATGGAATGTACAGGCTCTACAATGGGACTTGAAGTTCCAGTGAGGGCAGCATCAGGAAAATCTCTCCAACATGGCCTCAGAGGGAACAGCACAAGATTTGCAGTGGTGGTTAATGAACCGCGATTGGGTTAGTGGCAGACCACTCTCCCTTCCCCAACCGGATCTGACAATAGTCACTCCTGGGATGGGGCAGTCATCTGGGAGAGGTGGAGATAAGAGGACTCTGGTCTGGCGGAATCTGGACTCTACATCAACTTGTTGAAGCTCCAAGCAATGCTATTGCCATTTAAAGCCTTTCTACCCTCCTTCCAAGGAAAGCTGGTACAGGTGTTTACGGACACCACCACCACCATGTGGTATTGCAACAATTAGGGTGGTGTGGAGTGTTGGACCCTTTGTCAGGAGGTCCTGCCTCTCTGGACATGGCTGGAACTGCAGGGCATATTCCATGTGGTTCAACAGACAAGCTCAGTCGACGATGCTTCGAAGATCACAAATGGTGTTCCCATCCGAAGGGAGGTGCAAGGTCTCTTTCAGTGTGTGGGGAGAGCCTTGATTAGATCGGCTCACCACTGACGAGAATATGCAATGTGAGCAGTTCTGCATGCTGGAGTTTCCAAGGCGGCTCTCGCTCAGAGTCGCTTTTTGTCTTGAGTGGAGCTCAGGCGTCCTGTACCCCTTCCGCTCATACCACTCCTGTCCAGAATTCTCTGGAAGACTATGAACGACCAGGTCCAAGTCGTCATTGTGGCACTGGATTGGGCACAGAAAGTCGGGTATCCAGAGCTGTTGAGCATGGCCAACGATCCTCTGATCAGGCTGCCTTTTCGGGAGGATCTTCTGTCGAAGCTGCAGGGGAGGATTCTCCACCTGAAGCTGTCAATGCTCCGCCTTCTTGCATAGAGACTTGAGCAGTGGCAGTTGACCGCTTTTGACCTTCTACCCGAAGTCTGTAATGTTATCTTGGCATCCCAGGGTCCCTCTACCAAGGTTTATAACTGCTGCTGGGCAAAATTTGTGACATGGTGTTCAGAAAGACACATTGCTCCCCTTTCTGCCCCCATTTCTTAGGTTCTCTTGTGCATTCTTTCCTTACCAAGCAGGGCTATGGTCTGGGCACTGTTAATCGATATCTTTCTGCAATCTCTACCTTTCTTCAGTTGCCTTACCAACCTTCCCTTTTCTAATCTCCTATTGTAGATAGGTTTTTGAAAGGTTTGCAGCATTTGTTTCTTCCTAATCCTTTTGTTATGCCCCAGTGATACCTCAATCTTGTCCTCACTTTCCTTATGTGCGCGCCCTTTGAGCCTCTGTACAGTTGTCCTCTCAAGTTTCTTACCATCAAGACGGCCTTTCTCGTGGCTATAAAATCTGCCAGTGAGCTTCAGGCCTTGTCATGTAAGCTTTCTTATCTTACAATCTACCCAGACAAACTGGTGCTTCACACGAGAGCTTGCTTTCTTCTGAAAGAAGTCACTCCATTTAATGTAGACCAATCCATTTCTCCGATTACTTTTTATCCTCCACCTCATCCCTCCAAGGAAGAGGAGCAACGTCGCCATCTGGACCCAAAAACAGTGTTTTTGTTCTTCCTTGACCGCACACGGGAGTTTCAAGTTGATGACCAACTCTTCATGGAGTATGTCGGAGTGAAGAATGGACGGGCTGTACAGAAGAGGGCCATCTCCCGATGGATCATTCTCTGTATCAAAATCTGCTATGCTTTGGCTAACCCGCTGAGGGTTTGCATGTTTATTCTACCAAAGCTAAAGCTGCAACCCCTGCGTTAGCTTGGGGAGGTCCGGTCTTGGACATGTGCCAGGCAGCAACGTGGGCTCCTGTGCTCATGTTTACCTAGCATTACTGCCTGGACAGTCAGGTTCTTAGTGATGGGAACTTTGCCTGTCGGTCCTGCTGGACTTCCTCATGTGAAATTGGTTCGCAGACCTACCTCCGGGGAGGTATTACCTGGGTATCTATTCTAAGGTAAGGAATCTGTTGCAAGAAGTCTCTATCATATGAACAAGTCACTTACTTTCGGTAATGCCTTACCTGGTAGAGACTCTATGTAGCCGCAGATTCTTTACAGACTCACCCACCCTTTCCGCTCTTTAAACTGATGTCTAGAGACAGGACTTTCTCTTTTCAGGGCCCTAGATTCCCACACCAGTGGTCAGTGTTCTTCATGGCTGTGCACTTCTAGCGTGGAAAGTCGTAAAAAGTAGCTGACGTCAGCGCTCTGGGATGGCGCCTATAAAGGCACCGCAAATGTCATTTCTGGGACGGAAGACACCAACAATGCCATACAGAGCTGATTGACCCCACCTACCAGGCGTAGGGGTACTGCTCCTGAAAAAAAGTCAGATCCAGTCTGACACCTGGGGATATATCTAAGGTAAAGAATCTGCTGCTAGCTAAAGTCTCTACCAGATAAGGCTTTACCAAAGGTAAGTAATTTGTTCTTCTCCTTCAATGACTGTAGGCCTTCAGTTCCTGAACCCTTCTACCTCCATTATCAACATTCAAGACTTGGAATAAAATAATATTAACACATGAGGTGGCCACATCACAGCATCTTGAGGACAGGATGCGGGCCAAGGCTAGCCACCAGAGCATTTGATCTTTTTTCGTTGAGGGCCCTTGTCTTTCTGAATCCACTGGGCCTGCCTACATTGTTCTGACATAGTGACAGAGGGGTTGAGGTCATAAGGGAACTGACTCATAGACTCCTGTGAGTTCACTCTGCAATCTTATGACTCAGCATGGGACTTGTGAGTAATTGAGCATGCTCTCACAAAATCATCTGTAGTAAAAACTTCCCCATTGGGCCATCTTGCGCATGCTGCTTGCCCTGGAGAGTAGGCACAAGAGTCAAATCTGAAATATTTGACAATAGCACAGCAAGTCTCAGAGGCAAAGAGGGACCATCAGAGCTTAACACTAGGGGTGTGCAAAACTCGTGTCATTTGCTGTAGCATGATTACACAAAATTAGGCAAAAAGCATCTCACACTCCAAAAACTACCGGAACAGTCCTTTGAGGTAAAAATTAAACTCGAAAATCTAATTTCGAGTTGATTTCCAATGGCTTGCATTCAGAACACTGCTGCTCAAAAATTACCTGAACGGTTCACTTGTGCAAAAAATCTACTTTAAATATTTGTTGACCACCCACATAAAAAGAAACTCCTGCTCGCATTAAAAATACTGCAGCTTGCATTTGGATTTTTAGTTTCCTTTTTAAAAATTACCCAAACGGTCTGCTAAGGTAAATTAAAAACTACTTGAAATGGTGCTCACATGAAAAAGTTACCCGAATGGTACATCTCCCCTTAAAATTTCTCCCCGCAATTATGTGAAGAATGGTGTAGTCTCTGTAATTTTGTATACATTTTGTTACTCAAAATTACAAATCAGTGCAGCATAATTAAACTTTTGCCCACACCTACTTAACACACTCTAAAAACAAGTTTCAGAACCAAGGGGGAGCTTCTGACAATTCAACACACTCCCATGACATCGCTCTGAGAGAAGGAAGGACCCTCAGGGGTCGAAACATTCCTCTGGTAGGAATTTGAAATAAGGAGGGGCACTTGGAGGTTAAAACACTCCCAGAACAGGTGTACAAGATAAAGAGGAACCCTAAGGATAATTCTTAGAAACAAAGAATAGAGCTTAGCATTTAACAGGTACTCAGGTGCCTGGATTTTGTGATAAGGAGGAATCCCTCAAAGGTTACTTCAATCCCATGACCACTCATTCACAAAGGGAGGTCCCTTTGGAGATTAGCAAAATCCCTTGACAGGCCCTAATACAAGGAGGGGTCACGTAGAAGATACCACACTGATGGCATAGAATCCAAGAGCAGTATCCCCTTCCCAATTTCAAGGTTATCGTAATCCAGAGAGAGGGCTCTGAGACAAAGTGAAACCCCCAGAGATAACCCTGCTTATTGCATAGGGATCCAAGAAAGGCGGCAGTGGGACTTAGAGTTCACCATAATCCCATGACAGAGCTCTGAGAGAAGGAGGTGTCCTCAGATATTCACTACATTGGACTCCACAACAAGGAAGAACCTCAGAGGTTACCACAATGTGGGGACAGGACTCAGAGAAAAGGGGGACCCTTGGAAGATACCATAATCCCATGACAGGCCTCTAAGGCGAAGAGTGACCTATTGAGATTACCACATTCCTTGCATAGGACTCCAAGAGCAGGCGCCCTTGGAGGCTACCCTAATCCCAGGACAGAGATCTGAGACAAGGAGGGACCCTCAGAGGACACCACAGTCAACAGCACCTGGCTCAGAGACAAAGGGAACCCTCAGAGTTTACCGTAAATCCACGCCGGGTCTTTGAGACAAGGAGGTATCCTCAGAGATTACCAGAGAGTTATTTGAGATAAAATGGGGCCCTTTGAGTTTACCACAATCCCACAACAGCTCTTTGAGATGAAGAGGGGCCCTCTGAAGATACCACACTCTCACGACACGTTTCCAAGTCATGAAGGAACCACCCGGGTTTAACATTCTTCATGAAGGATTCCAAAACAAGACACCTTTTTCTCACTGTGATACACTCCTAGCATATGGTTAGGTAGCCCAGACTGTATCCCACAACTTGGGCTGTGCCACACCCTGAAGCCGCAGTGCGACACACCCAGTCTGCACTTCACATCTCACCCTGCACAGACTGTTTCACACATGCATTTAAGTCCTAACTTTGCTAAGCCTTATGGGCAGACTGTTCCTCAACCCACTGGTGACCAGACTGTGCCTCACACATCACGCTGAACCCAGACTTGTCTTACACTGAGCCCACCAGCACCTTGCCCAAACTGTGCTTCACATCAGCAGTCCAAGTTTCTTAGCATGCACTTCAGCCTAGATTGTGTCACCTGCTTTGCCTCACACCATGCTTCACCCTAAGCTGCGATTGTGGCTCCTACCTCTTTACCTTGATGTTGCTGATACACATGGAAGCCCCGACCAGGACCAGCCTCTAGATCAGTGAATCCAGTGTCATCTTAAGAGTTCTTGGCGTCCCAGGCCAGTCATATTTTGAGGGCCCCTGCTTGGAACAACTTTGAATTTTATTTCTCCTTATTCAAGACTGCATGAAGGAAACTTTTTCGGGAAAAAATATGTGTATATATATATATATATATATATATATCACAATCTAGCCCACTGGTTTGACGCTGGCACTTCTTCAATAGGGGTGTTTCTTTCTGGCAGAGCCACGCCGTTATGAATGAGACAGGTTTTGCCTTTCAACAAGAAAAAGAACGCACTCACTCGTTTTTCAGGAATTAGGGCAGATTTATTATTAAATGTTTGCCGTGCTCTACGCGTTTCGGTCCAGTCACTTGGACCTTGTTCACAGGATCCTGATGATAAAAACAAGCTAGAAGAACTTAAAACAGGAATGAAAAAAACGGTTATCAAACTATGAACAGAAGATCAGACACAGTAAACAAGAAAAAATCTTACGCGACGCACGATTTTATGAGTTAGGGCGAGTCCTCACGTTTGCTAAACGATTTGCTGCATCAGCAATTGTTGAGCAATAAGAACCGCACGAATGTGGAACAACGGGAGACATCCGAATCTGATGTCACAGACACTGATCAGTCAAGTGAGTAAAGCGTAGCACGATCTGCAAGCAATGAACCATCCACCCCTTTTCACAAGGAATTTCGTCTGATCAGACAGATGTTGAGCAGGGGATGAAGAGGAAAACCACCAGACCAAGAGTAAACGAACAACGAGGAGGGGCAGCTGGGGAAGCGGCAACACCGCTTCACCACGAGTCACCCGAAGCAAATGGGGGAACAAACGCTAATAACCAAAAACCTGAACATCGTTAATTTCACTCCAAGGAAATTGACTGCAATAGAGGAATCAGTTTTGCGGCTGGGACTTACGGTCTGTCCCTCTAAAAAATGTGAGTACACTCAAACAAGGATTGACCTATTTAAATTTCCCAGAAAGTTCTTCAAATTGAAAGGACCGGGATGTAGAAGAAGACAAGCCAGAACATGGGACATGGTCATGGATCTCCTGACAGTGAATGATCTAGAGACACTGGCTATTCTGGAAGATTTACGGGATAAAGAGAAACTGAACAGGGATGTAACTTCAAGTGCCACAGAGGGAGCTGAACAACTAGGAGTCACTCAAGTGGGTCTAAGAACTCCTTTTCAACTCATGTTTAAATGTATCCCACAAATGCCCATGGATGCCATCGACATATTCACAGAGACTGTAACAAAGGATCTGATTAAAGTACAAACTAAAAAGGACAAGAGAAGAATTAAGAGCAACATCACAAAGGAACAAAGGGAAGCAGTGATAGTTCTACAAGAAGATCGAACTATTCTGCGTAAACCATCCGATAAGGGCGGCAACATTGTACTTTTAACAGTTGAGAACTATCGAAAAGAAGCACTGAAACAACTGAATGATACCTCCAGCTACGTGAAAATCACAATAAAAGACTATGAGAGTAGCATGGAAGGGTACCGACAGCTTATCGCTAACTGGAGCCAAAGAGGCATGATAGAAAATGAAAAATATGCCTTTCTTAATTGTAAACATCCACTCTTCCCGACCTTTTACCTCCTCCCTAAAATTCTTTAGGATAAAGTAAATCCTCCTGGTTGTCCCATAGTTTTGTCACAAGAAAGTCTGACTGAAAATATGTCAATCTATGTAGATTACTTCTTGTTTGAAGAAATTGACACGCAAGCGAAAAGCATGTCTGCTGCAATAAACTTCCTCAGTTCTTGGCTGCGTAGGAATTCATGGATGAATCAAGAGTTATGCATAAAGAAATCAGACTTTAGTTTGTTTCGTAAGCGAGCAAAGGAAAATTGTCAAGTAGAATCCACATTAGGGTACATCATTTCATTGTTGAAAAGACACTAGAGGCTACAACTCGTAGCTTATCTTCTTAAGACCAGTGGCAGCTCCTCCGCCACGGCGGATGAGCGTCGCCCCACTGCCAGGAAGCAGCAAACAAAAGGAAAAAATAAAATTATAATACTTGAATGTTATTATTATTTTATTTTGTCCTCCTCCTGCGGCAGCATGCATGAGGTGGAGGGGTGGGGCTGCAAAGCAGGGGAGGACTGGTAGAACACCCCTGCATGCAATGACTGCATTACAGCCTGCATGGAGAACATGCCCACCCCTCCAGGCTATGGCTGTGCGCCGTGTCACAGCACTCAGACCAATCAGAGCGCTGCATTGCAGCATTGTGATTGACTTAGGGGTGGGAGCCTAGCTGTCTGCTTCCTGTAATGACCAGGAGTCTGACACAGGCAAAAAGGAAAGAAGACACGTGACCCAGCGGCAGCAAGGTAAGTGTTTTTTTTCTCCCAAATGTAGCCTTCAGACAACCCCCACACCCCCGTGCGCCGCCCTGCCAGCCGTGCCGGCCGCCCCTGCTCAAGACTACCGAGGTCCAACTTGTCTCTCTCAGCTCGGCTCACCACCAACTCTCTTTCTCAAGCCAAGCCAGAGGTAATGACTGATAACAAACATTTTATTGCAAACCAGTTGGATTCGATTCCCTTGTTCACCATCAAAAAAGGGTGAAGAGCCAAAGCCAGTGTCTCTGGATAGCATTCATGCACTGAAGACTCTATCTGACATGTGCATACAGGTTTCACTGTCTCTGGAAGAGTGTACAAGTCAGCTGTCTTCCATTAATGACTCTTTTTGATGGCTTAATCATCCCGATTCCTTGTCCATGACTGTGTATTTTGAGTAAATTCCCAGTGCCTGGTTTTTCCTACGGCAGTATCAAGGGTGACGTTGCCTTTTTTCCTTAGCGACCTATATAACTAGATTCTGAGACTGCAGCGGTGAGCCAAGATACCCTTAGCTTCCTTGACTTTTCAGCAGTCTTGGTGGTCGAGCAGCCAGGGCCTAACTTGTAAGCGATAGTCTGAAGTTTGATATCAGACACAGTAGAACACATAAGATGTCACACTTAATAAAGGTCCATATCACATCATCCTGAAAGAAACTACACTCTCCTTCCAAAACAAGCTACATCACTGTACCGTCTTAGAACACTGGACCTCGAGAAATACTAAACTCCCTATATGCTCCTATCTAAAGGATCCTCCAACTTGCAAAGTCCTCGTTTATGGGTATTTTTTTCAGGAGTCGGACTGGCTCTGAAATAGTTTTACAGCTTTTAGAACAGGTGCCTTAGTAGTGAGGCAGCCAGAAAATAATCCAAACACAATAAGATGATGGACGAAGCGCTGGAACTTTTCAGACACTCACCCGCAGTCACCATTAGATCTGGGTTAAATCCATCATCGTTCTTTAGCTCACTCTGCCACCCCAGTTCAGACCCAGCCATATGCAAATTAGGCTTGACCCTGCTCCTTATGGGAACAGTCTAGCCCGAACTGCCAAGCCAGTTCTTCCCTGGACCGGAACCGGTCCCAGGATGCTTGTTTCTGGTCCACTGCAGAATACCCTATCTACAAAGAAGTGGATCGCACCTCCCCTTATCAGGCTTGTTCTCAGATCCTAATAGCTATCGGGGTGCACCTGGAATGTGAAACTGCCTGTCCTGCTTGCTGATGGGCGACAGGGGGTGCTACGGCAGCCGTGGATAGCAAAGAATCCTTTCTCTGACTTTCCAGTGGTGCTATAAGGAGTCAAGCAATAATGTCTCGCCCATAAGAGTGGCCATGAAAGTGGTGCCAGATGCAGTAAAACACAGAAGTGGTCAGAAGCAATTAAGGCAAATGCTGAGTCACAATTATTGATGTTAAAAGGCTGTACATCTTTAATAAAGACTTGCAAAGACAACATGATATCACCAGTAAAAAAACAGATGCTTCTGTCCCATAAGGATCACAAGTTGTTGCCCCAGTAGGGATGAAGCCCCTGCATGCTCGGCACCGAAAGCTGTGCTGTCACCTGGGTTCATTTGTCCACCTTTGTGGCTGACTGCTTTTCACCCCTGTGGGCTTGACAACCTCAAGCCTTCCCAAGGGCTCCATGGATCTTTCTGTTGCCAAATGAGCAGAGCACAAGTTTCTGCTGGACGGGGGATGTGTGTAAAGCGCCCTCCCACACATGGTAGAGGGTGGGAACTGCCCCTGCACCAGGCTATGGGGAGACTGCTGGTTGGCTGAGGCGGAGATTTTACTCTGAGAGAGAGAAGACCTTTTTGCCCAAACTCGGGCAGAGGAGTCTACCTCCCCTCACCAGAAAAAAATACATTCAGTGTCACCTACCTTGGTCCTCCCTTCACCATAAGCATGTGGTGGGGTTCCTGGAGACCAAGTGTGTTATGAATGGTGTCTTCTACTAGGACATCTGTATTCAACACCCCAATGGGTCTGTGCACAATGCAGGGACCTTCTGTGTTCTTTGTAGTCCTTTCTGTTGCATCTCGGAGACTCCAGAGCAGTTTCATCAGTTTCTGGTCACAGGATAAATTTAGCCAAGATCCCTGCCTGAACACAAAAAACTGACTAAAACAGATGATGTTTTGCATCTCTGCTTGCAGATAACGTGAACTTCACTCAGGGTTTCTGATTTGTTTTAGATCCAATACACATAGCCTTATATATAAACTCCCTTCTTTGTAATTTGCTGAGGGCTGTCTGTAAACTGCAGAGAATCCACTCATGAGCACTGCAATGCCTGTCCATAAACAGGAACCAAAGACTGTTCTGGACCCCTGCTAAACATCTGAAAAAGGTGACCACCTTCTCAGAAATCGAACAAATGCCAGGCTATTCAACAGCACAGCCCTGGTTGCAATCTTCCTGTCACTGCAAGTTCAAGGGGACCGAAGTATAACTAGTGTTGCATCATCAGAAACAATATATACTGCAGGATTTCAGGGCGTATGTTTCACTAGTGCTACATTTCCAGAAATATTGTAGCACTAGCCAGTGACCTGGACCAAGAGACTCAGTTCAGTGATTCGACATGATTTGAGACTCATAAAACCTACGCCATATGTTACCAAAACCCCATTCATTTGATTGAGGTGGCTGCTGCGTTATTGCCAAACTGATTCAAGTTGGTGAGGCCTTTACTCAGCACCCTGGGGCAGTCAGGGGTTACTCTTCAGTGTCCGTTATGGATTTCTTTATTTACTCAAGCGTTGTACTGCAACCAAATAAGCAAGATGTTTCCAAAGGTAACAGGGTCAAGCATTCATGACTTGAGCTACTTTTCAGCTGAACTGCCAGCAGCCCAACAAACAAACGGAAACATCTTCTTTGCAAGAGGACCGAGGGCCTGCAGGAGGCATTTCAAGACTGCGAGAGAGGTGGGCATGCATTGCCCAGAAGTGATCATTTTCTGGCATTGTGGTAGTCCATACCACCCCTTTTCCACCACAAGTGAGACATTGTTTCTCCTTCCACCCTGGGCTCTAATGTAGTTAATTTTGGTCAAGTCTGGTCAATACTGATTCTGCACTGTTTAAGCATATGAACCAAATGGCATGCCCTTCTTGTTTCAAAGATATTGCGGTTTAAAGATTTGGCTGGGCCCTAAATATAAACCACAGTTCCCCAGTTTGTTTTTAGAATTGGCGTGTCTAGGGGATGGCTGAGACCCTGTGAGTGCGTCCACCAAACTGAAAATGTTCATCTCATCCAGCCACTCACAAGTTATTGGCTCCTAACATTTGGTGACCTCACCTGAACATACAGTGGATGCTATTCCATTTTTAGAACCAATAGTTTCCATGTGTTTGACACTGTCTTGGTGACTAGATGAAGCACTATTCCCAGTCTCCCCTTGATGACTAACCACTGCTTAGTAAACTACAATGACCATTTTTCTGTGGATCGAAAGCCAAGTCACCTTTCGGTAGTGTTTGATATAGTTAAAAATGGTTCTGCTCATTAAGTAGTTACATAGGTTTTCAGCTACCTGGCTAAAATTCACTGAATTGTCCCTACTTGGACTTGGGATGCATCAACTGAGGAACCAAGTTATACGCGGCTGAAGAAGCCCATAACAACAAGCTGGAAACACGCCGAACTCAGCGCCCTTCTGAAAAAACCCACAGCTGACCCCACCGATCTCAAAAACTACCGCCCCATCTCGCTCCTTCAACTCCTGGCCAAAGTCATCGAGAAAGCTGTCAACAACCAGCTCGCCGCCTTCCTCGAAACCAACAAATCCCTCGACTCCTCACAGTCCGGCTTCCGAGCCAAACACAGCACTGAGACCGCCCTCATCGCAGCAACAGACGACATTCGAACCCTACTGGACAATGGAGACACAGTCGCCCTCATCCTCCTTGACCTCTCCGCAGCCTTCGACACAGTCTGTCATAGCACCCTGCTGCAACGCCTCAGAAACATCGGAATCCAAGGAAAAGCACTGGAATGGATCACCTCGTTCCTCACCGCAAGAACCCAGAGAGTCCGCCTCCCACCATTCAAGTCTGAGGCCACTGAAGTCATCTGCGGTGTACCACAAGGATCTTCACTCAGCCCCACCCTCTTCAACGTATACATGAGCCCCCTTGCGGCCATCGCACGCCAACACAACCTCAACATCATCTCCTACGCTGAGGACACTCAACTGATCCTATCACTCACCAGAGACCCTAACACTGCCAAAACCAACCTACATTAAGGAATGAAAGAAGTAGCCGAGTGGATGAAGCACAGCCGTCTGAAACTGAACTCAGACAAAACAGAAGTCCTTATCTTAGGTACCTCCCCCTCCGCTTGGGATGACTCTTGGTGGCCAGAGGCCCTTGGAAAAGCACCCATCCCGACGGACCACGCACGGAACCTGGGCGTCATCCTGGACTCCTCACTCTCTATGAACAGACAAGTCAACGCCATTTCATCATCTTGCTTCAACATTCTTCGCATGCTCAAAAAAACATTTCGTTGGATCCCCACCGAAACTAGAAAAACAGTCACCCACGCACTGGTCACGAGCCGCCTGGACTACGGAAACACCCTATACGCTAGTACCACCGCAAAACTCCAGAAAAAACTCCAACCCATCCAGAACGCCTCAGCCAGACTCATACTAGACATCCCGCGTAAAGACCACATCTCTGGTCACCTGAAAAACCTCCACTGGCTCCCCGTCAATAAGAGGATCACTTTCCGCCTCCTAACCCACGCACACATAGCACTTTACGATCTGGGACCCGAATGCCTCAACGCACGACTCTCCTTCTACACCCCCTCGCGCCAGCTACGATCCTCCAACCAAGCCCTTGCTACTGTACCTCGCATCAACAAAACCACCATGGGAGGGAGATCCTTCTCCTACCTGGCAGCTAAAACCTGAAAGTCACTTCCTACTCACCTTCGCCTCACTCAGAACCACCTAGCATTCAGAAAGCAACTTAAAAGTTGGATATTTGACAAGTAATTCCCCACCCTGCTTCAAGCGCCTTGAGATCCTCTGGGTATGTAGCGCGCTATATAAATCTTTTGACTTGACTTGACTTGGCAGTTCAGGCTAGACTGTCCCATGAGGAACAGGGTCAAGACTAAGCTTGGACTGTGAACTCTGCTCTGCTTGTGGGGTTTTCCGCACTTCACATTACACTTAGCTCGTGGAGTTGAGCTGAGTTTTTTTCCTTGCTCGCGCTCGTCAACATCAAGTTGGCGAGAATGAGAGAGGAAAATCCACCTCCAGACGAGATTTTTCCTAATTCGTGTTCGTGAACGTCAATCAACCTACCGGCGAGATATCTCAACTCGGGTGGTCGGGTTTCTCAATGCAAGTGGCCACGTATGCTCATGACCGCTCGCGTAGAGAAACCGTCTGTTCGTGGTGAGAAAGCTGCCACTCGAGTAGAAAATCTACTTGAGCAGCAGAAAGGAAGCAGCGCCCACATGCACTGTGCATAGTGCCGTTCACTATAATTTCACAGCACGGACAAGCACCCGGCGCTGAAAATTACTGCAAACGGCATTCTTCTAATGCACTCCACCACTTGCAGACCTCTGCGTAGCGCAGCAGAGTTTTCTTTGCACTTTGCGGAGTTTCGCATAGCGGAACTCCGCCCAAGATTTATCAAGACTGATTTGCATACGGCTGGGTGTTAACTGAGGTGGCATGGTTGACGAAAAATGATGGATTCGGTATGCGGCCCAAACGATTGCCATTGCCTGAGAGTAATTCAAGCATTCCATCCATCACCTTGTTGCTTTTTCAATTGAAAAACTAGGTCAAGGGCAGACATATCATAGTACAAGAGTTGCATTGTAACATGCTGCATGGCACCTCTACTTCCATTGACCAGTGACTGTCAACATAGTCATAGTGAGAGAGGATGTAGGAGAGTAGGGTCTGCTTCCTATGGTCACCCCCAATTTTTGCTGTGATACTCTGGTTTTTCGACTTTAGTGTGGCTGTGGGCCTGCTAATCAGACCCACAGCCCAGCTGTTCTCTCTCTAAATTCATACCATGTACTTTAGGTACATACCTAATTGGGTATTGGGTCACCTTTGTGAGCCCCTGTATAGTGTACCATAGGTACCCAGGGCATAGGTGCACCCAAGGCCTACCAGGGGCTGCAGCATGTATTATGCCAACCCTGGCTGGCCATCCAAACTGACACCACAGGCTGAGCACTCAGCTTGGGCAAGGTGGTGTAATCACCCCTTGCTTAGATATAGTATTCCTACATCTACCCTTATATATAGACACATATATACCTATAAGTCACTCCAATGGCAGGCCTTGACAATCCTGAAGGCAGAGTGCTTGGCTTTATGTGAGATGGTGCTCTAGCATGAGTTGAGCCTGTCTGCAGCTTTCGGAACCATGTCCTTATAGCTGCTCTATGATATAGCCATACCATATACTCTTAAGTGCATTATAATCCTCACGGTTAATGCTACCTTTGGTTTGGCTTTATCAAAAATGTTGTGTATGGTGTCAAACACTTTGGAATACTACACCCCCCCCGCCGATTCTGGGGGTACCATTCCACCCTTCTAGAGGGAGAAGACATGTAGTTACTGCTTTACTTGGTTAAAGTTAAACAGAGCCTCAGCATCACAAAATGGATGCTGTTGCCACAGACACAAGTCTGACCTCCTGCTGCTGGACGAAACTCCGGCAGGGGAGGCCTGGACAATAGGTTTCCTATCAAGGGAGGTGCTGGCACCTCCCCAGACAGCCTGTAGTGGATTGGGGCAGTGTGGGTTCAATGGAAACTGCTGGTTCCAGACACTGCCTGGGGCACACAAGGTGCTCCATGCATAGGCTGGTTCAAACCAGTTGCTGGGGCACTCCAGCCCCAGCTCTGGCGCGAAACTGGACAAAGAGAAAGGGGTGTAACCACCCCCTTCTCAGGTTCCACCCATAGGAGGGACCTAGCAGGTAATCCAGCCCCTTAGATTAGTATAAAGAGAGGATCTGTGTCTAGAGACATTAGATTATCCTGGAAGAAACTCTGAAACGAACTCTTGACCTTCGACATTCCATTTCGACTGGAAGACTGAAGCCATCTCCCTTGTGGTCAAGGAGTGACCACCCTGTGCAAACAGGCACCAACAGTAACTTGCCGGTTTGCTTTGTCGATGCTCCAGCCGGAACCCGAAGACTTAGCGATGCAGCCTCTGGACTTCCAGACTTCTCTGACTCCGACCCACATCCACAGCTAAGCTGAGACCCGTGGCGGACACGAGAGACGTGGGACCAGACCTCCTGCAGTACCTGCTTTTTGCTAACTGTGCGGCTTCTAAGGCGTCCTCGAAGTTCTGCATTCGGAAATGAGAAGCCCTGTTAGAACTGGCTATTTCGGGTAGGCTAAGGCTGACGCCAAAGCCAGGCAGAAACCACCATTCTAGTCAGGGCAAGGAAGTCACACGCCAGGATAACCCCTGCTCACCCCCTTGGTAGCTTGGCACAAGCAGTAAGGCTAAACTCGGAGGCAATGTGTAAAGCATTTGAGTCAGCGCACAACAGCAACAACATACTAGGCACACCACAAAAGAGACTCCACACAAGGTTATTATAAAAATAACTTTTGTATTGTAAAAAACACATCAGATAAAATCACACATATACATAGTGCCAACTGGCACGGGCAATATTCACATGGGATTATTTACAAGACAGGGCCACATGGGCCATTGTCAGATTCAGATATAGCACTTCTAGAATAAGAAATAATAAACCTAAAATATTAATCACAAAGATCACAACCAGTATCCACTGGTAACAGGAACCAGGACCTTACTAGGACCACCTGTACTAAAAAGGACAACCACCTAAGAACAAAATACATTTAGGGGTATACCAGAACACATTACCCATGATGCATGAACCACATTCAGAAAAGTAATAAAGAGAAACACATGATGCCTAAAACATTCAGATGTGTTAAGAATAAAGCACATGATGCAATAAAATACATTCAGGGGTGCAGCGCAAGAAGACACATGATGACTAAACATTCAGAGGTGCAGCGCATGGAAAGAAAGACACATGATGCATAAACCTACACATTCAGAGGTGCCAGAACATAAGTCAATAGCGCAAAAACACACAGTAGGCAATTACTATTAAAAGCATAGGAATCACATTGCGCCTAACTTACATAAGCCACCACTTGTGGTAGTCCCTAGGCCAACTGGCCTTGTGGGGCAAGGATGCCCTGAGTCCAATGTCAGAGCGCGCTGCCATGCAGCGCCAGTCACAGACTACAAAAAGCCTAAACGTGGCAGCTGCCCACAAAGTGCTGAGAAGCTGGGGAATCACAAACTGTGGCAGGGGCTCTGAAATAAAGGGGTGCCCCTTGAGCACAAACTGCGCCACATTGAGCCACACAGGCTCTGAAACTACTGTGCCGTTGGAGCCCTCAGGCTCTGTAAACCATGTCCCCTCGAGCCTTCTCATGGTTCTGGACACAAGCTTCTCGCAGGCAGGAGGGGGCGGGCACCGGCAATGTGCCCCAACGCCCCCGTTTAACTAACATGGCCCCCAAGAGCCCCTCATGGCTCTAAATAACGATGGGCCCCTTAGAGCCTCCATGGCTCTAAACACAAATCTTGCTGGCAGGAGGGGGCGGGCACCGGCAATGTGCCCCGACGCCCCCTCTAACAACAAATGGCCCCCGGAGTCTTAACAGGCTCTAAATCACGTCGGGGCGGCCCTCTGCCATCCGGGGCCGCCCAAAGCATCACTTCTGCCAAAATAGAAAATGCCCTTGCGAGCCTCACTGGCTCCGAGCAAAGAAAATGCCCCCACGTGCGTTGGAGCGGCCCGCTGTCAACCGGGGCCGCTCTAAATGTACAGCCCTCACCGGGATCTCGCTGGTGCTGCGGGGGGCGGGAACCACTGCCGGTTTCTTCCATCAGGCAGCGCGGGGCTCCTCTTCCATACCGGAGCCCCGCCTGCACCGGCTGGTGATCTGCTTCTGCTTTCGTCCTCTCCGGGGTCGGTCTCTGCGGCGGGGGCGGGCACCGGCAATGTGCACCGCACCCCCTCCGCCACTACTCCGCTTCTCCTGGGCTCCTTTAGATGCAGCAGGGCTCCCTCGCATCGCGGGAGCCCTGCAGCCCGGCCGTCATGCTTCCCTCGGCTCCTCCTCTCACTCGGGTCCCGAGGCGGGACTTCCGGGGCATCTCCAGCAGCACTTCCGGGTCGTCGCGGGCAGCGTGGCGGCCCGTTTCCAGACAGGCAGTCGGGCAGAGATTTTCCCGAGGAGTGGGCTCCCTCATGGAAAGTAAAATTGCGGCAAGGTCCCTGGCAGGGTAGGCACCTGCCAGAGGGCACATAAATCAAATATAAGCGAGATGGGCACTCGCATGCAAATATAATAAAACTACGAACAACATCGCAGGGTAGGCACCTGCCAAGTCTCACGCATCGGGCGTGAGACGCCAAAAATGCTCGTAATATCGCAAAGAGCGCTCCCAAGCGCTAGGAGGCAGAAATAAAGCGCTTCCATCGCGCTGGGGGCACTGACAGCCTCACAAGCCCCCAGAGATGACCCCTACATCAAGAAGGGTCCCAAAAGTCCTGAGGCATCCAGGAGGCAGCACAGCAGCTCCTATTAAGGGAAATCCTCCAGCAAAGTTCTTCAGGAGTCCAGGACCAGTCCATCAGGAATCCAGGGCAAAGCAAAGTCCCCCCATCAGCCCAGGCAAGGCAGAGGGGTCCCCCAGAGTCCTCCAGGCATCCAGGGGCTGGGCAGCGCCCGCCCCTGGTAGATTCAAGTCAGAAACAAGAACATTTTGGAAGGGGACACAGCCCCTTCTTATACAGCCAAAAGTCTTTGAAGTCCTTTGAAGCAGGCAGTGTGAGAACCAGCTAGAACTGGTTATAGCGAAGTCCCTTCAGTATCAGGGACAGAGGTGACAGTCGCCCAGCGGGAGGTGGAGCCAGCTTTGTAGTTAGGCAGGCACAGCCCTTCACTATCAGGTGCCATCTCCTCCCACTTCCCTGGCAGCAGATGCTGCCTTTCATCCATGGGCTGACTTCAGACAACCTCCTGGGCTCTCCAGCCCCTGTCATCCTCAAACCAGACAGTCAATCCACAAGCAGGCCCAGGCACTCTGGGCCAGGCTCACCAGCCAATCACACGCCAGCAACAACTTACACAAATATGCCAACTTCCAAAAGAGGTACTTCTAGACTAGACACACTCATGCCGCATATACCATTTTGCAGCATTCAGTCTCACGAGTTCGTACATACCAAACTCGCCCCTGCACTCCCCACACATCAGGAACTACCATGGGCATACATATTCCCCATTCATTCCTATGGGAGGGCAGGTCACTCACCATACATAAACAGAGAGCTCCAGCACTTTACACTGTACCACAGTGAAAAAGTGCGCAGAGGCCTAAAATCACCAACACCAGGTTCCATAAACACGCTAGGAAAAAGCAAAAAGTCTAGGGGTGAACCTGTCCAAAGGGCCGGGTCCAACACAACCCCCTTCCAGCCAAAACGCAGGGTAGACCAATCACTCCACTGATGGGCTTCCTTGCTTTGGGGCGACAAAACACGGACACGGACCTGCACGGCAGGGACACCCTCCGGTTTTACGCCACTCTGAACCCACCTGGTTACCTCTAAACAGTAACTCTCTGACACAACTAGGATACCACACTGGTACTTCCTAGTCATCCACGGCCAAGACCAGGCCATAGGCCATCCAAATTACAGGTCCTAACCAATCTACAGAGCGGGGGGTAGTAACCACTGGCACACAATAGCCATTCTCCACTCTCTCTCGTGTAGCTACAACTACCACTGACCCTTCAACCTAGGGACCATACCCTCAGGCTGACCAGAGGTCACGGGCAAGAATGCCCCACCCTACCTCTACTTCTGGGTTTCCGCACCCTCACAGAGAAGCACTCACCAGAACACAATTCTCCTACCAGATCAGGACCTCACTCCATCACTGGTCTACCGCCTGGAAACTATTCCACTTCTGAGGTACAAAGCACACAGCACAGTCCCTCTTCAAGCAGGTGGGGGGACACAGTCCACAGCAAAGCCCCCTTTCCTCTTCCTTAGGGAAAACAACAAACTGCAGGTGAGCCCCACATCACACAGCAAGGGCAGCCCCCTCAGTCTCTTCATCTGATCCACTTTGGTAGAAATTCCTCTTGACCAAGAAGTTTCCTAATCTCCCAACCTAAGATCTAAACCCTCAGGTTGCACCGGGGTCAGAAGTAAGGACACCGTCCCTCTGCACCCCCTTCCAGTTCCATGACTACAGACCCAGTATGTCTCAGGCTAGACAGAGCACACGCCAGCGGCGTATCAGCGACACACTCTCCTCCAGTACTCCCTATCACAGGGTGATTCTCAGTATGTCCCGTGCTAGACAGAGCACACGCCAGCGGCGTATCAGTGACACACTTTCCTCCAATACTCCTTCCAGGTCAGGCCACACCCCAACCTGGCTTTCCCCCCTCCTCGGGGAACGACCTCCAGAGGCCCCACAAATGGTCAAGCACTCTAGACGGTCAAATGCTCAGCGAGCCAGGACTTCTGCACCCTCCACTTAGAAGCGGTACTGCCCAACACCAGGACCGCCGGAGTTCTGGTTACAGACACTCCCCGTCCTCTAGACACAGGAAGATCCTCCTCTAATGACCTATGTACAGCTTAGGCCCCTAACCTGGCGCTCCCTTAGGGAACCCTCCAGGCCCTGAGATAGGGTTTCAGGCCAACGTGGGACACACCGTCCCACACTCATTCCGCCTCCACTGAGACAGGGCGTGAGCCCCTACACCCCTACCATACTACTGGTACCTAGCTGGGTTACACATGAACCTCTTCCCCTTCACAGGATCATCAGATACACAAGCCACTCCTTTTAGAATCACTCCCTAATGCCTCTGCAAGACATCTTGCACACCGCCAGACATCCACCTTCCTGTCCTGTTCCTCTGCAGGACCTCCTGCACACCACCAGAGGTACACCTCACGTGCAAGCTCCTTAAAAAAAACTCACACCAACTCCTCCAGTTCAAGACACCACTCATCCACACACTCCCCCTCCAGACTGGTGAGACAGTTCCTTACTGCCTTTGGCTCACAACCTGTCACCCTCTTACTGAGCACCAGGCACCATACTCTGGGAACTTGGAATGGGACTTCACATGCACTGGACACATTTAAGCTGCCACCACTGGATCCTACCACACTGGGGAATCCAGACACACACACTACACTCAGGGAACAACCACCCTCCTGAGCTAGTCATTTCTCCTCACACTCCCTCTCTTCCATCTACCCACACAGGGACAGGATTTGGGATTGGACACTGGACCCAGCAAGGGATTCCTAATCTATGGGAACCTCCCCCTCTACTGGCGTCCTGCCCTGTCACTTTCTCTCATCTGCCACTAAACATAAAGCGCAGGAACACATTTGAAAATGACACTCTTGAGGAAAAAAATCCAAAACAATAATCCCAAACATGTGACTATCTGAAAAAAAAATTGCAGAGTTTTGTAATGTAGCCAGTTGTCGCTATGGCACTGCGCAAACACAAGTCCAAATCCCCACCGCTGACCAACAATGTTAGAACTGGCTATTTCGGGTAGGCTAAGGCTGACGCCAAAGCCAGGCAGAAACCACCATTCTAGTCAGGGCAAGGAAGTCACACGCCAAGATAACCCCTGCTCACCCCTTTGGTAGCTTGGCACAAGCAGTAAGGCTAAACTCTGAGGCAATGTGTAAAGCATTTGCGTCAGCGCACAACAGCAACAACATACTAGGCATACCACAAAAGAGACTCCACACAAGGTTATTATAAAAATAACTTTTGTATTGTAAAAAACACATCAGATAAAATCACACATATACATAGTGCCAACTGGCACGGGCAATATTCACATGGGATTATTTACAAGACAGGGCCACATGGGCCACTGTCAGATTCAGATATAGCACTTCTAGAATAAGAAATAATAAACCTAAAATGGTAATCACAAAGATCACAACCAGTATCCACTGGTAACAGGAACCAGGACCTTACTAGGACCACCTGTACTAAAAAGGACAACCACCTAAGAATAAAATACATTTAGGGGTATACCAGAACACATTACCCATGATGCATGAACCACATTCAGAGGAGTAATAAAGAGAAACACATGATGCCTAAAACATTCAGAGGTGCTAAGAATAAAGCACATGATGCAATAAAATACATTTAGGGGTGCAGCGCAAGAAGACACATGATGACTAAACATTCAGAGGTGCAGCGCATGGAAAGAAAGACACATGATGCATAAACCTACACATTCAGAGGTGCCAGAACATAAGTCAATAGCGCAAAAACACACAGTAGGCAATTACTATTAAAAACATAGGAATCACATTGCGCCTAACTTACATAAGCCACCACTTGTGGCAGTCCCTAGGCCAACTGGCCTTGTGGGGCAAGGATGCCCTGAGTCCAATGTCAGAGCGCGCTGCCATGCAGCGCCAGTCACAGACTACAAAAAGCCTAAACGTGGCAGCTGCCCACAAAGTGCTGGGCAGCTGGGGAATCACCAACTGTGGCAGGGGCTCTGAAATAAAGGGGTGCCCCTTGAGCACAAACTGCGCCACATTGAGCCACACAGGCTCTGAAACTACTGTGCCGTTGGAGCCCTCAGGCTCTGTAAACCATGTCCCCTCGAGCCTTCTCATGGCTCTGAACACAAGCTTCTCGCAGGCAGGAGGGGGCGGGCACCGGCAATGTGTCCGACGCCCCGCTTAACTAACATGGCCCCCAAGAGCCCCTCATGGCTCTAAATAACGATGGGCCCCTTAGAGCCTCCATGGCACAAAACACAAATCTTGCTGGCAGGAGGGGGCGGGCACCGGCAATGTGCCCCGACGCCCCCTCTAACAACAAATGGCCCCCGGAGCCTTAACAGGCTCTAAATCATGTTGGGCGGCCCTCTGCCATCCGGGGCCGCCCAAAGCATCACTTCTGCCAAAATAGAAAATGCCCTTGCGAGCCTCACTGGCTCTGAGCAAAGAAAATGCCCCCACGTACGTTGGAGCGGCCCGCTGTCAACCGGGGCCGCTCTAAATGTACAGCCCTTGCCCCGCACTCACCGGGATCTCGCTGGTGCTGCGGGGGGGGCGGGAACCACTGCCGGTTTCTTCCATCAGGCAGCGCGGGGCTCCTCTTCTATACCGGAGCCCCGCCTGCACCAGCCGGTGATCTGCTTCTGCTTTCGTCCTCTCCGGGGTCGGTCTCTGCGGCGGGGGCGGGCACCAGCAATGTGCCCCGCACCCCCTCCGCCACTACTCCGCTTCTCCTGGGCTCCTTTAGATGCAGCAGGGCTCCCTCGCATCACGGGAGCCCTGCAGCCCGGCCGCCATGCTTCCCTCGGCTCCTCCTCTCACTCGGGGCCCGAGGCGGGACTTCCGGGGCATATCCAGCAGCACTTCCGGGTCATCGCGGGCAGCGCGGCGGCCCGTTTCCAGACAGGCAGGCGGGCAGAGATTTTCCCGAGGAGTGGGCTCCCTCATGGAAAGTAAAATTGCGGCAAGGTCCCTGGCAGGATAGGCACCTGCCAGAGGGCACATAAATCAAATATAAGCGAGAAGGACACTCGCATGCAAATATAATAAAACTACGAACAACATCGCAGGGTAGGCACCTGCCAAGTCTCACGCATCGGGCGTGAGGCGCCAAAAATGCTCGTAATATCCCAAAGAGCGCTCTCAAGTGCTAGGAGGCAGAAATAAAGCGCTTCCATCGCGCTGGGGGCACTGACAGCCTCACAAGCCCCCAGAGATGACCCCTACATCAAGAAGGGTCCCAAAAGTCCTGAGGCATCCAGGAGGCAGCACAGCAGCTCCTATAAAGGGAAATCCTCCAGCAAAGTTCTTCAGGAGTCCAGGACCAGTCCATCAGGAATCCAGGGCAAAGCAAAGTCCCCCCATCAGCCCAGGCAAGGCAGAGGGGTCCCCCAGAGTCCTCCAGGCATCCAGGGGCTGGGCAGCGCCCGCCCCTGGTAGATTCAAGTCAGAAACAAGAACATTTTGGAAGGGGACACAGCCCCTTCTTATACAGCCAAAAGTCTTTGAAGTCCTTTGAAGTCCTTTGAAGCAGGCAGTGTGAGAACCAGCTAGAACTGGTTATAGGGAAGTCCCTTCAGTATCAGGGACAGAGGTGACAGTCGCCCAGCGGGAGGTGGAGCCAGCTTTGTAGTTAGGCAGGCACAGCCCTTCACTATCAGGTGCCATCTCCTCCCACTTCCCTGGCAGCAGATGCTGCCTTTCATCCATGGGCTGACTTCAGACAACCTCCTGGGCTCTCCAGCCCCTGTCATCCTCAAACCAGACAGTCAATCCACAAGCAGGCCCAGGCACTCTGGGCCAGGCTCACCAGCCAATCACACGCCAGCAACAACTTACACAAATATGCCAACTTCCAAAAGAGGTACTTCTAGACTAGACACACTCATGCCGCATATACCATTTTGCAGCATTCAGTCTCACGAGTTCGTACATACCAAACTCGCCCCTGCACTCCCCACACATCAGGAACTACCATGGGCATACATATTCCCCATTCATTCCTATGGGAGGGCAGGTCACTCACCATACATACACAGAGAGCTCCAGCACTTTACACTGTACCACAGTGAAAAAGTGCGCAGAGGCCTAAAATCACCAACACCAGGTTCCATAAACAGGCTAGTAAAAAGCAAAAAGTCTAGGGGTGAACCTGCCCAAAGGGCCGGGTCCAACAAGCCCCAACCCCGAGTAGTAAGTGCACCGAAGCTCAGCCCGCCACACTCCACGAGTGCCGCGTGGGGCCTGCGCCTGCATTTCTCCTCGACGTGTCTTCGCGGTTGCTAGTCCGTTGGCTAGCGGCCCTCCTGAAGACATTCTTTTGAAACAACACAGCTTGCCTGGTTGCTCCAGGCTTGCTCCTGCTTTCCTGTAAAGGTGAAGCTCCCCAGAACTTGCTGGTCAGAACAGAAGCCGATCTTTCCTTCCTGCGTGGGTTGCCTTTGCCAAGGCTTGTCGGGTCCAATCCGGATACCGACACCACCAACAGCGAGATCCTTCGTGGGACAGTCCGAATCCAGCTCCTGGTCGTCGTCGACGCCTCCTGGTCCACGTGGCTGCAGAGACAAGCTTCATCTCCTCACCTAATTGCATCTCGACTACGCCTGGTTCCTTCCTGGTCACTGGCTAGTGACCCAGACTCTGTCCCATCTGCTTTCAGGTTCTTCACTGCTCCGATCCACCCTTGGATCCATCCGGACATCTTCCTCCTGGTTGCCTGGAGCATTTTCTTGCAGCTCTCCATAGGATTGATCGACGAAACCCGACACGCAGGAACACCTACGCACCCGGCTTCCCTGGGTGAGGTAACTCGAGTACTCGGGTGCTCTTGTGGGTAACAACTATCCAAGTGTCTTAGTTTAACTGGGTTTTCCCGTAGTTCACCTGGAAGTGTCCGAAATCTACTACTTTGTAACTTTTATGTTCCCATTGAAAGTCTATGGTAACTTGCGTGTGTGTTTAGACACTGCACACGCATCCTGTGGGACTCCCACTTCCTAACCTTTAGTTGTTCAGTGTAGCCCCAGTGATTTCCTAGGCCTACTCACCTTTCCTGAAGTGGTTCTTATACCACTTACTTAGTATATGGTTCGTGAGGCCCCTAGGGCAGACATGTATTTGTGCAACTTATAGTATGCTTATTAAGTAACTTGTGCTGTATCTCGAACTCTGACCTCATAAAGAGTGCAGAGGGGTTGTGTTAGTAATAAATACATATATATTTGATATATACCTTGTGTGGTGTCCTTTCATTTGGTATTCAAGGGATTATAATTGGTTAAAACGATTGGCTTCACATGCTCTTTGAAGTATTAGCCTAAGACTGCGTTGTCCATGCTACCACTAGGATAGCTGGTCTATAAGGTTGACTTTACAACCATCACCCTAAAGGTTGTTTGGACTGATACAGGGTGCCCACTAGAATAGTGGTCATCACATATCAGGCCATCTTCTCACAGAGGACTCAGACAGATGGGGATTACGAGGATAGCTGAGACCTCGCAGACCCGCCCCCACAGGATAACATTATTAATAGAGACACATGTTATTTGAGTTTTAGTGGATTACCACATGAGGCTGTATAACTGTTTAGTGTTGTATCTCTGCTAGACGATTCTAGTTTTCTTTGTTGTCCATTGTTGTTGCCCCATATTCTATTGTGTGACTAGAGATCTATTGATTTAAAAGTTCTAACAGGATATTGACTATTATTGTGTTTTGATTATTGTGCTGCTCTTTTTGTGAGTTCTAAACCTTAAGACCGCCTCCTCGAAAACGGAATGACTCTTTGCCCATGGTGTCTTGGAAAAGTCTAGTGTCAAACGAGTAATTTTATGATCAAACTAGATTTCAAAAGGAGCCAAGGGCATGGAACACTTTTAGTAAATCGCACTCTTGGGACTATATATCACTCAGCAACAACTAACCGCCCCAGGCCCGAGTAACAGCCTCACAAACTGGCAATTGGCCCAACATATTGCAGAAGCTACCAGCTTGACAATGAATGGGACTCATGTAACCTCTGGGGTGGGAGTTACAATTCTTCAACACCGGTGACTTTGTTTTGCCTTTCCATACCGGCTATTGTTAGAGAGTTTCTGAAAATGCAGCACAAGTAAAATTAGAACCATGAAATATATAGCCCTGGTTAATATGTTTTATGGCAATGCAATACTTGACGCACCACAGTTGATTTGAAGTTCGTGTGAATGGGCAAGATTATGATGGGATTTAATTCATAAAGTGCTGCGTGACATTTGCTTGATTTCTGGAGATAGTGGTTGAATGTTTTTGATTTCCACATTAGGCCTAGAATCTCCCTTGGCTCATGGTGACGGCGAGAAAGTATGAGAGGCAAAATAGCAGATATCTCGAAACCTCTCAGACTTCTTGGTTGCCCTCCAAAGTGGCTTGGTGTGGTCACATTTAGGAGGCTCCAAAACATCTAACAGGCTCCGATCCTGAAATTTGCATTTTCTGGCGCCATAAGTTTGTGCCACTCTGTGATAAGGTTTAAAAGTTCCAGCAGGTTTATGGTCTGTGGCTTCACTGTACCAACTTCTGTAAGTGTTGTTCCAATGGATGGTCCTTTCGGATTCCCAGAACACAGTCCATGTTCACCATAACTGAATCAGTTGCAAGAGCTATTGGTTGCTGGACTTTAATGGTGCCCCAATGAAGACCCTCTAATGTAGTACCACATTTTCTTCTTATGTACCCGCCCACTGCATTTCATATATTCTATATATTCATTTATTGGAGTATACATTTCTCATTTGTAAATGCTAGTTGCGTTTAGTATTGTTTGCACATTTGCGTCCTCGTAGTTTAAAAGGTAAGCAATAATTCATATATGTACTCACATGATTTGTAATGCACTATACATTAAATTGAAGTACAACAAGTTTAATATGTTAATTCTTGCATTTGACTTAATTCGATGTGAGGCCTGTCCTTTTCAAAGTAGGAAAAGTATATTTAAGCCTAATACAGACAAGCAGAAATCTTAAATGAAATTTTCAACTTCCTAGGGCCCCTGATCGAACAAGCTGAAGCTGTAAATACCCTTTGTGAAGGCCATAGGCTGATATCTCTGAGCAGCCTGGCCTTATCAGCAAGTTGTGACACCATAGCTACTGAGCAGAGATAGAGAATTACTTTCCTCACACAGAACAGTACTTCAGTTGTTCAGCTAAGGTATGCGGGTGAGCGACCACCTTAGAAACTCACACAGACCACTTCTGTTTCTAAGACAGCTTAGCTAAAGACAAGAGATAGACTCTACATTTTCATGAAAGAGAATTTTGAACCACTGTTACAATGGTATTGTTTAATATTCTGTATATTAATCTTTTCATTGTTTGTTTTTATTGTTACTGCACTGATATTATACTGTATAATGATTGTACTGTTACAGTTACAGCTATACTCTTTTTATGAACTAAAAGAGCACATTGATTTTAATAAATCAACATATCCTTCGTGAGTGTGTGTATTCATGTGGAACCTACTACCAACAAATAATCATGTGAAGTCTTACAGATTACTTGTCTTTCTGCCATGTTGAGTGGTTCATGGGCTACAATCTACCAGTTTACCTGGATTTAGAGACCTTAATTTTGGGATGTATTTTGTTTGGAATTACAAAAAGCATACCACCTCCAAGTGCATATTAATAGGCAGGTATTGGAATCTTGGGCTGTGGCTCAACACTGCACTTTGTGTAGGGGGTGTTCAAAGAAACTGGTGGATCCTTGTAGAAAGGGAGCAGATGGCTTGATTGTTGAAAGGAAAATTGCCCAACAAGCAACTTCACTACTATGGGTAGCTCATCTGCACTTGGTCATCATCTTTCGACAAAACGTCTACAGTACTCCACTTTGGCAGGTCTGTTCTTTGTTTGTTAGGTAGCTCTGCGGTTTCAGGAAGCATGCACGCTGACCCTAAAATGACGCTGATGTGACATGTGGTTGTGTTTGCATGGCAGTGAATGGTGCTTTCAGCCTGCAGACCTCCACTGACGATCAGGCAAGCGTGTTGTGTTCAATCCGAGAAGCTACTTTGTGCCAGCTTAGTCTTACCTGGTGGGGATTGTGCAGCACACAGCCCACGTCAGAACCATGAATGTCATCAGGGTGTCAGTCTCCAAATTCTGACTCTTGACCCAGGTATTTTAAAAAGTGCAGGGAGTGGACAGGAGTCTGCTTTCAGAAACAAAGAAGAGTTTTATTTTGAGTTTTAGCTTGCAGCCAATCATGGAACAGCGCGTTTTAACGGGCTCTCTTCCTGGACAGACTGATGTTTGTTTGGTCGGAACAAATTAATATTTCAACCCAAAATAAGAGATCTCGAAATTAGCTAGTTATAGAACTAATGGATGCTGGAATGGGCTCAGGGAGAAAGGATAATCAAGTCTTGAGGGGTGGCCCTGTAGTAGGGAATTATTATATTACAATTGCCCATACCTTGAGTAGGCTTCCAATGCACCCATCAAGCAGATCTTAACATTCTATTCTGGCTCAAAAGAAAACCTCCTGTTATTGGAAGTCCATGCACAGAGGATTGAGGTGGGTGGTAAAAAGACTGTTTCTTGTGTATACTTCTAACTACAAATTACTCACCTGTCAACTAGCCTTAGGCACCAGACTGTATCAGATGATTTTTTGTAATGCTCCTGCCTGCCGATTGGGAGCGCCATGTTTCTCCACGGTGACTCCATCCTACCCCGGAAGTGATGGGACAGAGCTGCCTATAAGATGTAAGCCTCCAGCCTTGTGCCCTGACATAAGTTTCTTTATTTCTGCACCCATTGACACAGATCCTGAGTTATGCTCCCAGCTTTGTCAGTTTTTGCTTACTCCAAAATCTACCCCCGAGGTGTGCCAGGAATTATGTTTCCCGCCCAAGTCTACAGGACTCAACCCATTCCACGAAGGCAGGATGCAGATGTTGGTCACAGACCTGCATTATTTGTGTCTTTGGTACTCCGCTCAGGTAATGACTCGAAGTCACTCAATAAATGTGCCCTTATGCACACAGCGGTGATCTAGGATCAGGAGGCAAAACTCTAAATTTACATTGACAAACATGCTGTCAAAACATAAGTCCAGTTTTCACTTCGAGTCGAGAGGCCTCTTGCAATTTCGTTCAAGAAGCTGGTGCGTGCCATGTGATGTCCTGGAGCTTTTCCTGCTCCAAGTTTTTCAGTAGATCGAAGACGAACAGTAAGTGCAAGAAAGTTAAGGGCTCATTCTGACACACTGGTGAGGTGAGAAGGTGCAAGGATGTCAACCGAAAGATCATACCCCACAAGCATCTTCCGCCTTACATCCAGACACAGCAGATATCACTCCTGGGTGGGTCTGACTTAGGCATTTGGCTCGGAGTAATTCTCAGCTGCCCTGCTCGTTTCTATTCCGGTTGAACCTGGTGTGGAACTGGTGACCCCCTGGTGAATCCTGAGGGTGCTTGTTTTTCCTGTTCTCTGTGAAGGCTGTGGCTAAGGGCGGTTATCCTGTGAAGGCAGCCCGCTTGTATGTTTTCAGACATGCCAATTTACCCGATTCATGCGGGAGACTCCCGATTTCTTAATCCAAAATTAATTCCTTTTAGCCGTCTTCTGCCTGAAATTGCATTTGCTTCAGTATATCTCAATGGGGATTAAAGCACTGGGTGGGAAGGGCAAGGGGTAGATTGCTCAGTGGATTAATGCACCAGATGCGTAGATGTATCTGTAACGTGTAGTTCACATGTTATAGTTGCACATGCTGGCGAGATCTGTAAAATTTCTCAGGGTGGGGACCATGCCCGGTGGGTTTAATACCCCTGACGTAGATATATTTATGTCACCTGTAGGTGCAGCCCAGTGGGTACTTCTGCGAAAGAGAGCTGTGTGTAACCCACAACGAGGGTGGTACTGTCTAGAGCGCTGATTCCTTTTATCCCTTATAGGCTAATAAAAAAGTGTCCGAAATAGCTGAATAATGCCATTCTCAAGCTCCAGCAGACCCGAAGGATGGTGGCTTAATGTAGAAATGCCCTGTTGATGCCGTGTCTGGGCTCGGCGTCCCCCGAGGCCGTCCTCGCAGCCCTCCACCTGCTGCCTGCCCCCAGCCCTCCTCCCCGCGCCCACCCTGTCGTGATGGCTCCGGAGCGCGAGGCGGCGGCGCGCGCGCTCCCGGGCCCGATGAGCTCATCCTTTCTTGCGCGCTTGAAGCTGGGCAGCGGCCGCCGCCGCTCTGCTGCCTGTCCTAGCGCGTGCCTGCCGGTTGCACGGGTACCAGGCCCCCGCGGAGACCCGGTGCGCCCCGGACACCTCCTGAGCCTCGGTCACCCGCTGGACCGGACAGTGCACCGGCATCCACGTCGTGCCCCGCTCAGACGGCCTCTATCGATGATAGCAGCCGGCTTTTCATTCCCGTCCACAGCTGAGTCCTGTCCCCACCCAGCTTCCATTCCTTGGACCACGGGCTGGCCCCGCACGTTTCCTTCCTTGGATCACAGGCATGTTTTGTGGGTGACGGAAGGCAGCACCGATCTCGGTAAACCAGCCCCACTTTCTGGAACAAGTTAGAGGATCCGTGTCGACCCCCCAATTGACGGAGAAGTCAAGACTCGTCGTGTTGTCACCGCCCAGCTTCCGTTCCCTGGAGCACAGTCCGGTTTCAGGGGGTATCTGAAGGCACCACATGCAGATGACGGTCCCAGCCCATTTTGTCGTCTTGAACCTCAAGCTGGTTTCTGGGGTTGTCTCGAAGCTCAGGCAGAGAGGGCCACCTTCATCCAGTCCCTATTTCTTGGACAGGGCGGTAGTTGATGGCTGAGTTTGGATGCATTTATTTGCTACATTGGGCAACCTTGGCCACTTCTGCTATGCCACTTTGGGGTGGGCCAAAATCCAGTGGTGCCCTATCACAATTTCAGCTTGCCAGAGACTTTTTTGTCTAGTAGGCCACAAACCAAGCAACCAGTGGCCAACTTTGATTTTTTGAAATACTTGTTAGACTTTTTGGAGCGAGGGGAGTAACTTGACTCTTTTTGGATCCATCTCTGTTGCTGGCTCCATCTATGTCCACTGTGTCAGTCTCTGGTATCTGTTGTTGTCGTGCAGAGCAGTGGATGGGTGAATCCGGAGCAGCGTTCATTCCTTCGGCCACTTTAATTCGGCCACTTTTGGAGAAGCCCCCTATCCGTCGCACAAAGTTGAGAAAGTGGCGGGTCCACCTTACCTTTTAGAGTAGTAGTGAGGTGCTTGCCTCGCTCCAGACCAAACTGATGGAAGAAGGGCTCCCATGCCCATTGCCGCCTGCGGCTGACCAGCTAGCACCTCCTATAAAGAAGACCCAGGAGCTGCAGGAGGAGAGGAACACCCTGGTGAACGAGTACGCCTGCCGCGTGCTGGAACTGCTTGGCATGGGGCACCGCCTCTTTGTGCCGCGTCTGCTGGCGGTGAGACCCTCCCCGCTGCTGTCCATCGCCAGAAAGTTAGGATATGTTGGGTGATCACATGGTTCCGTGGCCCAGTCCATTTAGTTTGACAACCTAAGGTTTTCTGGGAATTGTAGGCTTAAAGCATTAAATCACAGCGGTTTGCAAAAAGAAATCCCAGACGTGGAACACAGAGTCCCAGAAACATGAGATCACCCATCTAGTATTGTGTCTCCCTGCCTACCTTGGTGTCTCTTGGCATGATTTTGCATGCTAATGCTACCGCTACCATCTTGTACTTGCAGCGTGTCGAGGGGAGCCTAGAATACAGAGTAGGAGGGGCTTCTTCTGCTGCACGGCTGTGTTTTTCCACAATGGTCTCATGGATATTTTTCATTTCGCCATCTCGTGGTCTGTGAATGTTGTTAAAACATGATCTAATGTGGATGGATGGATGGATGAATGAGGGGCTCGCTGGACATCTATCTGTGCTGGTAATGTGGATGTTTGGATCTATTTGGTGTGGCACTGAATTGGGTCCGGTTTCCTTTTGGTTGAAAATGTGAGTGAGGATTCTGGGGAAGATGTGAGCTTCTGAAGGAGTTTATGACAATTGTGTAACATTAACCTTTATAGTACACACCACAAATTCAATTGCCTCAGTGTACTGGTATATTTTATCCTTATTATCCTAAGAAGATTTCCCACTGAGAATGTTTATCTGTTTCCCTTTCCCCTGTTGGATGGGAGGGTGGATGTTTGTAAAAAATGATTTAGAAACACAGCCAGAAATTGTAAGTCCTCCCTTTTCTGGCTGGGTTCAGATCAGAGTGCTGTAGTCCAAATTAGATTTGGTTGAGGGACAGATGGGGGAGAAATAGAAGAAACTTGAAACAAGTTTCCTGCTGCTGAAAGCTAACTGACACAGACAATAACCAAACCACTGGGGGTCATAACGTTGGATTTCACTAAGAACAATCAGGAATTACCACCATACCTGGCCCTCATCTTTTTCATTTTTGCATTTAAGAGCATTCAACATGGCAATTTATTCTCTAGGTTTTTTCTCAAGGCCCCCCCCCCCATGTGTTCTTATACACAGGATTGTCCAACCTAGGAGTAATCAAAATACATTTACATTCAGTGACTCTAAATGGAAATCATTTGCATAGCCAGTAGTTATCCTGACAGTCTGGCTTTGATCCGGCCCACGTAGGAAACATGTTATTTAGGTTACATTATTAAAACTAAAATAAAACACTGACAATTTAACTTCTGGCAAATGGCACCACATAACACACCATAATTATTGGTCCAGTTGCACGCCCACACACTACAGTTTTACAGAGAGTAAGTTAATGTGTTCAAATGCAGGAACTCCTTCAACATAAAGAATCTTCCTGCACAGGCAACACACTGGGGAAAAAACTTGTATTTGTAATGGCATCGTAGCCAGGGGATCGAAAAGCATTAATTTTTAGCAGTCCTTTGGGACATGTATGATGTGTGTGCTGATCTGATTTCACCGTTGCTCAGTGGAGAGGGTGAATGTTATAGTGATAACAGAGATATGTTTAAAAATGTGAATGGTTTGCCCTCACTCATTTTATGGCTCATTTGAATTGTCGTGCCCTGGGGTTCACATGTGGCGTTATTGCTGCGCTGGTTAGCAAAACTGCCCTACTTCAGTGCCCCCCCCCCCCCCCATTTTTTAATTTATCATAACCATAAATCTCTACGAACTTGACTTTGGTCAGTTAATATATTTTTATGGTCTGGCTTGTCTGTCGCCAGACAATTCTGTGAGTGCCAGTAGAGAGGGACGTTGGCTCCTCTCACATTTTGGGAGTTCAGAGTACATGGTTTGATTGAGCGGAAGTTGTGTACTTCCACAAAAATGCCAATGCCCTCCAGCAGCTGGGATCATTTTCTTTATTTATCTGACTGACGGAGCTTCAATTTTCATGGGCACACACATAACATTGTAATGCTGTAAAAGTGTCTCAGATAACTAGATCATTTATGGTGTTTGTCTTTCTGGCAGAAGCACAGATGGGCAGAGGGCAGTCATTAACCTACATGGATGTTTAGGTCTGGTTTGAGAGTGGAACCGTTACCTGACCTTTTAACCTACACTAATATTATTCTACAGTAATGTGCTTCCACACAAATATATATGCTACTTACTTGTAATGCTTCACGTTACCGTACAACATTGATTTAAAGTTGGACCTATTGGCATTGTCAGTGCTTGTTTTCAATTGTGCTAAATACTGCTCATTACCCACATTTTGAATTCTGTTTGATACCATGAGGGAGCAAGCCGGTGCATGTGCTGGTATCATACTGCTTTATGGCGTTTCTTTGAAGTGCCTTTTTCATCCCTCTGGTATACCGTAAAGGGTGAAAAAAATGCACTTTCCCCAAGCTCCTTGGCACCGAGGTGTGTTAACCTCAATCCATTTGAGGAGTGCTCAAATGGTCATACAACATTTTTCAGAGACTGCAGTGTGTCTTCCAGAACACTAAGGGCATGATTAGGACTTTGGTGGTGCTGCACCTGCTTTGTGCTGGCACAGCACCGCCAAAGCCATGCATGGTCCGCCTGCCAGATTACCAGTACAACTTGTTTTTGGTGGGCTTTTCTTTTGCTGTTCCCATGGTAGTGCCCTGAAAACGTGCACCGCAATGGGAATGAAAAACAGAAGTTCCAGAACGACATGGACTGTGAAGTCAATGCTGTGCCCCCCTGAATGCATCCCCATGGCAGCGGCTCCCTGGCGCATTCGGCGCAGCGGTGGTGGTCCAAATAGCTGCATCGTAATAGGGCGGCCGCAGGACCGCCACCGTGAGTCTGGTGGTCAAAGACCGCTAGACTCATATTTTGCCCCTAAAATGGTAGGTTAGTGGTTCTAGGACATAACAATGTTGAGACTGTCTGTGTCCATCAGAATCCTTCAATCAGTTTGCGGAATGGCGCAAAGGATTATAAAAAGCTTCTGTGCCAATCATGTCCCAATCCAGGTTAAAAATTACTGGGCACAACTTGATTTATATACATAGTAATATTGAAACATCCGTTTTTATAATGTTGAAACTAGGTAAAAAATTACAGGTCACAAACCGATTTATGGAAACAATAGTATAGAAACTTGTCAATTCTATCAGATTCAACAGACTTACACCAACTTAAGCACATGTAATGCATATGTATTGTGTTGTTTTGTGTGTGTGTGTGCAGAGAGGCAACATGTGTGCCTTTCTAACAAAGGTTGAAATGTGTATTTCATAGGAAGTAACTTTGAACCTCTTTCACGCCTGTGAATCAGGTTTTCCAATTGAAGTGCAGTAAACTCATTTGGATGTTTGCAAATTTAGGGAAGAGGGCTAGTGATGTGGGGAAGATCTCCAAAAGTTCCCAGTGAAACCTCCAGTGGGAACATTCGTCACAAACGTAGCAAAAAATACTGAATGAATGTACACTGATTTTTCCTGAAACATAACATGTAGCTTAATTCATTGCCTTTTACCAGTTTAGTGAATTTGCTTTCAGCCATTAGGTAGAAATGAAAATAATGCTATTTCGTGCCAATGTGCATGTTGTGTTTATCCGATATTACATTACAAACAGACATTTTCAAAAAAGGGAAGCAAGCTCTTTGGCTGAATGTGCATGTAAATAATGTATTCACTACATCCCTTCTGGAAGCCTACCCAGGACTCACGGGGCTTTAAAGGAGACCGTGGAAACGCCAATGTTGCAAGTGATGGAAAACCTTATTTGACTTTTGCAAAAAGGGAAAACAATTTGTCTTCCCTCACAAAAAACCTGCAGGCCTTACTTAGGGACATGTGAGGAACGACGCACAAGTCCCCACTCACCCTTTTCACTACTGTGTCAAAGGCCCCAGAAAAACCTTCACATACATGTTATTCTTCTTTTTATGTGGGAGAAGATTGCATAGCTGTTCCACATGCTGTGCATGTTCTGTGTTAAAGGAAGTACGCACTGCTGTTGCCGGCCACTGTTGTTTACACCCCCCTTTTCTGCTGCCACTGCTTCTATACCTGTTCTTTGTGTTAGGGAGTCTTGCCTTGCTGACAACCATGAAGTTGTATTTTTGTAAAACAACCTTTCAGTATATTTCAACCAAAATGATTGACGTAAGTGCTTCTTTTGGTTTGGTGTAAATCTGGTATTTTTTTTCGAAAATTGAAACCGAATATTACAAAACATCTGTAATGTTTGCAATACGTATATTTAACCCAAAACAATTACTGATTGACTGAAAAGTAATTGGTGTCCTGGCGGCATCTTGCTGTTAGCAATTCCGCTGTTTTGGCTTGCAAAACAATGTGAATTAAACTATTTAAGAAGGCTTGAAGATTTTTATTTGGTGGCTATTACATCATTTCCAAACTAGCTTTCTCAGTGCATCGTCACGTGGCAATGTGGAAAAGAACTGGGCACACATCTGTCTCAGGGAAAATGATCACCATCCTCCAGCATGGGGGTTAGGAGATTGTGGGAATGCAAATTTCTCCAGAAAAAAGTCTGAAATAGGGTATCAACCTACTGCACCTGCCTGCCTTTACATATATTGGTCATTTGGACTGAGAATGAGTTTCCTCCAGTTCGAGATTGATTGAAGAAAGAGACACCTAAGATTGTACATAGCCTAGATCAAAGAGGTCTGGAATTGGTTTCTGGTACAGAGATTTTGAAAGAGGAAGCAAGGTCTGTACCTGTACCATCAATAGTACGATGAACGAAGCACTTTGCTTCGAGGTATGTCTGACCAAGGGAAAGACTGAAGTGCAGATAAATATAAATATTCAGATGTTAAGGAGTTGTTTTGGAGAAGTGTTCTTGATTCTCCATATCGTCCAAATTACTTTGTAGGGTGCTTCGAGATCTATACAGTTGGCGTAGTCTAGCTGGGACTGGTGGGTACTTATTTGGCTTTGTGCTTTTAGATGAATCATATGTAAAAGAAGACTCTACTTAGGCATCTCATCATTTAAAAGGCTCTTCTTGTAACTTGATTCAATTAAGGAATCGGGCAAAAGAGTGTGTCATTGATCACACCTCGGTCCCTTACATTAGGTGATGGTCTAGGGGTGGTGGGCAAAGCTGTTTTGGACAGATGGTGAAGAGGTGGTTGATGGGCAGTTTACCACAGGGTACTCAGTTTTTCTATAGAAATCTGTATTTGCATTTTACAACTTCACATGTTGGAGCAAGACACATCTGAGTACATTTTTGTCAGATTCCAGCAAAATAACTTAATTTCCCATATCTCGTACGCAGTAATGTATCTATAACATCATAATATCTCAGTTTCTGATGTCTTCAGATTAAGGTAGTTCAGTAGTTCATTCACATCCAGTGACGTACTGATAAGAGGGATTGACTATTGGGACAAGAATACAACTAAGATGAGCTTTGTAGTTGTAATATTATTTGGTGTTGTCCATATTGTTGTACGTGTTGTGGCTATGGCCCCCTAACTGATGGATCTAGGGTCTTTGGTGAGAAAACTGATACAGCCTTAGAGAAATTTAAAGACAGCAGAGCGATTGCCTGCTCATTGAGGTTCATTTCCCCTGCTCAGCAGTTCCATTAGCAGTAGAGGAAGTTCATAAGATACTCGAGGGGAGGTGCATATTTCCAGTGACAACCCTCTCAGACAGAAATATGACGTTGGCAGGTGTGTTCCAAAAGACAAGTCAAACTACACCAGAAGCACTCCTCACCCTCATATTCACCAGACATCTCTGCAAAACCTCTTTAGCTCGCCCTCTACTTTCTTATTGAGAGCAGAAGGCTGCAGAATCCAGCATTTCCTGCCTCACTGGGTTCAATCACCTCAGGCCTGTGAGCCTTCAAATTATACTAGCATACTTGCTGCTGAAGGCAGGATCGCCACAGCTAGTCTTGAGCCACCTACAGATAATGGTGTCATTGATGTCCACCCTGGGGTTGTCTATCAGTGAGCCTTAATCTCATTTGCAGCGGTTGCAGAGGATTCTCTTTATTGCAGTAATTCTGGACAAAGCTGCCCTGAAGTCCTTCCCACCTCAGCAACAAGTCCAGGACATTCGGGCGATGATCATCGGGTGAGAACTTTTGTTCTTGCCATGATGGTTCTGGGGCTGCTTGGGCTCTTGGCATCCTACATCTTGCTGATGTGTCATGCCTATTGGTATATGTCGGCCCTTATATAGAATCTGCTTCTGCTTTGGGCCCATCACTGGAGATGGGAAACAACCACTACAACATGATTGTTACAACGCATGCCAATGCAATGCAAAATTTTACACGCATGTGCCTTTGTAAAGCATGCATTTACAACGAATTTCGTTGTAAAGGCATAACCCGCAGATTCCTGATTGCCCGCCCACCTCTCCATTCTGTGAAGTTTTGGGTATTAAAAAGGTCCTAAGTCACGTTTCTCATACTGCCAATAAAAGATCAGTTCTGCTAGCTGTGCCCCACGTTCATGAACATTGAATGGTCTAAATATTAAACTAACATCAGCGCACAGGGGTAGCATCTTTGTGCCACCTGTCGGCACACAGGAGCCATTGCTAGAGTTTCTAGATCCAGTCTGGCACCTGTGGAGATTGACAAGGTGAGAAATCTGTAGTTGGATAATACATCCACTAGAAAGAGTGCCACTGAAAGTAAATTACTTATAGTTTGGGTCCCAAGTGTAGCTGCTCATTTCACTGTCTGTAGTTAAAAGACCAATCGGTAGTTATTAATACATTTATTTTAAGAGCAGTATTCTTAGAAAGAGTTTTCCTAGTAGTTTATGAAAGTGCACAATACTTTTGCGTTGTTTGTTTTGGACTCTCTGAATCATTTTGTTAATTCTTTCAAGTAACTGTTTGGACAGGACCCCCAAGAAGTTTTGTTACCTTGGAAAGAAGTGGGGAGAATAAAAACTCTAGAAGTCAGTGGCACTTTAAATATAGGACAATATTGATTCGTCTCTCTAAATAAGGTGCAGCGGAGTCCTAAATATTGAACAATGTCATGGAAATGGGGACTACAAGCAATCCTTCACTGTTTTGCTCTATTTGGATTTCATCAGAAAGTGTTGTTGCTGCACCCCAGTGACTTTAAGCGCAAAGTAATCGGTTTACAGATACCCCTAACACTAGGGTGCTCAGTGTGGTGCCGATAAAACTTAGTGACCAGTACCAACTAGAATTACAATCATCAAAGTTTTGGTTTTACATTAAGTGCAGCTGTATGTGAGCAGTTGTGAAGGATGTACTTGTGGCTGCAAGTCTGAGCACCCTGTGTGTGTGTGTAACTGCATTTGTGAGTGCATGATTGAAGGTAGTACACGTGTGACTGAGTATGAGGACCGTGTGACTGCATGTGTTATTCAGTATTGGTTTGTGCAAGAAAGACGAACTCCATGTGGGGGATGGTGTGTAATAGCATGTCAGCCACTTATGCACTGTTGTGTGTGTGTGTATGTCTTCTTGTAACGATGCGTGTGAGTGGATTGCTGGCTAAATATGAGCGAGTGTATCTGCAAATGAAATCTTTATGTTACTGCCTTGCAGTATGACTTGATGATTGAGGGGGTGTATGTGAGAGATTTACTGCTTGTTGCACTGGTGTCTGTCCGTGACTATATATATTATTGTGTGTATTCATAAGTGACTTCAGATATTGACTCTGTACCCACGTGTATGCAAGTTTTTGCATGACAGAGCATGTGTGTGGGAATTATTATATATGATGGTGAGCATGACAATCTCACCATAGGTGGGCAGATGTGAATATGCAAGAGTGATTATCTGCATGTGTCTAAGTAGCAAAGAACTTGGAGTGTGCTTGTGTGAGCAGGTGTGGCTGCATGTATGCGAAATGGTATGTATGCAACTTGTTGCCGACGTGGGTCAATGTGATGAAGTACATATGAGTGTAGATGCAGGCGCCATGGGGTGTGCTCATGATGGTCCATGTGGAATATGGCCCACCACATAAATGGATATGAAGCCTCCATTCATCTAAGTAAACACATAGCCTTGCTTATGAATGGAGAGTAGCTAAGAACAAGATGTGGCGAACAGGGGCGTTTAGTGTTCCAGATTCAAGCACAAAATCAATGGACTCTTCCCTCTTTTATCCCTTAGACGTCCAAAGAAGATCTTCTGCAGGCAGACTTTGAAGGGGCCCTCAAGTTCTTTAGAGTTCAGCTGCCGAAACGCTACAGAGCAGAAGAAAATGCCAGAAGGTTAATGGAACAGGCCTGCAACATAAAGGTAAGAAACCCCTATTTCTCTCTAATTGTTGGGAAGGGACTGCAAAGTATTGAATAGACGTTCAGAAAAGACCCGCTCTGTGTTCACTGAGCTGAGACTGTAAGCTAGGAAATAAACATATGGTGGTGATTACGGTGGCCTGCTAGCCCCTTACTGGTCTTCATAACAAAGTGTGGGAAAAGTAGTGGCACTTCCTGTAGGACAGCTGAAGTATGTCAGTGTTGTACACTTCCCCATGCTGCAGTAGGATGCCTGAAAAGGAGTAGTTCTTACAGTAGGAGACTTGAGATCATCAATAATGTGCCCTACTGACTGTGTTTACAAATTGTACGGTGAAGAGTGCTTGTTATAGAAAAGGTAAGCATGATCAATCTGTCGTGTGATCCTCTGTGTTGTTGTGGACTGCGGGATCCACCTGTGTAAATGTTAAAACAGCCTGGAATCGTTAGTGCTGTGTGTTCCGGCCAGAACAAGGGGTGCCGGGAATCATGCTGTGTGTTACTTAGTTCTGAAAGTAAGAAAAAAGGAGGAATTGCTATGGTCGTATCTCAACTTGCACGGGTTAGGAGCGCAAGACAACCTAAGATTTAACTTTTCCAGTGGTCTCCAACTGCGGATAAACCATTAGACACAATGCTGGCTTTGCTCACGTGCAAATCCTGCCTTACATAGCCCCAGTAAGTCATTTAAAAATTGGAGATCCACAGGTTTTAACATTTAAAATGACACTGTTGGAATGATAAAAGTGGTGGTTTATTTTCAACTGGAAACTGTGGGGGCAAATTGAAGGAAGCACATACATTAATAAAACAGTATTTGTGTGAAAGATAATTGTGGGTATACTCGAAGGAAGGGCTGCCTGTGTCTGGTTGTTGTTTTTGGAATGACACTGTTGGGAGTTGTTCTGGCCCATGCTCTGTACGAGATGTGTGGGCCTACCCCATTCTCTGGAATCCTGGGCTGCAAAGTTTTGCTCTTAACCATCTTTGGGAAAGTGTCCTTTGGGCGGTGTTTCTCCTACTTTTTTCCATTATGAAAAACGTAGTTCTTGAAAACGGGTGTCACTTGCTTTTAAATCCAGTTTGAATCTGTATGTTCTGTGCCCTCCGTTTAAGGGAACCCTCCTTAATTCTGAAGTGCATTTCTTCCATTTGCTAAGGCTTGGTGCAGCTGACAGCGTATTATAATTTACAGACTCTCAGGGTTGTGATCCTCTCACTTGGGCAATCAGTGTAAACAGAATTTGGAGTAGCATTTGTACTACTTTGTGAGACAGGATAAAAGTTGTGGGGGTAGTGGCAAAATGCCACCCTTTTGTGTCAATTCCGCTTCACAAATCCCTTAAGCAAGACATGCTTGGAAGAGTGACTAGAGATTTAACATACATTAGGTGCTGTTTTTAACTAGTCAACTAATAACAATAATAATGAAATAATTATAACTTTAAGAGCACCAAAACTTTACTCCGGAGAAGTCTACTGCGGACACTGTCCACTGTCACCACCAGTGCCTCCCGCCCATGGAAATTGTTTTATTTCCATTTATCAGATATACATTCTATACCATCCCTACAGCAGTCCAGTGATCCCTAGCTAGGTTTGCACAATAATAAAAAATAAAAAAGCATATCTTATATGTTGTCATTCGTTTCAAATAATCAGCATTATGTAGTAATGGATTGATCCCCAGTTGTACTCTGTCTGGTGTAAGTAGCTTCTCCTGCCAGTCATTTAAGAGCTTCTTTATGTTCTGGCTGGGATCCTAACCCTAAATCCAGGGCAGCGGTGCCCGTCTTGAAATAGGAATGTGCAAGTGTCACTCACAATTTGCAATACTGCTGCAGCAGGAGTACCTTCATGTCAAATGTGCAACTGTCTGACCACTGCACAAACCATGCATTCATGATTTTCGACACCTCATTTAAGCTCTGGCGCTCTAAAATGTGTCCCATTGCCTAGCACTGGCAAACACTCGCTATGCTTGAACTAAGTGATTATTTGAGCTCTGACAATGCCCACATGCAAGGTTTTGTAGACGCCATGTCAGAAAGCCTCCTTGAAGTTAACTTTCTGTTCAACGGGTGCCAGCTCACATCGAATTGAAACGGCGTAACACCTCCAATGCTGGAAAAGGCATACACCAATAACATATCACATAAGAGGAGGTCTGTGTGGTTGAGTTACAATTGATGACAAAGAAGGCCTCTAGGAAAATGATATCTGAGGAGTGAATATTTTCCTTCTGTGTTGTTGTCAACAGATGACGAAACGTGATAGTGGTGAGTGAATGGGTTATGTCATTGACCAAGCACATTCAGCCCTCAGATATAATTTTCCTAGAGGCCTTCTTTGTCATCAGTTTTAACCCAACCTCACGCACCCCTGATTAAAGGTTCTTTAGGGTACCAGTGTGGGTATTTCATTCACTAACCTCTCTTTTCACTCCCCCACACACCCGCACTCACAACTGCGGCGTTACTCATAAAAAGAACTCCGACAAAGAGCCCTCTCACAGGGCCCGAGGGGGACTGCATCGCCACCCCCACGAGGAGCAACGCCCGATGTTGAAGCATGACACCCTTATGGGTGTGTGAGGCCACTACTTCCAAAAGGAGGAGTTTTCTCACCTCCACACTATTCTGTTTCCAACCTGCACTGTGAGGTAAGCACTAAGCTTCTCCTAGCGACCATAATAGGCCAGCTCTCCTTTACTTTAGGAACAGTTACCCCTGTGTGATTATTATAAACCAATAACAACAATAAACATCAAGTTAAAAAAGAAAACAGCACTAAAAACGCACAAAAGAAGTTAAATAAAAAAGGAAAAATGTAGCGTTAAGCCACTGGTTTTCAATGGTTGCAGAGTGGTCAAATCAATGCGAGAGTTTCATGATATCCAAATGAAATACTTTTACATACAGTGATTAAAAAAAATAATAATACCTCAGTCACACATACCAGTGCTTATCCTAAAAATCTGTCTGGAATCCAGTGTTTCTAAATGTTAAACAGAACGGTGGTGATTAGTGAATAGCATTATTCTGTTGTAAAGATAAACAGGATGCGCAGTGTAGCTAACAAAAAAAGGTAAACTAGCATTTGAAATATCATGATGTCAGTAAAACCATCAAAAATATAAACTGCCTCTGAATGACAAGCAACATGTCATGTTAGTTTTGCAGTCTAACAAGAAGACTACCTGACCGCCATCACCAGTGGCGACACAGTTGGTACACTATAACCATCCACGAAATGCCAGGACCTAAGTGGACTGCCATCCAATCAATGGCAAACCTGTAAGAACTCATGAAAACCAATGGCTGAAGTTGGCTGACTTTAACCCCTCTCTCTATATTACTTCGTATCTGTACTTTGTTAGGACACCTGAGGTCTTCCAGACATGTAAAGCTGTCCACTCCTGCTGCTACAAATCAACAGTACCCTAAACTCGAGAGATAGCTGGCTGGCAGTAAATTAAATCTCATTACATACATCCTGCCATAGCTGAGGCAGTAAACAATGACCCTCTCTTCCTACAACAACATCCCTTGAATAGCGTTTTGTAAAAAAACACATGACCTCATTAATTACATTTTACTGAATGAATCAAGCCACATAAAATCCATATTAAAAAAAATAATTACCTTCTGTGCCAAACAGGTTATAAAACAATATTGAGAAACGGTTGTGGAATGCCTACTTTTATTCAAACATTCCCTATCCATCCATTGAGAAACGGTCCTGATCAGGGGCGTAGCTTGGTCAGTAAAATGGGTGGGCTTCAGATTTTCCAATATCACGCAGGCATATAATGTTAAAATGCATTGTACGACAAGTTGGGCGCATGAGTGTGGATTCAGGGGCTGTGAAAAAGGAGAGGAAAGCAGATTGGTAGGTGAACTAAGTGAGGGAAGACACAATATTTTGTAAACTAACCAACAGGTTTTATGACTTTCAAAACAGAGTGAGGGAGGGTGTGTATATGCGAGTTTTTGTCTGGGTGTATGCGACAGACACCTCACCATACCATGCAGAAAACACCTGTACCCACTATTTACCAGAAAATAGATTTACTGGAAGGATATCAAATCTCACTACCCCCCCCCCCCCCAACTCCCCTTAAGCTACGCCCCTGAGCCCTCAGATGTCTTGCCCTTCATTCCTCCTCACAAACTAATGGTCAGTACCAAAGGCACCTTTTCTGGGGCACAGATTAACTCCCGTCCTCAACAGGAACAATATTGTCCAAAGTTTGGGGTATTTTCTGTGATGGAAAAACATTTCCCTTGGTGTACAATTAGGTGCCAAACTATGACAAGTCCCACTTCATGGGAACCTAAATACAAAGTAAAATGTGATAGTAACCGTGTAAATGAATTTTCCACATACGATTTCCCACTGTAGCCAAGATGACAGCAGAAACCTTCCCAAGTAGTTGATTTTTTGGGACAGTGCAGCTATCTGCTGCCATAGAACATGGAACAGTCCGTCTTGATCTGATAGTGAAATCAGGCAGTATGTATATGATTAATCAGTAGATTTAGTCTCATCAAGCATGGTGTGCCCAGACATAGGTCATACCAGAGAAAAGGGAAGAGTTAAGAAGTTGACCATATTTATGTTCTTGACATCATATGGATGCCTGATAATGTTGCGGTGGAAATGGTTTCTTATGTAGAGCATCCAGATTAGATGGTTAAATCAGACAGTAATGATACACAGCGTTGAACAGAAGAATGACCAAATGTTGGTGTTTCTAAACACCAGTCATACCAGCGAAAAAAAAAGGGGGGGGGGGGTAAAAAGTCAAGCATGTTCACACTTATCATTGTATGGATGCCTGATGTTACCCCGTTGGGACGGTTCCTTATTGGGACGGTCGGTCTTGATTTAATGGTGAAATCAGCCAGTGTTGATATGCAGCGTTATTATCTCACCAAACTTTGGTCTTGCCAAAAAGGGGGAAAGTTAAAAAGTGGAGCGTTCTCACATTCTGGACATCATATGGATGGCTGGTATTATCCTTGATGGCGTGCCCACTTGTTTATCAGCTGTCCGGCACAGTGCTGCTTCGTGTCTGTCCTGAATGTTGAATTTGAACGGGGAGAACACATTTTTAATTAACCCCGGACTTATCCGCGCTCAACTTGTGGCTAACTGTCTTCCAATAGAGGTCTCCCTGTCCGATTTGAAAATGTGTTCTCTCCATCCAAATTCAACATTCAGGATGGGACAGACACGAAGCAGCACTGCGCCAGACAGCTGATAAGCTAGTAAGTGTCCAGTCCACAAAGGCTAATACCAGGCATCCATAAATACTTTTAACTTTCCCCTTTTATAGCAACACCAACGTTTGGTGAGATCATACTAATGCTGTATATCATCATTCTCTGATTTCACCATTAAATCATGACGGGCCATTCCAATAAGGAATCGTCTCAACAGGGATAACATCAGGCATCCATACGATGACAAGAGCATGAACACCCTCGTTTTTTTTTAAACCCCCCATTTTCACTGGTATGACTGGCGTTTAGAAAAACCAATGTTTGGTCATTCTTCTGTTTAACGCTTAATATCATTACTGTCTGATTTAACCATCAAATCTAGACCAAACGTTCTAAATAAGGAACCTTTTCAACAGGGATATTATCAGGCATCCATACTATGTAAAGAATATAAAAACGCTCTTCTTATTAACTCTTCCCTTTTCTCTGGTATGACCTGTTTGGGGACACCAGCGCTTAGTGAGACTGAATCATATGCATAATGTCTGATTTCACGATCAGATCAAGACAGAACTGTTCTAGGTCTACCTGCATCCCATGGGCCACATTGAAACTCTCCATATGATACTTACCAAATTAACGGTTTTGTCAACATGAGAATGCCGCCCCGCTCCCAAACAGAAATAAATAAGTTTAATATGAGTGCTTATACGTTCTATGAAGGATATCCAAAAATGTGCTACACTACACAAAGATATGAACCCCTATACCCCAGTTTCCTAAATTGGGATAGGTATGGTGCTCGATTAAGCCTGCCTTCATAATGCATTTTCTCACTGTTTATAGTGCAGCCACTTTTATGTCAGAAAGTTACTACCAGTTAAACCACATAATTTCTATTATACACTCTGCACCTTTGAACTGCAAACAAATAGGTAGATACTTGGTGCCCAGTAGTATCACATTGAGCACCAAGGAAAACAATACGATAGAGATTCAACACCATCTATATTTTATTCACTAAGAAATCAATCTCTTTTTGTTTCCCTTCCAGTTATAGGCTAAAGACCACACCTATAACAACGACAGTCTTGAGAAGAGAAACAACCCTTGGTCTAAGATTTGTAAGTCAGTATACTTACCCATACAGCCTGAGGAATATCTCAGATTTAGGGTTCCAGTACACTTGGTCCTGAAGAAGACCACTGATCCATAGAGTTACACTTCAGCCGAAACATGTCAACCTGATCACTAGGTGATACAGATCAATAACTCATCCACACTACACCGCTCTGTTTTTAGCGTTATCCCTTTCCTCTCTTTGTAATAAATGTAACTATAGAACAGGAGATAATTTATGATACACTTTCTAGATTATGATACTATCTTCATCCAGACAGTCTCCCACTTGGAGAACAGGACACTCAAGTGAAAAGACCCAATGATGATACTTACCACAACATTGCACCAAAGGAGATAATGTACGCCACTGGTAGTAAAAACGTGGTTGAGGGTCTTCAAGACAATATCTCTGGAGACTCTGACATGCATATAGATGTAGTTCACTTCCCCCTTATTTTGATTATTTCTAGCATATTTGCTTGCAACTCTTGTAAACAGGATTTGCCAGTGCCTTTGTTCACATCATTGCTATATTAAATAAACGTAGACCTTTTGGTTTCGCCAGTGTTTGTTATTTCGTTCTGCACTACTCTCTTGACTGTACAAAGGACCAGTTGTCTGGGAATGGCTCTACAGCTCCTTGCGGCTGAGCCTGGCCTTGCTGACCAAGGGTCCGTGAGGCAATATCTATCTGTTCAGCCATCCTGGCCCTAGATGCAAACCTAAATTACACTACTACCATGATGAGCAGGGATTCTGAAACTGAAGAAAGGAAGGCAGTGCCCACTCCAGACTAGCTTTTGTGGGATTGAGGCAGAAATAACTGAATCCATCACAGGAGCTGATCTGAAACAAGCATTTACAATGCAATGGTTTTGCCTTTGTTAAAGTTAGAGCTATTGGCATTGCTCTTGACATTATTTTTATTTATGTTTTTTTTTAAACATAAATAAATGGCATTGTCATTTACAATAGCAGGGCAGGGCACAGGGAAGGGGGGGCGAGGAGAGACGAAGGAGAGCTGCGGGCTCTTGTTGTAATGCTTGCATGGATGAGTTGGTGGATGCATGGATGGGTGCATGCATGGATGGGTGTATGGATGGGTGTATGGATAGATGCATGGATGGGTGGATGGATAGATGCATATATACAGCCAATCCCTCAACAATTTATGGAATCCATCAACCCATCCAACCAACAACCCATCCATGCATCCACCCATACATAATGTAGAATCAGACTTAAGTTCCCCCATCAACCATTAAGCCTTTACCATGGCTTATCATCAACGTATGCTTTCAGAATGTTACATAAACTTGCAGCCATTCGGCATACAGTTGGAAATTCAAATATCTAAAATACTGCAGTTTGCAAACAAAAATACATTGCCTTTCTCAAAAAGGCATACCAAGGATCATCACAAATAAAATATTGTGCCCCCATGGTTTGCGAAAGGGGAAGCCCAACACCAACCAACTTGCCTCCTACAAAGAGATGTAATTTAATGTAACGGAACAGGTCTACAAACTGTAATAAACATCAACCATGAAATGCCTGTTGGCTATACTTAATGTTGTCTAAATGAAGCAGCCAGGCCTACTGCCTTGGTCTTAACTTTTCATAATAAACAGATCAGACCTATGGCATCGGCCATAACTTTCCCAGCACAACAATCAGTCTTATAGCCTTTCTTACTGAATGTCTCAATAACCAACTCAGGCCTACAGTACTGCTGCTCTGCCTAATGTTTCCCACAAGGCAACTACTGGCATGCAGTTATAAAATTCCAAATGTATATAAAATTACAAAAAAGTTTATAAATTGTTCAGATATGCCAACAGGTCCCGGAGCTCTGGTCTATTGGGTACGCTGAACTTCAAAGTAATATACTACGTTTGAAAGGCAATACAGTTAAAACAATCCAACATCTGATGCCTTCCCTCTTTAATGTACGATGTTCAGAATAAATATGGCAGGCCTTCTGCCTTTATTGTAACTTTATACAATAAATAGACCAGGCATCTAAAGAATTAATCTCTGCCTTGCCACCACATCCACTTGTATTGAGAACAAGTATTCCCATCAGGCAAAAACTAGAATACAAACACTTTCCGTGGAAGCAACCAAATCCGGCCCAATCACGGCTGTCCTCGACGGAAGCAACATGTGGGCGAAAGCAAATCCTCTCGCTAACAGTAATTCTGAAAACTCATTGTTGAGAACACGATGTCCAGCAGCAGCTGTGGCTCTCAAGCCAGACCTAAAACGAGTCTATACCTCGAAGCGGCAAAGAGAGCGCTCTGCACGTCATGTACAGAATCAATAAGATGCCCCAAAGCTGCCCTTACTCAGTTTGGTAAAGACACACAAACATCAGGCAGGCCCCTTCTGCACTGCAGTGGTTTCCCCAGACCTGAATGTGTCTCTCATCCCTCTGGAAAACAAGATACTGCACTGAAGGCCAAACCGTAGCTATGGATAAGCTCAGTCAATTGAAACGTAAGCTGCTTCTAGGCGCATCTATCCATTGAACACGAGTACTCTAGACTAGGCGGTCGTGCTGTTTACACTACTTCAACACCGCAGTAAAACAGGTGACTAGCCCTCCAGCCTTTCCTAGAATGCGGACTGCTTATGATCAATTAGGGGGGGAGCTATAGAAACGGAGTGCTTAAATATCCGTGTTCCATATATTCCGCCAGACATTTCTAATCAAGCGTGCTATGTTTGAACCGGACAGAGGTGCAGCACGGTACAGGCGGCGGCAGGAGCCACGGTGCATCCATCTTCGGCATTTAAATAAAGCACAGCTGGAGCCCTTCGTTCAAACAGACATGCCTCAACTATGACCGAACCGAGCGATCCTCCTACCCATGGTCATTCATCATGCCCACAGTCGCCTACATCGTGTGCATATCAACAATTATTTACTTCACGAGCTTAAGTCAATAAATCCACGAGTGAACAGGAAAGGCCTGCGTTTATTAATATAAAAAGCATTGGCAAAGTAAAGAGACCTGACACGTAATGCAGCCATACTCCAGGGGAGGGATGGAGACACAAAGCGGAAGAAAGCCTAAACCGCTGACCAATAACAAGCAAATGGGCGTGACAATAAGCCAAGCAATAACAAACAATGGATGGCCTCTAGGCGCACCGAGAAACAAGCTACCAGTATTACGAAGAGCGGGAGGGGTGCGGGGGCCGGAACGGACACACGGACAGCGGGAGGGAGGGTGGGAGCACTCACCTGGACTTCCGGCGGCGGCGGTCGGCACACACAGGCACGTGTTGCAATGTTAATTGCATTCGGGAACGCCCCCGAATTGAAAATACGAGACTGCATATATTACAAAAGGATTGATTTAAATGTGCATTCTTATTTTCAAGGACATTTGCAAGTTGTTTAACTATCTTAAAGAACTCTTCAGTCGAGTTTTTGCAAGTCTCGACTTATGCGTCACTCTGAGGAGTCCGCCTCTCGAGGCTCTGTAGAGCAATCACTTAAATCCTTTCCTGTACGAAACGCTCGGTACACGAAGAGACGAGCAAGGCCTGCAAGGGTAGAGGGCTCATGTAGCTCCCTGAAGCCCCTCTAGAGTTCAGACCGAAATAAGGAGACTCACAGAGGACGCTTCACAGGCGATCATCTTGGGTGGGCAACACGCCCTCTTCCATACCCAAGAGCCACTCTGTTGTACTTACTGCGTTCTGTGCACAGCGTCCTGACTTGACTGTTTCTAAGCGCTAGTCTCGCGCGTGCTCTTAAGATCGGTCCCAGTCTGTACTACCTACGCCTTGTCTCCAGCCCCCAGGCCAAGGCCTGCGCCCCCAGCAGCCCTTGGCCTGCACGAGAGAAGGTTCCACGAGGCCCGCTAATAGGCGCTTAGTTGAAGTGGCTGACGCTGATCCTGGGACGCTCTGGTCAGCCTCATCTTTGCATTAAAAACGGGTAAATATTGTCTTGTCTGACACCTTTAATTGGTCCCGCCAAGTCACGCAGTGTATTGTGGAGCAGCGAGCCCCCTGTGGGAGCTCGATGGTTAATGCAGAGGGCCGAACTAAGGCACTTCCTCCCTCCACCCCGCTACCCCACATCATCCCTGGTTAGCCCCTGGCCTGCAGCCTTTCTTCTCTGATTGAAGCGCCTGTCACTTCACTGCCTCCTGCCTCTCGGCAGCATCGTTATCTTGTCAAGCCTCTGAAAGCGCCTCTTACATCTGTAGCGCTTTGGCAGTGTGGCAGCCTTCAGCAAACCTGTCTCTGCTCGGGACAGCACTATCTGTTGACTCCCGCGGGCTGTGCAGGGCGGAAGTGACTGTGACGTCACACATAGGGCCTTCATCCCCTGTGTAGGACGAAAGTGCTGTTACGGCACACATAGCCTGCGTCCCCTGTGCGCTGACTCCCGCGGGGTGCTGTGCTGGACGGAAATGACTGACGTCACACATAGGGCCAGCCTCCTGTGTGCACTGAAGCCCTCGGGTCTTTCCAGACCCGAGGGAAGTGGAGGGAGAGGCCGCAGCTTTCGCCGCCTCCCCAGGTTCTTTCTGGTGTTGTTATGGCTGACACCGGGACAGCTCTTGCTCTCCCGAACTATTGCTTTGCTCGTCACGGGCAGTGAGGCTGGCGAGGAGAGCAATTTACAACAAAAAAATGCCAGGTTGCATACCCTGGAGGAGCGGGCTGCTACGGATCGGATCGGCATGGAAGAGGGGCGGGAGAGGGGGCGGGAAAGGCGAGCACGCCCACGAGAGCAGGAAGGCGGGTGCCGTCAATGCAGGAACAGACTCGGGGGCGTTCCCGAGAACTGGCTTTCGGCTGACGTCGCCAAAAGCCAAAAATTCTCGGGAACGCCCCCCAATCTGGTCCGGCATTGACGGACAGGCCAGTCTTCCAATGGCTAGCCTCCATTTATGGAGCTAGCCAATGAAAGGCGGGGCGGATTCCAAGCCCCATATACTATATCTCATTAGGTTTTTTCCTAGCACATGCGTACTTCGTACGCATTGGCTAGGGCAAAACCTAAAAAGGGTGTGCTTTAGAAAAAGGAATAAACTAGCGTCTGGTAAAAAAGTTTGGAAAACTTTAAATATAGTACTTTATTTCAGATCCACGCTTACTCGTATGGAAAATACAGGACATGTACCTAAAACCATTTCCTGCGACTCTACTTTTGAGATGAGAGATTTTATCATTTTAGTTGTAAATTTAGAATAGACTGGAGCCTGACATTGATTGTCATGCCACATTGTAGCAGGTCTGCTGCACTGTTGAGGTTTAGGGTTGATAGAAAGCAATAGCAATAATTTTCCGAGTTTGGGAAATTAACTAAAGCGAGTTTTCAATTCCAAGTCAATATTAAAGAACTGTAAAATAATGTATAAACTCTAGGGCTCTAGTTACAAGGTTGCTAGTTATTGCTGCGGGGATTCCGGAGGTCTCCGTTTTTATCTTGTTTAATGTAACTGGTGCTCGTCTAAAGTGCTTCAATGCTCTTGGGATGAGTTTGTGCTGTAAAAAACTGCAAAAATAACTATCATCTCTGGGGCACACTGTCAGTATTGCGGAGAAACTAAACAGGCATAATCCCATTTTTCTGGAGCTGCATTGACTACGAATTTGGGGATGGTCAGAGCTGGCAACCATTGCTTCCTTGTACCAGTGAGTATAAAGGGCTCTGAGCAGACTTGAGAAAAAAGTATTTGGGTTCAGCTGTACGCCGGATCGGGCTGGGAACCCAAACCGGCCCTAGCAATTGAGTCGGAATGGCAGCAGGGACTCCGCAGTAGCGGCTCATAGAGGGAGTCCTGCGGGGTGAGCGGGTAAGGGACAGGGTGTGGGGTAGTAAATTCCGGTATGTGGCCGAACCGAGGTAAGTAAAGAAATAAAGGAATAAAACGAATTACATAGAGCACGCTGCAATGCGAAATGGCGATGCAGTGCGCGCAATGTAATTCGTTTTATTTATTTCTTTCTTTACAGACCTGCGTCCGGCCATATGCTGCCCATTACTATCCCCCACCCAGCCCCTCCCCCGCCCCGTAGCACTCCCTCGAGGAGCTGCTACTGGCAGGGAGAAAGGGGCTAGGGGTGCGGGTGGAAAACACTACAGTTGCTTTTGTTACAGAGGGCCGATATTGCAGCTATGCCCCATAACTCGCCCCCGGCAGCAGAAACAGCCCTCAGGGGACCAAAATCGACCCCCCCCTCCCTGGCGGTCCCCTGGGGGAACGCCCGGTGACCGGTACCTCCAATCCGGCCGTGGCTGTACAGAGTTGTTCCTTATATATAGCCCCGACAGTTGTAGATGGGTGAACAAATAGAATTACACTTACTGTTTGCTTTAAGTAGTCTGACTGGAGATTGGTGTGCACATTTGATATTAGAGTGATGTTCGTCTGATAAAACATTGCTATATACACTACTGTTGGGACAGCACTCTGCTGGTCTTTTTTGTGGTCTCCTCCATTAAGACTGTCATCACAGGTACAGAGAGATGGTTAAGTTTAGAATTACAAGCATGCTACCTTCTACATTAATATACACTTTTTGTATAGAAGTTCTTTTTAGCTACAGTTACTTTAAGCCAGCAGTCCTTAGCCTGTCGTCTGGGAACCTCTGGGGGTCCGTAACGCCTAAAGGGGTCTGCGACCACTTAGATAATAATATTAACAGATTAAGTGTATATAAATAAAGAAGCGAGATGTAAAATTGTAAAACGTTCTGTAAATGTGAAGGAATTAGGAATTGGAAATCGGAGGCTAAAAATTCAGTTGATATTCCTGGATTGATTCGTGGGAGCAGTGAAAGTGCATAAAACGGACTATAGTATGGACGATGGGTGTCCTCAAATGAAGGTAGAAAAGCTCGAACCTTCCCCATTAAAATGTTTAATTTTTTTACATACATATCTGTGAATTAAATAAAATATATCATCATTTGTTTGATAAATGCTAGTTTCCTTAATTTTGCGTATTGTTTTATTGTTTAAATCATCGAAATTGCTTAGGCCGAGGCCTCTGGATTCCAATATTGGCAAAGAGGATAAGAACAAGGCAGTGGGTTTTGTGAAGCAGATGCTTCTGTGTAAATAAGTGGAATTTGCTGTTGGGAATACTATAGGGGCTAGCCTTTTGAGCTGGTGTTTTGGTGCCATTCATGACCATGCCAATGTACTCGAGCTGTGCATTTCCTGTCAGTATGTTATAGTGAAAGTGGGTTGATTGACTGCTTGAACGCCAGTTCTCTTCTTCCTTTGGAAGCTGTCCATTCGTATTGTGGGGGCGCTGCCCTGTGCGCTGCTGGTGCATGGGTTCGTGTTGGCAGCTTCTTTGAGGAGTGGGAGTTGAGCACTGGAGAAGTCGTCCTTCCTTGTTGAGCTCCTCTGTGAACTCAAGTGCAGATGGTTCAGCGGGTTGTGTTGTTTTTTTGTGTCTGGATAGGGAGTTGTCCAGTTGGTTGGATGATGCTGGCTGAATGGCATTCTTTTGTAGGAAGGGAGTCGACAGACTCAGTCATGAAATCTGAAGGAGCTCTGACTAGTGCAGTGGAACCAGAGAGAGTTGTAACCGATGTAATAGAACCAGAGGGAGTTCAAACCAGTGTAATGGAACCAGAGGGAGTTCAAACCAGTGTAATCAAACCAGAGACAGTTCAAACCAGTGTAATGGAACCAGAGGGAGTTCAATCCAGTGGTGTAGTGGAACCAGAGGGAGTTCAAACCAGTGTAATCAAACCAGAGAAAGTTCAAACCAGTGTAATGGAACCAGTGGGAGTTCAAACCAGTGGTGTAGTGGAACCAGAGGGAGTTCTAACCAGTGTAATCAAACCAGAGACAGTTTAAACCAGTGTAATCGAATCAGATGGAATTCAAACCAGTGTAATCGAACCAGAGGGAGTTCTAACCAGTGTAATCGAACCAGAGAGAGTTCAAACCAGTGTAATGGAACCAGAGGGAGTTCTAACCAGTGTAATTGAACCAGAGAGAGTTAAAACTAGTGTAATCTAACCAGAGAGAGTTCAAACCAGTGTAATGGAACCAGAGGGATTTCAAACCAGTGTAATTGAACCAGAGGGAGTTCAATCCAGTGTAATGGAACCAGAAGGAGTTCAACCCAGTGTAATTGAACCAGAGGGAGTTAAAACCAGTGTAATGGAACCAGAGGGAGTTCAAACCAGTGTAATTGAACCAGAGGGAGTTCAATCCAGTGTAATGGAACCAGAAGGAGTTCAACCCAGTGTAATTGAACCAGAGGGAGTTAAAACCAGTGTAATGGAACCAGAGGGAGTTCAAACCAGTGTAGTGGAACCAGAGGGAGTTCAAACCAGTGTAGTGGGATCAGAGGGAGTTCAAACTAGTGTAGTGGGACCAGAAGCAATCCATTACACAGTCGGTGAACCAGAGCGAGTTCTGACTAATGTAATAGAACCATATGTCTGGCTACTGTGATTGAACCACTGCGAGGTTTGACCTGTGTAATGAGAGCAAAGCTAGGTTGGAACACTGTAATGGTACCAGGGCATGGTCTGACCAGTGCATTGGAACCAGGGTGAGATCCGAGCAGTATAATGGAACCAGTGCGAGGCCTGCCCGGTGTAGGCGTTGCATGGTCAGTGTAATGGAACTAAAGCAAGGTCGGAAAAAGAAAGCAAGGTCTGACTATCGTACGGTAGGTATGGGTAGTGTAATGGAACGAGTGCAGGCTGTGACAAAGTAAGAATGGACAGACCATTGTAATGGAAGCAGCGCGAGATCAGACCAGTGTAATGCAAGCAGAATGACTAATGTAAGTGAGATCTGACCCCTGTAATGGTACCAGGGCATGGTCTGACCAGTGTAGGTGTTGTATGGGCAGTGTAATGGAACTAGAGCAAGGTCGGATAAGGGAAGCGAGGTCTGACTAGTGTAAGCTAAAGGGAAGCGAGGTCTGACTAGTGTAAGCTTAAGGGAAGCGAGGTCTGACTAGTGTAAGCTAAAGGGAAGCGAGGTCTGACTAGTGTAAGCTTAAGGGAAGCGAGGTCTGACTAGTGTAAGCTAAAGGGAAGCGAGGTCTGACCGAGGTCTGACTAGTGTAAGCTTAGGGGAAGCGAGGTCTGACCGAGGTCTGACTAGTGTAAGCTTAGGGGAAGCGAGGTCTGACTAGTATAAGCTAAAGGGAAGTGAGGTCTGACTAGTATAAGCTAAAGGGAAGTGAGGTGACTAGTGTAAGCTAAAGGGATGCGAGGTCTAGGTAGCGTAAGCTAGGTATGGGTAGTGTAAGGGAATTCGTACAGTCTGTGACTAAGTAAGAACGGTCTGACCATTGTAATGGATGCAGAGCGAGATCAGACCAGTGTAACGCAAGCAGAGTGGCCAGTGTAATGGGAAAAGAGCGAGATCTGATCAATGTCATGGAAACCGGAGGTTGACAGTCCATCTCCGATTTCTCACCCGTGTAGAAAAAACATCTGTCCGCCGCGCAGCATTCACCTGCCCGGAAGGCGGGAGCCATGATAGTCGATGCAGCTCCCGACTGTCGCCTAGCAACAGAGGCAAGGTCCAGCTCCTCTTCCTTGTTCCCTAGCAACAGCGAGCGAGAGCGAGGGCGAGCCGATACTGCTGCGCAGAATCACAGCGGAGAACCCGCGAACCTTCCTCCTCGCTGACAGGCAGATCCGAGGGACGTGTGGGGTTAGGGGAGGCCTCGAGGAGAACGGAATCTGCTGAGGCATGGAAATGATGCAATACAGTCGGGGCCCGTTCTCCAAGTCTTACTGTGACCGACATCCTGCCGCCTCCTTGATCTCGCCTTTCTCACCCAGTTTCCCTTGTACTCCGGCTCGGAGCATGGGCGCGGTTCGCTCCCTCCCCCGCCGTCAAAACAAACCGGCGCTCCGCAGCAGCTGATCTCTGTCACATCTCGGTTTAAAAAAGTTTGCATTGACAGCTCGGTCACCTGGTGGCACTAAGTAACTTTAGGACCCGGCATATATGGCCTGGCGGCACCTGTGTCCCAAAGCAAGCAGGTGAATGTGAGAATATTACTACAATTTGTTGGTACTATAGATCAAACAGGTGCGGAGAGAGGGCTGGTCCGGCTCAGGGTTCCCCCTTCTGTTGCACTGGGATGGGCCGGCTGATGTATGCTTTCTCGTTTGTAGAACCCTCTAATGTGGTGCAATGGTCTATATCAGTGGTTCCCAAACTGTGCGCCATGGCTCCCTGGGGAGCCATCAAACCTAGCCAGGGGAGCCGCACCAACCACTTTAATGCATTTAATGTTGAAGAGGCTGTTGGCTTCAGTTAAACTAATTCGATTTAAACACATGATGTCGATGATTTGTAAATGACATGCCTAAAGCTGTAAACGTAGTGCTTAATTGATGGCATGTTGAGGGAGAGGACCTCCATATTTCACTGGATCCCCACATTCCATCACTCCCAAACTAAGCAGAAGATGCCCGATTTATTTTGTTAGACTCGTTAATAGTTTTGTTTTTTTCCAAATGCATTTTACACCAATGCAAGTTACCAGGAAAGTAAAGTTGTCCTGTCTATTAAACAAACTGAGTATTATCAAGCAATGACATTTTGTACTTGAATAATAGTCAAGTCAATTTTTATTGTTTCAAATTATTAAAAATTATTACAACATAGTAATGACATTTTGTACTTGAATAATAGGTACTTCCAGTACACATTTCTTTCAGTACACACATATTTTCAGACAGGCCTGCTCTCTCCTCGAGCACGGGGCAGTAAAACACTTTATACGGCATAATGCCAACATTAGGAAGCAAGAAAGAGGGACGTTTAAAAAAAAATTCAGAGGAATTTATTTCACCTGCATTGATTTGGAGGCAATTTTAGGAAGGAGACCGCAAAAATAAAGCTGTATGTGGTTTAAAAAATTGTGAGTCCCTCCCTGAAAAATGTGTATTGGCACGTATAACAAGGGTAGAAATATAAGTGCATGCAAATATTCCCAAAGGTCAGAAACACTTTGGCAATGGGCCCTGCATGCATAGGGGTGCTATCTAGCAATGTAAGTGGGGTAAAAAAGTTTGGCAGGGTACTCTAAAAAAGGCATGGGTAAAGAAGTGTGTATAGGAATATTTTATTAGAGGCGCCGCCTTAGTAATACATAACATCCTGCTTTTATGATTATAATACCTTCATCAGCTTCATCCCAATTATTTTCAGGGAGAAAAATGCAAGTACTCCCAAGACCAGGCTTACATCCTCCCTACCCTCTGAAAAAAGTAACAGTGGGGAGCCACGGGCAATGGCCAATGGGTCAAGGGAGCCGCAGGTCAAAAAAAGTTTGGGAACCACTGGTCTATATGATTGTGAAAGGCAATGTTTCCGTTTCTTTCCCAAGTTATATCGGTGCTATTTAGTAGAAGAACATCAGAGTTGGAGAGGCCTTGTTTTTGGTTGATCCCCTGAACTCTGTGTTTTACATAGCTTGTTGCTATTCACGCCATCGCCGACCACTACGCTCGTGACCCATCGGTGCACGCAGAAATAGGTGGCTTTTGACATTGTCTACGTATAAGGTGCCGCAGGTAGCTTGACGTATTCAATGACAGGCAAATCCTGGATAATGTAGGTCTCCAACGGATAGCTCGGGAGCTACTAGTAGCTCACCAGTACCCTGGAAGTGGCTTCCCGATGTGCTGCCTAGCACAGCATGTAATTCAGAGGGTCTAGCCACATTGAAGAAGGCAGCAATATACATCTCCAGACTTAACACTGTGACAACCTGCAGGACTTGAAATACAATCACCTGTCTTCTTTCTCTATTTACAAAGTCACACTGTGTGAAAAACACAAGACACTCTTGGAGTTGGAGTGTTTTTACTTAAAATGAAAAGGGAATATTTGATAGAAAATTGTGCAGTTTGAGAGAGAGAGAGTGATGTTTGAAAAAAATGAATGAAACTCCACCACATATTTACATTTAAAGCTGCTCTTTGAATAATAATTCATTTGTGTTTTGGAGATTTATAGCTGTTAGTATTTATTTTGCGCATGTGGGCACCTGTTGCTGTTGCTGTTATTTTATTAGTTATGTGGAGGATTTTTATATTGATAATGTTTTTCCCAACATTGCTGTTGGTAGCTCTGTCTTATACTTTGCGGTGGTCGGTGTCCTATTATAATATATCCAGGTATTCTAAATATTGACAACCACAACAACCTCATGAAAGAAAGTATACAGCTGGGTGGTCGTTACTATTATCCTGCAAGGTGTGGCCACTATGATGGTTGTATTTGATGTGGTCACTACTGTAACAATGATGAGTCATTAGTAGCTTTGGACTATTTTCATTAATCAGAAGTAGCTCTCACTAGAGAAAAGGTTGGAAAGCCCAAATGTCTTTGCAAGATCTGCCCATTCTTTTACACTGGCATTTCCTCTACTGCTTGCCCGGCACACTGCTCTGGCAGTGGCCTCCTGCCGTGTAGGGCTGGTTTGAACACTTTTTGCCAGGACTGAATTTTCTTCTTCCAGTAAAGCTTAATGGATGCCATACCTTTTTGTACCCTTGGCACTGCCTGTGCTTCCTTTAGTCTTTGATCATGATGCCACTGCCGGAAGGTACTTGACGGAGGTGGCGCGTCGTATAATTCGGTCTGGGCTTACTGAACCCAATTGAGTGCAGATATTAAGCTACAGTATTTATCTATGCCCTTCTGTTACTTCCCTGCAAGACTATAAAAGCAATACGAGTGTCTGAAGAATTTCTGGGAAAACTGATTCACCTTACACTTAGACGTTAAAAACATTGAACAATGTGTTTATCGTGAAAGGAGGAAAGAAAAAAGAGAACAAGCTCTGTAATACAATTGTTGTTCTCTCGAGGCACTCCCTTTTGTGTTATTTTTTCTATTTAAATTATCTATGGGTTTAGAGTAGTTTGACCATTAGAGGGTGAGTGTCTACTAATATAACAATACAGGACTAGCACTTGTGCTGCCATCCATAGGCATAACTACTCTTGCTCTGGGATTACCTGTGATTTAATTGTTCAGGATTTTTTATAGTGGTTACCAAGTCCAAGAGCATCAATGTTTCAACTGTAGAGAGAATGAAAAAGCAATCCGACCGAAGGAAAAGCAGGAGACAAAGGAGCAAGAGAGGAAAATTAGGATAAGTCTCAAGCTAAAAGGGCACACTATGTCACAGGTTAACAAACACATATGGACGTGACAAGGGAATTGTAGTATAGAATCTGAGGCCCAATGGATGCCGATAAGGAGAAAAATGCTCTCAATAACCTCCGGGACAACCCCAGCATTTTTATAAAACCAGCTGACAAGGGTGGCGGTATCGTCATCATGGATACTGATAAATACGACACAGAGATTATGAGACAACTATCCAACACAACCCACTATCGTGCACTCCCCTCTGACCCATCTACAACATCCGTAGCCTTATACAAAATGTTAGCAACCAGGCTTTACTCTTGAATATCATATCCAAGGATGAACATAGCTTCGTCAACAACCCACATCCCTGGACACCAGTGATTTATGTCCTTCCCAAAATTCACAAAAATTCTACAAATCCCCCAGGCCGACCCATTGTTTCTGGTTGCGGCTCTATCTTGGAATACATCAGCAAATTCATAGCTGCCATCCTGAAAGAATTTGTCCCCCTTACCAATACCTTAATACGCGACACTACCAACCTCATTAACCAAATTGAGGATAGACCATTCAATATCGAGACAGATCTGATAGTCTGATTAGACATTGAGTCTCTTTACACCAACATTCACCATGATGAGGGCCTACAGATCATCCAAAATTTACTTGCCAAACGGCCCAGACCTACCCTTATTTATTTATGTATTTATTTATTTATGGTATTTATAAAGCGCGACACTCATCGTAGGGGATATCACAGCGCTATGTACCGGAAAGGACTACTGATAGTGTATGTTCAGAGATTATGATTTAGGGAAGAGGTGTGTTTTCAGTTTTTTACGGAACTGAAGGTAGTTTGTGGTATGTCTCAGGTCAGTAGGCAGGTCATTACACCTTTTTGCTGCAAGGTAGGAGAAGGAGCGACCGCCGGTTCTGACTTTGTGGATGCGTTTGGTTTTGGCCAGGGCTGATTGGCATGAACGCAGGTTCCTATTTGGTACATAGAAGTTGATCGTCCCATGGAGAATTGAGGGGCCAGTTTTATGTAGCGCCCTGTGGGCATGGCAGAGCAGTTTGAAGGCAGCCGTCTTACGCATCAGGAGCCAATGGAGTTTCTTTAAGCACTCCGATGCGAGTCTCGTTTGCCTTTATTACAAATGAGTTTAGCCGCCAGGTTTTGCAAAGCCTGTAGGCGGGAAAATAGCTGTTTGTTCATCCCTTCGAATAGTGCATTGCCATAATCGAGGCGACTGACCAGTAAGGCTTGTGTGACTGAGCGTCTACAGTCCAGAGGTATCCAAGAAAATATCCTGGCGAGGAGTTTTAGTATGCCTGCTGAATTCATAATAGACCTACTTCACGTTGCCTTAAACAACAACTACTACCTGTACAAAGATAGTCCAGGGGTGTGGAATTTAATAAAATATCTACTTGTCCATGGCGCAGGTTGCTTCATAAATCTACTTGCCCTGTAACAAAATCCAATTGTCCCTTTTGAGCAATGTAATGCGGCGACAAATTATGACAGCAATCTCATTATATAACAGCTCTGAAATAGACTCTCTGTTTATGGCAGGGCTCCTTCCATATTAGTATTTGAATACTAGAAATTCCCTTATGTTGCCATGTTTCCGTAAATCTACATACTGGGGCTGAAGGTAATGGTAAGCAGCAGTTTCAGGGTTGGAATGCCCTTTTGAGTCTCTGCAAAGCTACTAACTGAACGGTTTTCACCAACTCTTCTTTAATCTTTTCCCATACTGAGACAGGTTGGAAATTTACTCCTGACAACAGCAGACATATAACTTCTTCATAGGTTGGGAAAAAAAGTGGTTGGAGGGAAAGTGAACTTGCAACCACTCAGATTTTTGCATGAGCAAATCTACGACTGCATATTTGCTCATGCTAAAATGCAGTTCACAAATATTTTCTAGGAGTACTATTTCTTGGCCTACTTCTGTAAAGTCTTGTGAGATCACAAAAGTCATATATCTGCACCTAATCCAAGGACATGGGTGCACTCTATTTAATAATTGGGCCCCTAATTAGGTCTGGCGTTAACCATTACCTTTTGTGTTTATTAACATTTTGTCTCTCTCTTTCTGTCTATCGGCTAGCTTCACTGGGAGTGACAGCATTATGTTTTTTCCCAAGGAGCATATCGATTGTCGTTTTGTTCATTGCCAGGAACTACTGTGCAATGTGTGCTGTTTGAGACCAAAACAAGTTTTGCTTTTGCCAATGTTTGTTATCATGGTTAGGGCCCAGCAGCTCCCACACTAATAAGGTTTTACAAAAACCATGCTAAAACAAGTCACGCATTGACAAAACCAAAAGGCTGACCAACAATTTCAGACCTACTGGCTTTACCAATGCTTGTTTATTTTTGTTTCCCATAATCTTATTAAAACTGGTTACACTCATTTTCCATTATGGGCATTTTTGGGAAATACCAGCATGCATCAACACATTTTACTAAATGATGCTGCAAAGAAATGGTTCCTACATTTTTTCAGTCGTTTAGCTAAATGTTTTTTGCATTTTTTTTATGAACATTTTATTTTGGAAGCAAATAATCATCAATCTTGCTTTCAGGCTCTGCAAATATTTGCATCTAATCAGAGAGCATTCTGGGGGCAGTATACATAGCCTCATATTGCTAAACTATTCAAACTTGTGTGCACGTTTTTATACTCTAACCACTGTCAGTAGTGCAGTCTGAGCTTACAACATTTACTTAGAGAGCTCACCCTAATAATAAATGAATCGTAAATAAAGGTTTGAACAGCATTAACACATGGACACAAATATTACCTTAACTGCAGTAAATGCCTTTCACTGATCCATTATGCGGTACAGTAAACTGGCAGCTAAAGGGTTTGTGCTGCGGGGTTGGGCCTACTTGTCCCAAGGACAAAATATACAGGAAAACTTGTTGCCCTTGACAACAAACAATATGTCCCAGGCGTCGGGCTAAAGGAATTCCACATCCCTGCTGATACCTTTTATTTACAGGTCAAGAGAGTTTCTATGGGGGCTTGTTTTGCCCCTATCTTCGCTGTCCTCTACACTCATTATTTGGAAATCACACACATCCTGACTCCACTGAAACCCTTCCTCAATCGAATTGACTTCTGACATAGGTTAATTGATGATATCCTGCTACTATTTCATGACACTGATGAAAATGTATCCTCCTTTATTCATTGGCTCAACAATTTTCAGCCCCATCTCAAATTTACTTCAGAGCCCAGGACCAATGAACTACCATTTTTGGACCTCACCCTTCATGTAGAGGAGGGTAGCATTGGTACATCGCTATTCCGCAAACCCACGGAAAGCAATACACCCTTACTATACTCGTGCTTCCATTCCAGTGACCTCCGTGATGGTCTCTTATATGGTCAGTTTCTTCGTATACAAAGAAATTGTAAATGGAAAAAGGATTATTTCATGGAGGCCTCCATATAGTCCGAAAAACTCACCACCCGTGGCTACCCCAAACAATTAATTTCCAGAGCCTGCAAACGTGCACGGTTTTGCCACAGAGACATTCTGCTTTCCCTTGGCAGCCAGAGATGAGCCAATACATGCATTCCCTTTGTCTCCACCTTCAGCCTAGGCAGTAACAAGGTGAATAAAATCATTAAAAGGAACTGGAGTATCCTTCGGACAGAAACCCCATTTTAGGCACCTATTATTTTCCTACAAATGGGGCAACAACTTAGTAAAAAAGTCCATAAAAAAGCAGATTTCTTTCAGGAAAATCCTTAGTTTATTAAAGAGAGCACAGTACATCCATCCAGGTAGAAAAGCAGTTCTATGTGAGTAGCACAGATTCTAAAATGACATCACATAAACAGCATAGCATGTGCCATCAATTGAAAGAATACAGATTCTAATATTAAAAGGGCAATACATATAAAAGAGAAATGTAACACATTTTCCCTCTTAGAAAATAAAGAAAATTCATTTCTATACTAGGAAACAATTTAAGAAACTAAATTTCTACATTTGGAAACACGTCTAACATTCCAAACATGACCATCTTGTGTAACAATACTATTGCGATTAACTTTAACAATCTTCACTGGTTTACCAAATTTGTTGTTACCCTTAAGAATAAATCCCGTTTTTTTAATTCTAACAAACTCACCAACCTTAAATTCAGGTGTCCTGACTTTCATACCGATATCATATAACTCCTTACTTTTTTGTTGTTTTTTCTCAATTTTTCCAGCCAACACTTCATTGTCAACAACAGGAGAATGAGGCCCCACATTCTTCTTCAACCACCATGGACACAATTTAGAAATTGGATTGCGGGCGGTAACAACAGAAAATAGGGTTTTTGCTTAAGTATTTCGTTTAGAAATATCGGCGGAAATATCACTCAAAGTTAGTAAAATAATCAACTGGTCGATATTTCCTCAAACGCCCCAAAATACTTTCTGTAAGAATTAATTAAGCCCGATGTCATAGAGTAATTTAAAATAATGAAAGTACCCTACTGTTCTGTTTTGTGGCTTACTGGTCTGTTCCATGAGATTAGTAGAAGAGGAATTCCTTGTTAAATAGTGAAAAATCCAAAATATTGAAGAAAGTGTTCAACAACACAATAAAATCCATAAATTGGTACTGCTCGTGTGCTCCAATATGTCGCAAGTACCAGTTTCCCTCGTCGCCAATGTAAAAAAGTCCATGAAAAAGCAGATTCCTTTCAGGAAAATCCTTAGTTTATTAAAGAGAGCACAGTACATCCATCCACGTAGAAAAGCAATTATATGTGAGTAGCACAGATTCTAAAATGACATCACATAAACAGCATAGCATGTGCCATCAATTGAAAGAATACAGATTCTAATATTAAAAGGGCAATACATATAAAAGAGAAATGTAACAAACTTATCTGACCAACTAGTGCAGTCAGTTACTTGAGTCAAACGTAAGCACCATCACCTCCACCTAGGGCCTTAAACCCACACTAGGACACTACAGGTGTCTGCTCCCTGACTATCAACATAAAAGAGTTCAGGGCTAGAAATCACGCATACCAATTGAAACAATTTTCCAATTGACGCACCACTAATGTACTTTGTGCCATCCGTTGCCAGTGCGACTTGTTATATATTGATCAAACTACACAAATGGTCAAGCAACTCATCATACAACACAAGAGCCGCATCAAATGCTAGATCAAGACTGCCCCCTTAGCCTCACACTACATGGAGAAAAAGCAAACTGAAACTGATTTGACTTGGCAGGTCGTTGACCAACCCACCCTACCACTGCGCATTTGCAACTTACAACTACTTCTTAACAAATGTGAATGCAGGTGGATCTCATGCTGTGACTCTTGTCAACCACTGGTTGAATACACTGGATGAATGGAACACCACCATTGATGCCCATTGATCCCTTATGGCTCCTGCCGTGACTTCTGTAGTGGGCTGATGTATGGTCACATAGCACCTTATCTTATTTTCCTTCCTATAGATTATCTACCCTGTGGCCTCGGGGCACAGTTTTAACCCCCTCCCTTGTTTATCATGATACACACATGCATGATTGATTTGATATTGTTTGTGCTGCATGGCCATATTAATGTAGAGATACATAACCAATCACTTCACCACTTCTGTTTTAAATGCCTTTTCTACATGTATGTCACTTTGTAATTGGACTTCCATTACCCTGGCTTACACTCAGCAAAATATAATTATCTTGATTGATTCTTTGTGGGACTAGCACTTGCTTAGGATTGTTCACTATAACTGCCTAATGGTCCAACTGCCTAATGGTCCATTCGTGACATGGTAATTCGATTTTTTATACTCTGTAAAATGTTACAGTAAATATTGCTTTTAATGTATGTATTCAATATAGAAACGTTTCTGCCGATTTCTTCCCTTTCGGCCTTCCTTCATTGTTGCCCCGGAGGCACCTCTCAATATGTCCACTCTCCGGCCTGCCGTTCTAGTTTTTCACCCACCCCCTACACTTTCCCCCCTACTCATATGACCTCTGATCACCACGAGTGACTACGCAGCCTTACATGGAGAGATCGCTCCTTAGTGCGACCGTGCTCAGAAACACAGACGGATTCGTTCTCCCTACTCCTCCAGACTTAGGCTGGCCTCCTGTCCTCTGGCTTCACTCCTTCAACTTCGTTCAAGGTAAATCTCGTACCGAGGCGCATTATCCACACGCGCTCTCTACTACCCTACCCTTCAGTCACCGTACTCTCCTTTCCTCCACAGTTGCGGACCGGTTTCACTCCGCTTCCGTGTTGGAACCTTCTTGAATTACTCAGCCCCAAATTAGCATTGTACCGGTCTGGATTACCGGTTGATTTACTTACCGCTTACCTAGTAGTCCAACGAAGCTGATGCAGTAAGCCATAACTCATGAGCTCTACATGGGCTTTCTTTCTCTTACAACCACCCTGGGTTGTTTTTCCTGCATATTGACCCTCTAATCCCTGATTGAACGGCCCCTTGTTTTCCTTTTCTCCACAGACCAATTTCGGACACCTTCCTTGTTTGACTCACCCTTAAGACAAGTTGTCCATGCTACCTCAAACTCAGGTAGCCATTTCTCCCGTACTTCTACTATTCTCTTCCCATGCCTGCATCGTCTCTTTGTTAAACCCACCCTTTTCTTTAGTCCTTTGTACATCACTGACCAACTCACGGTAACCCAGTCCTAATGATAACCTGACTGTTTTTGTGACCATCAGTTATTTTGTTTCTTGCGCCAATTTTTCTGTTACCTCACTTTTCACGTGTCACTTGCACCGTTCACTTTTTCACAAGCACGTATGTGCACAGTGTACCTTTGGGTTACCACCAAAATCATGTAATGTAGTGCTGATATAACTTTCTTTACCTTAAAAACCTACCAATCTTTATGGTCCTCTTTAAACTATTGTGTTTTTCCTTATTTTCTGTGGGCTTGACATTGACTTGTTATACATTGTACTTGTCTTATTTAATGAACACCGGTTGATACATTGTTGCCTTGTTAACCGATGGGGAGATCTGCATAACCTCATCATGGGATCTTGTATGTCCCAGCCGCTGTCCGTGGCGGTTGCACCCCAATGGGGTACATAGTGTCTCAACCCCCGCGGTGGGACCAAGGGCAGACCCCCTTTTGGCACCAACACCAATCGCTTGCCTATCTGTGGCAGTACACTCAGCAGCCCTGGCTGTGACTCACTATTATGGACATCCCCCCTCTAACCAATACTGAGTCAGACTGCCACAACCCCATATCATGTGTGAACCCAGTTCCGCCTCTCCTGCACCTCAGACACTTGCCCATGTGGGTGGGGTAGATTTTATTGTGTCTCGTAGGGGCCAAGTACACTATGTGCAGGACATAAAAATTTGCTAATTTAAATCGTACATTACAAGACACTTCCTTCACCAGGGTGTAGACCCCATTCACACTGCATTCTTGAGGAACTCAGGTATTTCCGCATCACAGCCTCTACGAGAACGATAGACTGCCTGCGGCCGGTCCTCCTTCAGGGCCTGATATATGTGGGACACCAGTCGCGTGCAGGCCACAATCTTCCCACAACCCTGATCAGAGCCACAAATTGTTAGAACTGTCCCGGGCCCACCCCAAACGACTCCTGTGCCTTTTGGAAGGTGAGACAGTTATCTGCCAGGTATAGTTCACCAAGCAACTCACATCCCCGTCTCTCCATCCAATGAAGGATAACTCACGACTACGGTCTGCAAATTGAGGTATCCATTATATCAGGAGTTTTCTAGCAACATCCTCCTGTTGGTGCTCTCCCACTCCTGGGTGACTTGCTGAACTACAAACGGATAAGTTCTGTTTTGCCATGATCATGCCAACAGTATAGATGTCAGGTGCGCAGTTTCCGGGGCCCCAGCCAAAAGGCGTTCTTCCCTGTTATCTCTTTCTGAACATCATCTGGCCCCATGTGTAGCTGTGATGCCAGGTATTACCGCTCAATATTGCTAGGTGATTGGGCTTTTGGGATGGCAGAGCCATCGGAGTTCGAGGAGAAGCTCCATAAGAGCTGTCAGTTAGGTCCTGGAAGCTGCTTGGCGTGGCAAGACTTCCAGTGGTCAACTCCTCACCCTACATTACACAGGAATATCCTGGGGAGCAGCACCTGTGCTCTTAGTCTGACCAGAGAATAGTTCATGGTGGGAGTTATGAGGGAACCGTTCCATTGTATTCCAAGATTTCTGGGCAACAGCAAGCGTATGGCTAGTGGAAGACCTCGGTATTTACTGATATTTGTTGCCCATGCACAGCATACCTCACCATTCCCAAAGAAGCAATTATGCATATAAAGGTACAGATCTAGGAACCAGTCCCACCTCATATCTATACTACTATTATAAAGAGAGAGCACACACCTTTGAGCTAGGTAAACTCGGGAACCACAGCGCCAATCAAAACACCCAATACATCATAGGAAACGTCAGGCTAAGCAGATGGACATAGGCGATATACCATAAAAAAATATACCTTAGAAGGGAAAAGTACGTTCTTTCAAAAAGTAGTCCCTTGGAAGTAGCGCCATGTCTGAGGTGGGCGTGTGCGTTTAATGCGTGCTGACATCACAATCACTGGTCCCTCTCTGCCTATTGCCCTGTAAACAAGAGTGCGGCGCCAGTGCAGCGAGGCTCATCATGAATCACAAACGGCAGGGGGGCCGGGCTGCCCTCACTCCGATAGTACTTCAATTGTGTCAATCACCGACCATGTCACCAGGGGGCCGGGATTAAATCCGAATGTGTGGCGGTAGAGTGCCGTCACGTCCGGAGGAAAAGAAAGTAATTTAGCAGTCCGGAGGAACAGAAAGTAATTTAGCAGAAGCGGCGGGGAATTTGAGAGAGAGCAGGCTGGTCACTAGACAGCCTCTCTCATCAGCCAGTGATTATTACAATGGATCTGACTGCGGCCGCGCTGACAGGTGTGTGCATTTATTGAATGTTTCTTTGGAGTCAGCCTGATTTTGTAACTTTGAGCTGGTGCCCGTTAATGTTGGTGAAATGACTGCAGCTGAGCTGATGTCCGCGCTGGCGCCGCACTCTTCTCAGCCATTCCCCACGTGGACATAGGCCTGGCCGCCTGGTTAGACTCATTCATGCGTAGGTGGAATGATTGGAAGGCTCCTCACACCAAGGAGCTGGGCATTTGGGTATGCAGTGTGCGCCCTCCATCGCTTTTATGTCAAATAGGCGGCAACAACAATAACATTGCTTTCGTTTTGTGCCTGTGCCTGGCGGTTCAGCAGAGCCCTGCCTCTGTTTGCTCTAACCTCCACTGGCTGTAACACTTAGTTTCGTAGCAGGCGCGTGGTAAATATAATGAATACAGGACCTGGCAGTGCCTGTTATATATTTAATTTAGAGCGTCACTCAATGCTGCCTGACTGAGACCCTGTTACAGCTCCACTCTCTCAGGCTGCACTGAGCAGCGCGGCTTAGTTCGGAGCATGAGCCAGTTCTCATTGATCATTACATGTTATTAACTATCCCTCATGTAAATTGAACTATACGTAAGAGTCAGTTCCATCCGGTTTTTCAGTAATTGTGGTCAGGTAACGTCCAACTTTCGAGTCAACAGTAAGTTATATTTTATTACAGCGTTCCTGCTCTGCCAGAGCCTGTAGCTCACTGCTCTCAGGACGCTGCCCCAGACCTCTACACAGTTGACACAATGAGTGCAGCTAATACATTATTATTATTTATAAGCATTAAAGGACTGAAATATTATTACAGCCTGACTAACCCTATAGCACACTGACTGAATACATTCATTATATTTAGCACAAGACATCCTTACTGGGGCCTCTCAGCCTGCTTGGTCATGTCTTACATGTGACAGACCTGGACAAACTATTTGCCAATCGTTAGTGCCTTTTCATTTTTGGTGATTTACAGCATTTTCAAGATCTTCTGAGAGTTTTTCGTTACTCAAATGGGTGTAAATACAGATATTGATATGTTTACCTGGTATCCATTGCTTGATTTTGCTCATGAGACAGTGTCACTCATATTCGTTGAAATGTCACACATAATTACACAGAAATTATAAAGTGTCACACATAGCAATCTGAAACCTTGGCAGCTATGCGCCATGTTAGTAAAGTGCTCGGAGAGCGGACAGGAGCGTGGCCAGAAGCGGGCAGGACAGGAGCGCCGAACCGACAGATTACGGAGTTCTACATGCCAAAAGTGGACAGGAGCGTGGGCAGAAGCGGGTAGGAGCGCCAAACCAACAGCCTCCGGAGTCAGGACAGGAGCGTGGGCAGAAGCGGCCAGGAGCAACAAAACGAACGTGGGCAGAAGCGGCCAGGAGCAAGGAAACGGGGGCAAGGAAACACCCTGCGCACGTGATGCTGGTGAGTACGCTCTGCTGCTCCCGCTGCTGGCCGATCTGCTGCGTGTCTCCTGCAGCGGAGCTGTCCCTAGCCCCCTTCTGCCCCGGACAACGTCGGGGCGGGCTGCTAGTTTCATATAAATCCCCACACTCATATCGTGTGCCAGGCCATCTCCTCAGATCAGAAGCAGAGGATTTGCTTTCAAAGGATATTGAAGACGGGGCAAAATAGAGGCACTGCATATTAAACTGGACCATCAGTACAAGTATCTTATAAAATATGAACAGTCTGGAGGAGAAATATTTTCATAGCTGGAAGTCCTCATAAATATTGACTTTAATACACAGTAAAATATGAATGAGGTAGGGTCTATTGCACTCGTGATTTAAACTGTGTGTTTATATTCTTTAGCGATAAGTGTGCTGTATCAGATTAGTGCCTTATCTCTGTTTGCAGTATCGTGATTTGAAACTACAGCGAGCTCGAATTTCTTTCGTCTAGACTCGCAGGTAAAGGTGATCCATTGTTTTATTTTTTCCAAATCGCTTTATTTCATCACAACCAGTTTATTGACAAACGCCATCCCTTTCATTTAGGTTTCATTCATGTATGCGAAACTGACATAATATGCAGGTGAGCCCTCTAACCGATTTTCCGAACGCTTATATGTCGTTCATTTTCAGGCCATGTTAGCGCTCAAACATTGCATTTCTCCTTTTTTCTTTTATAGATCCGCCATTGAATAGATGACAGGTAATGCAGATTAGCTTTTCTTCTCAGAATGCAGTATAGGATCGATACTATTTCGATAACCTAGAAATGACAGATTATATTTTGGTTTTTTCAGAAAACTTTTGATAAAAAACGCAATTCTTACACAGGCTTCGCATTTAGTTCACATATTTTAGGTAAGCACGTACTAATGAAAATTTAAGAGAAACATATATTAAACAGTGTTAATGGCATATTAATGATATCCCCCTTGTTTGTATCTTTTCTTCCTTTTTTTAGACCCCCGACGAAGGGGCACAAATGCCCCGAAATGCATTGGGTTGTTTTTCTTTTCTTTCATTAACCTGTGTCTTGACAAATTGTTGTTTCTGCTGTTAAAGATACAATTCGTTTTCCTGCAACTAATCTTTGAAAAAATATTTATGATTAATGACATGTAAATGTAATACATTTGCGGTGTTGAGATAAAGATCAAAATAAATTGAATGTGATAAAAGGAAAACATATTACTTACAGTTGTGCGTACCAGAGTCCTAGTGATTTCTATCACTAGGCCTTATACATTATTTAATACACAGTAACCAAACAAGCAGACTCTTCCCCACGATAGTCACATACATTTACTATATTAAAATTTCAAATTTATTTCGATCCAGTTAGAACCATAAAAGATGCATATAAAATCATTTGTCAATTATTCAAATACAGTTGATGGTAATTACAATTGCTATGCATCATGGTAAGTACATTTTTGGAAAACATTTTTTTAACGATGCAACATATCCCACTGTCGCTATTAAAACCATATACTATACAATAAACACATCAAATGTAGGCATTAACTAATTGTAAAATCATTTATATCCAATCCATTAGCCTCTTTTTCCGTTAATTATACTTCCTCACTGGATTCCTGTGACTCAAGGATGCTACAAATTTCATCAATACAGGTTCAAGATCGCAGTTCCCATGTTCCACAATTGATCATAGTGTACATATATGAGCCTCAGAGCGCTATGGGCCAAATCATAAAGTGCTGTGTGCAAAGTCAAAAAAGTGCGTGTGCAAATTTTGTTGGGATTAAACCTATGACAACCATAATATCGGCTATCAAAGCTTTAGCCCAACTTTAGCTCTTATAAGGCTTACCTTATATATGTATCTGCTTACGCTAAAGTCAGTTGGTTAGGATGAGTCTGTTTTTTAGAATTCTTTTTGCCTCTTTGCTGAACCTGGTATTCATATTTTTACAAATAGGTCTAATCCATTTATTCCTGGGTTTATCATACAATGGGCAGAAAAATAGTACATGCAAATCATTTTCTTTAGTCTTACTTTGACATAGTACACACAATTCTTTGTTTTCCCTTTCGTGGTTACTAGTCCATCTAGATTTATTAACGTTTGTTTGTAGCACACCATAGCTAAACTTCATATATAGAGATTTAGCTAGTTGTGGGCGCACCTCGTCCATGAAAGGCTCAAAATTTGCAACATCCTTAAAAAGGAGGAACCTAGTTGTTACTGTCCCTGTAGTGGAACTATGCAACACACTGTTTTGGGTATCAGCCCAAAAAGTGGATTTTAGCAGTTTCCTTGAAGGTGATACCATCTGGGTCGGGTCTTCCCAAAAGTGAGGTAGACCCAACTTCATAAACCAAGAAGAAACGTGCTTAAGCCATGGAATGTTCCTGCTCTGATCATTCTTCAAAATCTCCTCTAGGTCTTCCCTATAGTGTTTCAATTCTGTGGTTGTCCAAAGTCTTACCCAGAACAAGAGAGGTCTTAGTAGAGCGTAATGATCGGTGCGTTTGACATTCAGATCCCTAATAATCTGAATTAGGGGTGTTTGTATTGGGAGGCTTAATAGTTTTCTAAAAAATGTATTTTCCTCCAATTCAAAATTTACAGTGGGGCCCCCAGATTTCGGCCCCATAGAGAGAGGCTGATTGTGCTTTATGTTTAAATACCTCCAAGGCGGGAGATACTGCTTTCGAGATACTACTCCCATGTTTCTTAACACCATCGATGCTGATGGTATTCTCCTCCAGTGCTGAAGAACATTGATTCCCATTGTTCATGACGAGCTCAGCTCGTCATGAGTGTACGAGAGGTGTACCTCATGACAAGCTGAGCTCGTCATGAGCATCGAAGGGGTTAATTATCGGCAATGAGTTTTGAAGCAGGATTATCTTATTTTTTTCCAACAGTGGCTTCCAATACAGTTTTGTGTCTAAGGTTATACCCAAGTAATTAAATCTTTGCACATACTCTAATTTTTTATTATTTAGTACTAAATTCTTTTTAAAAGATCTATGTGGGTTTATTGCCATATACTTCGTTTTGCTGGAGTTTATTTCAAGACCTTTCATAGTACAATATATATAAAAAGAGTCCATTAAGCATTCTCGTCCTTTGGGGGTTTGTGATATTAGTATAGTGTCATCAGCAAATAATAATGCTGGCACCAAATCTCCCCCCAGTTTAGGAGCGTCATTTGGGCATCCCTGCAAAAACTTTGGTATATCGTTTACATATAGTGAGAATCGAAATTTGCCTAGCTTAGTAACGGTAAGTTTCAATTCTATTAAAGACACGGAGGCGAGGATTATGCTTTTCTCTCTTCGCTGTTTATTCACATAAAACCACACAGCAGCCAGAAAAGCATCAAAACTTGAAAATTTTCCATCTGTATTCCAAACACAGGAATCATCAGAAAAAACATCATAATAACATTTCTTAGAACCACATCTCCCATCAGTCCAACATTAGGTAGTCCTTTCTTAGTGTCCATAGAGCCGAAGATAGGGCGTCCATCTTGTGAACTCCTCCTCTTTCTTCGTCGCGAGTCAAGCCAAAGTCTCAACGATCCTCTTTCGCACCATCATTACCTGGCGGAAAAAAGAACAACGTGAGCTTTGCCATACCCGCTAAGCTTGAAGGCAAATCATCCAAAGCATTGCAACAAGCCAATGACATGCAACCAAAGAGAACAGTATATCCATAATGCAATCCAGAAAAATGATTACTTACTCCAGTACGGGCGGGATCTCCGTAGGAGATATGGGTGGGATAATCCTCGCCTCCGTGTCCTTAATAGAATTGAAACTTACCGTTACTAAGCTAGGCAAATTTTGATTCTATGTCAGGACCGGAGGCTTCGGATTATGCTTGTTCAAAGCTTGTTCACCACCAAACTAGCAATATCCACCACTGGCTTGAAATAAAACCTTTTGAAGGTGGAATCCAAAGACCAATCCGCAGCTCGCATGAGGTCTTCTAAACGTGCCCCACGGGCAAATGCTTTGGAGGCCATGGCCCCTCTTGCGGAGTGAGCTCCGAACTGTTTTGTATCAATACCAGCTTCCTGTAACACCCAACGCACCCAACGGGCTATAGTGGGGGAAGAGACTGCCTTGTGAGGTTTGCGTAACGCAATGAGTAGCTGCCGCTCGCCCGGAGGGCGAAGTTCTGTCGTGACATCTTCATACGTTTTTAAACATTGCACCACACACAACTTAGGGACATCCGCAAAAGCAGGGTAAGATATAGACCTTGTAGCAGATTTTGTGCGGCGGCCCACGGTAAAGGTAACCCCATCCGGGGAAAACGCTCTCGCCGTGATATCTAGGGCGCGCACGTCGGACACCCTGCGACATGACACCAAACAGAGGAGCACCGCCAGTTTAGCAGACAATTCTTTCAAGGAGAGATACTTGTTATGCTGCCAAGAAAGGAAAAGGTTCAATACCACGTTAACATCCCAAAGGACAGAATATCGTGGCTCCGCTGGTAAGGCAAGACGCACTCCTCTGAGGAGTCGACAGACGAGGGGATGTTCCCCGACCGCAACTCCATCCAACTTCTCATGAGCTGCTGATATGGCAGACCGTATCGTGTTAATAGTCCGGTATGCTAAGCCGGCCGTAGATAGCTCTGCCAGGAAATTCAGGATGGGAACGAGACCTGCGACAATGGGATCCAAATCCCGTCGAAGACACCAACGAACCCACCTGGTCCAAGCCGATCTATACCTTTTTGCAGTGCTACCTGCCCAGGCTTTGGACAAAAGGTGCTCAGCCGAGTCCGAAAGGCCAGGGAGCGAATAGCGTCTCCGGAAAGCCTCCATGCCATGAGGCGGAGAGAACCCTGGAGGAGATGGAGAGGGTCCCCGTCCGGATTGAGGAGAAGACGAGGGAGCCGGGGGAGTAGGATTGGAAAATCCCAGGAAAGTTCCACAAGAACTGGAAACCATACTTGCGACCTCCACACAGGCGTCACCATCACTACGTCCGCCATCTGTCGGCGAAGCTGGGCCGCGGCCCGCACTATCATGGAGAAGGGCGGGAAGGCATACGGTCGTTCCTGACTCCAGTCCTGGAGGAACGCATCCGTTGCTTCCGCCAGAGGATCCGGTCTCCAGCTAAAAAATCTCAGCAGCTGGAAGTCCAGACGGGATGCGAACAGGTCTATGGAAAAAGGACCCCAACATGTCGTCAGCCAGTGGAACACTTGAACATCCAGCTTCCACAGGCTGGAGTCCCGTAGGTATCGCGAGTGCCAATCCGCCACTTGGTTGGCCTGTCGCGGAAGGTATTCTGCCGTTACCGAGATCTGATGGGCGGGACAATATTCCCAAAAGTCTTTCGCCAGATCCGCTAGTGCTCGCGATCGCAGACCTCCCAAATGGTTCACATACCGAACCGCTGAAACGTTGTCCATTCGTAGAAGGACACAAGACTTCACTGAGTCTCTGGTCCAGCAACGGACGGCAAAGGATCCTGCTAGAAGTTCCAAGCAGTTGATGTGAAGCCGATGTTCGTCGGATGACCAAGCGCCGCTTGTGGAGAAATCCCCGCAGCGGGCGCCCCAACCGGACCTGCTGGCGTTGGACTCTATCACCAAGTCTGGAACGGACCCCAAGATCGCTCGGCCGTTCCACGCCTCCATGTGGGCGAGCCACCAGGACATTTCTTCCTTGACCTCCACCGACAGGGGTATTAAGTGGTCGTAAGACAGCCCCCTGCGCAAATGATGTGCTTTGAGGCGCTGGAGGGCCCGGTAATGAAGAGGGCCCGGAAAAATCGCCTGAATAGACGACTAGAGCAGTCCCACCACTCTGGCAATCTGCCGGAGAGAGGTGTGCGACTTGGAGATTGTCTGTCGCAGTACGTGCTTGATTTTGGCCATCTTACTGGATGGAAGACTGAGAGTCGAGTGCACCGAATCTACCACGAAGCCCAAGAACACTATGGTTTGGGTGGGCTTGAAAACCAATTTGTCCTTGTTGACAATGAAACCCAGACCCTGCAACAGGGAGACTGTTTGTGATAGATGAGCAGTCAACTTGCTCGGGTCCTGGCCCATCAGCAAAATGTCGTCCAGATAGACGATCAACCGAATCCCCTGACTCCGCAGGGCCTCTACCGCTGGGTGCAAGAGTTTAGTGAAACACCAAGGGGCCGAGGAAAGCCCAAATGGAAGGGCCTTGAACTTGAAAACCATGCCCTTCCAGCAAAACTGGAGGAAACGGCGATGAGGCGGATGGATGGGGACCACCAGTTACGCGTCCTTGAGGTCCAGGCGAACCATCCAATCGTTTGGGAGCAGCACGTCCCTCAACAGATGGATGCCCTCCATCTTGAAGTGATTGTACACAACCCAGCCATTGAACTCTTTGAGGTTGATGACTGGCCGATTGCCCCCGTCCACCTTCTCCACGAGAGAAAAATATTGCTCAGGAAACCCCCGGGGTGACGCGTTGTTCGACAAATAGCCCCTTTGCGCAGCAGCGCCGAGACTTCCTCGTCGATCAACAGCACGTCTGGTTGAGAGAAAGTTATGGGCCGAGGCGGCTGTAGTTGGCGCGGCTGATCGTAAAACTCTATGCGGAACCCCCGCACGGTCTGAAGGACCCATGCGTCCGTCGTAATAGCCACCCAAGCCTGTGGGAAACATGCCAACCGTCCCCGAATTACAACTTGATCCGCAGGGATCACACTCACCGTGGGAATTGTTGCCGCCGGAGTCATTCTTGAAGCTTCCACGTCCTCGGAAGCGTTGACCCCTCGTCGGGTAGAAGTTGTTGTAGTTTGCAGAGGTGTTGTAGTTTCCTCTGCCGGAGCCCTGCCCTTTATTGGGTTGTTGTTGACCGCCACGGCCGGTCGTGAGGCCCCTGCCACGACCAGCCCCTCGGGAAAAACGCTGGTGGAAGACCCTTTTGATAGTGGACTGGGCCTTGTCCAGTGAAGTGAATGTCGAAACGAATTTACCTAGCTCTTTTATAAACGGTTCTCCAAAGAGACCACCTTGCGCGCCAGCGCCTGCCTCCGAGGAGGCCAAATCTCCCAACTTGGGGTCCAGCTTAATTAGTAGAGAACGTCGCCGTTCCGTAGAGAGGGCGCAGTTTGCATTGCAAAGAATATGACGGCTCTCTGCGCCCAATTAGATAACACCTCCGGGCATATGGCGTTGCCTGACACCTTGGCCTCTTCGGCCATGTCAAGGATATTTGTGAGGGGGCCTATAGCATCCAACAGTTTGTCTTGGCATGAGCGCCAAGAACGATCGATCCCCTTACGAGGGTCCTTAACAAACTTGGCCATGAAAGTGGCCATCTTCCCATCCAACTCAGGTGTCATAGCCACCTTACCTTCCAGGGTAGGACGGGGCACTCTCCCCTCAGGCAACTGCGCGCCTCCTTCTCTAAGGGCTTGCGGAGGCGGCCCGCCACAAACTGCGCGACCTTGTCCCCAGGCGCCCAAGCAGCCGACCGCAGGTGAATTATCTCATCCGGGTCAAGCATGCCCGAAGTGTCCTTGGGCAACTCCGTCGCGGATGTGGACGATCGCCAAGACCGCACAGAATCTTCGTCTTCCTCATCCGTATCCGCGGGGGAAAGTCCTCCCGGGGAGGGAGGGGCAGTACCAGCTGATGTCGAGGGGACTTGAGGCGGGAGCGACACAGGGGCAGGCACGGTCGCCTTAGCTAGAAAAGCGTCCCGTAGGCGCTCGAAGGCATCCTTGTCCACGCCCTGCGCGCCTCCAGGGCCTGCGTCCCTACACACCTTCTTGGCCGCCGGCGGCTGGCCAGGGTCATTGACGGGCGCCCACGCGAGGCTTGGCGCCAACTTGGCGCACTCCTCCACTATGCGGGCGGACAGCCTGTCTTCCATGGGCCCTACAATCTCCTGCACACAACGATAAATTGACTGGTCTACAGCCGCATAAAATTCGTCGTCTTGGAGGTACTGGTGAGACTCTTCCTCCTCGACGTAATACCCCTCAGCCACGGCGTACCTAATGCGTAGCTAGAAATTACAAGGGATCTGAGGGTTTCGTTGGCGTAGAAAACTGCCAAATATGGGCTAACCGGAGGCTAGCAAACTTTGTACGCCGGCGGAACCTGGCAGTCACGAAGGCAGCACCAGCCTTCCCAGCGCGCCGACCCTCTCACAGAGACCGGGTCACACCGCCTCCCAGCGCGCTTAAGCGGGTACCACCCCAGCGGAAGCAAAGCTGCAGGAAAAAATGGTGCTCAAATCTGCCCGTAGGCGTCAACGTGGTCGAAACCACCAATACAGACCCCAACGGGGCGTTCAAAACACGGGACAATACAACCCAAGAAGGGCGTCAGGGTTAGGCGGCAACAGGGCTCCGGCGCGACTCCTTCTCCCCAGCGTGGCTCCAGTCAGCGAGACGGAACCGCGCTAGGGCAGGCGAGACGCTACGGCGCCCTCTAGCGGTGATATCGGCACCGCGGAACAGACTTGGACATCGCGTAAGGGGCGAAGGCGTCCCCGCGATGAAAGGGGGCTATGGAGAAGGGAAAAAAAAAATACAGAACCCGCCAAAGAACAATCAACCAACCTATACAAATATAGGATTCACACCATACAAGAAAAAACCCTTCATACACAAACTGTGAGAGAGAGGGAGAAATAGCACTTAACTGGCTGCGAAGCAGCGAAGAAAGAGGAGGAGTTCACATGATGGACGCCCTATCTTCGGCTCTATGGACACTAAGAAAGGACTACCTAATGTTGGACTGATGGGAGTTGTGGTTCTAAGAAATGTTATTATGATGTTTTTTCTGATGATTCCTGTGTTTGGAATACAGATGGAAAATTTTCAAGTTTTGATGCTTTTCTGGCTGCTGTGTGGTTTTATGTGAATAAACAGCGAAGAGAGAAAAGCATAATCCGAAGCCTCCGGTCCTGACATAGAATAAAGTGTATATTAGAACATTGTGAATAGAATTATGTACAAGCATGAAGTTCCAGTCAAACATTTATTAAAACCATAAATAAGTAACTGAGGCAGGTGTGGTGCAAATAATTTGATAAGATTAGATCAGTGCCATCGTTGGACTGTGTACCAGCAGTTATGCAAAGCAGAAGCAGAGACAATATCACAAGAGCATCCCTAGATGTGTTACCACGTTAAGGCTTTATTTAGTTATCTGTTTTGTTAGTCCATCAATAACCCCCTAAAGTTCCTAGAATTATCTCAGCATGGCACGCTAAAGAAGTGCTTTGTAAAACAACAGGGCCAATAGTGTTCTGGCCTCATGATTCCTTCTAACATGATCTTCTTCAAGATTAGATATTTGTTAACAAATGTAATCTTCGGGACAAAATCCACATTGAAGGATGCACTTTTCGCCATGTTGGATATCCTAGTTTGAAGGTTTTATCCATGTGTTTTTTTGCAGGATAAATGGTAGTGTTCTTTTAGCCAGGTCCTAATTTTTGATTTTGGGAATTTAATCCAGACTCTTCATGTATGGCTTTCTCTACAAAGTGACCTTCCAAGTTGAAAGGAAAAATTACAGATTCACTCCCGAAAATATGGTGTTATGGTAAACATTAGTAAGAATTACAGTTTCCCTAGACAGTTGTCAGGCCATTTTATTAGGCCTTGGGGATGATGAGACAACGGGGAATTCTTGTACCAAGTATTTCCTCTTATCCCTGGAAGCTAAGGAACCAGTTGCTATGCATGCTCACTGAATGCCAAGAACTTCCTTTTCCACTTTGAAGTGGTGATGGTGTGAACTCAAGGATTTCCCTGTGGATATGGAGAAGATGCATCTCAGAACATTTAAATGCTGGTTAATAAGTATAATGTTCAGGTAGGTTTATAACTTTTATAAGGTATTAGACTTTTATTTATCTTTAAAGGATTCATTGGCTTAGTAAAATACAATCGATACATAAACTTGCTGTAAATAACCATAATAAATATAATATGCAGGCTTTGTTGCTCCTCTAAATTTGCAGGAGACATTGTGCAATGTAGCAGTCCCTGCTAGGTAACTATTTGTTTGTGTTTTCTGCCGCTATATGGGACACTGAAGCGCTTACCTACATGTGAAGCGTGCTACGCTGTGAGAATTGTTTCCATGTTGTGTGTGGTTAGATGCCGTTATCAAGGTATGGGACACAGCGTTCAGTGTGGTGGTTATAGAGGTGTGAAAGAGAGATGTGCAGTCTATGGTTTTCAGTAAAGTGGCAGATCTGTAGTGGTTTCTTAGCTGAGTCGGATCACCGGTACGCCAGTGTAGAATTCAGGGGTATGGGTATATCACACGAATGGCTTGTCTCTGTACCCATAAGAACATCTCTTACATGACATGGTAAAGGTTTCAGCAGGCCATGAAGCCAGACACCGACATTAGCGGTACAGCACTGTGCTATCATATGTAACTGTGAATGCATGTTATCTACAGCATTACCAAGGGGCAAGACTAGGGCAGTAAGTGCTGTTGTCAGGCCAGGTTTCGGCCTTCAGAGTTCTTTAAATTAGTGAAATCCCAGGGACCCTTATAATAGGATCTCAATACAAAGTCCATAACAAAAAGGGGTGTCACTGAGGCATCCCTGCCTGTGGGCCAATGTCAGCGAGCAATACAGACTTAACCAAAGGGAGGGCGTGTGGCTAGACTAAGTACAGTGCAACGCAGTAATGCAAGCAACAATAATGAATAAATAACACTCGATAATAAGGTATCTATATGACATACATTTAAAGTGTAAACAGTTCAGATCAAATGAAGAATACACAGCACAATACCAAATACAATACCCAGTGTGCAGTAATGGTACAATGAGTCCATTCTGTCAATATAAAATGGACAAACTCATGGTGGAGCACTGAATTCAAGCAGAAATATGTAAATGCAATGCATTAGTACAGCCTGGACCCCTGACTAATAACAATGTTATGAATTGAAAGCACTTACAAACACAGGGCACTAGTTTGGGAACCCTAAGTTCTAATGTTACCGAAGTTTTAGTGATTGGACCCTCAAATCGTACATAGGACCGCTGAAAAGCATAAAACGCAAAGCGCTAATTGAATGCAGTGCAGTATCCAGAGTTGCAAATGGCTAATGCTCACCAGGTCCTATGGATACAGACACTGTTAAACAAAATGGAAGATAGCGTGCGATAATGCCCACGGTCTAATTCTCGGCAGCTCACCTTGGTCTTGTGGTGAGGGATAGAGCAAGCTCAGGGTACCTTGTGTCTGGAGATGCAGAACTTGTGGAGGCTGTCTAGGGGCTTTCACGGTGAGCACGGGCTGCAGCATTTGCCGGGCAGATAAGGAGAGCCTTGGCTGGGCCTTGGCTCAAGCCTTGAGGAAGTGGGTGGCTTCCATGCGCTACACTCTGGGTGCAGCTGTACAACATGGACTCTCTGGAGTTTTAAGTCCCGGAAATGTTCAGTGAGCAGCTCACATATCCAATGCTCAATCGCAACATATTCACATTTACATATTGAAAGTATTAGCCAATCAGACAAAAGCAAAGTCTTCCTCCTCACAGAGGTTTCTCGTATACTAGGGCCCTTTATCTCCAAAGGCTCAGGTTCAACCGATGATGTGCACCTCTGGCAGGAAAGGTAGAAGTGGGGCCTATGTTTATCTTCTGGGTGCACCACTCATCCTCCATCTTAAAAACGTCATTCTTGAATTATGGCGAACATCTAACTAGAGCACACCAGTATAGTTTGCTATTCCTTATAAGGATTCAAACACACTAATGAGAACAACGCGTCACATCATCGAAAGCTGCTTTTTAATGTTTAAAAGCATTATATTAAAAAATGTATACATCGCCCCTGGCTCTGATAATTTTAGTCTACTGCATGCACTTGGGCACCACAAAAAATACATATCAGCTGCCACCAGCCTGGGCGAGGCCCAGTGGGAAGAAGAGAGTACTGCCTTAAGACAAAGGGCGGGAGAGCAATGGGGGTCTGCCCTCTCAGAGTTCACTCAAAGGGTGACCCCCAAGGACCTTAATCACTCAGTCTGCAGTTCGGATACTTCATATGAATTGCAAGCCCCTTAGAGTGCTACTTCAAATAAAAATCACTGTGGAATTTTAAATGACAAATGAAGAACAATGGCAGGTTCGCCTACTGCCCAGCTTGTTGGGGACTTCCATCCTCACAGATTTGTAAAAAATGTCCTAATATCAGATAAAACAAAGACACAGGCTGTTGCTCCATAAGGTCCCAGAGTAAATGGTGCATAGTTCTGTGTTCATTCACACAGAACAAACTCTTCACCCCTCCCCCCAGCCAGCCATCAAGCTAGGCAACTCACTGTGAGATGTTGATTTAGGTAAATGCTAGGTCAAGCCTTCTGCATCCTGTGGGAGGGATCCTGACCTCACCGTGGTTTATTTTTCCACCCAGAATCCCAAGAAGCTACGAAAATTAGTCCTCGCCTCCACCACCACCTCGATCTTCAGCTGTGGGCACACTGGTGCTTCAGGTACTCCACTAACATCGCACCTACCTCTACCCCAGGGATGGGCTCGGGAAGGGGGGGGTCCCAGCCCATTGTTTTTAATTTCTCAGTGTCTCTTCAGACACATCCAGCTTCTGCTGCTTTAATTGTTCTGGTAAATATGCTGGATTTTTTTCCGTGGAGTGTTAATGTTTGGCCCTTCACATTAACCTTTCAAAAGCTATTTTTGGCCATCCCACCAGCCCACAGGGCTGTTCAGCCGTTGATTGCCTACATGAAACAAGCATTTACAATACAATAGGTCTTGCATTTACGAGACTGTAAGCTTTTGGCACTGTAAATGTCAATAGCTTAAATTCTCGCAAATGCGCCACCTATTGCATTACAAATGTTGTTTATTTCCAAGCGCCCCGTGCCGTGCTTGCACTTAATAGAGGCCAGACCCCTTTCTTTAGACGAGCTGTGCCTAAAGAAAGGGGCGTGGCCTTTATTAAGTACAAGCGCTTCATGGGGCGCTTGGAAACAACCCAAAAACTAAATATTTGTAAACAATAGGTCGCGGATTTGTGAAAGTTTAAGCTATTGCCATTTCCAATGGCAATAGCTCAAACTCTCCTAAATGCGTGACCTAAAGCATTGCTGAGAAGTGGCCACCATTGTCCCGGCTGCTTGGAAAGGGAAAGCTCTCATGACGCGCTGATGGTTGCTGCAAAGCAAGTTGCGCCTGCAGTAACACAAAACTCACTAAAGAAAATAGTGCTTACAGACTAAATAACAGAGATGGTGTAACAGAAGTAAATTGGCTATTCCTCATGGGAGGTTTTAAATGAAGACAAGTAGGTAATAAGGAGTGACCAACATGGCAATTAAGGAATCGGAAACAAGCATTTATAAAGGACAAAGACACGAGCCAATGAAAATGCGGGCGGAGAGTGGGCGGAGCTTCAAGTGCATACTCTAATACAGCATGCGTTGCAGAGCAGTGCATGCGCTGCCCTGGCTCGACCTAAAAAAGTAGAACGGAACTACATGTTATTTTGCATTTTACAGGTTTACCAAGTACTATGACATAATACATCACCAGCCGCTCATGGCTATTCAGTCAACAGAATGTTGCATTGTGGAGGTTGTAGTTTCGGTTTTAACACTGTCATTAGGGGCTCAAACCCTGAGCATGCAGTAGTGTTGGCTAAAATGCTATCATTGTCCGACTGTTATGCATGGCATTGAGCCACTCGTCTGCTATTTTCTTTTAATGTTACAAAGTCATCTAGCCCAATTCAAGAACTGCTTGTTTCACACATAGTGCCAAAAGTAAATTTTACTACGACATTTTGTGAGTGCGCATTGATTAATTCACGTCACGGATTAAAACAAGCATTGGAAATGCAAATTATTTTCTTTTGTGTAATGGAAAGTTTGATACTGAGCTTCAAAAACTAAACAAAGATACAACATAATCAGCAGCAGTGCAGCATTCCCTACAGGATGAATAAGGAATGGAATGGTGACAGTAGCAGGATGAACATCATATGGCTCTCTGATCCATTCGAACAGGTACAACATTGGTAACTAGAACACTGAAGAGGGAGTGAGTGGACTTAAAGGACTGTTGAATGCTCGCTGTAAGTACACCACTCTTGGAAGACACTAATTTACCTCTTATGGAATGAATATGCATTCATGTGCTCACATAGGATGATGAACTCTCACCTGTCTAGTGTGGTACGCTTCATCAGTGGGTCCACATCTACCAATAGAAAGCTCTGAGAGTACTAATGTACACTGATTGTACAGTCTCCTAGTTATAGTTTCCCTAGTTTGGGTGAGAGTATGCACCTTATGCTCGTATTTATTTTCTTATTTTGTTAAACTGTCAGACCTATATTAAAATTCTGTGCAAGTTAACTAAAAAGAGTTGTTAGTATTGTCTCCCTGTCATAAGATTAGGAACAGGGAGGTTGAGCATTAGATCCTTCTTCTGTTTTATACTTTGACTTGTCTCAGCACTTAAATATTGCCCATTTGGTGTTCGGTGTCTTCCTCTGGACTATAGGACTTGGTATCTCACATAAAATGTTATGAAACAGCCCTCGTTATGTTATGTGTTTTTTTAAAACTCACTGTGACTCGCAAGGATACCTTGGTGCTGAGCATGGTTGACGGGGCGTGTTGTCCTAGTACATTTGATATATCCTTTGTTTTTTCTAAGAGGGAGAAACAGCAGAGGAAATATCACTTCTACAGCAGCAGTGCAAGGTTTGATTCCTCACAGAACAGGTACATCATGACAGTAACAAAGCAAGCTTTCCTTTCTCACAGAAGGCAGTAAAATCAATCTTCATCCCGGCAGATTAACATAAAATGTAATTGTTGACAGAATAAGTACAGTTAAGGGGTGGGTGACATGGGTTACCGACAGATCTCGGCTGCGGGTGGTTGAATGTAAATGAATGAGTGAGACAGGGGTGGCTCTAGGCTCATGGCGGCCCTGGGCAGGGAGCATAGGTAGGGGGCCCCGGAAGAGGGGGTCTGGGCGGGGCGGAGCATGGAGGCCAGTGAAGAGGGGGGGGGTCAGGGTGTTTGGAAGTGGAACAGAGCCAGAGGCCGCCAAATCCCTCCCAGGGGCCGCCACGCAAATATGTATCCATCCTCAGAGGATTATTATATTAAGGATTTATATTGGCGTGGTGACCCCTGGGTTTGGTGGCCCTGTGCAGGTGCACAGCTTGCACACGCCCAAGGCCGCCCCTGAGTGAGACCTGCTGTTTGTGTTGATTATTTGGGTGTTTCGTGTGTTAAGAAGTAACCGTATACTAATAGATTTTTGTTATTTGGAGAAGCCCAACCAAAGTCGAAGCGTCTATGTCAACTTCTTCGACAAGGCTTTCAATGCTAGTACATCATGTGGAGAAGTGTGGCTCAGGGGTTAGAGGCGGCAGACCCGGAAGCTGAGATCGGCCGTGGACCAGGGTTCAATTCCCCGCCTCGGCGGGTCTTGGGCTCAAAATTCCACGGACTCGATAATTCTCGCTCCGGTGCCTACTCGTCTCACGGGTTCACACTCTGCGACTCTGGGCAATAGCTTGCTTAATCTCCACAACGGCCCCTCGCGGTGGGATGCCTGGCTTTCACCTTGTGGATACCCTGCCGGGGTTATCTCACAGGGGAATACTAGGACGGGTTCCCTAAGCAAGCGCTTAGATACCGGGTCGGTGATTTGCGCTATTTAAATATAAATACATGTACATGTGCTGAGACGTTATGCCTGTTCAAAATGTTCATGGTAGGCACAAAACTCCGTCCTCATTCCCTCTGCTTTGATCCCGGCTTACCTCTCTTCTGACCCCCATTTTCTGTCTTTCTTCCCCCTAAGCTGGCAAAAGGCGCTATAAAGAGAAACAACTATAACCCATTGCGTGTATGCCGTAGTGGCCAGACTTACACTGTGAAAAGCGAACTGGCAACAAATCCCTCTTTGCCAGCACTTAGCACACGGCTACTCCCGTATGGAAATATCGCCATCTAGTGGAATTGTATGATGCCAATTTTTCATGTCTTTACTAACACTTCTTCGCTGTTAGCTTAACTCTGAAGTTACTTACGGTGCAATACAAAACCTCTGAAACAAACGTGTGTTTCAAATTAGGCTTTGCAAAGCTAAACTGTCCGTGTGTTCTAATTTTTCCAGTAGGATTGTGTCAAATTCTTGTTAACGCTTTTTGTGCAGAGTGCTTAAAAGCTGCATGCTAATGGAAATGACTGTCGTATGAATAGTACTCGGGTATATAGTTTTCAATTGTTAGTATTTTATGACAGTGAGTGACGTCGCCACCGGATGTAGCTTCTGCTGCTGTGCAGTCACGGGCTCGAATTCGGGCGGATCCGCCCCTTTCTTTTAGGTAGGTTGAAAGATGTCACCCGCAGGTGCTTTGTTTGCTATCCTGCAATATGTTTCTGTATCCCACTGGTAGAGTCATGTAGCCTTTGTTGTCTTCTCGAACAGAAGGTTGTTCTCTAAGGAGCATCCCTCACGGCCTCCTCAACTGCCGGAATGAGAACACAGCCTTGCTGCGCTCCTGTTAGAAGCCACCGAGCCAGGGGCGCAACTAGGCCCGAACTCGCGGGGGTGGTCGGCTAAGACTCCCAGCCAGGGCTGGCCCTAGCATGGGTCGCGCACGGTGCAACTGTCTTTTTTGGCGCCCCTCCCCCATTTCCTCCTTCTCCATGAATTCCAACACTGCCACTCGCCAATAGTGCACCTCATCTCTCCATAGCCCCTTTCTGACAAAGATTTCATTTCTTTTATAGGGCATTTCACTTTTTTATATGGCTACTCTGAGTCTACTCACACTCTGGTCTGTGATCTGCATGTTACACTTTCTTTGTAGCAGGCACATTAACCCTCTGCGCTGTGTGGTTGACAGGAGTGCCCATGTGAGTGCACGGTGAGCAAAGCAAGAGTGTGAGAATAGGGTGAGAGGAGTGACTGCAGGGTGAGTGAGGTGACCATATGAATTTGGGTGCAGATGTAAGTGCAGAGTGGGATGAATGAATATATGGTTAGTCATGGGCTTGTTTGAGTAAGATTACAGAGTGAGCAGTGAGGGGGACAGGTGAGTGAAGTGTCCCATAAGTGCAGGGTGAGTAGTGTGCTTGTGTTACTGTAGGGTGAACAGCGCAAGAGCATTGTGAGTGCAAAGTGGTCACTGTGAGTGCAGAGTGAGCGGTGTGCTCATGTGACCGCAGGGTAAGTAGTGTGAGTGCATGGCGAGTGGCATAAGTGCTGTGTGATCACTCTGAGTGCAGGATAAATGGTGTGAGTGCATAGGGATCAGTGTGAGTGCATGGTGATCGCTGTGAATGCTGAGTGAGTGTGAAAGTGAAGGGCAAGAATGAGGAGTGAGTTGTCTGAATGCAGGGTGCATTCCCAGACACTTGAAGTAACTCAGCATGTTACAGAGTGCTGGCCTAGAGTTTCAGATATAAGTTAAACTATTGCTATTATGGCATTATTCAGGGACGGGGACGGACTGGCCGTAGCAGGCACTGGGCGTTTTCTAGGTGGGCCAGAAGGGCAGGGGCTAGTTTTGGACTATTTTTTGGTACAGGGGGCTGGTTTTGCAGCAGTGCTGCAAAATCGGCCCCTGTACCAAAAGCAGCTGCAGTGTTTTCCACATGCATCCCCTCCCCCGCGGCCGGCCCGACTCACTTGCCAAAGCCGGTTTGCGTTCCCAGTCCGGCCCTGTTCAGGGATCGAGGGTAGATGAAATAAATATTGTGTTCCTCCTGCAACAAACTTCCAGTCTTGTGATTAGGGTTGGCAGCTCATTGTATTGATGTCCCTTACATTATAAAAATAAGCAGTTATCTAAAGCCTATTTTCAGCACTTATCTGTGCATACTTGGAACAGCAAATATAAATAGAAAGCATTTTTAATTGTGTTCTATGGATGCCTGAAAGATCCATGGCTGATAATTAAAGGAAACAAAGACAGAAAAGTCACATTACAAATGAATACATGGGATGTTATTCAAAACCCTATTTAGTGTAGAGAGGAAGCCTTCGCAGGGTCTTTAAGCAACAAATGGCTGGTATTTTTCTTTTGGTAACCCTATTTAATATTTATTTTCATAAAATGCATTCTCACACTACGGCAGTAAAATCTAAATGTAAGGAATAAGTAGGGTTAGGGCCCAGGAGGTACTGGAACCTGGAAAAACTAAACCTTGTTAAACAGTTTACAAAGGTATGTAAATATGCAAATGGTATTTCAAAGACCTGTGAAAACCGGGCCGGACTGGGAACCGGAACTGGCCCTGTCAAACTGCTCGGCCAGCCCCCCTGGGGGCCAGGCGGGGTGCAGCCAAGCTGTTTGCTAGGGCCTATTTTGGACGATTTTGTTACAGGGGGGGCGATATTTCCGACCCCCGGTAACAAAAACAACGGGGGAAATGCCCAGTGCCCGCTACGGCCAGTCCGGGCCTGTGTGAAAAACTCGAGTGCCGTAAATAAGACTCCAGACACTGCCCAGCTGAGCCCCAGGCAGCACGGGCTGAGACACACTGGGGCAGCTGAAGTCCTTTCAGCCCTATTGGCGTTGCACACCTGCTCCGAGTGATCCTAGTACTTTTTACTAGAGTACGTGTGACTCTCTTCCTTCACGTATACTTGTATGTTTTAATGATGATGCTTATGCTACAACAATCTGAGCAAACCGTATGTCCAGTATGCTTAATTTCTAAGCGGTGTCTGCCAAGTGGCACTTACTGCGCACAGTACAAACCCATTGCATGTTTGAAGCAAGGTGGACCTGCCTTGAGCAACAATAGTTCTCTTCTCCAGGCCTTATTTGGGTCAGCCTTGGAATCTGACTCTACCTTCCTGTGTGGCAGAAAGACCAAAAATCCATCTTCATGCTCCCTGACCGGCACCAGGAACGTGAACCTTAGATTCTGATTGGAATGGCAGTGGGCTGCTGCACATAGCCAGGGACTCTGCATACAAGCCTAAGCCTCACTGGACAGGTCTGGGAACTTCCTTTGACAAGACAGATGTGGATCTGGCTGGTACCTCCCTGGACATCTGGACCAGCTAGCTTTTTATTTTCCCTAGGCTTGGGACCGGGCTTGAAGCTCAGTCTGATGCCTTGCTGTTCTTTCTGTTGCTGTTCTGCCTGTCCGTAAAACGCAGTTCAGGGAGTCCCGAGGAGCTAGCCAAGAACAGCCAGAAGCCCCTCACACCCCTCGCGGAGAGGAGGGAAGCTCATGAGAACCTGTGCTTCAGTCCAGTTAAGCCTTCTGGAAGGGGATTTCTGCGATTACCCCCTGTTGCACCTTTGTTTTGCTTTGTGACTAGATGGATTCACCCCCAATATTGCCACATGCCACTCGCCCCAGTACTAAGAACAACAACACGGGGTCGTGGCTCTGACCCAGTAAGGCTAAGCCAAATGTAATAACGGAACAACACAACTGCCAATACTGAACACAATTTTGTAATATTTGTGCTGACCTTTATGAATAAAACATACCGGTCCGTATGTAATTTACGTCACTAGTTTATTGATTCATTTTTTCACTAGTGGAACATAATTACTTATACATATATCAATGACTTTTTATGCATGTACAAACAGATATAAAACAGTACACTGTGATACAACAAAAATTTCTATATACAATACATTTACAGTTTTGCAACACATCCACCCAACATTCTGGCCAATCCATTCATCCTTCAAACATACCACAACAAAAACAATCTTGTAAACCTATTGTCAGTGATGGATTATCTGTCCAAATAGATGGTATTACACTTTTATATTCAGCAGTTTTATTTTGTCAGACCAATCCTTTGGGAACAAAGCCTTGTTATCCAAACACAATCTCTTATTAATTCTAATTGACAATAGGCATGAAACCAGGTCGACTCGTTTTGAACCATGGGGTGGCCATGGGCTGCCCCTTTGCGCCGGAATTGGCAGTTTTGTTCATGGGCCTCTACGAAAATGATTTCATTTATAACAACAACCCATATGCTGAACACATCACAAAATATATGAGATACATCGATGATGTGTTTATGATCTGGTCCGGGACACAAGAAAAACTAGATGAATTTGTGAGATGGATCAACCAGAGGATGGAGTACATCAAATTCAGCTTTACTTCTTCTAACAAAGAGATTACTTTTTTGGATGTGAAAGTATATGCAGTGGATGGGACGCTGGGGACCACATTGTTCCTCAAAACAGCGGACCGCAATAAAGCACTCCACTATGCAAGCCATCATATCCAATTTATTTTCGTAGAGGCCCATGAACAAAACTGCCAATTCCGGCGCAAAGGGGCAGCCCATGGCTACCCCATGGTTCGAAACGCGTCGACCTGGTTTGATGCCTATTGTCAATTAGAATTAATGAGAGATTGTGTTTGGATAACAAGGCTTTGTTCCCAAAGGATTGGTCTGACAAAATAAAACTGCTGAATATAAAAGTGTAGTACCATCTATATGGACAGATAATCCATCACTGACAATAGGTTTACAAGATTGTTTTTTGTTGTGGTATGTTTGAAGGATGAATGGATTGGCCAGAATGTTGGGTGGATGTGTTGCAAAACTGTAAATGTATTGTATATAGAAATTTTTGTTGTATCACAGTGTACTGTTTTATATCTGTTTGTACATGCATAAAAAGTCATTGATATATGTATAAGTAATTATGTTCCACTAGTGAAAAAATGAATCAAGTAAACTAGTGATGTAAATTACATATGGACCGGTTTGTTTTATTCATAAAGGTCAGCACAAATATTACAAAATTGTGTTCAGTATTGGCAGTTGTGTTGTTCCGTTATTATTGGCCCCAGTACGCCATTGCCTGTGCACAGGCCCATTACCATCATTTGTCGTTGTACCCCTGACCCTGCTAGTCTTTGCAGTAATCCAGCACCCACAATGCCCCGAGCCCTCCAGGTACTGAGCTAGAAGATTGAGCCATCCGATCCCTTTGACCGATCCCGCAGAGGAACTAACCACTTTCTCCATTGTGTTGTCTGCGTCCACCTGGACTCCCAACATCAAGAGAGACCACCCTAGTGACTGGACCGGTTGACATTGTGTCACTGCTGTGAATGCGACCAAGAGACACACGAGTTGTAAACTTCAGGGATTTCCAAACCCTAAACCAAAGCCAGGCCACGTCCTTTCGAGCCTCCCAGCTGTGTAATTGTTTGACACTGGGCCAGCTGATCCCAGGATATAGTGTTTTAAAGTTTAATGGCTCTCAACCCTGGCCATTTGGCATAATTTAAACCCTAGTAGGCCACTGAAGTTGGAATTTTTGTACTGTACATTTTGAAATATCGGTACCAGAAGTTCTGGTTCCTTAGGAGTGTCTTTAAAGGTTAATTGCAACAGTTACACGTTGCAGCACATGGAGGGTATTGAAGTTGTAGTGGATTATAATTCCAGTTGAATCTGGTATTAATATTAGTGTTTCGACTTTAGTCACATTTAAAAAAATAACACTAGAAATAGCACGATGTAAATCTTGATGCTGGCAAGCGATCCCTACAACTTCAGTGACCTGGAAAAAAAGCCTGACAGGACAATAAGTTGTATCAATCAATCAATCATTTGTAGAGCGCACTACTTACCCGTGAGGGTCTTAAGGCGCTGGGGGAAAAAAGGGAGGGGGCGCTACTGGTCGAACAACCTGGTCTTGAGTAGCCTCCTGAAGGTCAGCAGGTCTTGGGTCTGTCGTAGGTTCAGTGGGAGGGTTTTCCAGGTCTTGGTGGCGAGGTGGGAGAAGGATCTGCCGCTGGTGGTTGTTCTTCGGATGCGCGGGACAGTGGCGAGGGTGGCGGAACGGAGCTGGTGGGTGGGGATGTAGAAGAAGAGTCGTCTGTTGAGGTAGGCTGGGCCGGTCTTGTGGAGTGCCTTGTGTGCGTGGATGAGGAGCTTGAAGGAAATCATCTTGTTGACGGGGAGCCAGTGCAGGTTTCTCAGGTGTGGGGGTGATGTGGCTGTGGCGTGGTACGTCGAGGATCAGACGTGTTTTAAATGCGTTGCAGTCGTTTGATGAGTTTGGCCGGGGCTCCCGCGTAGAGGGCGTTTCCATAGTCGAGTCTGCTACTGACGAGGGTCTGGGTGACTGTTCTTCTTGTATCTGTCGGGATCCACCTGTAGATCTTGCGGAGCATGCGGAGGGTGTTAAAGCAGGAGGAGGAGACTGCGTTGACTTGCTTGGTCATGGAGAGTGTTGAGTTGAGGATGACTCCCAGGTTGCGTACGTGGTCGGTGGGTGTCGGCGCTGCTCCCAGTGCCGTAAGCCACCAGGAGTCGTCCCAGGCTGAAGGGTTGGAGCCAAGGATGAGGACCTCCGTCTTGTCCATGTTCAGCTTCAGTCAGCTGATCTTCATCCAGTCGGCTATGGCCTTCATTCCTTCGTGGAGGTTGGATTTGGCGGTGAGGGGGTCCTTAGTGAGGGAGAGGATCAATTAAGTGTCATCGACGAAGGAGATTATGTTGAGGTTGTGCTGTTTGGCGACTTGTGCGAGCAGCCACCATGTAGATGTTGAACAGTGTTGGGCTGAGGGATGATCCCTGGGGTACGCTGCAGATGATCTTGGAGTCTTCGGATCGGAATGGGGGAGGCGGACACTCTCGATTCTGCTGGAGAGGAAGGAGGTGGTCTATTCCAGGGCCTTGTCTCGAATCCCTGCGTCGTGGAGGTGTGTGCGTAGTGTGCGGTGGCAGACTGTGTCGAAGGCGGTGGAGAGGTCCAGGAGGATGAGGGCCGCAGTCTCACCGTTGTCCAGCAGGGTCCTGATGTCGTCGGTGGCGGCGATGAGGGCAGTCTCGGTGCTGTGGATGTTGCAGAACCCTGACTAATATGGGTCCAGGATGCTGTTTTCTTCGAAGTATCGGGTTAGCTGTCTGTTGACGATCTTTTCGATTACCTTGCCTGGGAACGGAAGCAGGGAGATGGGCCGGAAGTTCTTGAGGTCTCTCGGGTCCGCCTCGGGTTTTTTAAGTAGGACGTTGATCTTGGCATGTTTCCAGTTCTCTGGGAAGGTCGCGGTCTCAAAGGAGAGATTGATGACGTTGCGCAGGTGGGCTGCGGTGGAGCTGCTGGCTTTGTTGAAGATGTGGTGCGAGATTGGGTCTGACGGGGAGCTGGAGTGGATTGTGCTCATGGTCTTGATGGTGTCATCTATGTTCACATTGGCCCAGGCTGGCAGGGGGTCGAGGTTGATGGTGTGCGCGGTGTCTGGAGTATCAATGTCTGTTGGGGCTGTCTGGGCGTTGAAGCTCTTGTGGATGTCAGCGATCTTGCAGTGGAGGAAGGTGGCGAGGGAGTCGCACAGGGCTTGCGACGGCAGGATGTTGTTGGGTGTTGGAGCTGGGGTTCGAGAGTTCCTTTATGATGTTGAAGAGGTCCTTGCTGTTGTGTGCGTTGTTGTCGAGGCGGTCTTTGAAGGAGGTCCTCTTGGCAGACCTGATGAGGTGATGGTGTTTGCGGATGGTGTTTTTGTGGGCTGCGAGGCTGTCCGATGTCTTTTCATTGTGCCGTTTCTTCTGTAGTTTCCGGCATGTTCGGCATATATAAACCAATGTGTTTTTAAGAGTGCTTTTAAAATACAAATTCTGTGGCATCAAGTTCGTTATAATAAGATTATTTTTTGTTTCATTCATTTACAAAGGTTTATGTAGAGTGCTTTAGTCCTCATGAGTTTTGTAATGCTGCACACAGAGTTGATAAATTAGTAATTTACTAACAGAGCTCAAATTTGAAAATCTTTGTATGACAGAGAAGAGCACAATAAAGTTATCAAGACAATATTGTAACCACGGAAATTAAAAAAGAATGAACCCAAAGCTTGGGACATCTCCAGTGAAAGCTTGCTTTAGTTCCTCTGTTTCAGAGTTTTTGAAGTTTCCAGGCGTAGTTTCCTCTTGTTTCTTGAATTTCAAGCACCTCCAGTCCAGACACCTGGCTCTACCTTCTTAGTAAGCATGTGGGTGTGTTAAAGTGGATACTTTGTATGTTACAATTCCAGGTTTAAATTGCCATGTTGCTGCCAGTAGGAGTTGCTGGCGGCCTCAAAAGAGAGTTTCTGTAAAAAATATTTTGAGAACCAGGGCCTAAAAATCTAGACGGAGGTCCTTCTTTGGGATTGAAACTTTCGTTTTTTGTATCGTCCTTGATTGTAATTGGGCCCCTTTCACAGCGTAGTTGATTTAGTTAACAAGATGGTGCCTTTTATAAAGGTTTTACCGCAAACAAATGATGGACGGGATGCTGACAATGCAAACATTCGCCCCCAGTCAAAAGATCTGAGTTAAATCCATCGTTCTTTTGCCTACTACGCCACCCCAGCTCGGACCCAGCCATATGCAAATCAGTCTTGACCCTGTGCCTCGTGGGAACAGTCCAGACCGAACGGCTAAGCCAGGTCCTCCCTGGACTGGAAACAAGCTACATAGGACCGGTTTCAGGGTATGTCACCCTTCTTCAGCCAGGCTAGCTTCAATCCAGTGGCACAGTGAGCAAGGGACCCACGTCTCGGCATACCCATCCCTCTTAGGGTGGATAGTGTTACAGCAAGCAAATGATGTACGGAATGCTGACAATGCAAACATTCTCTCCCAGTCAAAAGATCTGGGTTAAATCCATCGTTCTTTTGCCCACTACGCCACCCCAGTTTGGATCCAGCCATATGCAAATCAGTCTTGACCCTGTGCCCCATGGGGATAAAGGAACAAGCCAAAAGATTTAGCTAATTTGACCATGTGAAGGATGTACCACAGCTTTCTCTGTGTCTTTATGTTGTGAAAGGAGCAGAACCTCTGTCTTCTCATGGTTGAGACTCAGTCTTAACATTTGGAAACTGATATGCTATTGTAGTTGTGTTGTTTTATTTTTTTCAATCAGAGCTTGAAATGTGAATCCAAAAATGTTTTTTAAAGAGGCCTCGGGGTTACTGAGTGGACTTCCAAGGCCTCTTGTTTACAGTCGACAGTGAACTCTAACCACGATTACTGGCCTGAAATTCATTAGTCTGAGTTCTAATCTTCCTTGTCACAGTCCTTGCAAAGTGAGTTTGGCCTTGTCGGGCAGACAACATTTTCCAAATCTGACCCTGGAAATTGAGATTACCTACATGTAGTTGGAGCACTGCCTCCTGGTCAGTGGTGCAACATGGAGAGAGGCGTCTGAATCACATGTATTTCACAGATACTCATTGGCATGGGACTGAATGGCCCCACCCTGAAAGTCTAGTGCGCCTTTAAACGGCTGAGGCAGGCAGACACGCTCACACTCTCTCTATATGTGGCACAACTGCTAGAGCTGCCGACTTCGGAGCTGGGGAACCAGGTTTGAGCCTTGGCATCGGCTCAGCACCCTATGATTCAGGGAAAATCACTTAATTCCCCCACTAACAAAAGAATGTGTCCTTGTTTAAGTTACTGGTGCTCATGTAAAGTGCTCCAATACCTTTGGTTCAAGTTAGCGCTATATGAAACTGCAAAAAAATAAAGACATCAAGAAAAAAGCAAAACAACGAGCCACAGTCGATAACGTTAGCCTCTTCGATGCGTCGGACGGCCCCCGGCCATCCGACATCACAGTGGGCGTGTGCGGAGGACCACCGTGCATGCGTCAATTTTTTCAGCCCTGGCGGCGGAATGTCTGCGGCGGTGAAGAGGTTAAGAACAACCGAAGCCAAGAGGGAGCATCCCCACACATCTTACAGTGGGACATACAGGAGACCAAAGATGCCCAGTTGGTCACTCTACCACTGGATTCAAGATAGCCTGGCTGATGAGGATTATGAATCCGAAACTAGTCCCGGGATGCTTGTTTTCGGTCCAGGGAAGACATATATTGGCAGTTCGGGATGGACTGTTCCCATGAGGCACAGGGTCAGACTGATTTGCATATGGCAATGTCTGAACTGGGGTGGTGGAGTGAGCTAAAGAATTGCGATGGATTAAACCCAGATCAGTTGACTGGGGGTGAGTGTTTGATTTGCTCAAACGCTCCGTCCATCATCCCCTTTGGTATCGCATTTGGATGCATTGGAAGAACAGCAGACCTGGGAGAAGTGACCCCAGGCGCACCACGCTTATTGGGCTCAAAGGGCTCAAACCCGTCACCGCTACTCCCACCCCCCCCCCCCCCCCCTCACCCCTTCCCCCTTCCCCCTCCCCTGTGTGCGACAGCTTCCTGGGCTGGCAGCCGCACCCGAGTGCTCCACAGGTCTTTAAAAGACCATTTACTTCTAACAAGGCTTTGTTGCGTTTTCACCCCTTCTTTGAGCCCCTGCATATCCACTCTGACTAATGCTGGATTGACTGACCCCGATGCCTGGCACTCCACAGAATTACAGGAAGGGGCTGTTTCGAAACCCCCCTCCCTGCGCGTCCTCTTCCTTATTGCACTTTTTGAAGAATCGATGCCACGAGGCGAGGCAGAGATAACGCTGCCTGTGGACAGACCGGAGAAGGAGCATTATGAACCAAGCACCAGACCACCCTCCTGTAACCGATTGCAAAAGAAAGCTGCCCTCATTGGACCACACTGTGTGCTTGAGCAGAGGGGAACGCCCTCCCTGGGGGGCGGAGCTGTCCCCCCCCTGGGGGAGCGGGGCTCGCCCCCGTACCAGGCCCCTGCTGCGCGTCAGTGATGGATGAACGCACTTTGCTGCCAGTGGTTTGCAGCTGGGCATGCGGCCAGGGAGGCGCGCGGCATTGTGGGCCCCACCCTTGACAGGTGTGCGATCGTCTCCTGCACAACGGCCCCTCCCTGTCACCCTGGCAGCGAGCACGCCCCTCGCAGGAGGCAGTCACTCCCTGTACCAAGCCCTACACGCGGGAAGCAAGAAGCGCCCCTGACGTTCATCGGCGTCTTGTGCAAGAAAGCGTGCGGCTTCGAGGTGCTATAAACAATACGCAACTGGGGTACTCCTGAGGCATCGGATGGTTAAAAGGCGGATACGATTCCGTCAACGTTTGAACCCTTGGCATGCAGCTGGCATCCACCCACGTCTCTGCAGCATGCACCTCAACCCAATGAGTTATGACCTGGGATGTGAAGGTGGAATTTGCCTGGGAAAGCCTTATTGGTGCTTTACTGCTCATCTCTGGAAGTAGCGCTCCTGCCGCTGATTTTATTCAGTGGGAATGAATGAAGGGCGTGACCGACCTTTGCAGCAGGTGCATGAACCCCCCTCGGCGGCGCATTCTTGAAGTGTCGACACTGGGGAGGAGGCGGGTGCTACCGAAGAGGAAATAAAACCTGATCGTTCCGCGATGCTCCAGTCCGTGCCCGCCCAGGGACTCGCTGGGGTGGAAATTCCAGATTTCACGCTCGTCTTTTTAAGACTAGTCCGTCCTCGGGTGAATCGCACCCGATCCTCCGGACAGGTTTTTCCGGCTCGGCTTTAGTTTCTATTCACTTTCGTTGCATTGGTGTTTCAGTTGCTTCCCGCGAGCCGGATGTCTGTGGCGACCTCGTCGTCCTTACCAGACCTCTTTGGACCAGTCACTTAACTTCCCTTGTGGTGACTTTACAGGTGCAACACGCGGTGTTTTCACCCCACAAAGGAGCTGCTCGTACCCCAGCCGGATCGCAGAGGTTCAATTGACCCGCCAACCTCCTCTTCCCTCGTTAACGTTCTGCCACCCAGAGCTTCACCAAAGGAGGAATTTGCCTTCGCTGGTTTTATGTTACACAAACTCCGTCGTACTCCTTTTTATCATCCTCAGAATGATGAAAGGCTGACTCGAACCTGGAGATGTTGTGATATGTCTCCTATTAAAAGATCGCGACAGCAGGTGCATTCTTTCTTCATCCTACCTTGGTAGGTTCCTTCTAGAGACCAGTACACCCCTTAAACTGTGACCCCCCATCTGCGAGGGGGCGGGGCAAGGGCAGATTCTAGCCTCGTTCAAACCATCATCGTTCAACAACGAGACCGCCTCTGCCTCAACGGCGGGCGTCATTAGCGGTCCCTCGTTCGCAGCTCTTGAAGAGGGCGACGCCCTGCCCAGACTCCCCCCACTAGAGGCGGGGCCAGCACTACGAGTTTGTTGGTGAAGATAGCCACTGCCTGTTTGATTCTGGACCCGCTACTGCTGCACCTGCAGGCGCACCGTGTGATCTCAGACTGGTTCCGCTGCCGTTGCGCCGTGTGATCCTCGGCGTCTCTGAAGATGATGCAGGAAATTTCCATCACGGTGGCCTACGATGCGCACGTTTTCAGCCAGCTGTACGAGGAGGACTTCTTTGCCCGGCTCGTGGCGCTGAGCAAACCCAAGGCCGTGGTAAGTGACGTGCGTCACGGATGGAGTGATGTGTGCGCAGTGGAACACTTTGTGGTGACCTGAGGAGGGGGACGGTGCATTGTGTCAAAGAAACACAATACATTCTATAACACACGTACATTTTGTATTGGTGGAATTTCTACAAAATGATGTACGATGGATGGTTCACCTCTGTACTTTTTGTTCGTCTACTTGAAGCAGGTTATTTATCTGCAGCCCCAAACTCAGTGTTTTTGTATCCTAGCCATGGAGATTGTCTCTCCGAAGCGTAATATCCGTCAAATTCTGTTTTTCTACATGAGGTGGGTGTGGAGGACCAGGTGTAGCGCTTAGAAAAGTGGGTGCACGGGCTTAAGGGCGACCTCATCTTTCTTTCGCTGTCTTTAAACCTTGTATTGTTAGAGGAACAAAAACCGTGTGTTAATGAAGTAACGTATTTAATTCAGCAGAGGACTTGCAATGCTAAGCGGTGCCTACACGTGTGAGAATTCATTACTTGTGGCCCAATGATGAAGTCGATTTCACCCACATCCTGTTGCCTCGAGCTGTTGTGTCACGATGGGATAGGGTTTAAGGGGAGAGGGGGCATCCCCAGCAATCTAAGGGGATGGAGTAACAGTGGAAGTACTACATAGTTAAAAAAAAAAAAGTGAACCGTACATGTCCCGGGGAATGTGCCCGACCGAGCGTGGGGAATTCCTGGTGCCTGTACCCGAGCAAGCGTAATCCTGGGCAACGGGGCGCACCTCAAGCGTTCTGAGAAGGTGTAGGTAGCCCAGACCGGGCCCTCCGGATGAAGATGCGCCGGGCGGACCCTGGCACCCCCACCGCGATGCAACATTTATTCGTCAGAGTGGAACTTTTCACTGGACGCCTCGGAGGCGCCGCGCCACCCTCGGAGTGGGGTGAATACTCGCATCCTCCTCCACGCTGTGTGATTTGATATAGCGCCTTCCGCCTGATCCTCTACCACCGCTGTCTTCACTGCGAGTTCTCGGGTAAAGCCACTTCAATGCGCTATACCCAGAATATACCACTTCGGACAGGCTTTGATTATTTTATGTTAATTCTATCCAGCGGGTTGTGTGTGATATGCTGCTACTGCACACCCTCCCTCGCTTCAATATTGGAGAATGTCGATTAACCAGAGGCCGGTCTGGTTTTGCGACCTTGCGCTCCCACTTTCAAAGGTCGAATTTGAATTCCAAAGGAAAGTTCCAAACGCTGCCATCAGCACTTTACGTGCTGACATTCTTGAAGCCCGAGCCGAAGTAATTAGCAGAGACTCCCACGGAAGAGGAATGTGCCCACATGGTACCTGATCGGCGCTTACACACCGCGCTTAATGGCACGCATTCTATCAACCACTTACGGGTGAAAAGAGGCGCTGCTCTAGCTGGTTTGAAACTCGTGCACTTACTGCTTTGGAACTGTACCCGAAGGTAGTGGAGCGCTTTATATGAGCACCATCTACATTACACAAGTAGTAGTACAAAGCTTTATTTCGATATAGAGATATCTTAAAAGCACATAACAATAAAAATACAATTCATGTTATTAATAAAACACTTAATAAATAATAAAAATGATAGGATAAAACAGTATTAAACCATTTACAGCTTTGAGTTAATTTGAGAAAATAAAAAGCGAGGGATTGCCTAAGGAAGAATTCATTACATAGCTTTAAATCTGATCACCCATGCCCAGCTAAGAAATTTGGCTACCCCACACGCCAGTACTGTATTAGGGTTAGATTGTAAAATTCTTAACGCTGGGACATAGCCCCTGGTCTCAAGTAGGCGACAGACAGGTTTTAGCCATTTGGATCTGGGCTTGTTGTAGGCACTGCAAGCAAAAAAGACATGTGGGATGGTTTCCAGTTCAGTGCTGCAGTGCGGGCAGGTGGCAAGCGTCTGGTAGGGAGGTTTCCATTTAGAGGTGCGTTCACGGACTGGTAGGTTTCCATTCTAAACTGAACATATAGGGCCCTATCTTTGGGTTTTCTAATGAAGTCCATGTATGGTTCAAGCAAGGGTACGGTCTTATGCAGTCGAAACTCGTCAGTGAGTCTACCCAAGTTATCCGTTCTAGATTCTTGGGCATCGACTCACAGCCAGTAAGCCCGCTTGACTTCCAATTTGGATATTGAAGCACCGGACTCCCACGCGACCCATAGGCCAATGGCCGTAAGGAGTTCCTTCATTTTAGAGAGCCAGACACTTTTATGAGACCCCTGCAAGTTCATGACTTCTTTAAGGCCGTCTGCGTAGCTCTCTAGCTCTGGTGTGCGCCACAGGCGAGCCCAATAGAGAAGCGGACGCAGAATTATAAGATCTTTGATAGATCTGCGTCCAAGATCGTATTGAATGGGCTTGCTAGGGGTACACCTGGGGATAGACAAAAGCTCCTTATAGAATTTGTTTTCGGCCATCACGAGGGAGTCAACGTTATTAAAACCCCAGAGCTCTGCCCCATACAGTGCACTACCTACTGATTTGGCAGAATAGATCTCTAAGGCAGGCGCAATGGGTCTTGATACTGAGGATCTATGCTCCCTGATTATGGCGCCCACAACCCGTTTATGGTTTAAAACCATTTTTTCGATGTGAGGGTTCCACTTGAGTTGGTCGGATATCCTGATCCCAAGATAGTCGAACATTTTAACCCGCTCTAATGGCTCTTCATTAAGAGTGAGCGGCGGTTGGCTTTCCTACTGGGATTAAAGTAGAGGAGCTTGGTTTTAGAAGTATTAATAACCAAGCCCCTTAAATTACAAAAGACACAAAACCGATCCAGCAATTTTTGGATCCCCATGGGCGTTTTAGAGACTAGTCACGTGTCATCGGCAAAGAGCATAGCAGGAACTTTCACACCAGCCAAACTAGGGGCGTCAGCATCAATATCAGATAAAAAGGAAACCACCCCATTAACAAATAAGGAAAAGAGGGTCGGCGCCAAAACACATCCTTGGCGGACACCTCTGTTCACCGGGATTTTTTCAGTTAACTGCTCCTTCGTGCCCCACCGAATGCGTGCGTATGTTCCATCATGCATGCGGGCCAACAGGTGCAGGATGGGCAGAGGGAACCCCATCTCATGAAGAACCGCCCACAGGCGCCCTCGGGAGACCAGGTCGAACGCGGTCTTCAGATCGATGAAGGCCAAGTACAGACCACCCTTTCTAATCGAGACTGTCTTCCAATGAAGTAATTACAACCTGAAAGCCTGATCTACAGTGCTTGTACAGGCCCGGAATCCCGCCTGGAAGGAGGAAATTATATTATTCTCCTCTGCCCAAGAAAGGATTCTTTCCAGAAGGACTCTCCCAACCACCTTCTGACCAGCATCGATCAAGCTGATCGGACGATAGTTGGCAGGGTCACCCCTTGGCCCCTTCTTGTAAATGGGAATCACTTCTGCCCCCCTCCATGAGTCTGGGACTGGAGACCCAAGGAGGAGGGCATTAGTCAAGAGGGAGAAGAATTTGGCCCATTGCTTAGGGCTGGCACGGAACAGATCGCCAGGAATGCCATCCTGGCCCGGTGCCTTACCTTGGACAATTTTACAAATAGCAGACTCTACCTCACTCTGCCCTATAAGATCAATAAATGGGGGTGTATCATAGTAGGGTAATGAACGTTCTGCTGTCACTTCGATGTTCACACATATACATTATATATTTTTTTGTGGCACGGGGAGATTAAGTGATTTGCCCAGAATCACAGGATGTTGAGCCCACACTGAGACTCAAACCTAGTTCCCCAGGTCCAAAGTCGGAGGCTCTGACCATTACTCCACATCCTCTCACGGGTTTGATTTTATTTGGCCTTCTTTGTGAAGCACTTGTGCAGAGCCAGCCCTCCCAGGGTTGTGATGAGGGCGGGCAGCTCTCCATTATCACATTTGTGTGACACTTTGCACGCCCAGAGACATTTGAAGACATTTTAGGGGTTTTATCCTAAACCCCCTTTGAATCAGTGCACCTGAAAAGATATTTATCAGCCGCACACTGAGTGAGTTTAAGTGTGATCACACCATTGTCACTGAATGCCAGCTCCAATTCCCTTACCACCCCCTGGAGTAAGTCCCGACTGCTCTCTATGCAACTTCTGAGCGGCAGCTTAGAATAACGAGCCTGGTGTTCACATGCATTTAATTAGTCTTAAGCTTTGAAACGCCAGTGGTAAATATCATTATCCACCAGGCATACTGCGCAGTAACAACCTGGTGCCGCGTGCCCTGGTCCAGTGGGTAGGTTTTAGCCATGGACCTAAAACACCTGCCATCTAATTTCATCTTTACATCTTCACCTAAATATGATGGAAATAAACATAGGATTGTAAAGGGCCCACGACACAGTGACATTTCCCTGGGAAGAGTAACCCCATGGCTTTGCCATCGGACTCGCTACCCCCGTTGTGGGCTAGTGGACTAGTTGGAAAGTGTGAGCTCATTAAAGCCAGGAGGTGTCGATGTTTCGAGGGCCACCCCCTGCCTTTTCTCCTCCCACTCAGGGTGGAGCTTGTCCCATTCGGTTGTGCAGATCCAAAGCACTGCATAATCCTGGAGCTTGCTGTACAGACAGCTCAGCGCCCCTCTGCTTGCACGGTGTGATCTTGGACCTGCAGCGTTCCCCATGTGGCTTAAGATGTTATGCTGCTGCCTGGTGTGACCTTGGACGTGTTTCCTGTGGGGTCCAAAAGTGCGGATATCACTGCAGCTTTTGGTCCCTTGCTTGCCGTTGTGCGATCTTCATCCTGACTCAATGTGTGACCTTGAAACTGTTGCTCAGGCCCCCTCTAAACTCGAACGTGCTGCTGTGAGATCTTAGCCCTGCTCCTGCTGCCGCACTGTGTGATCCCAGATGTTCTTCCTTGTGTGATCTTGGGACATGCTGCCTCTGCCTTGTGTGATCCCAGGCCTGCTTCCCAGGAGGCTTGGACCTCTGCCGTCACTCTGTGTGGCCCTAGACTTGTTCCCTGCCTCTACAGGAAGATGATGCGTGAAATCTCCATCATGGTGGCCTATGATGCTCACGTTTTCAGCCAAGTCTACGAGGAAGACATCCTAAGCCGGCTAGTGGCCTTGAGCAGGCCCAAGCCAGGGGTAGGTGATGTGCTTCATGGGTGATGTTTTCAGTGACTGGTAAAGTCTCTGTGTGCGGTGCATGGATTAGGTGAGATGTGCACAACTCTTATAGGTATTAGCAGTCTGTCTCTTTCTCTGTCTCATATTTATTGGGATTTGCAGTCATATGTATAACCATTTATCAAACCGCAACTACAGTTCCCAGAAGTCTAAGAACACTCCTAGGCTGGAGGAGCTACTCGCATGGACCTGGTTTCTTGACAGCTCTGTTTCAGGGCTGCTACTCTTTATTTTTTAAGATTTGTCTAGCCTTCTCAAAGGGTCTGGGTGCACGCTTCTCTTTTCTTGAAGTTTTATTAGTGTCATGTTTCGAATTTTCTCCTACCATATTGTGCTCGCCCTCTGCTTCTTTACTTTTTTTAGGGAGTCTTCTAAGAGCCCCTCATGCACTTTGACTGTGGCACAGGGGGGCTCAGTGGCCAATAGCAATTTATTGAAAAAAAAAGTTTTCTATAGTGCGAACATGACCACCAAGGGTATCGGAGAGCTTTACAGTTTATTCATCAAGAAGGATACAAGAGGTAAAAACAGAACACCAACGAAAAACAAAGATAACAGTCTTGTAGAGTTGGTCGCCCCAGGGAGCCTTGGGAGCGAGGTCTTGAAGGCAGACGTTTCTTCATCCGTATCGTTTGCTTCCATGAAAAGACATTGGCGGGATTCACACTATGTAGCGAAAAAGGCCATAGGATGAATCTTTTTACCCCCACAGAGCTGCCTGCCTAAATTCCTGGTCCATATCTATAGCGGGGATACTTCAAGCCCCAAAATTCCAAGGTGCTGAAGCCAGGGAGCGAGGGGGGTGCTGGTTCTTTGGTACGTATTAGTTCTTGCTCTCAGTCCTTAACTCCATGCGCGCTAGCGGAATTCCGCTCCTGCGCTGAGTTTTTCTAAATCGCACTTTACGTGACGAGCTGGGCTCGTCATCAGCGTGCGAGGAGGCTACGCCATGACGAGCCCAGCTCGTCATCAGCGTCGAAGGGGTTAAGTAAATCCCGCTCCCCCTTCGACAGTGCCGCCAACAGGAGCATGTAGCATGCAAATATTCTCAGAAGCAGGTGTGTTTACCTCACCCACGCCCCTTGGGTGAGCAGAGTGTTAGCACCTAGAGAGCCCTGCACAGTAGTAATACACAGAAGAAGAAGCCACAGGTGGGGTGGAAGGGGATGATGCATGCTGTATATGTATGTTTGAAAAATGTAGCAGTTTCTAAGATGGCGCTCGCTGCCGACATCACGAGTTCGAACCCCTCCAGGTCCTCCTTTGCTAATTTTCTGAAATTTCATGAAAATATTAACTGGAACACCCGTTATTTACCGATCTACAGAACAGCAAAATTGCTTTAGCAGGAGGGATATAAAACCACATTATCCAGAGCTTTGACGTTTAGTTGCGCTGTGCAGCAAGGGAGATGAGTTATACTGTATGCAGAACATTGCACATGAAGTGGAATGTTTATTTTTTCCAATATAGATTAGAGTACATTTTCTTCCCCCCTCACATTTACTAGTATAAATAACACCATATCATGACACATAAACTAATACAAATATTGGCTAATCTGAGATTGTTCTGATCTAATCACATGGTGCTTTTTACGTCATCCCTTCAAAATATGTTGAACTCATGCCCTCAATCCCATACCTCCAATTAAGACAACGAATTTCCCATTTGGTACAATAAGCGGACATACAGAACCATGTTTCGCACTGTAACTGGCAGATCAGACAGATTGAAGAACGTTGCCACACTGATGTAACGGCAACATTTCCTTTATTAAATAAAAGGCACCCACATATTTATCTCTGCCACTTACTCATAATTTTTTATGTAATCACCTCTAAAAACACAGGCTTCTTAAGAAAAAAGTTCTCCTGCCTTGTGTTCTGTAAATATGGCTGTGGAGAAGATATATGGGTTTATTGTAAACACAAAGAAACACACTGTTAATTTACTGGTAAATATTCAACGAGTTCCCGAGGAACAGGAACAGGCCTCAGAGAACATCTGCATGTAACCAAACACTCGCCACCCCAAGAGCTCGTGGTTCTAATCCAACCACAGGAGTTACTGGTTTCCTTAGCTGTGGCATTTTCCACACAATGATAGATTTTTCCACTCTTGACACATTTCCACCTCATGGTGCCTAATGTGAGGTTTTGTTTTTTGAGAAAAGGAAACTTGTTTCTAGCTTAAATTGATAATGGGATACTGAAACATTGTACATGGACTTCAAAACAAGTTTCAACACTGTGCAGAAGTTATCACTTAACTTCTTAACCTGAATTAAGGCATGGAACGCAGTGAGAATTTCGCCCAGATACTGTTAATGTCCTAATTTGGATGATAGGCTTTTTTGAACAGAACGGAAAAAAGCGCTACATACTTTGATGGAGTTCAAACATTTTTGTAGACCATTGCCATTTTATTGCCATGAAAATGTGTTGTGTCCTGTATTCATCTTAACTGTTCTCAAATGAGAGGGTCTTTTATGTGGCTGACTAGGCCCTCCTATAAAGCATGCATGCGACTTTGACCCGGTAGACATGTGCTCATGTTCAAAGGATTCACGCAAAGTCATTGAATGAAGTGGCTGGAGATGTTGTTCTTTCATTCTCTCCAGTAGGGGCTGGTGGGTCTCTCCAGAACTTGTTTTCCTGGTTTCCCCTAGGAATGCAACTGACCCGTCTGATCTGCTGATCGCCAAATATTTTACTGGCGGCCTCTGTACTTCAGCAATCATTTTCCAAATAAGTCACCTCTGCTTTTGGACTTTTTTCTAATGTATAATCTGGATTGCTATTTTAATGATGCTAACGTTTTAATCATAAAAAAATAAAATATCTGTTTATTGACCTTTGGTTCAGAACAAATCTGACAGCCCATGGCAGCACTGGGCCCTACGAACAACCTGTACCCAGGTCACCCCTTGAACGTTTTTATCAACCTGAGAAGGATGAGGGTTCAAGTATGATCGCCAGGATATCATGCATGCCACTCTCAGATCTCTGCTGCATGTGCCTAAACCCCACACGTTTTTTTTGTGTGGCTTGCAGCAGGTCCCGTGGTCTGGTGATCAGGTAACTGTCCCAGAGGCAAATATTAGGTTGGTGAGAGGGGTGCATTCAGGGGGCAGAGACAGGAATGCCACACCAGTACAATGTGGCCCTTGTTTTTCTGAGGGTCACGCGGCTATTCCCTCATCTCCCCACAGACTAAGTCCAGAGCTCTGGATAAGCCCCAGGTAATGAAGTGAGGCATTGTCTGCGTTCATGGGATCTAGTGTGTGCAGCAGAGCAAGCCTCCCGCAACGGGTACCGCACATTCCACACGAGTGTCCACTTCTTAACGTGCCTGTTACAGATGCAGGACAGGCAACACAGGGCAGTCACACACTGAACAGGTGCAGGGCATGCAGGGCCAGTGCAAGCTTTGCTCACCCTCACACTCAGAACAGGTCTAGTGCAGAATTCCTCCCGCAAACACCTAGAAGAGGTACAGAACACGCAGCACCAGTACACTGTATCCCCTAAACACAGGTATACCACATGCAGCAAAAGTGCATCCAGTCCCCCCTCCCCCTGAACAAAAGAGGCACAGATCATGTAGCACTAATGTGGGCTTTGTTCACAGACACCCCAATAGGCACAGCACCAGTGAAAGCGCCCCTCAAGCATAGACCCGGTACAGCACATCCATTACAATGCACGATTCTCTCAGGCACACACCCCACCATGACAGCACAGCCTGTAACAGTGCAAACATGCCTCAGTCAGAATTGGTACAGCGTGGATGGCAACAGTGCAAGCTTCCCTCACTTACATCACGTGTACGAGATGGGCAGCAGCTGGTAAAGCTTCTCTTGCACAGAACATGTACCAAGCATGCAGCATACGTGCAAGCTCACACCTGCACACACACAAGGTAATAGAACTTGTAGCAGTAGTCACGCTCACCCCAACACACAAAGCAAGTACAACGTGTAGCACCAGTAGAAGCAGCCTAAGCACAGAACATGTTGCACTTGTGCACGCTCTCACAAGCGGGTACAGATCATGTAGACCAGTGCAAGCCACCCCCCCCCCACACACACACACCCACTCACACAAGCAACCAATACATAAAATGTACCACAGGTGCGCGCTCACATCTGTGGGTACAGCACATGTAGCACCAACGCAGGCTTCCTTGCACCACAAGTACAGAACGATCTGCACTAGTGCAAGCCCCGCACATGTAGCACCGACGCAAGCTTATTTGCACCACAAGTACAGAGCGAGCTGCACTAGTGCAAGCCCCGCACATGCAACCGGTACAGCACATGTAGCACCGACGCAAGCGTCCTTGCACCACAAGTACAGAACGAGCTGCACTAGTGCAAGCCCCGCACACGCAACCGGTACAGCACATGTAGCACCGACGCAAGCTTATTTGCACCACAAGTACAGAACGAGCTGCACTAGTGCAAGCCCCGCACACGCAACCGGTACAGCACATGTAGCACCGACGCAAGCTTATTTGCACCACAAGTACGGAACGAGCTGCACTAGTGCAAGCCCCGCACACGCAACCGGTACAGCACATGTAGCACCGACGCAAGCTTATTTGCACCACAAGTACGGAACGAGCTGCACTAGTGCAAGCCCCGCACACGCAACCGGTACAGCACATGTAGCACCGACGCAAGCTTATTTGCACCACAAGTACGGAACGAGCTGCACTAGTGCAAGCCCCACACACGCAACCGGTACAGCACATGTAGCACCGACGCAAGCTTATTTGCACCACAAGTACGGAACGAGCTGCACTAGTGCAAGCCCCGCACACGCAACCGGTACAGCACATGTAGCACCGACGCAAGCTTATTTGCACCACAAGTATGGAACGAGCTGCGCTAATGCAAGCCCCGCACACGCAACCGGTACAGCACATGTAGCACCGACGCAAGCTTATTTGCACCACAAGTACGGAACGAGCTGCACTAGTGCAAGCCCCGCACACGCAACCGGTACAGCACATGTAGCACCGACGCAAGCTTATTTGCACCACAAGTACGGAACGAGCTGCACTAGTGCAAGCCCCGCACACGCAACCGGTACAGCACATGTAGCACCGACTCAAGCTTATTTGCACCACAAGTACGGAACGAGCTGCACTAGTGCAAGCCCCGCACACGCCACCGGTACAGCACATGTAGCACCGACGCAAGCTTATTTGCACCACAAGTACGGAACGAGCTGCACTAGTGCAAGCCCCGCACACGCAACCGGTGCAGCACATGTAGCACCAACGCAAGCTTCTCTCAGCAACACCACAAAACTAATGGAAAACAGGTGCAGCGCCGGTGTACACTTCTTTCAGACTTAAAACAGCTACAGTATGTCAAGTACAATCCAGGATTCTCTCAGACACGCACACCGCCTTGTTACAGAACAACAGTACAAACGGCCCTCTCTCAAAACAGGTCTAGCGTGCATAGAAGCTTTGCAAGCTTCCCTGCCTTACAGGCATCAGCAGTTACAGCTTTCCTTACACAAAGAACGGGTACAAAACATGCAGCACCCGTGCAGGCTCCTTTTCTGTCTTTCTCTCACACACAGGCACACCCTCATGAACTGACACTTGTGCGGGAATAATGCCAGTTTCCCTCGTACACATTCCAAGTTTCCCCTAGACAACGATTGCACAAGCAGCAGAACGAACTTTATTCATGCACAGAAAAGTGTTGTTAAACTTTTACACAGCGACAGGTATGATTCGAGCAGCGGCTGTGCAAGCTCCATAAACACGCAAACAGTGCGGTAAAAGGCAGTGTCAGAGCGGCAACAGTGCAAGCTTCTGTCATACTTCTACAACATGAACTACACAGCAGCAGTAAGTTTGTCTTAAAGACAGAGCAGGTATAGAACAAGCAGCAGCAGAGAAGACCCAACACACGAAAAATAAGTCCAGGTCAAGCAGCAACAGCAGTGCAAGCTTCTCCCACCCACACACACACACCCGCCCTACAGGTAGAGCACAATTTGCACTCATAACTGGTTTAACATTATTTGCAGCAGTGCACGCTTCCTTCAGTCACACATAAACAGCACATCATTGGCAACAGCAAGACAGGTTTTCCTTTCACATGCAATGGTTGCAGCACAAGCAGCAGGAGTGATAAATTCTCTTCTGTACTTTCTGGACCAGCGCAACTCCGGTAGCAGAAGCAGCACACGTCACCTGTATAACCTTAAGAGGTACAGCATGGATCGTAGTACTACAGATTTCAGTCGCGCAGGCGGAAAAGAGACAGTATGTTTTGCCCGCTTTGCACACAGTAAACCAGTAGCATGGTAACCGTAGCGTACACAGAATGAAAGTAGCTCCATCAACCTTCTCACTTTTCTCCAGGCTGCACCAGTTACTGTCTTCAGATTATGTTGGGAGCAAAAATGATAGGTTTAATGTCAGAATCCTTTTATTGTATTCTGTGCTTGCTTGTTAGACGACACACCATTAGCGAATAGCTGTTGCCACAGGAGCGGATATAGGCCTGCATTGGACATATCACACCCCATGTCCGTTTACCTAGGAGGGCATTGTTATAGCACAAATCGTTCATCCTGTAGGGTCTCTTGTCTCTGTAGAAGATAAAATAATTTATATTGTTATGAAAAAGAAATGAAGGTGAGCAGGCTAGGAATCGAGCACATTTTTGGAGTCTCACTACAGAGCGCGCCAGCTCTTGGTTGGGAGACAGCACTGTATACAATACTCCACAAAGCCAATCCTTGCTCAAGATTGGATAGCTTTCGTGTGTATTTCAGTTGTCATGCTCCATCCATTTTGTTTCTTTACCCTCTTTCTGTGTTTGCCACTCCAACAGGTGCTTTTTAGTTTCACCATCGGTAGATTAGTCATTCCTCCTGCTCCAAACACAGTATTTCAGCTAAAATAACAGAGCCACATTTAAACTCGTTTGCTGCATTTTCTTGCCACCTAGGGGGTCACTAGAAAAAACATGCAGCAGGAATGTGGAAGGCAGAACATCCACCTTGACAGACCATGAAAACTACTATGGACAAGCTTGGTGTTACTTGTATGTAAGGCGAAGCGAGACCAGTTGGCATAACCAGTGCTTCCCTTTCCCTGGTCTGTCGCCACTCATTTGCTTCTTTCTTTTACCACCTGGCTGTAGTTCTCTCTCTCTCTCACCAAAGTGTGTTTGGGGGGCATTTACAGACTTAGTTAATTATTATGTCCTTGTAGTTCCACTGTATGTAATTGTATTTCACATAGATACCCTGGAAATCCCCCTGTAGATGCTGTGCTTGGTGTAGCAGAGGTGCCAGGGCAGGAGTGCAGATGCCCTCAAACCTCTTCCTTGTCCCTGTGGCTCCTCTGTCTTGGCATTACCCGCTTACCAATGGGGATTCGGTGAAAGGGAATCGCGTGTGGCCTTTCTGTTGACATAGTGGGTGCAGCCGTCTTCTCTCTGTCAACATCCCTGGCGAGAGGATAAACGCACCGAGGTGTGCCCTGTGGAGGAAATTGAAAGCGAACTTCCTTCAGCAGTGCGAGACAGAAGCTCCGTCCCTGCCAACGCCAGCGCAGGACGGGCGAGGCTAGTCTGGCGGGTTGGGCTTGGTAGCTCGGGGCTTTCGCTCCCAGGTGAAGACATTGAGGTAGGAAGAGCACTGGGGAGTGAGACGTCACAGATTGAGGGTCACTGCAGGGACGGCCTTAGGCATGTGCACCTGCACAGGGCCACCACACCACAGGGGCCACCACGCCAATATGTATCCTTAATATAATAATCCTCTGAGGATGGATACATATTTGCGCGGCGGCCCCTGGTAGGAATTTGGCGGCCTCCGGCTCTGTTCCACTTCCAAACACCCTGACCCCCCTCTTCACTGGCCTCCGCGCTCCACCCCGCCCAGACCCCCTCTTCCGGGGCCCCCTACCTACGCTCCCTGCCCAGGGCCACCATGGGCCTAGAGCCACCCCTGGTCACTGGGACAGCTCATGCATGCAGCCCAAACAAGGGTTAGGACACGGGAGAGTTCAGGGTGGTAGCTCGGAATTGCCTCTCCAAGAGGGCAGAACAGATGCCAGCTCGGGGGCGTTACTTGAGGGTTACAGCCCCTTGCACGGCTCTGCTTCTCCTGCGCAGGGACAGCTCTAGTGGGGAGCACAAGCAGTGGGGTTTGCCTTTGAGGTGTTTCTAGTTAGCACCGCAGGGAGGGTGAGGCCGAGCACTGGTACCCCCTCGGGCACCCCAGGTAGTGTGGTCCGAGCACTGGCGCTGCTCCGCCTCTTCTCGGTCGACTCTTGTTTACTCGCGCCCTTCTGTGGAGGAGCGCGGCCTGTTCCCGCCTTTATTCCCTCGCGGCTGGTTTCCCCTCTGGGCATGTTCCTTGCCATGGTACCGCTGGTTACCAAACATCTTTATTCACACACCACATGCTGTGCCGAGGTTCACACTGCGCTGTCTGAGGGCTTCGAGTTTCCGTAACCAAATGTGAGAATGTTTACAGGATGCGCTGTCGGTTACTGGCGTGGCAAGTTACCACGTGACGCTGCAGTTATTAAGAAGCACCAATAAAACAGCTCCTCTGTTGTGGCATTTCTCCTGCTCTTTCTTGCCACTGGGTATACGGAACTACTTACTTTTTTGTGCATGGTCGGACGGAACTACTTACTTTTTTGTGCATGGTCGGACGAATGTTGGATGAAATTTATACAAACAAAATGGTGGTAGTGTTTCTCATCAGAGAAAACGTCCGCACCTACTGTTATTCGTTATTCTCCCCGGGTACGTAATACGTGTAATATCAGAGCATAGAGGTGCACTGGGAACTTGATAAGACACCCACCACCAGGGGTGTTAGAGCAATGCAACTGAGTGCAAATACCACAAATCAAGAGAGAAAACCAAGTCACACAAGCACCCTCTTAGCAGTCCATTAATCTATGAACATGAATGTAGTTAATTCCAAGGTTTTTGCATCAACATTATTCAATGCTTCGATGTTAATTCAAACATATGGATCCAAAGACCAAATCTTGTGATTCAAGTTCTTTATTATTCAAATAGGTTAAAAGATTTTTCCAGCTTTACACTGCCGACACGTGTTTCGCCCTCTCCAGGGCTTTTTCAAGGCTATCTTGTTCTGGTCTTAAGCTGCTCCGATCTTGTGTTGCTCTGGCATCGGAGAGGTTAAAGTTCAAAACAACATGGGTGTGAAGCGTTTATGCGAAACCTATTAGATGTCTTGGTCACAGCGAGCTATTTAGAAAGTAGGTTCCCTCCACTGCAAGGCACTGGAGACCCGGCGCCCGGTTACAACAAGAATAAGACTTATCAAGGTCTTCAAGAACCCTTCACTCAACAATATAGGATTTTTTCTCCACACAGCGAGTTGCACCCCTATAACAAGACAATTCACTTTTGTTTTTCAAAAGCTCCACGAGGGACATAACAAGACTAAAGTTACCTAGAGGGAACCTACTTTCTAAATAGCTCGCTGTGACCAAGACATCTAATAGGTTTCGCATAAACGCTTCACACCCATGTTGTTTTGAACTTTAACCTCTCCGATGCCAGAGCAACACAAGATCGGAGCAGCTTAAGACCAGAACAAGATAGCCTTGAAAAAGCCCTGGAGAGGGCGAAACACGTGTCGGCAGTGTAAAGCTGGAAAAATCTTTTAACCTATTTGAATAATAAAGAACTTGAATCACAAGATTTGGTCTTTGGATCTATATGTTTGAATTAACATCGAAGCATTGAATAATGTTGATGCAAAAACCTTGGAATTAACTACATTCATGTTCATAGATTAATGGACTGCTAAGAGGGTGCTTGTGTGACTTGGTTTTCTCTCTTGGAATGTTGGATGAAATGTGAACTATACGTAATGTTTTTTTGTGTGTGGGGCTTGGAGGTTTGCTTCCAACTCGTCGCAGTGTCTTAAGCATGACGTGGGTAGTGTCAAAACTGACTGAGGAATAGAAATGCAGTTTGCATCTGCAAACCCATATCACTACTCGCCAGGCCTCTGAAGTCACGATTTCGACTTTGATGCCTTCCTCAGTTCTAGGTGAATGCTAATGATCCGCATTTTTTTCTTGAACTTATTGTAGAGTCAATTGTGTTTTCAGGGAAAGAGCTCCTGTCCAGTGCTGGTGTTGAGGAGTTTGGAACTGAAGTTTCACCCATGACTATTGAACGATAATACGATTGATGCTCAGGACTTAGACATACTCTATTCTTGGAACTGTTAGCTAGATTTGGGCCTTGAGGGCGGAATTAACGCGGTCACAAGGGTTCAGGTTTAGGACTTGCCTTGCAGCATCATTTTGTATATTGTGGAAACTTGCTTCTGCGATCTATAAAGAGTCGAAAGTAGAGCGCCCCTGGGGGTTGTTGTGGCACGCATCCCTTAGGAAAGCATGGTATGTGAAGATGCATCACAAAGTTCTCGTCTTGTGGGAGTAGCTTCTGATAGCTTGTTAGCTTGCGGTTGGAGTCCATGTTTACACCAAGGGACTTCACTTCTGTTGAGGGCGTGGGGTGCAGCCCAGTTTCCAGAGGCCATGAAAAGCAAGGGACAGAATTCTGTCATGTTTGACAAACAGGGATTTCTACTAGGAAAGAGTTAAGTTTCACCTGGTTCCTTAGCTGCCAGCGGTATACAGCTGTGAGGAGTCATGTGGCCAGAGATGCGCAGGTCGAATGGTTTTCCAGTTCTAAGATGATCTGGGCATCAAGTAAGCTTGAAAGAGATCAGGTCATTTGGAAGTAAATGTAATTGTATTTATATAGCGCTTGCTACCCCTGATGAGGCGTCAAAGCATTTTTCGGCGAGTTGCATGCTACTCCGGAACCCAAAAGCATTAGTGTTAGAATAATATAGGGAAATATGGGTTAATTTGGGTGATGGACATGTGGGTCAGTTGGATTGAAAAGTATAACAGAGTGATAGAAGAGGGAAGTTCATGAAAAGTGTTTATTGGGAGATCATAGTAAGATAAGGTTTACGAAGAGTGAAAGGAGACCGGGCTTTAAGTGGGATAAAAAAAAAAACTGGGGGGTCTCTCAAGAGGCCGTGACTAATGCAATTAAGGGCTTGGCTTGAAAACAACGTAAACTAAAAATCTGTGCTTAGCATTGTCTGCCGCCCTACGTGTATTTTGCTGTTTCTGTCATTGCATCCAGATTTTTGATACAAGTAACATCATACATACAACAAGTTTGGACTATTGGCTTTGTCAGTGGTTGTTAGTTGCATAAGATAAATAAACAGTAACTATGGCTTGCATATAATATTGAAAAAGCTTCCACTTAAAGACCTAGTGACACCACGACAATGTTGCAGCTCCTAAGTATCAAAAAGAAAAGGGAAATCCAGAGAGAAAACGACTCTCTTTAAAGGATTACCCTTCCCTACAACGCTCACCTGGCATGACGTAACTTCTCCGCTAGTGAGGAGCGAGCAGTGTGGGCAGTGCACACTAGTGATAAGTGAGCAGTGTAGGCACGTGCACATCGCGTGCTTGCTGTTTCTGCAGCACAGAAAAAAACGGACCGCCTGTGCCAGGGCACAAAACAGAGCTCGATAGAGACCCATTTCGAGGCCTCCTTTAAAAAACTGCTGGTGCTCAGCAGCGGTGAGACCCAGCCCACCTAATGCCCTGAAAGGAGAGATGGAGGATGGAAGAATCTCTAGAAATGGATTAGAAAGATCATAGTATTAAAATTAGTTTCGGGAAGAGTCAAAGGAGGGATACATGAGGGAAGAATTTAGAAAGCGTAGTTTGTGAGATCATAGCAGTAATCCCACTATTTCCCCAAGATCTTGGAGTGTTTCTTTGCGCAGCCTCTATTCTTGTAAACTGCCATTGGTCCATTCCTTGAATCCATTCTGATATTTGTTGGGGGGGGGTGCTTTATTTGGGATCTCCAGTGACTGGTCACGTCTCGTTTTCCCACTGGGCGGACCAGGGCAATCAGCATCTCGTTTCCCCTAACACCATCCCATGGTTCCTGTCTAGATTAGACTTTGAACTAAGAGTTGGTGGTCAAGTCTCAAAAGCTTCTGTAAGGTTGGGTAAGAGTAGGGCAGCACCTCCATTTGAATCAACAGTGTCCTTGAGGTCAACCCAGATGGCAATCAGTGCAGAGTCAAGGCGAATTCCAGGTTGGATCTCTTTTTTAGATCAGAACCTACTTCTCTTGCCGAGTTGAGCTTGCTGTATTTAAAACATTTTTTTTTAACGAAAGCTAAATAACTGAAAGAAAGTCACCCTCTCAGTAGCTTAACTAGGGACACTATGTTGGATATTTGTCTGTAATAGGTACCTTCGTTCTGGTGCAGTCCTTGATTCTTCAAAAGGGATATGATGTGGGATATTTTGAGATCTCTGTGGAACTCTCCAATTGATAGGAAGTAATTTATGTTAGCACCTCCTGGTAATGCAGCAGAGGATGTCAGACCATTGCTTTTAAATATGTTTCTGGGCGTTGATGAGCTCAAGTGTTATTAGCTTTGATTATTTCATTGCTTTCTTTTGTTGATGGCGATTTGAAATAGCAAATTGTATGTTTTCTAGTAGATGGGACGTGATTTGCCAAGATTAGCAAGGGGAGGTGATACTTGCGTCCTTTCAAGAGAGCGTGTTATTCAAGATTATTGGCTTTATTTCCTGCTATGGAATTGCAGAGTACTGGGAATTGCTGCTGCAGGTCACTTAATCACAGAACTCAAAGACGATTTTGAAGAGTTATTTAGTTTGGGTTGTTGCCTGTCCAATGCGGTAAGAGTAGAAAGATCTAATAGCTTCCTTGATGGTTGCTTGGTAAAATCTTTATTGGGTTCAATTTTTTTGTTTTTGTATATGGTTGCTCTTCTCCTGTGTCTTTCCCAGATTTCTGGTTTTGTTATTCATAGCTTTGTGCTCAATTTGAACATCCATCTTTGTGGCTAAATTTTCAGCGCAATTTCACTCCACCAGTGTTACAGGGCGTAGACACTATTTTATTTATTTATTTATTTATACCATTTGTAGAGCGCGCTGTAACCCTGCGGACATCCCGGCGCTTTAGAAAGGTGCAACTAAGATCAATCAGTATTAAGAGCAAGAGGAGGATGTCTCGATGTGGGTCTGTTACTGCTACCCCTTGGGTTATACCTTTGGAAAGAGCCAGGTCTTGATTTTTTTGCGGAACAGCAGTAATTTGCTGATTTTCCTGATCTTGATAGGAAGGCTATTCCAGAGGCGGGCTGCTGCTACACTAAAAGCTCTGCCACCCTGGGTCATTTTCCTAATCCTAAGTATTCTGACAAGGCTGGTGGACGAGGAGCGGAGGGCCCGTGCGGGCTCGTACTACTGGAACTTGTCTTGGAGTGGTTTAGGACCCTGACCATGTACTGCTTTGAAGACGATGCATAGGGACTTGAAGAGGATCCTCTGAGGCACTGGGAGCCAGTGCAGGTCAGCCAACGCTAGAGTTGTAGAGGATCGGTGGGCTCGTGAGAGTGCCAGCTTAGCTGCTGCCGCCTGGATACTCTGCAGTCTGGAAATCAGATATCCAGGTGATTCCAGTAATAAGGTGTTGCAGTAGTCCAGGCGGCTGAGGATGGTACTCCTGACCACAGTTGTTCTTGCCTGTACTGTACACTAAAGGGGTGGCAATGCATAGGAGCTCCCTGGTGCTTGAGACGGAATAATCACCGCTTACTTTTTGGATACTTTAAGGAGATGTAAAACTTGCCTGAAAACTGGGTAGGGATGTGCTGCATTATTTCAGTACTCGATAGATGGACCGTGTCAAACTCGTTTTAGAGGCCACATGGTAGATAGGGACTACTAGGTCCCAACAGTGGTGGTTAGAGTTGTTTGCCTCTGGTGACTTGGGGCCCTTCCTGCTATGCCTCTTTAAACTGTACAGCCATTTCGACATTTGTCTCTAACTCTAGCAAGGGTGGAAGAGCTCAGAACTCAGCAGTCAAACTAATGTCCAGCACATTTCTTGTTTTTCATGTAAAAGAAAGTACTTAAATCACACAGCAGAACAGAATATTGCACAATTCGGTAGGATTATCAAATACAGGGTGGTACCCCAGGTTATGATCTACAATTGCTGTACCCCGTTTCCAGTACTCCCCACCCCAGAGACTCTTTTAACAGGTGCAGATTACTCCACTTTGACCCCACAGATTTAGATGCATTACTCAGTTTGGTAGTCCTTACCTGTCTTAAAATGAAACACAACACGTTGGGAAGCCAAAAGTCTAACATGCATTTAATGATAAAATAGCGAGCAGCACGGCACTAATCAGGAGACAATTGCCATTTCAAACGACTAGAGTTTTAACCCAGTTGGAGCATGTCATGCAAAAATGCATGCAAATGTGAGCTTTACTTTTACATTTTCCCTCAAAATAAGTCAATGAGGGGAGTGTAAAGATGTAAAAGAAAGTTGTTACTGAGCAGGTGGCAGGATCTTTTCACTGAGAAGATGTGAGATGTCCTGGTAACCAAGATACAGCACATGAACACACCGCTGACTTAATTAATTTTTTTTAAAATCTCTTCTGGTTGCCAATATCGAAAGCGAGTCTATGCTTTATTACGAGATGCAGGAAATGTGCAAATGTACTACTGCTTATAAAATGGCTGCTAGGCCTTCTAGAATAATGAAACTTAGCACGCATATCGGTGCATGTTGTGATATATAGGTGCATGGGAACATTAATGGTAAAGCAATAGGAATGTAAGATTATATTTTCACAACCCATATGTTGATTTGGGCACAGTCTCAAGTCCTTGTGCACAATTCTTGGGTCAACATTGTAGACCTCCTGTTCTCTCTGAACTAAGCGTTGAGTTACCTGCAGGATGGTGCTGCTGATGGTGTGGGAGGGTCAGACGCAGCATGCATCCTCTGCTTACACAGTGGCCTCCCTTGAAAGAACAAATCAGCAGCTCCTTGCTACCAGTGTTCATGGAATTTCTAAAGATAGGCCTGTCTCCATCCTCCTCATCTTGTTGTCTGGATTGCCCCATTCATCTCCAGGAATGCAAGCCATACAGATCTACTGTCTGGAGAAGCTGTCCTCATCCTCCATCTTGTGCCCTGCAAAACCAGGCACATTCACACTGAATCCCACTGACTCCTGTGCTCACTCCACCCCCCCCCCACACACACACACACAGACCGAGGCACTGTCTATTATGAGGGCATTCTTGGTGATCCCCTCGATGTCACAGGACAGGTCCTGGACCTCACATTGTCAAGAACAGACCAAAATTAACTTGAAACTATACCCAAAATAAAATTCGGGCTAGCAGTTTCACCTGCAGTGGAGCACGCAGGGGACATTCCCATTCAAAAAAGATAAGTATTCCAATGATCTAGAACTCAAACACATAGAAACGTGCAAAAATAAACCCATGGAGTATTATGCTCAGCAAGACCACAGATTAACATATTACACCAAACAGCTGTCACAGGTTTCTCAGAAGCTCAATGCAATTTTTTGGGCCATAATATACCCTAATACCATCATCCTATAATTGTTTTTAACCTTGCCAAAGGTTTCCATAATAAACGCCACTACCACTTTTGAGAGACAAGTTTCCAAAATTAACATATCTGATAGACACTTCTAGCTGCAGATTATCTAAGAATTTTCCTAGGTGTCAGACTGGAGTCGGAAGATTTTGAGCAATCCCTGTGTGTGCCAGTAGGCATCGTTTGGCTCTGTGTGGTGTTAGCGGCGTCTGGGTTGGAATATACATCCGTAGTGCCTATATAGGCACCACCGCAGGTCATGCCCTCAGTTCCGACCTTTTCTACACCTTCAACACGTATCCAGATGGATCTCCCCTCTGTCGCTTTTTAACTTACTTCTTTCCACGTTTTGTCGATGTATAGTGTGCCTTTTTTCCATCGTTTGTACAGAGATTTCCCCAAAGAAACCCACCTTGTGGCCCCTGTCCTCGAAAGATGTCCGTGACAGACCCCTACTTGGTATGTCTCTGGTACCTGGAGAGGGACCATGACTGCAGCATGTGCGGAGTGCAAGACTACAAACCTCAAGTCATCTGCGATCAGGCCATGAAGCTTTTGTCCGCTCACTGTGCGACCCCGCACCTGTCCAAGTCCAGCTTGACTGGAAAGCCTCGGGCCACTCCCAGAGTCGCTCGCTTTGGTCTTCATCACACTCAAGGTCATCTTCTAGTAAATCCCATTACAAGAAGTTGAAGCGCTTTTTGGTTTCTCCACCTCGCACCCATTCTTCAGTCGATACGAGGGAATGATGCCACAAACACCAACCTCGCTCGCTGTTGGTCCCTGTGCAGCCGGTGTCGGGATCTGGGTCTACTCCATGCTTCCCTGAATTTCCTGGAGCTGGTGCGACCTCCGCTCAGCTCTGAGAGTTTTATGAGGCCATGGAACCCATTTTTGTGCAGTCAAACCTCTTTGCCGCACCTTTCGGTCACACAGGGTCAAGAGGTTCTTCAAATGGGGTTCCGCTGGCAGGTCCGCCCTCCGTGCCAGTTGACCCTTTAGGATCTGTTGGTGGATCTATCGGCTCCAGCCGAGACAACCTCCTGGAACTGTTCCAGTGGCGTTACACCTAATCCATTGTGATTCTCAACTCTGATACGTAGCTGGACCAGCGTTGATTCCAGCACCAACTAAGCCCACACAGCCTGAAGTGGAGACAAAGCCTTATTTCACTAAAGGGGTACCTGAGAAAGACAAATGGAAGGCATCTGAGGGTCCCTATACCCACACTGACCTTCTAGCAGAGGCCATGGCCAAAGACAACTAGTATGAGGACCTGGCTGACCCCAGTGGTCTGGACACCTCACCCATTGGCCTCCTCTCTTCTCCCACAGTGGCTATGGAGGGAGGGGCTTTCTTTTGCAGTGGTGGTCTGGAGGATGGCTGAGTTCCTGGACCTGCAGCTGCTCACAGTTTAAGTCAAAACAAATGTCATGAAGGAGGTGCTTCAACCTGGGGTATCTCCATTAGAACGCTTACTACCCTTAAACAAAGCCCTCACTGATGTCCTGATTGGGGCCTTGGCTAACCCTGTAACAGACAATCCTGTGCATAGGGCCATTGCTTACTGCCATCACCATCCTCCTGGGAACCCACCTTCCTCTCCCATCACCATACCCCTCAGAACCTGGTGATCCGGGCCTCATCTTACCGAATCAAGCCTGGCATGTTCCCTACCACATCACCGGATAGGAAATCCAAGAGACTGGATACCTTCAAAAATAATTTTCTCTTCTACCAGCCTGGCACTGTGGTCGGTGAACACCTTCTGCATATTGGACTGTTATTCCCATTCTGTGAGGTATAAGGTTGTGCAAGTGCTGCCTATGCTCGCAGGATGAGGCCCGGGCCATTCTCTCCCATGCAGTTGCTGATGGGCGAGACGCAGCAAAGTTCACGTCAGATACGGTTGGATACCACTGACTCACTAGGCAGATCCATTGCATCTTCGGTGGCACTTTGATGTCGCGCCTGGTTGAGGAATATTGTCTTTTCAGTGGATGTCCTTTAGGACCACATTTAGGCACAGTAGTCATTCCTCCTCAGCTTGGCTTGGTGCTTTTGGTGTGAAACATCAGTCAAGATCTGAGGTCAGTGTGCTGGTGTGCCACCTAAATAGGCACCGCACATGGTAAATCTGGCACGGCCAATTCCACCTTCTGGCATGCAAGAGGATTGCTCAAAAATCTGGTTTCAGTCTGGCACCTGAGAATACTCTTAGGTAAGGAATCTGCAGCTAGAAGTCTCTTTATCAGATATGTTAATTTTGTAAACTTGTCTCTAAGAAGTGGTAGTAGCTAGCAGGCATGGCTTACTCTAGGTGGAAGTACAGGCAACAGAACTCAAATACAGTATAAATAGTAATCACACTAAAAAGGCTCAATAGCTTGTCGAATAAGATCTTTTAAGATGGCCTCATGCGGAGGAGGGTGTTATAGAATAAAACTCCAAAAATGTACTGCGCCACTCACAGTCCACACGCTCCCCAACAAATGTCTTCTGATGTCTTTGCAAGTGTAAAGTGTCTCCAGGCATGTGAAGTGGCCAGCAAAGTGATAATGTAAAGCTATTCTGTCCAAGCACCACGTAGACAGTACATGGGTCTTCTGATATTGTCTGGAGTCCTTAAGTTTATAGTTGGGGAAGGAAGTTCGCCATTATTTTTCCTGGGGCCAAGCTGTTGGAGCCATGGACTGTGTGCAATGGAGCTTGAGTTGTTCTATTTAGGTTGCCATGGTGGGGAACACCTTTTTACGCAGCTTAATGCAGATCTCTGAATAAAAGTATTCCCAGAAAAGATGTAAGGTATGTGACATATTCAATTGATCCTTCCAGTGTCCACTACTTCAGTACTAATGCATGGGATGGTAACCTCAAAAGGCGTAGTGGCAACACATTCTGTGGCATAAACTTTACAAATGAACATTATCACCCACCTGGCTGGCACCCTGCATGCTTGTAACAAGAAGGGCACCACTGAAGCACTTCCCTTTTTCAATGTATTCCCCTGCATTCTGTGACATGGGCTACACTCGCCCCTTGTCCTTTGTTCTACCCAAGTTCCCATGGCCTTATTAATGCCTGGCAGCAGGCTCAGCCCGCTTTGCCCTAGATTGCGCTGCCAGTCAGCCCCTGCTGGATCTCACATGTTACAAACATTGGAAATCTGGGATTATACTCTCTGCTTTTTACTTCACCAAACAACCAATGAGATTTGACTTTACCCCCAAAAAGACCATCACCATTCTATAATTATCGTACCAAAGAATTTCTGGTAGACGATCAACTCTTTGTTGGGTTTTCAGGGGAAAAGAAAGGGAAGGCAATTCAAAAGAGAACCATCTCTTGATGGAGCAGCCTTTGCATTTAGATCCGCTACACAATGGCCAAGAAAGAGCCCCCTGAGATCTACAGGTGCGACTATTGTGTTAGCTAGCAGAGTCCCAGTCCTGGACAATTGTCAAGCTACTACATGGGCATCACTGCAACCGTTTGCCAAACACTTCTGCTTCAATAGTCAGGTCTGGCATGATGGGCACTTTACCCATTCAGCCCTCCAGGACTTCTGAATCTAAGATGGTCTGCTGATCCTCCTGCTTTAGTGTTGATTCTAAGGTAAGGAATCCGCATCTGGAAGTCTATTTCAGATTAAAAAGTTGCTTGCCTTCAGCAATGCTCTCTGTGGTAGAGACTCTATCTAGCCGAATATTCCTTACTGATCCTCCCCATTCTGCAAACTATCTTCTCACCTTAAGAGATCCTTCAGGACCTCACTTTGGCACACTAGTCATTCCTCCTCGCCTTGACATGGGGTTTCTGGTGCAGAAAAACAGTCAAGAACTGAGGTCGGGGTGCTGGGGTGGTGGCTGTATAGGCACTGTGCACGTCCCTTCTGGCTCTAACGATGCCACACAGAGCCAAACGACGCCACCTACCTGCGTATAAGAGGGTTTCTCAAAGGTTTCCGGTTGATGTCTAACGCATGGTAATATTCCAAGGAAAAAATGTATGGATAGAGTATCTACTAGATAAAGCGTTACCGAAGGTGAGTAACTTAATCTTCTTTTACCCAAATGGAGGGAAATTGTCAAATGTCTTGAATCATAAATGACAAATATCCGCATCCATCAGGCATACTGCATAGTAATCACCTAATTAATGCCACAGGACCCAAAGAAAGGTCTTGTAATCTACTCATGTCTTCTTCCCATTTCTGAAGCTATAAAGCATGCTCAATGCATGTAGTGTGCTCTGAAGGACAAGACTTCTAACAAAGAGGTCAAATAGTAGAACAAGACGTGAGCCAGCGGGTATATTTTGGCCATGGTATTAGACATCTGTTCTCAACTTTACCGAAGTATGCTGGAAATAAACACTATTCTACAGTTGAACATGACTCCCAACACTGTCAATGGCCCTCCCATGGCCTTCCAGTCCAATCCAAATATCTCTGCTCCCTTTTTGGCAAAATTGAGAGTCTTTAGAATCAATGTAAAAGCTGCAAGTAGGCATTTAGTTTATAAAAACAACAGGACTGGATGTTACCTGCGGAAAGAAGACTGTGCCCAGTCTCATGGTATATGAAACAAAATGCAATATGGTGGCAAATATGTAGCCTTTGGCGCAAGCAGCAGTGTGCTGTGTTCTTAAACTGTTTGATCATAGGAAAATCATACTCTCCCTGTGCCTCTGTCAATTTCTGCACACTGAAAACAGGCTTAATAGAAGAAATAAAAACCAAATACATATATATGGCCATTATAGGACCCCAACATCGTTTTCATTCTCACATGAAGGGCTTTTTTGCATCTCTAAAGATTAAAAAATATTCTGTAATTGCAATGTGTAGGGCTCCTTCTGTGCTGCAGGTCTTCCCGAAGCCAACGACATGCATCAATTTTGCCAAACATATATTGCCTAAAGAGTGAGAATTGGGGTCTCTCAGTGCCCCTGAATGCAGCTCTGTGGGCATTGGGACAGAAGCCAGGGTTTTGGGCCAAACCTGCAAAATGCAGGATGGCTCGTCATCCTACTGGCCTTCCATAGCTGAAAGGTACATGGGTGGGCCATGAAGATGGCAGGGTCGGGGCACAGGTCCTACCTTCTTCCCCACCACTAAAATGGATACCACTTACCTGCCTCCATCTCCCCACTCCAACGTGGCTGTTTCCAGAAAACATCTCAAGACTCACTTAAGTAATACTCCAACCTGTCTATCTTTAGAGAAAACAGCTTCTGACCCACTTTTATCTAATAAGGTAAAATGCAGACTTTAACAGTTCAAAGACATCCCCTTCACAAAACCCCAATTGTTCCACCATCCTGGAGCATCTCCTCTACCACAAAAATCCAAGATGCGCCTTGTTTCTCCACACAGAAATGCAGAACATACTTTGTGCCTTTTTAAGGATTTTGATTCTTTATGTATTTGGAGGTACGCAATGTGTGTTTTTTTATTTGCAGCCGTCACAAAGTTCTGTGGGAAATTGCAGCGTTGTGACTTAGATTTTTGCCACATTCAAGTGAAAATCTGGGCAGGACAAATTATGTCACACAAATTCTAATTGAGCTTTAGTAAAATAGGAGGACTTATTATTTGCTTCACAGAGTGCAGGTTGTGTGTTTCTCCCTGTGCGCAATACTGTTGTGCACGGAAAAGCTCCTCAAAAGACACTTTTGTAGAGAAAGTCAGCATACATTTTCTGCTTTGTCTGATGACTTTAAATGAAAATTATCTTGCAATGTAGTGAAAAGCGTGGAAAAACTTTACGCAGGTACGTGTAAATATTCAAAACTGCAGCAGCAAAAATTAAAAACGTTGCAAAACTTAAGCAAACAAAAAAAAGTGTTCTACAGTCCTACTTGTAACATAATTCGGGGGATGTCAGAGCTCACAGTGACCTTATCTTATCCGGGTCTAAAGCATCCTCAGTCCATGTTCAGGGTGTGAGTACACATTGTCTCTTCAGATAGGACTTTCAGTATAAAGGAAGGGCCATAAGACAGACGCTCTCAATGCCACAGAGTCTCCCCCACAGGCCTGCATGGGCTAGAATAAGACCACTGGGGCAGTAGGCCAAGAACATACTGTTTTCTGCAATCTTTACATTTTTTTAGCATTGCCTGCAGTGGTGGCGATAAGCGGGTAATCCGTGCAGGTTTGGCACAAGACTTCCCTCTATGCAAAGCCCTCTTCCTCGCTTTTGTTCGTTCATTAACAAGGAATTTTCATTACATCACGCGATTGAGTTTGCTGCTCCCAGAGGAAGGCCAGAGCTTAGCTCTGACTAATTAAACAACAGCCTCCCCCGGGGTTTTCGCCTCCAGAGGCTTCACTGTACAATAATAACCCGTGCAGGTTAAGAGTGCTTACGTCTTTAAACTAAAAACAAGATGTTGTTCCTCGCTGTCACTCATTATACGTTTTCCGGATCTGCTCATCAAAAACATTAACAGTGTATCTTAATTGTTAACTTTCTATGTTAATTCTTGCTCGTAGAAAGCTATGACTTCGTTTGTCCTTAATTTTATTATCCGATTCCAATCCCTGAGTCAGAAAGTGACGTCAGTGGAGGACAGGAAGACCCGCCTGTTGATCGGTTACAGCCACGAGTAACCGACGTCAACAGTCGCAATTTCGCGTTGATGGAAAGTCGAATGATATTTTACTTTTTTATGCACCCTTTGCTACTTTAATAGTGTTTGCTGCTGCGCACTGTGATCACTCTCCTCCCCTGACATCACTTCCTGTTTCAGAGGTTGGTAGGTCACCAGGATGGAGGCCAACCTCTCTAGGAACAACGATTACGTGAATTTTCGGAATACAATTGATGGACAGTAATTGTGAGTGGTAATTCTGGCAGAAGTTAGAATGTTGATACCAGGGAGCAGCATATTGTCTTGCTGGAATGAAGTAGACCTTATTATTGGCCTAGTACATGACATTGCACCAGTGAGAATCACCAGTCCCATCCAAGCTGTCCATTTGTGCTCCTACTCAAACCCTGTATTGCGTCCAGCTTCACTTCTGCTATCTCAGCAATGTTGCACCTCGTAGTCGGTGCTTGGCCTATTCATCTCTCTGTCATACCTCTCTTTTTTCCTCCCGACGACATATAAATGTTTAGCATGTTTTTTCTCTCCTTGCTGAACACGTGGTTAAACCTTGCATCATTTTGGTTGGCCCCTTTTGGACTGTTCTGTTTTTTTTGTACAGTGCAGCTTTTGCTTTGTACTTGGCTTCTTGGGACTGTTTGTTGGGCTAGGTGTGGTGGGGGTTTCTAGAGACAGATGCTGTTGTCTACTACTTGTGAACTAGCACAGTGGAAGGAGGTTCTGAAGGGAGAATGGTATTGTGGAACTTCCTCCAAGCTTATATGGCTTTATGGTTGTGTTGTGTTTGGAGTGGATGTCAGTAAATGTGGCTTCCTGTCCAGTGTCTCCCTGACCCAGTGTGGCTTTTTGCTACTATTGGTACACTGACTGCAGTGTCTCCTTGCCCCAGTGTCTTTATGCTACCTTTTCCTCATGTTATTGCCTGCTTGTTGTTAGTGCCCTAGTATCACTGTCACATTCTCTTAGTCTTGTTTTAATCTGTATCCTATTATCTGTGTCTTCCTGTCCTTGTGCTAGTTCCCTTTGTGCCCTAGAATCAGTGTCACCCTGTTCTAGTGTTATTTCTATCTGTATCCCAGTAGCACTGTCTTACTGTCCTTTTTGGCGTCTTCTTGTGTCCTAATATCAATTTCTCCTTCCAAAAGTGCAAGTATCTCCAACTGGTTGATTTACATGATACCAGTAGCTCACAGACACCCTCAGAGTAGCTCACAGCCTTGGGTTCATTTTTCATTCAGTACATGGTCACATTTTTCTTTTAAAGTTAAAGGAAGGCTGTGTTTATTTTACATTATCATCATTAGGCTGCAGATATGGCCTGATAATGAGCAGTGCTCGAATCAGATTTATAACCCAGGGTGGGGCAGAGAGGTGAAGAACTGAAGCTTTGAGGTATTTAACTCTTAAGTCTCCATCAACTCAATATTGGAGCAGGAGCACAAAATGATGTTTCTGAATGCTTTTAAATGGGAGAAAATTAAAATGAAGCATTAACTTAATGATTAAGTTGACTCTTCATTTTAGTTTCTTCCACTTCAAAGTGTTGCATTTACAAACAGTAGTCCCCATTTCAAAGACTCGCATATGTACACAGCAGGCATCTTTCTCCCAGTGGCTAGTAGACATGGTGTCATATTTGTAACTGAAAAATACAGCCATTTTTTTTTAGGTGAAAGAATTTTAAAGTACAGGAAAATGTTCCATAATATGAACATTTTTGCTGAACATTTTTCTGCAATTTAAATTTCTCCCATTATTAAAAAAAAAGGTAAAATGTTTGTGTTAAACATGCAACCCTGCCACATATTACGAAAGGTTCATTTACCCATACAAATATATTCAATTAATTTGCACACATGTTCATACATCTCCAAACACCACACTCTCATAACATGGCAGACCTGTTCAATATTGCCCCATGTCAAAGTATTTTGCTCAAACCATTGTATCTGTCTTTGTGGACATTAGGCTTAATATCAATGAACTTGGGTTTGAGGGTGTCTGGTAAAACTGCATGAGTGGCTTGACCTACTGTAGCGCCTATGGTTTTCACTGATCAGAACTAACTCATTACAGAAAAGAATGGAGACGCCTGCCATAGTGTTAGTTGTATTGTTCTAGTGTTTTTTCTTTGTCCTAGTTTTGGTTTATTCCCTATATGTCAGTGTTTCCCTGATTGAATGTCAGTCTCTCTGTCCTAGTGTTAATGTGTTCTCTGCCCTAATATCTGTGTATTCCTGTGTGTCCCCATGTTCCAGCATCAGTCTCCCTGTCCTGGGATCTGGTTTTGCCTATCACAGGTTGTGTGTCTTGCATTCCCATTATCCGTATCTTCTGGTCATAGTGTCTGTGCCCAGGTGTCCAGTGTTAGTGTCTTCTCTATTATAATGTCAGTGTGTTCCTATGTGTCTGTTTCTCCCTACTGCTGTGTCAGTGTATCCATTCCTGTGTATTGGTGTTTTCTCTGTCCTAGCGTTAGTAATCCTATGTCTCTGTGTCTTTGCTATCCATAGATCAGTGTATTCCCTAAGTGTCTGTCCCCAAGTCAGTGTCTGGGTCTCCATGCCCCATTGTCTGTTTCCTTGTTTGTCCTAGCGTCAGCAGGTCTCGACAGATCTACTCTCACACACTCTCTATGACGAGTCGGATTTTATCAGGGCAAGCTAAATTCAGGGCCTACTCGTTCCTTCTGACCAGCTGACACACATCAGGTGTCCTGAAATGAAATTAAATTAAATGAAACAATAAAATACCAGTATTTCTAAAGCGCACAGCTACCTCGGAAGTGATGTCCCGGCGCTGGGGGCCCTCGGGAAGATTAAGCAAGCTATTGCCCAGAGTCACATGGTGCTGAGCCTTCGGCACCCGGGATCGACCTTGAAGTCCGGAGTCAGGCACTCTGGCCGCTTCACCACACCTCTTCCACAAGTGAAGGAGCGTTAAAGACACTTTAAACCTTGTTTTTATCTTGTTGCATTTATTCCGTGTTCAGAGACAAAGCTTAAATGTCAGTTTACATCTACAATTATTTTTCTTTCTCTGGCTGCAGCGTTTGAAGATTTTGGAAAGTGAATTGTCTGACAAACGTGCTGTACCAAAAGTGTGAAATGAAAGGCTGAAGAATGTCGTGTTTTATTGTAACACACATGTAAATAGCTAAAAAGTGAACTGTACAAACATTTCAGTAATTATGTAATTCTGTATGATGAAAAAAATATTTTAATAGAAAAAAAACAGAACACTTTTACTTGATGTACAATTGATAAATCTGTTTGTTGAAACCAAATTTCTACAGATTGATGTTTATACAATATATAGTTTTATAAGTAAAACTGCATATTAGTGGGAACGTTTTTCTCCCATTTCATAGGAAAATGTGCTGCCTCTAAATGACAGTGCACTATCACGTCATGCTTTAGTATTATATTTATTAAAAGTGAGTTTTTAAACTGAACTGAGAAACATTCTTGCCCCGCCCTGATTGAAATGTATGAATGAACTAAGAGGCAACGTCAAGGGTCATGTGTACTCCCTATTTGTTGAGCAGGAATGCTGAACTCCCATATTGGAAGGTGCTCTCATTTGTGATGATGAAAAAAAGTTGGCTCTGCAAAATAAAATATTTGCATAAGATGACATAATGAGGTTAGGGGTCAAATACATTACAATTAGGCGGAGTAAATTATTCTCGTTTCTAGACCTGCAGGTCTAGTAACATTTTAATGATTTTTCGATACCTCGCCAGTGTCTCTCTATTAGTGCCATGGTCTTTTCTGAACTTACATCAGTTTATCTCTAATGTCAGTGTCTACATGTCAGTGTTTCAGTGTCTCCCTGTTCCTGTGTCCCTGTCCCCTTGTTACACCTCTCTAACACAGTGTGTGTGTCTCCCTCTCCCAGAGTTAGCGTCTTACCTGTCTTAGTATGAGTAAATTCCCTCTCTCTATCATCTGTCCTTTTCCCAGTCTCTGTGCATTGCAGTTTCAGTGTTCACGGCTCCTCCCCAATCGTGCTCCCGGGCCCAGATAAAATTGTGTAATCATGTGCAGTGCACACCCAGCACAGAAACCAAATGTACACAGGCACTGGGGCAGAAATGCAGTTTATGGACTGGTTGGTCCACGGTGCGAGATGGCTCCAGAAATCTTTGAAACTTTAGATCATCAGAACATGGCAAGAAGCAATTGGCCTTGAAAGTGATGCCGTCTGTACTGAAATCTCAAAATGTGCGAGAGACACTAAAAGCTAAGAAGCCGCGAAACCGCAAATAGCGGTGAACGGTGGTAAAATCACGAGGATCGTAAAACCATTGCTAGTGGAGCTGCTCTGCCTGTTTTTTGGAAGGCCCCAGCTGTGTTCTACTGTTGCACTGCCAGGGCCCACAAATGGCATCCCCATGCCACCAACCTGCCCCCTGCCCTCAAGCGGCGTTTCAGGTCCTGCATGTTTGAAAGTGGCAGCAGGTAACAAAATAACTTGAAACAAACAGCCCTTAGGCTGCCCTGGCAACGTGCTAACCTGGGCACAGTCGTCTTCTCAGGGGCAAAACTTTGGCACACCGTATCCAGGGTCCAGGACATGGCTGAGCAGGTCTCAGTGGCGGGCACAGACTGTGTGCGTAGGGCCTTGAACTCTACCATCAGTGCCCTGTCCTCTTGGGGGACATGTGCCAGGGCAGAGTTTGCTTCCATGACGAGCACCTCGCAGGGCAGCTCTCCATGGTTGGCACTGTGTGTGGCTGGTTTTGTTCCCTGTCGTCGGTGCCGCTGTGCTCTGGGGACACGTGCAGCAAAACACACAAGGTGATGGACGGATTGTTGCACATTGGCCAAACATTCACCTCCAGTCACAGATCTGGGTTTAATCCATCGTTATTTTGCTCACCACGCCACCCCAGTTCAGACATGGCCATATGCGAATCAGTCTTGACCCTGCTCCTCATGTGAACAGTCCAGACCGAGCTGCCAAGCCATGTCTTCCCTCGACCGAAATCAAGCATCCTAGGACCGGTTTCTGGCTATCAGCCGTCATCAGCTAGGATATCTTGACTCAAGTGGCGCTTGACTCAAGTGGCATAGGGAGCATGGGACCCACGTCTGGGCATACCCTTCCCATGTAGGGCGAATAGCAAAACACACAAGGTGCTCTGGGGACACGTGCCAGGGCAGGGTATGCACGGTGCGGACACCGTATGTCTTTCACTACAGTAACTCAGGCCTCTGAGGCGGGCTCTGCAGTGGGCACAGGTGAGTCCGGCTTGGGAGCTGCGCCTCTGGTGTACCTGAGCTGGACATGGCATGCCTCTGGACGTGCAGTAGAAGAGAGCGCCTTCTGCAGTTTAAAGGTTGTGACTGCCGAATGACTATGTTCATCAGCCCCCCAGTTCTTACTTTTTCTGGTGGGGTTGGCCTCTGGTCCTTCTCTTGTGATTTGAAGTTTTTGTCTTTAGATACACTTACAGGTAAACTTTTATTATTTATTTGCTCCAGGCTGTTTATGAATCTTATCTAGCTACGGCGAGGTCTTCAGTATCGCTTAACCGCCTCCAGATTTCTCAAAGCAAGGGGTGATTGCATAGGCTTCATCCACTGAGTCTTGAGTTTACAAAGATGATGACCTTTTTGTGGAAACCGGTGGTGCAGGTTTATCAGAAAGCGCAGAGTTTGGCGGTGGATTTCATCATTAGTGAAGCAGTTATGAGTTGGCAGGAAAAGATCCCCCTGCGGCCTTTAGAGTTCCTCCAGCAGTGGGGGCAGTTCAGAAAGTGCGGCGGAGCACCCCAGTGGAGGTGTCCTGCTCCTCCTTTCATCCATTTCTGAAGCATTATTGTTCGGGTGCTCAATTTAAAGAGGAGACACACTTTGGGAAAGCAATGCTTTACAGTTTCCCGCCCGGTGGAACTCCGATGCTTCACTCAGAACTCTCTTTTCACTCAACCGTCTCCAAACTGTCAATAAAATAACTCCTCATTTCAGGCTTCTAAAGTGGCTCGCATACTGAGCTTCAGGAAGCGTTTCCAAGTTACCTGCCTGCAGTAATGTTTTTTCGGCGGGATACATTTCTTCCTGCAGATTCATTTTTCATGCTACACACACCCCTTTTCTGAATTTTTAGAAATATTCACCAGAAGGATAAATTACCCATCACTCCCACTGTTCCTTCAATTCTTCTGCTGTTGCAGCTATTCAAAAAATTTTGTCACCTAATACTGAGGTGTTTAAAAAAAGCCTGGCTTTAGGCTGAAATACACCTTCCTTCCAGCCAGGCCTGGATCCCCCATTTTATGGGGAAAACCAGTTAAATGTTCCCTTTCATTAGTTGAAAAAGAGTGGGCCAACCCAATACACCCTTGGAGGCTTGGGCAATGAAATCAACAGTAAGTTAAGAAATGCCTACACGGGTTTTATTCGCAATCTTAGTTTAAATAGGTGTTTATAACAACATAATTTGTGTTCAGCCTTATCAGTGATGAACTTGTGATTAAACACACCGATGAAAAATGTATTTTCTGATGAATAAACTAATTTTGATGTAAGTTTTAATGGTAGGACAGCGGGGCAATCTTTTCTTCAAAAGAATAAATATTTAATATATACAAAAAAATGAAAGCAAGGGAATTACATTAAGAATCCACCATACATAATGTTCTAGATCTAGGTTCTAGGTTTCCTGAACCTTGGCGTGGCAGACAGCGTTTTTGAAACAGCACACGGATTCAGATTCGACTTCCAAAAGACGCTACACAAGATTTTGCACTCTGTAGCATATGCCCGCAAGCTGTTATTTGAACATTTGCCTGTTGACAGCATTAGCCCGGTTACAGGGATACGTTTTGGTGTCATAATCAACTTCATCTCCTGAAGATAGTCTGACGATCTAACTGCCAACACAGACCGAAACGTCGCCAGCACATCTATTTCCTTTACCATTTGTTGATTTCAAGGAACCGTTTTCTGTTTTGTCAGATCGTTTGCCTTGTTGAATTCTTGGAATGGATGTTTTCATATTTGTTCTATAGGTTAAATTATAATACCTAGAACGGGCATATGCTTTCTATCTCTCTCTTGTGTGCTGCTTCCTGCCTCAAATCTCCCCTCTGTGTTCTCCGTATAGCTCCCCACCAACACCCACAGCTTTTACTTTGCTACCGCCACCCTACTTAGTCGGACTTTTTTTTTTTTACTTCATTTTTAAAACTTTCCTTGCTGCTACGTGCCGCTCAGCAGCTTTGTTTTAGGTCCCCTCATCCTGCACCTACTCCTCCTTTTCTCCCAAGCCCATCCTGCCTTTTTCCCCACCTCTTCCTGCCATGGTCTTTTACATGTATGTGCACATATCCTTCGTGGAGGGTCTGGCAGCTGCAGTTTACAATCAGGCAACTCCTTTCGTGTGTTTTTGCTCGTATTTTGTATTTTGGCAGATTTTCACTCTGAAATTGGCATCCGCCATGTTGGAACCTAGGACTGTAAACAAAAATAGCACCACACCATGACAAATGAATGTGCATTTGTGGTGATGCATGCAGTGGCGGTGAGTCCATTGGGGGCGTTGGGGCGTTGCCCCACTAGCCTGGACGACCGCCGCTGACCGCACTGCTAAGATAAATAAGTGTGACTGCGTATTTTATTTTAAATTAAAATTAGAAAAAGCCGAGCGCACTAAGGCGCCGGGAAAATCCCGACAGGATCAGACATCCATTAGGAAGTGGGCTGGCTGCGTGGGGGGCAGGGCTGCGGCAGAGAGTGACAGCCAGGCAGGCAGGAAGCGCACAGGCAGAGGGTGTGACTGACGAGTCTCAGTCTGCGCATGTTAAATGCCGGAGAAGTTGAGATTTCGACTGGCCCGCATATGCGCACATTTGAGACCCCCCCCCCCCCTACCTGGTGTGGACACATAGGCATGGGCCCGGGCCCCGGGTCTGAAAATGGGCAGATAGCAGTCTGCTCTTAGCCAATGCTGGTGCAGTGGCGCTGCTAACGCCGCGCCAGGATTGGCTACTCCAGCAGGATGGTGCAGCGCGTGGGTGTTGGCTGCTCTGAGCCATTGTCTTTGGTGATTGGCCACACTGCGCGTGCTGGAATCATGCCAGCAGGACAACAACAACAGTAAGTGAAAGTGGAAGTGGTCTGATGACTCATACTAGTAGTGAGAGCGCGTGACTGTGTTATTGCTGCTTGTCGGACTCGTCGTGACCAGACGTGTGTTGGTGTGTGTTGTGTACACTCACTGCCTGCGGCCTGCCACTGGACTCGGACGGACCGCCTGCCTGCCTGTCTTCCTGGACGGGACCTCTAGTGTGTGGACGTGAGACCGCGTCCCCCCACCCACCCCACGTAAGTTAACTTTTATGACCAGAGTCTCCACGTTCTGCGCGGTGTGAGTCACGGGCTGCAGGATTCTGTAGCCTACATTTGGATAAAGTGTCGGACACCCGTCACGACGACTTTGAATTGAAAACAATTCATTTTACCTGTAAAACAACGTTCAACTTCCGCAGCCCCTGGCTCAGGACATTCCCTCCGACCTGTCCTGGCGAGAAGAGAGGTCGTGTTATTATAGTGGCATCCGCACAATCAAGGCTCTCTGGGCCCTACATCAGTCTCCGATCGATCACAGTAATAACTGATGCTATCAGTATCATTCACATTACGTATACCGGATTACTACTACCACAGGGAGTGAGCGCTGCTGTCGCGTGCAGGCCCGGTGGCAGTTGATTCAGAAAAGGGGGTGGTGATGAACAGAGTGTCTGAATTAAGCAGACCACTCTTACCCAGTCCAAAGATCAGGGCTTTATCCATCACCGTTTTTTAGCTCACTGCACCATCCCAGCTCAGAACTTGGCTATATGCAAATTAGTCTGACCCTGGCCCAGTGCATCATGGGAACAGGGCAGGCCCGGTGGCAGTTGTACACAGCACGTGCTGGTGCAGTGCATTCTGCCGCGGGAGGGGGGCACAGGAAAGCAGACGGGCTGAAAAAATATCCCATTGCCACTTACTCGTTAGTACTATTCCATCTGACTTGCAATCTAATTCAGCACACAATTTCGATGATAGCGCTGACACTGTGGTGGGGACCCTGGGCACTTAACCTGAGAATGCTGGGTGCTACTAACTGCCTTATTGGTACCGATGTCCCTCATACATGCACTTTCCGAAGTCATCAACCATGGGTACATAACATGCTAAATTTCAGCAATGGCAGATGTGAAGAGTGGGGGTGGGTAGCCAAGCCAGGTGGCCTATTAATTTGTTTTCTTAAAATGATCATTGATTCATCATCCTATCAAAATGTATGAATCGGTCTGCAATCCCATGAGTGATTCTCCTGGCGATCTGCCTCTGTCTTACTGCCACTCCACACCATGTTTCTTATGAGGCCTTGTTTAGACTCTGCCATTGTGTGTTACCAGAGATTTTTGCACTAACCGTCTATCATGGCAATGTTGTACTGTAAAATGTAAAACTTCAATAAACAGATTGAAAAAAATCACGAAGTCAGATGCAATAAATTAAGTGAGATTACACAGTGTAAAGGAAATATCACCCTGCTTTGGTTTGTGTGCGCGGCGCGCGCTAGAAGTGAGGCCCGTGATAGAGCTGGAATTAGCCCGAGGCTTCTGCTCGGCCGACGGTGTGTGCCAGGCTGCCTGCCAATGATCTGCCCACCTGCCAGCCTCTCCTGCTCGAAACCTCAGAGGAGCCCCAGCCTCACCGTCTCCACGTAGAAAGGGTGCTCTTGAACCTTCATGTAACTCACGTTGTCTTTCCCAGTGAGTTGCCTCCTTAAAGGACAATGAATGTAATTTCTGGCTTTGCTTAATACCTCCTTTCTGCCTCCATGAGTGAGCCTTTTTGATGTGTGGTGACTGGTGAGGAGAAACGGAAGGTTGAGGGAGGCGGTGGTGTAAATTCCAATCCCCCGCTGCACCATCATGGTGGAATCCGGCTCAGCATTTATTTATGCGATTTTATATAGCGCGGACTTTACCCGAAGGTGTCAGAACACTTCACAATAGGAACAGTATGATACATGAGGAGAAAATTACAGGTGAACAAATCACAAAAGCAAACGTTAAGTTACATGAGACAAAAGTGACAATAGTGAGCAACCTAAATACGAGAGGTAGCAATCCGTACATTACAGGAGGAAAAGTTGATGTGTGCAGGTTACAAAAGCAGGCGTACAAAGTAATACTGCAATAAATGGCAGACACTCCAGCACAAGAACAAACGTTACGTAGGCAATGGTGTACTGTGTAGTATTGTATTAATATCTATGTATATTATCATGTGGAAAGGAATGTTCCCGAACTAACACCAAGGACTCCAATCCTCCCAGGGCATTGGTTTGCAGAGACTATTTTCCGAGTGTTAGGTCGTGCTTTTATTTCCTTCACGTTCCCCTTATCGATCCCTTTACACATTATTTCTGTCTCTCTCCTGTTTCTCTCGCGTAGCAGGTTCAAGGAGTTTCCACTCTGTAACTTCAGTCGCTCTGGTCATTGTTTTGACCGCCATGTTGCTGTTCCCTTTCTAAAGGGGGTGGGGGGGGGGCTTGGGGGTGGGGGGTCCTGAACACTAAGTTCACAGTCTGTCTGACTCACTAAATCTGGGACATAAGCGCCCAGGCAGGGTATATCTTACTTAGAGAGTCTGCGCTGCGGATATACTTGATGCATGATGTTATATTGTATTAATTTAAATTGCATGTGTAGAGCTCACCCTTCGTACTCTTATGTATCTTCGACCACTCATGGTTTGACATGGGTTTGTCGAGCACCTCCTTCCACTTAGTCTGCACCAAGGGCTCCCGTGGGGAGGAAAAGTGGTGGAAAGAAAAAGCAGCATGCAGAATGATCTTGAAGTCTGTTATGAAGCTCTGTTGTTATACTGAATAAGCAGCTACCTAGTATGTTATATGACAGCTCTTTAATAATGTAATACCTGCACTTTCACATTGCTTTATTAACCTTCCTGCTTTCTCAAATTTGCTTGGAAATGCTCCATTTTTCCACTATTTTTTCAAAATGTTCTCAGGGGGATATCCCCCCGAACTCTCTTTAGGGGGTTCGGGCTCGCTCGCTACGCTGCAGTATGATTATCAGTTTCCGCCTCACCACTTACAAATGTCACCAGCCGCCACTGGATGCATGTGCATGTACACAGCGACCTGTGGCATCATGCCACGTAAGGGCTCCTGCATGCATCCACGTGCATCCTTTTTTTTGCCGATGCTAAATGGCACAAGCAAAAATCATTGGCAAAGCCAATAGGTCTGCTTCGGTACATCCAAAAGACAAAACAAATTTGCTTTGTTTTTTTGATTAGCTGTAGCTCTGCCTGACGTCTAGTTTGAGAGGTTTCAAATGTGTCATAAGGTATCAGAGTTCCACCCTCTACAACCGCCTGTAATCCTTTAGTACTTACCTTCAGTCCCCACAGAGTGTTAAGTGCCCAAAGTAAGTAATTTGTAATTGAACTGGAGTGCACTGGATCCACTGGCAGTGTGAGGAAGAGAAAAGCAGGGTCTCTGCACTGATGGAGAGCAAGGCTCCCAGTCTTCTGAAGGGGGAGCAGGGGTGCTGAACTGCTGACCTGATTTAGCATCAAAAGTACCATCAGGTGGTTAGGAGAGATCAAATAGCAGTGTTGTGTACTGGTTGTGGCGTGATGGTAAGCTGTGTGACGTGATGGTAAGCTGTGTGAATTGTCGTTGGGTTGACCCTCCATGTGCTGTCCTGTGACCTGCAGCTGTCCCATACCGCAGACAGTTCATAAGAAGGGGAGAGCCATGGATCTGTCTTTAAAATGGTCGCCTCAGCTTGGAGCTTTGTACTAACACTGGGACTTGTCCTTTCTCCAGGTGCCCACCAAGCGGCTGAAGAAGTATGAGAAGGACTACCTGGCGATGCGAGAGAGCCAGCTGCAGCAGGAGGACCCCATCGACCGATACAAGGTAGGGCCATGGCTCTCTGCCCGCCTCCTTCGTAGCTCCAGAGCTGCAAGCATCTGGTGACCTTCAGTAGCAAAACACAGCTGCATAGCCCTGGAGATCTCTGTGCTTTAGGCTTTCCAGGTCACCAGTGCACAGCACCCCCTGCTTCTACTGCTAGTCCTGCTGATTCCTGTTCTCTCCTGTTACCAGCTGACGTGAGTCTGCGGCCACCTGGCAAGGGCGGTCCTGCCACATAAGCAAACTAGGTGGACGCTTATTTATTTATTTACTCTGTGCATTTTTATTTAGAACGAACATTACACAACGGTGCTACAGGGCTGTACAATAAGAATAGAGCATTAAATATGGCACAAGAATACATAATCCAAGAAGCTGAAACATTTAAATAAGCCAAGAACATAAGAGTACTGAAATAGAACCTTACATAAGGCACAGAATTACATTATCCAAAGATGCTGGTACATTTAAATAACCCACAAACACTAGAGTATGGAATACATTATACATTTCAGTAGTCATAAAAATTGGGTAACAGGATGTGGACTGGTGCCAGGTACAAGTTAGAGTCTAGGACAGTCAAGATGGAGAATTAAGCCTCAAGGTGCCGATCAGTGCAGAGTGGGGGAGGGGGGGGGTGGGGGGGGGGCGGTCAGCTAAAATGTCTTTGAAAGAGAAGCTCTTGCATCTCAGATTTGAAGATCACCTTCAAGGTGGTGATGCATAGGTTTGGAGAGAAGGCGTTCCATATTCTGGTCACATTTCTTGGACGCCATGTCATGTGTGGCGCCAAATTTGAGGGGAAAAATGTACATGTAAAAAACAAAAATGTCGGTGCCATTTGCATGGGTTGTCTAAGGTGCCAGTTGAGGGCACAGTGGCCACGCCCTGAGAATGGCGTCACAACATTTCCCCTGACCAGAAGTGCTTGGATGTAGCATTCCTTCCTTTCAATTGGTGTGCCTTCCTTAAGCACATTGTGTAGATAACCTAGTGCTTAGAGTCCGCCTTCACTCACCACTTGAGAGAAGTAGTGCAGTGCTTATGGTCACCCTTGGTGTTTCTCTACACTAAGCAAAAGATGGTAATGGTGCAATCAAGGCCCATATGTGTTTTTGTATAGATAGTGCATTTAGCTTTCATCTTTCGACACTAAGAGCCTGATAGATGCAATGCAAAGGTAAGGCATGAGTATCAGAATACTTTACATTATGCAGGAAGTGCAGGGCTTACAACCAGTGTTTATCTACACTAAGTCCATATAGAAGTTGAATAGTTTACGGATTAAAGCGCTTGTTGTGTTTACTGACACTAAGCAGTGTACACAAATAGTGCGGAGCTTCAGCTATTTATTCCACCTGTTGCACTCAGCCAATTATGCAGATAGGACAGTAACCTAGTTTTACTAGGATTTTGATCGATTTGTTGCTGGGCTTACAACAGTTTATAGTTTTTTCCGACAGTAACCACTATACAAATATTGGTCTCCTCCGTTCACAGGACTGTAATTCAGGCTCTGGTCATATCCAGATTGGTTTATGGATATTTACTGTACCTGGGTGCGGAGAAGACCTCTGTCCCTCGTTTACAGAGTGTTCAAAATGCTGCTGCTGGGATTCTCCTTCATTTACCTAAATATGCTCCCCTTTCTCACTTGTTTCGGGAACTACACTGGCTTAAGGTTTCGAAACGCATTGAGTTTAAAGCATTGTGTGGCAAGCTGAAGGACAAATTTGGCTTGGCGCCACGTTACATACAGGAACTGGTAGTTCCTTACCAGCCTACCTGGTCCTTGAGATGCTCAAATTAAGCTTTGTTTACCATAGCAAGGTTTCGTCTAACCCGAATGAAAGGCCGTTCCATCGCCCCCCTAGATCCAAAAATTGTGGAATTCTCTGCTGGACGCTCTTAGACACACATCGCAAGTCATTCATTACTCGCCTTTAGAAAAAATCTGAAGACGTGGCTATTCTAAGTCCTCGTTCTCGGATACTCAGTCTGCGTCATCCCTGCGCTGGGTAACCCTTCGGGGTAGCTGTGCGTGTTATTTATAAGTCACAAATTATTATTATTATTATTATGTAATGAGACTGAGATTAAGGCTAGAAATGCAGCAAGTGCCACGAAAGTTCCCTTTTCTCCAAACCCTCATGGCTGCATGCTGCCAGTGGACCCCTGCCTTTAATGGGAGCCTCTCTAGCTTGGACTGATGACCGGTGGTTTTAGGAGATGGATTTGGGAGAACCCCGCAATTTAAACGTGGGTGCCACCGATTGGGATCAAGAGAGCTGCCAAATGGCCTCATGCCACGTCTGAGATCTTCAGCCAGTTCTGCCTTTTTAGCCAAATGCACGTTGGTTTCTGGGATTATTGGCACAAATCCGGTAGTGATAAACTGGTTAGCCACGTATAGGGCCCACCTGGCATGGGCATCTATGACCTTGCCCATCTTTCGTCAGACATTTTGTTGTGTAGTGAAAGGATCGGGCTCAGGACTCTTATACCCACTCACCCACGGACCTTCGAAGCCGGCTCAGCGGCAGGACCCGCATATTGCTGCTAAATGGCCCCATGCCATGTGAGACCCCCTCAACCAGTTGTGACGGTTTAATGGAAAGCGCAAAGCAGGTACCCACCAGATTGAGACTGCACAGTGCAGCCAGTAGGCATGATGTGCCTGCCACCCGAGACAGGAAGCCACTGTGCAACCCATGTGTATGGATTCTTGGAACCCTAGGCAAGATTCTATTTTGCCGTTTGGTGCTCCTCCTCTAGCAACAAGGACGTTTTTTGAAATCCAGCACCCATTGGGACATTTTGTCGTGGTTGCATGTGGCAGCTGCAGCATCAATGCAGAAATGGTCCTACAGCAGCAGGACACGTTTAGATCAGGCCCAGAATACTTTGCAAGCAGATTAGCTAAGCAGCGCCTTGCATGGCAGCGTGTACCTCGGGGGTATGGGCAGCAGAGGGTTATGAACCAGAGCACACATTCCTACAGAGCGGATGCGCAGACACAGACCCACAACATGTCATTTTTACAGACGTCACTTGACTAGGAACAAGAAACATCGGAACTCGTGGTGTTTAATTAATTCCCATTCAGTCGAAAGACACTGATGTAGCTCTTTATCGTGCTGTCGTGCCGTGATAAGTCCAGCTATGGCTGCGAGTACTGCCACCTAGTGGTAGCACGGAAAACCGCTTCTCACAACACCCATAGCTTCAGTTAAGAAGTGCATGGCCAGTGCTCGCTCTGTGCTCGTGCCTGACTCCTCGCTGTAGTCCCACTCCCTTCGCATTTGCTCGTTCAAACCCGAATGTTTCCTTTATTTCAACTTACCGGAAGAAATTGAAGCTTAATTTGTGATAATTGTGTTGTCGACCCTGCACCTGGTATATCACAGCAAGATCTCTTTCGGGAATGTAATTCTTCTCCAACCTCCCCAAATACTCAAAAGCCCTACAGAGCACTACTCGGCCTGTACTGCCGTGCCGTGGCGCAGGTGGCCTTTGTGGCGCAGGTGGCCATGCTTTCCCTCGGGCGCAGCCCCCTGGGCCGGCATCGCAGGCCTCCGCTGAAGGCTTCTTTTCACTCCTCAGGGGGTTGGCTGTTTAGACATTGAATCCTAAGAGGTTCCTGAAGTCACTTCTGCTGATGTTTTTAGGCTTCTTTTGTTTTGAGAGGGTCCGCCCCCACAAATCTTCACCGAATCTTTTGGCAAGGCAGGCAAGGATTGGGATGGCATAGGGAAAGAAACATTGGGCAGCACGATGTTTTGACACCCAACCGTGTCGATGCCATGGTAATGTTGGAAAGGTGCAGTCTTTTGAGTGACAAGATCAGTATCTTGTTAGACCCCTCCCTGCCACTAACCTAGTGGACTTCTCATATGTGCTTAAAAGTAGAAGTAAAAAAAAAAACAGGCAGAATTGCAGCTCTTCTTGACCAGAGACTTGTCAATTTGCCAATTGCACAGCCTTGTGTCTGAGATATTCAGGACAAGGGCGTTCACTCTTATCGCCCAATAACGGGAAGGTTTTGTTCTCCGAAACCACAGATGCTGCACTGTCAGCCTAGTCACTCAGTGTAACTTCTACTCTTGAGGACTTATCAGTCCTTCTCGTATCTTCACGTCTTTAAAGGCCATGGAGTTTGCCAAAGAAATGCCTGTGAGGCCCTCTTTAGCAAATCCCAAAAGCTGCCGATTGCAATAGGCCTAAGCTCACACCATCTCGGAGAACCCTAAGAAGTCATCTTGAATGGTTTACAAGGTGTAAGCGGGCCAAGAGAAAAGTATGGTAGGTTGTTGAAGAAAACACACTCATTCTAGACAACGAGCCCTCTCAGTTCTACTCCTTGGAGATTAATGTTGATCTTTTGGGGAGGTGCCAACAGTCTTAGTTTCTGGTGCTGTGAACACCTTGCCTCTAGTCTTAGAGTGATCATTGTTAATGTTACTATTTTCTAGTCATCAAAGCGTTGGGTTACCTGTTAGTTTATTACTTATAATGGGTATACAGTCCCAGGAACTAGGCTACTAAAACGATCAATATAACATTGAAAATCAATTGAAAGCAATACAGAGACCAAACAAGACCGACAAATCAAACAAAAGAGAAAACAACAAAATATTAAAACATCATATACATATTCCTAAAAAGGGAACATCTCCCCCCTTACTAAAAATAGAAATCTCTAGGAAATCAAAACCCTCACTGGCAGGCACCTTTCTATCTTCATAGCAGGGGACTATTCTAGTCTCTTGCAATCTCAGTCAGTTGCTATATCTGAAAAGGTACAGGTTGCTTATCTTGTCACAGGTTTTGGAGCAAGTTTTCCTGGTGAGTTGGTTGTGGTCTAATGGGTGGGTAGTGCATCTCCCAATACCTAACGGTGATTGGAAAATCTTGTGTTCTGTAGCGGGAGCAGCATGAGTAACTACTAGTGGAGGGACCTTTCCTCTACTCTCAAAGCTGCCACAGAATGTTCATGGCAAAAAACACAGTTGATGGACAGAATGCAGAACAATGTCATACATTCACCCCAGTTCAAGGATCTGGGCCTAAATCCATCGTTTTTTTGCACTCCACACCACCCTGGGTTAGACACTGGCTATATGCAAATCAGCTCTGACCCTGTGCCTCATGGGAACAGTCCAGTCCGAACTACCAAGCCATGTCTTTCCCAGACTGGAATCAAGCATCCAAGGACCGGTTTCTGGCTATCAGCTTTCATCAGCCTGGATAGCTTGACTCCAGTGGTGTGGAGAGCCTGGGACTCACGTCTGAGTATACCCAGCACACTCGGGGTGAAAATTGCAAAAAACACAGTTGATGGACAGAATGTAGAACAATGTCATACATTCACCCCAGTACAAGGATCTGGGCCTAAATCCATCGTTTTTTTGCACTCCACACCACCCTGGGTTAGACACTGGCTATATGCAAATCAGCTCTGACCCTGTGCCTCATGGGAACAGTCCAGTCCGAACTACCAAGCCATGTCTTTCCCAGACCGGAATCAAGCATCCAAGGACCGGTTTCTGGCTATCAGCCTTCATCAGCCTGGATAGCTTGACTCCAGTGGTGTGGAGAGCCTGGAACTCACGTCTGAGTATGCCCAGCACACTCGGGGTGAAAATTGCAAAAAACACAGTTGATGGACAGAATGTAGAACAATGTCATACATTCACCCCAGTACAAGGATCTGGGCCTAAATCCATCGTTTTTTTGCACTCCACACCACCCTGGGTTAGACACTGGCTATATGCAAATCAGCTCTGACCCTGTGCCTCATGGGAACAGTCCAGTCCGAACTACCAAGCCATGTCTTTCCCAGACCGGAATCAAGCATCCAAGGACCGGTTTCTGGCTATCAGCCTTCATCAGCCTGGATAGCTTGACTCCAGTGGTGTGGAGAGCCTGGGACTCACGTCTGAGTATACCCAGCACACACGGGGTGAAAATTGCAAAAAACACAGTTGATGGACAGAATGTAGAACAATGTCATACATTCACCCCAGTACAAGGATCTGGGCCTAAATCCATCGTTTTTTTGCACTCCACACCACCCTGAACAGAATGTTCATGAGCATGTCGCCATTGGACATGGATGAACTCTGGAATCGTTATGTCAAGTTGATTTTCTCCACTGTTACAGCACTTATCAGTGTTTTATGCAGCTGGATACTATTTTCAGCCCTTGATTCTCTGTTGAAGATCCCAAGCCAGTCTTCAGTTCACGTGTTGCACTAATGTAGGGTCAGGCTTTTCATCTGTCAGAAATGAATCCGGTGTTGCAGGAGATGGTTCACCTCTTCCAAGCCATAGGTGTTACCAGAGAACATTAAGCCTTAGACACCGTCTAGTGTCCTTCATCAGGATGAAAACTAGGTTGACTTAGATCATATTTTGTTCTTATTCAAATCAAACATCTGATCATGAGAGAATAATCAGATGTGCTTTCTCACATTGCAATGAGTTTCTCAGTGTACGCTTGAGTAATACACAGTCTTGGTATCCATGAACTTTGAACCAAAGAGGAAAGAAGAATGCACTTAAAATATTATAATTGAAGGTGTTATTGCTGTTCACCTCTTAAGCCTCTATGATCTTTCCTTGGTGGGCAATTTTATTATTTTATTTAAAGACCTTTATTATACCGTTCTGGACGTACACGGCATACAGCCCACAACCCTTAGGGCCGGCAGCAACAATAATCAGTGTCGTGTATTATCAACTAATTAACACAGCCAGTTAGCCGACAACCCGGGGGTCCGGCGGCGTTGTGGATTGATGTGTGTGTAGAACCTGCATTTTTGCATCGGAGAACAATTAGGTCCATTTTCTTGTTTTAAGAAACATTCTAACTAAAATGAACATATCAACAAAATAGAAATCAAAAGGCGTACACATCGGTCCGAGCACTTCACCCATCTGTGCGACACATAATGTCTCTGGGTAAACAAGGTTTCTCACATCAATTTAGCTGGCACATAGCACGCTTACATGTGGTCATGTCACTCGGGTGTCTCGGTGGACTAGGCTCTCGGATCACCCCCTCCCTCCTCCCCCCCCCCCCCCACCCCCCCATCGTGTTACTTGGCCGAACTGTATGACGGGGTCACCGTGCCGACCCCCTCCATCCACTCCCGTCTCACTCCCCCTCCTCCTCCTCTTCATCCGAAGTTAATGGCTCATCCTCCTGCAATGGGTTGCATATCTCCCCCAGGAATATGTTCCATTGGGTCCATATTTTATTCCATTTGTGTGGGCATGCCCTCGCTGTGTATACCGCCTTCTCCGCAATCATCAAGCTATCCATATTCGAGCACCATTGTGTCAGTGTGGTGGCCTCCGCCACACCCCATTTCTGTGCTATGTCTCGTTTCGCTATGAGCATGCCTATCGTGGACCACGTTTGGCCATGCCTTGTGAGGTCATTCGGTTCCCACACATTCAGCAGGCATTTGCGTAGTTCAGGGACAATGGACAGCCCTAGTGTCTGTGAAATGTTACGCATTATTTGTCTCCAATATTCCATTATTCGAGGACATTCCCAAATGGTATGCAGAAACTTACCCTCCTCCCCACAACCTTGTAGACAATAAGGATGTTGCGCCCACTGTATCGTGTGCAGGGTCGTTCTGGTGTAGTACACCCTGTGTAGGATCTTAAGCTGCACTAAACAGAATATGGCTGATATGCCCGCCTCCTTCGGGGAAGCCAGTGCCTTGTTCCATTCGTTTTCATCCATATCCCCAACCTCCGCCATCCATTTCTCTTTCAGTTTTAATGTAGGGTCTGGCAAGTTGTTTGGTGGGCAATTTTTGATTTTTTTAAAGTTACATTTGTAGCCCATGTGAGCAAATCTCTGAATTATGCAATCCACTCTTGTAAAGTGTACAGAAAGGTCATCATCCGTCAAATATATGTCATTGACATAAGACTATGCCTAGTCATCAAAAAGTTGAAAACGTTCTGTTATTTGAGCTGAGAAAAGCCCGGGGCTAGTCTTATACCCCTGTGGCAATCAAAAGAACTGTTGTGTGAACACAGCACGCTAAATGCTGTCAAATACCTGCTTCTAGGCGCTATATTTTTACAGAAAAATCCATTAAAGATATCTAGTGTGGTTTTGTATTTGTTCCTCACTGTGTTGGTCATTAGTGCAGTGCTGTGCATGTTTTGTACTGCAAATGTGCGAGTAGCTGTGTTTAAATATCTGTAATCTAATACTAGGCGATATGAATGGGAAACAAGGGCGTATTCATTGAAAAGGTGCAGTGGATCCAGAGAAATCTCATCAATGTGTCTGCGCACCAGGAAGTGGTGCTGTATGGCTCAGTGAAAACTGTGCTGTCATAGTAGGGATGTAGCATAGCCGTGTACAAGTGATACCCCTGCGCATGAACTTATGTTCCTTTCCGCAGGCTTCAACGCAGATCTAGAACTTTGCTCCCTCATCAATCTTCCAGTAATTTTCAATTTTTTCTTTGGGAGTACGATGTCCCCACCTGAGAGAACAGGATACAAGCCGTGCTGAAACTGCAGGAAACAAATGCAAGAGGTCTGCCTCCAGTGCTTTGGCTCCACATGCACTCTTAAGTTATGTGAATAGTGTGTCGTCTTGGCCGCGAAGGCTATCCGATTGTGATACAAAACTAGAAATTGCTAACACAAAAGAGCCTCTAATGCCTTTTGCCCACTTTTGCCCCCCTACTCTGCCTTTACTGATTCTGGTACTTAGGTCCATGCCAGTTACTTTGATACTGGGGCCAACTCCTCTGGTGCTGAAAGATCCAGTCCTGATGCCAGTCTCAGACCCCGAACCGACGTCGACCTGATCTTGATCAATATCTCACTATGAGATCACAGAAGCACAGCAAGTTGTAATTCAATTTGGCTCTGATCCAAGACATCTGCCTTGAATCCAATACCAGTAGAGTGTCTATGTGCTTGTTGGCTCTCACTCTGACCCAATCAAAGAGGCATCCAATGTCCCTCCTGACATTGATGATGACAGCAAAGGGGAAGGATTGATTCCCCTCAATATACTGATGATGCTCTCTCTCTGGACTACCAGAACACCAGAAGGTTAAATCCTTCCCCAAAACAGAGCCAGGTTCACCACATGGGCCACCTACTGATGAAAGCGCCTGGTTTTCAGTGGTGGTTAGAAGTGCAGGTGAGGCACTAGAATTACAGTTGCTTACCACTAAGACTAAATCAAATGTGCTAGACAAAATTCTTCAACTTGGGTCTACTAGATCTGAGGGACTGTTGCCATTTAAGGAAGCTCTTACTGATGCCTTCATGGCTACAGTCTCTAAGTCATGTTCATGTTTGCCTGTCAGTTGACCCATTGCTCGATGGCATAGACCAATCAAAAAGAACAGATGTTTTTGGGAAAAAGCTAATCTCTTTTGCCGGCTTAGCACTTAGATTTATCAGTTCAGTTTGCTTACTAGGCCAGTACAAACATGCCTTGTGGGACGCAGCCAGTGATATTTTGCTGGCTGTCCCGGAGAGTATCACAGCCTTGTTAGCCCAACTTATTTATAACGGCCCGGATGCAGCAAAGTATATGCTCTAGGCAAACCTGGGCATGAAACACTGTATTGGCAGGGCTGCTGGCACCAGGGTCCTGCTTAAAAGGCATGCCTGGTTGAGGTCAATAGGTTTTCTGATGATGTGCAAGCGTCTCTCATGGCTATGCGATTTAATGGCATTGGGCTGTTCGAGGAAAAGGCTGATTTAGTGCTGGAATAATTCAAAAACAGCCATGCCACTGCATAATCCCTTGGCTTATTCACACAAGCGAAATCATTTCTCCACTAGTTCAGGAAATCTAGAGTATCCAGGGGGCTAGCCTACAGTCTCTGAGGCCTATTCTAAAGCTTTGCCTTGAATGCCTTTATGGAAAAGGACATATTGAAGATGCTCATGCTGGCCCAGATCCTTTCCTCTATGGAACCACAAGATTAGATGGTGTCCTTGGACTTGTAGGATGCTTATTACCATGTATTCATTTTGTATTTTCTCAGTCCCACTTGTGTTACCTACGGTTCAAAGATGGCCAAGACCACTTTAAGTTTGCTGTGCCCCCTTTCTGCCTTACCGTGGCCCCTCAGTGGTTTAAAGAAGTGATGGCTTTTGTCGCTGCCAATATTCGACGGTTGAAGTACAGTTATTCCCATACCTGTATGCCTGACTTCTGAAGGTGGACTCACCTGAGTCAGTCATGGACCACTTGCAGATGGCAGCCCCACTCCTGATGTCATTGGATTAACTATCATCATGAAGTAACACCTGAGCCCCATGCAAAGCATCCCATTTATTGGGGCACTCTTGGGCCTAGTAGAGTTCAAGGCCATCCTCCACCACAGTGAGCCCAGATACCCTGAATTTTAGATTGGGATTAGTCCTGATTCTCTGTGGGAGTGACTCTGAGGCTTCTTGATCCCGGGCTCATGCATCCTCCTCATCCCAAACGCCAGGTGGTAAATGCAGGTACTGAAGTAATATCTTAAGGTCCAGTGTCCCAGCATTGGCGTTGGGTCTCCAACTCAATCCAGTTCTAGAAAGAAACTATTAAGCATCTTCAGTGATGGTTGGTTGACACCAATTTCAGCCTCGAAAGACAGATCTCCAATCCCCATCCAGGACTGGCGGTTGCGACAGATGTGTCGCTGCTGGGTTAGGGAAGTCTCCTCCATCCTGGAATGGTGGAGAGCTACTTCGATCAATGGGGCACCCTGGCTAGACCTAATTGCAACTCACAAGGAAGCACAGTGGCAGCAATTCTATGCTTTGTAGTTTTGTGTAAGGTGCTTGTTAGGCAACATATTCTACCCGAAATAGAAAGAGGGACCACTGTCATACCTCAAAATCTGAGAAAGATCAAGTCAAACCATGTCTAAGTCCTTCTCATCGCCCACGACTGAGTTAGAAGAGTGTAGTTATTGATGCTCCTGGGCCTGAATGTTTGTCCTCTGATCACGCCTCCACTTTGTGTGGACCTCCTGTCTCGAAAAACCAGACCGAGTCAAGCATTCAAGTCTCCACAACTTACACCTCCATTCCTCAGAAACGGGTGGCAGCAGCTTAATGCGCTTTACTTGGTGACCAAAGTGGTCAATGTCATCCTTGAAGCCAGATGCACTACGACAAAATGTATGTGCTGGGTACTTGAACAAGTTTGTCACTTAATGTGGTTCCTAGAACTCAGAGCCCCTTATAAGCTAAACTTTTAGTTATCCTTGTGTTTCTTCTTTCATAAGCCCAGCAATGCCTTGTAGTGGGACACAGTGAACGGTTATTTGTCAGCTGTTTCAACCTTCTTATATTTACCTGACCAACCATTGTTATTTAAATTACCAGTTGTGATGTGTTTTTTAAAAGGTTTTACACAAGTTTACCCCAACCCATTTGTGATGCCTCAGTGAAACCTTAATCTGGCCTTGATATTTGTTTTGTGCATGCCCTTTGAGCCAATGCACAACTGTTTCTTGAAAATGTTTACTCTGAAAATTGTCTTCCTTATTGATATCACATCAGCAGGCCACATAAGTGAACTGCAGGCACGGTCGGTACAGTGCACTTGACCACCTTTTACCTGGATACATTTATGTTGAGTACACAGGCAGCATGTCTTTTGAAATTGATGACACTCTTTCATGCTAGCCTATTGATCACTCTGCCAGAGTTCTTCCCTTGAAATAGGAAGAGAGACTCCATTACCTTGGCATAAAGAGAGCGCTTAGCTTTTACGTGAAGCGCACAAAGGAATACCGAACAAACCATCAACTGTTTTCAAGGATTTTCAGGTGAGAACAAAGGGAAAGCAGTGCAAAAGGGAACCATGTCAAAATGGATAGTACTCCGCATCAAAATCTGCTGCGCTTTGCTTAAGAAGCAGTCCACTGAGAGCCTGAGGGCCCATCTGACCCGGGCCAAGGCTGCTACAACAGAGTTGGCATGAGGGGTTCCTGAACTAGCTAAATGCTGGGCTGCAACAAAGGCGTCAGTGAATACTTTCACTAAAAACAACTGCCTTGACAATCCGGTCCGATAGGAAAGTCCCTTCGACCCCTTGGTGCTACAGCACTTTGGCCTGAGTCCTCTCTATAGATCCTCCACCTCTGAGAAGTTTTCTGTGGTATCTGCTCTAAAGGTGAGGAATCTGTGGTTAGACATATCCTTCATAATACACGTTTCTTACCTCTGATAACATTCTTTCTGGTGCATTTTCTGTCTAACTGTAGTTCCTCACTGCCTCCGGCCTCCTCATTCTATGAAGTGCCCTCTTTGATAGTCTAGAAAGGTTCAAAGTTAAAGATTGACTCACTGTCGCTGACAGTTTGTCTAAACTCCACATCTTAAAGTGCAGAAGGAGAAATATCCAAGAAACGGGCTTCAGGGCACAGAATTGGTACTTCTGTGCAGTTCCGTTCCATCATTTCTGATGTTATACGGAGTCATCACAGAGCTATATCGGCCACCTACTGGCAAGGAGCACTATTGCTGAAGAATTTTCTGGACCCAGTCTTGGCACTGAGGGTTTTGTAAAGGTGAGGAATCTGCAGTTAGATACAGTATTCACCGAAAGAATGTTACAGAAGGTAAGTAATTTCAACACTGCTTCAGAGGTACTATATTGTGTACAGGAGTTCAGAGTGTAATTTCTCATGAGAAAACGTTTTGCTTATTCTGGAAATTGCTGTGGTTTCTATGTCTTACTTCTGTGTGGATTTGTGAAATCTACATTTACTTCTGAAACTTTTACTTCGACTGTGCTTGCTTCTCCTTCTCGCTTCCAAAAATTCAGAATGTAAGGAGTCACAATATGCTCTTTCCAACTGTGTACAAAGATTTCTCCTCTGCACAGTGATACTCTGAGCCGAGCAATACATCGTGGTACTCCACAATATACAGTTGTACTCTCTCCTTCCCATTGATACTGTGCTGTCTTACGAGCGATTCAGCCCTTTCCAGTGATACTTAATGATATGGAATAGTGTACTCCGCAGTGTACGGCGATCCTCTGTAGTATACTGTGTGGCTTTTAACCATATTTTGCCTAGTAAGCCTAAAAATAATTTAATAAAAGGTTGAATCATGTTATGATAAGATGAAACACAAAGGTCTATTTCTTAACTGAACAAGATGCCTCATTCACAGTTGTAGTCCAGTGGCCTGTTCAAGATTGTGTAAGACCTGCGTCTCTCCTTTGTCTCTTTTCAGTTTATATATTTGTAGAGAAAGCACAATATGGTGTCCATGAACAATCTTGAGAGCAGCGGATGGGCCTCTACATGATGCCAGTGTCAAGTGATGATTCCTTACTTATCAAACGCTGTTTCATGCCATGGATGCATCTTCACACGGATTTAGTTGAAGGAAAATGTTGTAGGTGCCCTTCTTGACTACAAAAGCAAACTTTGGGTACATTTCCACCAGGCAACTGTGAAACCTAAAGGGGATGCATACATGACTGTGTCCCCATGATAGTGATTATGCAGACATACCATTAAATATCTCATAAGACACAGGAAAGTATTCACAAACAAGTGTGGTTGATTGGTGCCAAAACAGGCAACTTTCCCATAATCCACTTGGCTGTCTTGAAACTGACCAATAAATGTGATTTTTGTGAACATCTGTAGATCACTGAGCTTTTTTATGTAGAGTAGTTTATGTTAGGAGCTTCTGCTCTCAAACTGTGATTACAGGGTTATCAGTGAATTCATTTGGTGCCTCACACCACTGCATGTATTACAGAGTAGATTTCTGCGGCCAGCCCTGATCCTACTGCTCGAAAAGCCAGGTCTTGAGTTGCTTCCTGAAGGAGTGATGGTCCTGGGTGAGTCGTAGGTGGGTGGGGAGGGTGTTCCAGGTCGTGGCCGCCAGGTAGGTGAAGGATCTTCCTCCGGTAGTGGTTCTGCGGATCCGTGGGACGGTGGCGAGGACGAGGCTGGCAGAACGGAGCTGGCGGGTAGGTGTGTAGAACGTGAGGCGGTTGTTGTGGTATTCAGGGCCCAAGTCATGGAGAGCCTTGTGTGCGTGGGTGAGGAGTCTGAACGTGATCCTCTTGCTGACGGGTAGCCAGTGCAGGTCCCTCAGGTGGGAGGAGATGGGGCTGTGTCGGGGGATGTCCAGGACGAGTCGTGCTGAGGCGTTTTGGATGCGCTGGAGTCTTTTCTGTACTTTGGCAGTGGTCCCAGCGTAGAGGGCGTTCCCGTACTCCAGATGGCTGGGGACTAGGGCCTGGGTGACCATGTTCCTTGGTTGCAGTGGGGATCCAGCGGAAGATCTTACGGAGCATGCGGAGGGTGTTGAAGCAGGAGGAAGTAACAGCGTTAACTTGCCTGGTCATCGTGAGGGAGGAGTTAAGGATGAAGCCCAGGTTGCGTGCATGGTCCGTGGGCTTGGGAGGGGAGCCCAGTGCAGGGGGCCACCAGGAGTCGTCCCAGGCGGAGATGGATGGGCCGAGGATGAGGACATCCGTCTTTTCTGAGTTCAGTTTCATGCGGCTGAGCTTCATCCAGTCCGCGATGTCTTTCATTCCGTTCTGGAAGCTGGCTTTTGCGGAGGCGGGGTGGTTGGTGAGGGAGAGGATCAGTTGGGTGTCGTCGGCATAGGAGATGATGTTGAGGTTGTGCTTGCGTGCGATGGCTGCGAGGGGGCTCATGTAGACATTGGAGCGGGTGGGGCTGAGCGAGGAGCTTTGAGGTACGCCGCAGATGATCTTGGTGGCTTCTGCGAGGAAGGGCGGGAGACGGACTCTTTGGGTTCTGTCGGAGAGGAAGGAGGTGATCCATTCCAGGGTCTTTCCTTGGATCCCAACGTGACGGAGGCGGGTTGTCAGGGTGTGGTGGCAGACTGTGTCGAACACAGCCGAGAGTTCGAGCAGGATGAGGGCAGCGGTTTCTCCGGTGTCAAGCAGGGTCCTGATGTCGTCGGTGGCTGCGATGAGGGCGGTCTCGGTGCTGTGGTTTGCTCGGAATCCGGACTGCGATGGGTCGAGGGAGCCGTTCGTCTGGAGAAAGGCTGTCAGCTGTTTGTTGACGGTTTTCTCGATGACTTTTGCGGGGAAGGGGAGGAGCGAGATGGGGCGGAAGTTCTTGAGGTCTGAGGGGTCTGCGGTGGGTTTCTTCAGGAGGTCGCTGATCTCTGCTTGCTTCCAGCTCTCCGGGAAGGTGGCGGATGTGAAGGAGTTGTTGATGATGTCTCGAAGTTTGGGTGCGATGATGGAGTCGGCTTTGTTGAAGATGTGGTGTGGGCAGGGATCCGCTGGGGAGCCCGAGTGGATGGTGTTCATCGTGTGGGTGGTGTCTTCCGTGCTGATCGGGGTTCAGGCGCATAGGGTGGTGGTGGGGGGCGTGGGTTCAGCGGTGGGGTACGAGTTCTGAGCGCCGAAGCTCTCGTGTATGTCGACGATCTTACGGTGAAAAAAGGTGGCGAGAGAGTTGCAGACGTCTTGTGAAGGCGTGATGTCATTGTTGCTGGCGTTGAGGTTGGAGAGCTCTTTCACGATGTTGAAGAGTTTCTTGCTGTTATGGGTGTTGTTGTCAAGCCGTTCTCTGAAGGATGACCTTTTGGTGGTGCGGATCAGCTAGTGGTGTTTGCGGGTGGCGTTCTTGAGGGCTGTCATGTTTTCCGCTGACTGGTTATGGCGCCAGACTTTCTCGAGGTCACAGCAGGATTTCTTGGAGACTTTGAGATCGTTGGTGAACCACGCAGCTTTCTTGCTGTCGGGGTTGTTAGGAGGGTTTTTCAGTGGAGCAATGGCATCGGTGCAGTCGGTGATCCACTGTGTGAGGTTGCGGGCTCCTTCGTTGGGGTCCGTGGTGTTGGTGGGAAGGTTTTGGCTCAAGGAGGTGGTGAGTCGGTCGGTGGTGATCTTCGTGGTGAACTGCACTGAACTGGGTTCATCTTATTGTTGTGCAGGCTCGAATGACAATTGAATACTTCATTGGGAGAATTGAATTACCAGTTGATTGTTAACCATGCATATAATTCACTCTAAAAAGTGTAGCATGCATTCCAAGCTTTCAAGAAAAAACTAAAATGTACAGGTTTTAGAAACTATAAGCTGAACCTTTAGATCTAGGAGTTCAGGGGAAATATTAGTCTGAATGTAGCAAAGGGTGCAAGACCAACCAGAAGATCACAAATATACACTTATGGGGCAAGTATGGGAACCTGGGCTGATAAACGCAGAAGAAAGACAACGGTTCCCTTCAGGAGAGGTTTTAAGCCTAAACATCCTAGACAAAGTATTGTGATTTTGCAACAATAAACTCAAATTATACAATCTGATAGAGACTTCTAGCTGCATATTCTTTACCTTTGAATTTCCCAGGCATCAGGCTAAATCGGAAAACTTTTGCTGAGCAATACGCCTTGCGTGTGCCGTCAAATGACTTCATTCGGCTCCGCGTGAAGGTGTCCGTAGCGTAGGTTAGGGCGTTGCGGTGCCTATATAGGCGCCACCCAGGCGTGCGGACGTAATTCTTTTCTTTCCATGCCAGTTAAGCACCGATCCGGGAAGAGCTGCCCCTCTGTTGCTTTTTGACAGGTGTTTTCTTGATTTATGTCGATCTCTGAGATTCTTTCCACTTTGTGTGCGAGGAATGTCTTTGAGGAAGACCGGTGTCAAGCCGTGCGGTGCCTGCCACCGCATGATATCGGTAACCGATCCCCATCTCATTTGCCTTTGGTGTCTCGAATGCGACCACAACTCAAAGTTGTGCTCGAATTGCCGGGCCATGGCTCCGGAGGCCTTGAGGAGCGGACGATGAAGCGCCTCCTGGCCCGGCAGTCAACACTGTCGAGCAAGACTCCGCTGAGGTCCTGGTCCCGATCAGTGAAGAGGGGGTCGCAGGACCGCTCCCAGAGCCCTAAGTCCTCTTCCTCCCACTCGAGGTCTCCGGGACACTCGATGAAGAGGCATGTCTGTCGACGAGAGAGGTAATGAGCACCTACGCGCTAGGCACGGTTCTGCGGAGCCGGAGCGTGGGCCGACTTTGCGCCTCCCTCCCTTTCCAGGAGCCAGAGCGACCAACGCTAAAAAAAATTATTTTACATGGCCATGCGCCGCTTATTTGAGCGGGCCGAATCTGCTGGTGAGCCCTCGGGGCCCTGCAGAGTTGGAAGGTGCCCCATTGGGTTCAACGCCATCGGCTCCGGCCACGGTGGGGCCTCATGGATCCGGATCCAGGTTGACACTGGTTGTGCCAACGCGACCTCTGCCAGTGCCAGACCTGAAGTTGGTGCCTGCAGCGGCACCACCGGTGCCCATCGATGGCGCCAGCCCCATCCTCACCCCCAACGACACGGAGATAGAACGACATTGCTCAATGTCGATTCTAGTGCCCATTGAACCCAGGGGTTCAATGTTGTCGCCTGAGCATTTTGAAGATGTTCGGGGCACAGGAGAGGAATGGGAGAGGTCTGTGGACACTCTGGAACACCAGGAAGACTCGGCAGAGCCTTTGGACTGATATGGGGAACTTGCAGAAGCCAGTGGACTGGAAACTTCTCCAGATACTGGCATGCTCTCTCCACCAACAGTGTCTACGGAGGAGGGGTCATCCTATGCCATGGTGGTTAAAAAGACAGCTGAGTTCCTTGGACTAGAGCTGCCCTCAGTGCAGGTCAGGTCTAATCTCTTGAATGAAGTGTTTCAACCTGGGGCTTCCACTTCCAAAACCCCTTCTACCTTTAATGAAGCACTTACATACTTGCAGCTAGGCACATGGTCCAAGCCTTGCACAGGGGTCCTGTAAATAGGCCGATTGCACGCCGCCATCATTGTGCACCGGATGATCCAAAGTTCCTCAGCCAACATCCCAGCCCTGAAAGTTTGGTGGTGCAGGCCTCTTCTTCTCAAGGTGCGTTCTCTTTCACCCCTCAGGATAGGGAAGTCAAGAGGTTGGACTTTTTTGGTAAGATGTTGTTTTCTTCCTCCAGCCTGGCATTGCAGTCGGTGAATACTGCAGGCTTATTGGGCCATTTCTCCCACTCCCTTCGGGAGATGATTGCGCAAGTGCTGCCATAAGTCCCGGAAGATGCCCGGGCTGTGCTTTCTCAAGCAGTCAAGGATGGGAGAGATGCATCAAATCTCATCATACGATGTGGCCTAGATATGATGGGTTCACTGGGCAGAACGAATTTAACGAACATGACCTTGAGGCTCCACACTTGACTAAGAACAACTGGCTTCTCTGGCGATGTCCATTTCAATCTGATGGACATGCCCTTTCATGGAACCCGTCTTTTTGGGGGAAAGTCAGATTTTGCCCTTGCCAGGTTCAAGGACTCTCGAGCAACAGCCAGATCCTAGAGCCTCTCCTCCATTCCTCGTGGCCAGTCTTCCTTTCATGGCAACGGAAAGAGTTTCGAGCCACGTCAACGCTATCCCAGCCACCGTCCTGCAAAGACTGCTCAAGCTGTGCGAGGATGAGGATGTGGACTCAGTGCATGCCGATCCAGGATTGGAGGCCAGAAGTAGTCGGCCACAATGCCCCCAGCAGCCACAGGCTCCAAGCACTCCTAGGCTGACTCTGCTGGGATCACACTACTCCAGTTTGTGGGAAAATTGGTCATCATCCCTCCCTCTGTAGATCCAGAACATCGGACAAGTGGGTCTTGCAGTTCGTCCAGAAGGGCTATTCTCTTCCTTTCCTTTCTTTCTCACCTCCCATTCTGCCAAATCAGGAATGGCTGATGGAGGATCATCTAAAATTGCTCCAAGAGGAAGTTACAGCTGTCTCGGCCAAAGGAGCTATAGAAAGGGTCTGGGTTTCAGAAGAAGACAGTGGTTGTTATTCCAGCTTCTTTCTGATTCCAAAGAAGAACAAAGGATTGCGGCCCATTTTAGATCTTCGGACCGTCAATCTCTTCCTCAAGTAGGAGAAGTTCAAGATGCTAACTCTAGCTCTGGTCTTGTGTGTCTAGATCAGGAAGACTGGATTGTAGCGTTAGACCTGCAGGATGCAGATTTTCATATTCCCTTCCTGCCAGGCCACAGGCGCTTCTTGCGGTTCAAGGTAAGCTGCGAGCACTTTCAGTTTACGGTACTTCCCTTCAGCCTTACCACTGCCTCTCGGGCATTCACCAAGGTGATGGCGGTGGCTGCAGTTCATCTGCGCAGGTTAGGGGTGTCAGTCAGTCTTCCCCTACCTCGATGACTGGCTGTTGAAGGCGTCCTCGATCCAGGCAGTCATCTCCCACCCTTCAGACTATGGCGTACCTCCTGCATTCGTTGGTGTTTTCTATAAATGAGCTGAAGTCACACCTGATTCCCTTTCATTGGAGCATTTCTGGACACAGTGCAGCTTCGCGCCTACCCTCCCGAGCAGCGAGTGTAGGATATTCAGGTTATAATTCTGATATTTCAGTCTCTATCCTGGATTTCGGTGAGACTGACTCTGACGCTGTTGGGCCTCATGACCTCCTGCATCCTTTTGATAAAACAAGCCAGGTGGCGTAGACAGGCTCTGCTGTGGGACCTGAAGTTCCAGTGAGCACAGCATCAAGGAAATCTCACAGACTTTGTCCAGATCTCGGAAGGAACTGCAAGAGATCTGCAGTGGTGGTTGGTGAACCGTGATTGGTTCATCGGCAGACCCCTCTCCCTTCCTGAAACAGAACTCACAGTAGTGACAGATGCATCACTTCTGGGATGGGGCGACAATCTGGGAGAGGTGAGGATCAGGGGACACTGGTCTCCAGCAGAGTTGGGGCTCCACAACAATATGTTGGAGCTCCGAGTGATTCAATTGGCATTGAAGACATTTCTTCACTCTGTCAAAGGTGATACTGCAACAAGCAGGGCACGGTGGGGTTGTGGACGCTTTGTCGAGAGGTCCTGCGTCTCTGGACATGGCTGGAACAGCAGTGAATAACCCTGTTTGTTCTACACCAGGCAGGTTCTCTGAACGCCAGGGCAGACAAACTCAGCTGTCAATGTCTAGCGAATCCCAAATGGCGTCTCCAGTTAGTGGTAGTACAGGGTCTCTTTCAACAGTGGGGAGAACCTTGGTGAGATTTGTTCACCTCCGAAGAGAAAGCGCAGTGTCAACAGTACTGTGCGCTGGAGTTTCCAAGGCGGCTATCGCTTAGTGACGCTTTTCGTCGTGAGTGGAACACAGGCCTGCTATACACCTTTCTGCCCGTACCACTCCCACCCAGGGTTCTGAAGAAGATCAGGAACAATCTGGCCCAAGTCATCCTTGTGGGTCTGGACCAGGCAAGGAGAGTTTGATATTCAGAGCTTCTGATAATGAGCATCGATCCCCCGATCAGGCTGCCACTTGGAGAGGATCTTCTGCCGCAGCAGCAGGGGAGGGTCCTTCACCCAAATCTGCGCCTCCATGCGTGGAGATTGAGCGGCGGCAGTTGATAGCTTTTGACCTTCCTCCCGAAGTCTGTAATGTTATTTTGGCAGCCAGGCGGCCCTCCACTAAGACGTAATATGGATTCCGTGGCAGAAATTTGTATTATGCTGTACAGAAAGGTCTATTGAACCTCTTTCTGCTTTTCTTTCCACTGTCCCTTTGTTTATTCTGACTCTAAAGGGTTACCTTTCTGCTCTGTCTGCTTTTTTGTGGCTGCCAGGCCAGCCCTCTCTCTTCAAATCTCCTATCATACATAGATTTCTAAAAGGGCTGGCTCATTTGTTTCCACCCTTGCCCTTTGTTATGCCACAGTCGGACCTTAATTTGGTCTTCACCTACCGGATGTGTGCTCCCTTTGAGCCTTTACACAATTGTCTCCGCTGGCTGTTATCCATCAAAACAGCCTTCGTAATGGTGATTACATCGGCGCGGAGGGTGAGTGAGTTGCAGGCGTTATCTTGCTCTCCTCCTTATCTTATGTTCTTTCCGGACAAGGTGGTGCTTCGTACCCGGGCATCTTTTTTTTACCAAAAGTTGTGACCCTTTTCCATCTGGGTCAGTCCATCATGTTGCCCACCTTCTTTGCTCCCCCGCATCCTTCTAAGGAAGAGGCGCGTCTCCACCCGCTGTACCCAAAAAGAGCGTTTTTGTTCTACCTTGACCTCACAAAAGAGTTCTGGGTCGATGACACACTCTTTGTGGGGTACGTGGGAGCAAAGAAGGGAAAGGCAGTGCAGAAAAGGACAATTGTTGGTTGGGTCGTTCTCTGCATCAAAAGATCTGTTATGCCCTGGCAAAGAAGCAGCCCCCTGAGGGATTAATGGCCCATTCCACCAGGGGATAGGCTGCAACTATGGCCTTGGCTTGGGGTGTCCCAGTAAAAGACATCTGTCAAGCAGCAATGTGGGCGTCTTTGCACACGTTTGCAAAACACTACTGCCTGGACGGTCAGGTCCGCAGGGACAGGAACTTTGCACGTTAGGTCCTGCAGGACTTCCTAGTATAGGGTATTGGTCCGCTGCCCACCGCCGGGATGATGTAGCTTGGGTATCTAATTCAAAGGTAAGGAATCTGCAGCTAGAAGTCTCTATCAGATGAGCAAGTTACTTACCTTCGGTAACACATTATCTGGTAGAGACACTAGCTAGCTGCAGATTCCTTACAGCCCCACTCATACCTCCCCGCTTTGCGGACCAATATTTTAGAGCTAGGGTTACCCCCCCTTTCAGGCCTAGTTTTGCACTCAACTATGTCCGTTACTTTGTGGCTCTGTGCTTCTGGTGTGGGAAAAACTAAAAGTACTCAATTCCGCGCACCTGGGTGGTACCTGTATGGCACCGCAACGTCATAACTGACGCTACTGACGCCGACTACGTCATGCGGTGCCAAATGAAGTCACCCGAGGCATAGGCAAGGGGTATTGCTCAGCAAAGGTTTCTGGATCCAGCCTGACGCCTGGGAAATTCAAAGGTCAGGAATCTGCAGTTAGAAGTCAATGGTACAGAATCTGCAGCTAGATTTTCTCTACCGGATTATGTGTACCGAAGGAAAGTAACTTGTTTATTGATTTTATTCACTGTATAAAGTTCTTTTTAACATATTGTGTCACATTACAAGTGCTCCAAAAATGATGCAGTGCTGGTAAATAGTTGCATTTGTGAAAGGTTGTATGTTGGTGCTGCACATAAAATATGTATACAACATATATTGAGTATTAAGTACTTCTTCACGTCAGGTCTCCGGCAATAAAGTGCCAGTAAGCCCTAGCCTCTGACATACAGTGCTTGTTAACTTTTGGCTGTAGCATAAAGTGCTTGTCAGCCGTTGCCTTTGGCTTAAAGTGTTTGTTAGCCCTGACCCCGGGTGTAAAGTATTAGCAGGCCTGCCTTTGTGTGTAAAGTACTGATTAGCCCTGAACCTCTGATAAGAAGTGCTGGTTTACTTGTGGCTTCTGGTATGAAGTGCTTGTCAACCCATTAATTATAAAATGGGGCAACCCTATGTCCCTCAGAACCTGGGTATAAATGATAACTCCTACACTGTTTTCTGTAGGGTCATTCAATTGCTTATTCTCAATGACAAGGAATCAGAATCAATCGCTTAAGAATGTTATGAAGTAGAGGGATAAGTCAAAGCACACCAAACAAAATAAATACTTTATATGTATTATATTTTATATATTATTTAAAAGTGCAGGCGAGCCTTGTCCTCGCCCTTAAAGTGGTTGTCTTATTTAAATGGACAACGTGACAAAATAAAGCCGCACTCTGCTGACTCCTTGGCGACCTGCTTCAGTCCTCCCTCTGGCCTGTGAGCCTCCTTTCCGGCCCCGGCCCTCCTGGCTCCTGCTTATCAGGGAGCTGTTTACGGAGAAGACCTATCTGGGAGTGGCAGCTGCTCTCGCTGGAGTTTCCTGACAGGGGTTGGTTTCCCTCCTGTCATCTAAAGTTCACGGATAACACTTCACTGAGTCTTTTCTGTTTCCAATTGAAGGGGTTCTACAGCGGCTGCTTGGACGGTAAGTCTCCATGTACTTGTTGAGCGTCGGTGTCTGTCTCCCCGGAAGTGCAGTATCCCCCTCGAAAGAGCTCTTGGGAACCATCAGGCTTGGCCTGCTTTCTTACCACAGAGGGCAGTGGAGATCTGCGGACACAGATAATATCATCTGCATTGTCGACGCCACATACTGAATTCTTTGATGGTGCCTTAAATATTAGGTCTTGTGAATACTTACTTAAATTCCCTGTATGTATTAGTTACAGAAGAGTGAAAGGTTTTGTCGGAAGCAGGGAAGGCAGCTGTGAGCTTAGGTCACAGGCGAGTTTGTGCAGCGTGCACTCTGCCAACTGAGCTAACCCATAGGGGCACAGGCCATCTTGTCTTACCCGGCATTTCTCCCACATGTAAATAAGTGTAAAGCAAAGCCACCAGGCAGAGGTAAAGGCGAAGCTAGAGGGACCCAAAGCCGAAATGCTTCATGCCAAAGAGTTTGAAACAAAGGCCATGACTGTAGTTAACAGAAATATAATTGTTTTCAGCGTGGCTCAGCCAAGCAGAAGAGAGCCAAGCCAGACCTTAAACAAGCACTGGCAAGGCCACTAGGTCTGGTGCTGACTGCCCGCCTTTGTCGATACTTGTTTTGTATTGTCGTGGTTTTTGCAAAACTTTATTGGTTAAAAGGAAAAGTATGTATTTGGTTTCAAAAATTGCTCATAGCCATCGTAGTCCCTGGCAGTAAGTGAGCTGCTGTGTGTGGATGTGCTCCTTGTGGAAGGGCAGAATGCCGTCACTCACAGTGAATTGTCCCAACGGCTGAAGAGCCCTGCCCTGCGTGCTGTTGCGGGTAGAAGAAAAATATGAATGATACAATAACAGACCAAAGGAAGAGGAGGGCTGGCTGCAAGCCGCGGTAAGTCCCTATAAGTCTACTATATGGATAATATTAGTGAAATCAAAAGGTCCAGGCATAAAAAAGGACTTCCTTTTGGTTGCAGGATAAAGTAGGGCGCAGTCTGGTAACACCACTGAACCTGGGGACAGTGCAGAGAATGCAGATGAAGGCAGGATTAGAATCAGGAGACTGGAATGCGGTACGATGGGTTGCAAGAGGACTCTCCCAATCTGCTGAATAATCCAAATTGAAGACCAGTTTGAGTAATCCTGCAAAGGGGTCACAGAGGCGACTCTCCGGTCCTCACAACAAGCCTTCAAGACTCCACATACTGAGTGGATTTGACTCAAGGCTCATTTGTTCGTTTTACAGAATAGTTTTCTTCCATAAATTGATCAAAGGGACAACTGGCACAGGATCCACCCAAGAGCGATCGGACGGGCTCCTTCATCTAGACTGCAAGCTCTGGCACTGTGCGTCAAGCATTGCCAGCTTAAAATGGATTTGAACCTTCCCCTTTGTAAATTCAGCTGATGCTAAGTTTTACAACACTTAAATATCAAGTTTGACTACACTTTTTATTGGTGTGTTCCATGACCATTTATTGCTTGGTTATGTTGTGCTTTTTCTTTTCTGCTGAAAAACATCCTATAAGGTGTTACGATAAACCTTGAACCTGAAATACCGTCGGGCAGGTTAAGCCAGAGATCTTCCTACAATAGATGATCATTGAAGTAGTGAGAGAAGGCATGGCATATCCGTCCGCAACAGAGTTATAGTAGCACATTGCATTATAAACCCAGCAGGTCATTTATTTGCGGATGGCCAAACTTAACCTGCCAGGATACTTGAAATGACTAGTTTAGTAGTAACAGCACCTAATATTTAAGCACCAACGAGTAATAATATATCTTGCTGTAAACTGTAGAAGATGTAACCAGCACAGTTAACGCATGAGAGGTCATATCCGCCAGACTACCTACAATTTCACTGTGACAGGTTGTTGTGTGAGCTGACTGTCCCATTTTCTTCTCCTCCGATCATCTCTGCGGTGGCAGGCTCCCTTTCCATGCTTGTGATCTTGTGACTAAAATGGAGGCCGTCCATTTGTGGTTAGTCAGTAGAGTTACACTGGCCAGATGATTCTGTGGGCCTTTGATGCTTTGTGTGTTTTGGGTTTCCGAACGAGAGGGATACTGCACGACCAACCACGCTAGCTTTTGCTTGTCTGTCAGTCTACCCTCAGTGGTAGATCTTTACTGTGAGGCTTCAGTCTGCGCTTTTCACTTTGCTGGCCTCTGGAGCTTGCCAGATAGGCATTGTTGTGAAATGCCTGGTTCATTCGCACAACTCCTCGCGCACACTTACCCTCTATCGCACCACTCCATGCACACCCTAACCCACATCTGTACATACGCACCTCACCAACACCTCCTAGGCCTTCATACATCCAACCCCTTAACGATGCACTTCCAAATAGGTGCCTGGATCCCAAATGTCAATGGGAGTGCTTCGCAAACTCTTGCACGTGCTAACCCTTATCCACTCCACTCCCTGTTCACGCTCTCTATCTTCCATACATTTCCCTGCACACCCTCATCCTCACTGACTCTCTGCACATCCTCAAATGCACCAATCCTCCTGCACTCTAACCCTCACTCACAGCAAACCGTGAAGGGAGGTACGCATGCGTCCTTTCTATTTGCTCATGTGCTATTTCCTTTGGTAACCATGCGTGCCTTCCTTCCTAAAATATAGGACTACTTGTGCCCCAACCCCCTTCCTAACAGGGTTCAAATACACTGCCAAAATCGTCAGGCTGGATAAGAGATACAGCTGTTAGCTGGCCCTAAGATTTGTGTGCGTTTTTTGGACACAGGGTTATTGTGGGTTTGGTACCAAAGCTTTGCAAGTAAAGAATGCTATTTTGAGGTGGAAAGTCAAATAAATGACATTTGGCATTCTTTGCTGGCCGCAAGCAGCCTTCCCTGCCATGAGGTAATATTGTTTTACACCAGGTCATCGGTGTAGCAGAGTTATAGGTAAAAGAAAGAATGACATTATTACGTTTCTTGTAACATCCTAAAAACAAGCATTGTCATAGCCAATAGTTTTGACCATGGCAAGTGTACACTTTTGGTTTATTTATTTTCCAAATCTATACATTCAATATGCAAAAAAAATCTAGCAAACATTTACAAGTATATTAAAAAAAAAAGGAGGAACTCAACAGCCGGGGGTCACCAGTCGTGTCACAGAAGTGCACTTTTTTCAAGTGGATTTGCACAGGTGCTCAGGATAAATGCATTACTTATAGTGCAAGAGATCCAATGGCTGAAATAGGCTGATCCCTCCTCCCAAGCTATACTGGATGGAAGGCAAATATAAATCGCACTTTATCTAACCAGCTGAAGAAGAGGACTGACCAAAACCCCTGTATGTGCCTACATGGGTATACACGTTTAGGAACGTACTGGAAAACATGAGGCTAGCGAGACAGCTGAAGATTGCTGTAGGCCAGACCTATTAAACTCCCTGTACATATGATTGCAGTGTTGCAATCTAATAGCCCCTGGTTTTGGAATTCATTCAGTAGTGGATTCTTCTAGCCCTGGATGGAACACAGAACCTTCGCATGGGAGACACCCATTTCCTCATCTCTATAGGTTTTTTTAAAGTGTCTCACGAGCCCTTGTGGAACCAATCAACCTCCATAATTTTTCTTTATTCTACTTGCATCATCTTTGGTTCTGATATCAATAAAGATACCCGCACAACATTATCATTTACAGTGACTTTTTTCCTTTCTCCCTAGTGCCAACTCCTGCTCCAGTGTCCCTGCTGTGCAGGTCGGTGTGTTGCCATCTCATAACTGTGGTCTCTATCTGTGCTCTGCCTTAACGCTTGTTGCTAACAACATGTGTCTCTGGGTACCAGAGTGCTGACGGTGTCTCTGGGTACCAGAGCGTTGTCGGATATCTTGCTGAGTCCACCTTATAAACGTTAACACTGAATTGGAGGGTCAGTGTTTCTTTTATATTGATTCCAAAGGCCTTCACACAAATGAAAAACACCCATGCATCTCACACCCTCGCAACTTGGGGTCCTAGAGATGTCCAAGTAACACTTTGGTACCAGGAGGCGCATCCTCACAAAAGTACAACACTGTGCTGTTAGCGACAACTCTTAAGGGAGACCACCGATAGACCCCGTTTTTGAGGCCGAATCACACCGCTCTACGCAGTAGTTGCAGTGGAGGGAGAAGGCAACAACAGAGTAAGAAAACAGTTACTGTCAGTGATTGTTGTGCATGTATTGCAGCATTTATGTAGCGATTTATACCTCACTGAGGAGCACCAAAGTGCATTGAAACTGATTGCATGCCACACCGTGTGCAATAAGTGCTTGCCGGAGGGTTGTATTTGCAGTAATCCTATGTGGAAAGTGTTTTGGTTTCACGCATGAGTGACCAGAGAGGTGCTTTTATCTTGTCGTGGAGAAGAGGTGTGAGTTAGGCGTGCACATTATTAATGTTATTAGTTGCCAGCCGTAATTTGCAGGTTCCATGTTATGTTTCTCAGTTTTCATTATGCTCTCAGTGTCCATGTATTCATAGTAAATGTTTAATTTGGGAGGTGGTGGGCACCAGCACTCATTTTTGGGGGGTCTGGGCTTATTTTTCATCATCAGACTTTGACCCAGACCAAAAGAGAGAAAAGCAGAAAGCAAAGAAAGGAGGAGGAAGAGAAAGGGATGAAAATAGTGACAAAAGGAGTAAAGCAAGGAAGAAACAAAACCTGTTCGAGGGAGATGGACCAGAAGCGAAGGGGGGTGGAAGAAAGGCGTGAGCAGAATCAAGACTCGGCTGCCTTGTTATTCCTCATCCCTGGTGTTCCACAACCCTGGCATGGAGCAGACTCAGCCGTAGGCTTCTAAGAAAGACTTTGCGAAGGCTGCGGAACTTGTATTATTATTAATATTATTGTTATTACTAATTATCATTACTGCAAATGAAACATGGGATATTAGTACCTATGCTGATAAATAAAGGTGGAGTAGTCACCAATTATGAAGACTGAATGGTTCCACAATGGTTTGTGAGGAACCCAGGTTTTTAAAACCACAGTATGTTTTGTTGTCTACATGGGGGAAACCCCCTTTCTTTCCCCCTGAGGCTCCTTGTAGTTCAGAGTACATGGGGGAAGAGTCTGAAAATGAGCAGGTGTGCAATCTGTGAGCCGATTTGGGATTAGTGGATTCCATGACCTGGATTATACAAGGGATCCCCACAAGCAGGGGGGCTATTAAATTGTATTAGTTACCATAAATATACAGGGAGTTGATATTTCAAAAATAGTGAAGCTAGCTGCCTATTTAAAATATCCTCGCTATACTTCCTTGTGTATGATGTTTTACATTGCTTGTTTCTTGGTATACAGGCCAGTGAGGAACAGGCAACACACACTAGAAGCTTTTGGTGCAAAAAGTGTAATTTTCATATTAAATCCATCCAGAGTGTCTCACCCCACTCCCCTTCCAGAAGGGATTGAAAGCCTTTCAGATTGTTATTGTAAAAACACACACCGCTCACGTCACTTCTAATTACTTTGAAGGCTGGTTGTGTAATTGTCGCCGCGGATATTGCACAGTTCCTTGCAGTGTAATTACATGTTTCACAAGCAACGGCCTGCCGCCACCACCCCCACATTTCTGTTCCAGAAGGAACATCCTTTCTGCTCTTCTGATACAACTCCCACAACCTGCAAGGAAGACTCAGAACATAGAGACTTCTACATAGTGAAACTGTACTGAAACAAGGATTGTCAAAGTCAGTAGGTCTCACTTATGAGAGGTATTGGCTTCGGCAATATTTTACTGTCTAGCAGCTCAGATGCATTGCAGTGTGACTAAAACTAGCCAAAATTAAAACTGCTGTGATGGAACTAGGGCTAATGTCTGTTTTGGGGATGCATCATAGTCCTTTTTCATTTTTTTTTAGGTATGCTGCACAGCAGCCACACTGCCATACAGCAGCAAGACCTAAAAATAGGGGGAAACAACCAGTTTGTAGAGTAACAGACTGACCTATTTGCTTCCAGCTCTCTGTTGGAATTTGGCACATGGGGTGAGTAAATTGGGGTAGATATTGTCCATCACCTAACTCACAGACCACAGAAGCAAGTGAGGGTGGCCAAAGATCTGCTTGGCCAGTTCAGCCTCCGTTGGGTGGCCTGTACAATTGAGCCCTTTGTCCGCCTTTGACTGAGACCATAATTACTAGTAAGAATAGTTGGCTGACGTCTGTGCTTTGGAGCTGTAGACTTTGCTTCTCCAAGACAGGCAGCAAAGTAATAGAAGGCAACAGGGCAGTTCGAGGGCAAGCATGCCTGCCCATGCACTCAAAACACAACTACACTGTTGAGTTATAGTGTGTAACATATCTACACAAATATTTTTTGGGGGAAAATCATCTAAACGCTTTACATAGCAGTGCAGAAGGCAAAAAAACATTTTTTCACAGGTTATCTTGAAATGAAGGCATCTTAGAGCATTTGTTTTTGTATATGATCTGTGCCTCTGGGAGTTCAAGGTGATTGCAAGTTGACAATGGCTGAGTAGAATTTGCCCTACCCTAGAAAAGCCCCTTCCTCCTAGGAGAGTCACTTAGCCGTTTTCATAGTCAGAGGATGCACTAATAATTGCATCTTTAGATCAGTCTGGTTAAGTCGCCGAAAGAAGGTCCAGATCACCTTGCCTGCCGCTCAGATGGCTCTCCCTCCTCAGATGTGATTGTAACTCTATAAAAACTAGTAGCTGGACCTCATCACCTGTGGCTCACACCTAAGGAATACCCTGACACTAAGTCCTAGCGTTCAAGGGAACTAATTTTAGCAGTGCCTCTCTTAAGAGGTTAAAAAATAGGTATTCATTGCTCCCTGAAAACTTTTATACGCCGTCCTTTTTACGCCAAGCTTTGACAAGCCCCGTTTTTTTGCTGTCTCAAGAGCATATTTCCCCTTTACCATTCCTCTGTTTATCCGCCCACTCTACTTGTGCTACACCGCTCTGGGGCGTATCTGTAATTGTTTATCGCTACATCAAATATTATTATGTTAAACTAGCACCCCATAGAATGTACTACAGTGAACCACCACTACAATGATTGCTTCTGTTTTTAATTAGCTACAATATCTACCTTAATGTCACTGCTACCCATTAATTCAGTGCCAACTCTACCCCCTATCCCAAATCAACCTAAGCACAGCCTTAGCGCTAAAAGTTTTCCTGTCCTGAGCCAAACATATTAGCTAAACCTAAACCTTGTTCTAAGCCTATCCATAGCCCTAGTATAAAGTCTAAACATAGCAATACCACTCATCCCGCACCGAAGCCAAACCATACACCTTAACCTGGACCTAAATATAACCCTAAACCTTACTTTAAGCCTACTACTAAGTTTAACCCCAAGTCTAGCCATAGCCTTAGCACTAAGTTTAAACCGTGCCTTAAGCCTATCCGTAGCCCCAACACTAAGCCTTATGGTAAACCTAAGCCTGGCAGATGACACCTTATCTAAATCCTACTCTTAACCCTAACCATGTAAGTTCGTAGATGTAGCAGTATAGAACATAACATTAGCCTGTGTAGCAATATTTGGTGACGTTAAGGCTTCTGAGTTTACGTCGGCGTAGTAAGTTTGATAAGGTTGGTGCACCTGCTGTTTTTAAGTCTTGCGTAACATAGCATTCCAGTGCTTATTGGTCCCTTGCGTTACTATTTCTGGCCCAGAGCAGCAGCCGAACTCCTTGTTACTCTAGGCCACAGGTACAGAGGGTGTGAGCGCAGAGGCTGCAGTGTGGGGGACAGGTCACAAGTGCACTGTGCCTAAGCTTGTGGCTTTTCCCAGGCATCCGGTTTAGGATGGGGAGACAGGGCCCAAAGTGCACTTGGAGTGCGCCTCTGGAGGTGCACCGGGACTTCAGGTAATCTCTCTGTGAGGCTCAGGTGGAGACACTAGGCTTTAGGGACACTAGGTATGCACTAGGGCTGGGCGTAGTTTGCGAAGTAGCGCTTTGCGAAGCTACGCAAAGTGCACTTTGCAGTACGTGAGCTACACGTAGCACTACGCGAACTGCGTAGTAGCATGTTCGCACTGTGCAAGATGCTGTTTTCAATGATTGCATAGTGCGGACAAGCATCCGGCACTGTGCAGTCATTGAAAACGGCATCTTGCACAGTGCGAGCTGTAGTTTTCTGCTGCTCAAGGAGATTTTTACTCGAGCGGCAGCTTTCTCAACGCGGACTGGTAGTTTCTCATCGCGAGCGGTCGAGAGGATACGCGACCACTCGCAATGAGAAACCAGACCTCCCCGCGTTGAGACTCTAGCAGGGAGGTTTATTTTCCACGCTCGCGATCGGCAATTGGATGTTGCTGATGGCGAACGAGGAAAAAGTCTTGCCAAGATGTCATTTTGCTTGCTCGCAGTCGCCAACTTGACGTTGAGGACCGCGAGCAAGCAAAAAATGACCGCTGCACTACACTACGCTATGCGTTTTCGCACTGTGCTACGTGCAGTTCGCAAAGTTGCACACACTTCGCAAACTACGCGAGCGTAGCGTAGTGCTTTGCCCAGGCCTAGTATGCACCTCTGGTTGAGACTCTTTCCCTCTGGTTCACTGGGTGAGCTTTGTATGAGTGGAAGCTCCCACATACACTTTTGTATGTGCCTGTTGGTAAAGGGTGGGGACAAGGCCACAGGTAAATCACATAAAAGTCTGGGGATGGGCTGGCTGGGAGGTGGGAGGGGTGTACAGGCCTGTCTTTGAAGTACTCTGAGACCTGCACAATGCTCTTTTGTTGCACAACTGAGGCTTAGTCAAACCCTAGGGTTGGGTATTTCACAAAGGTTCGGCTTCCCGGCTATTAACAGAGCTGCATGTGAAGAAACAGCACAACAGCGTACAGCCAGGCGCTCGACGACACTGAAGCATGAACAAAACCAAGCACAGCAGTGTTCCAGGCACCTAACCATACACCAGACTTACTTTGGATTCGGCAGAAGAACTGGCACTGGAAAGGGCATCTGGGCACGCCGTCGAAGACAAGGCACTGGAGCAGGTATGGTGCCCAGTACTGAACCATGCGGCGACTGCGCCTCATAGACACCTTTCATAGCGATATTTTCTGCATCCAGTGGATGGTGCCACCCACTTATGCAGCTTGAGTGAGGGAGTGAAGAGAAGACGGGGGTACGCTCGTGTCATGTCTTCTGAACATTTTAAGAATGACGATCAGTTCCCATATTACTGTGTGGCCTTCCTTTTATGTGGCAGTGCAGGAATGTTCACCTTGTTGTAGTATCTGAAAGGGCCAAGCGGCTCCCGGACCCATCATTAGAGCGCTTAAAATATGAAGTTCCTGATTTAGAGATTGCGGACGGGTGCTCTGTCATAAACTAGACGGATGTCGAACCCCATCACGTTTGTGACAGAGCAATCTCTAAAGCATGCCCGAATTCTTTTAAGCTGGTGGCTGGATGGTGAAGGGGGTTGGTGGAGTGATACCCCGCCAGCCACTGTCGCTGGATGGGCAGAAGAGTTGGGCATAGGAATGCTGAATCTGTCTTCGCTAGGGTTGGGTTTAAAGGGGACTGGCACATGGATAACGGGTGGATTAGGAAGAGTGCTTGAGAGCCTTCGAACCTTAAGCCCCGGATGTGCTCAGTGGAGTGGCTCAGAGTTGCTGCTAAGCCTGTCACTTCTTGGGCTGCACTGGCTGGAAATTAGCACAGGGATATAGAGCCTGTCACCAGTATGGTGGATCACTGGGGTTGGGGATAGGAATGCAGAACCAATCACTTTTGGTGACAGGGTGCTGCTGGGACCGGCGTGGCGATGGCAAACCGGTCACTTCTAGCACTGGCTTGACCCTCGATTGGCACAGCAATGCAGAGCTTGTGCCCTCCAGGGCTGGATTACGCAAGGTTATCACAAGGATACAGACCCTTTCTCTAACAGGCCTAGGTTGCCTCAAACTAAATGCATTGCCTGCCACTAATTGGAATGGGTGAACAGATCCAGTTCAAATGTCTCGAGCCCTGCATGTTACATGTATGTATTATAGGGGGCACACACCAGTGAAGGGAACTTTTGAATGTACATAACCTGGAGCCCAGACTCCCTCTCATTAAGGCGGTGACCCTTGGACGCGTAATATAATATTGGTGGCATGGGAGGGGGCAGTGTAGATTTTATCCAGAAAGTTTACAAACGTAGCACTTCGCAAAGACTGCAGGAATTTTACTTAAGAAACTTTTTTAGCGAGCGAATTCGCCCACAAATACTTTATTTGCCAATATTGTTTTGCCGCAGATTCTATTTTTATTGAGATTTATTTTTCACGGTGTTTCACTCTATAATGTTAACCTTTGCATTCAAGTTTTGGGGAAAAAACTTAGCGAATTTTAGAGAGGAAACCCTTTCCCCTGTTAACACGGGGCTCTCTCACAGGGGCGTGATCAATGTAATTAAGGGCGGTGCTTAAAAACACGTAAACTAAAGATCCGTGCTTAGCATAGTGTGTCGCCCGTTTGATATTTTGCTGTTTCTGTCATTGCATCCAGATATATAATACAAGAAGTAACATCACACCTACAACTAGCACGCGCACATCGATGTGTCTGCTGTCACTGCAGTTCTGAAAAAAAGAGACCGTCTGTGCCAGGGCACAAAACGGAGCCCGATAGAGACCCGTTTCGAGTTCTGCCGGTGCTCAGCACCGGTAAGAGACCCGGCCCACTTAAAGCCCTGGAAAGGAGGTCTGAGTCACCATTTCATGGCCTGTCTGTCATCTGTGGCGCTCCTGGCAGCAATTTAAGCTGCCACGCGGTGATGGCACTTATAGCACCCCCTTAGAAGACTATTAAGAAACCTAGATTTGACCATGTTAGAAATGTTAAAATGTCTGATTTGAGTGCCACGTCAACTTTGGCCCTACCCGGGACCAGTCTGCGTCGCTTATTGTCAAGGAAGCAGTTGTGATGTCAGGTTCGATGGAACTTGGGATGTAGGATGAAGCAGCCCCATGGAAACTGGAACCTCATAGCGACAGCAGAGCCAGGGAGAGACGGTGAACCCGAGAGAGACGTTGAACCCCGAGAAGAGAGATGTGAAGCCACAGCGAGACACTGAGCCCCTATTTCAACATCTTTGTGCACTCGACGGAAGTGAGTGAGTATATCAACTCCCGGCCACCTGCAGCCCCTGGCTGGCACAACAAGGGATTCCAACGGAATTTTCAGAAATAGGAACCAACCCCACCTAGGCAATCCTCCCTTGGTGTATCTCTCTTTCTGCTACCCCGTACTACACCCAGAAGTAGAAAGAGCCATTGACAAACCTACGTCCCAGGGCAGGGGCCACAAAAAGGCTGCAGTCATGCAGGAAGCGAGGCCTGTGGGAATTACTGTGGTTACGATTTCCTATGCTTGCATTGTGGATGGTGCAGCCTGCTGGTCACGATTTCCGTTGCTTGCATTGTGGATAGTGTTTATTTCGGGATTATTTTAGATCTAATTTATATAGTTCCCGTAGTGTTTATTTGAAAGTACACACTAGACATCGACTGCCGAATGCTTGATGCGGCACTTCTGTAACAGAGACCTTGTGGGTCATTCTGTAAACGCTTCCCTCCCGCAACAGTCCTTAAGTAAAGGATGCAGCTACTTTTTGTAACTTTTTTTACTTGCTGCTTCTAAGGTGAGCGGGCTTAGATAGAGCTTTCAAAGTGTCCAAATCCGTTTGTTTACTGTCGCAGGTCAGGTAACTGCTTTGCGTACTTTGTGCCCCCTGCTTGTGATGTTATAAGCAGGGCAGACTTTAGTGTAACATGATCCGTCGTTGCTGAACCCTCGTTGGTATCAGCGGACTGCGGGAGAAATAACTCAATTAAAGCACCCTCCGTGACGTAACAAAGCTGCATTCTGGCTCTGACGTCACACAAAAGTCAACCGTGAAGTAGCATCTGAAGCGGGACTTGAGTCATTTGAAAAAGCTCTCTGACCCTTCTGTTAGATTTGGCAAATATTGTGAAGGTGTCTGTTTGTGGGTGGACGAGATCTTTGAAGGGCAGAGCCGTGAAAACCCTTCCATAGTCAGTGTAATTACAAGAACTTGGCAGGACGGAGACATATGGCCCTATAAAGTGAGGATTTCGGTTTATGAAGTATGCTTTTGACTATTGTGAATAATGTTGTTTTTTTTTTAGACAAGTTTGTTATTGTGAAAAGGCGTGTTGGGTTATTTAACTGTTATGACTGCCCTTTTATCTGTAAATTTTGGGGAATACTGAAGTTGGGATGCCTTTGGGAGCTAGGTGGCTCGGCCAGCAATACAAGTGTTTTTTCTTTGACCTCTTTATATGTTGCACCGTCTACAAATGTAGCGAGTCTGCCTTTCTGCTGAGCTCATTGAGGAAGCTTTCATTGAAAAAATAGTAAAGCGACCATTTTGTGTATCTGCAACCGAACTATCCCTCCTCACTCAAGGTATCATGTAAGCTGCATATATGTTGATAACTCGTATACTGCGTAGATTGTTACATCCGCTCTTTGCTTTTACCAATTAGGAGCCCAGCACCCGTTTTGACTACATGTTGTTCAGGTGACTCCTTTCTTGAGTGAATAAAACTGCAGCCATTTTGAGTAGCTGCAGTCCAAGCCACCCCTTGATCCTTCTCTTGCCTTGTAAGCTGCAGTTATGCTGTATGTATGCTGCTCTGATTGCGACGTTTTGCTTTCTTTGTTTGCTTTGCCCACTGTATGTCAATCCTTCTCCAACGCTTTCAGTGATTAACACATTCTCATGGTCTGCATGTCTCTTCTACAGAGGGAAAACCGGCGACTGCAGGAGGCCAGCATGCGTCTCGAGCAGGAGAACGACGACCTGGCTCATGAACTGGTCACCAGCAAAATCGCTCTGCGCAATGACCTGGACCAGGTAAGACATTTGCAATAGGGTATGCAATAGGGTATGTGGGGAGTGGGTCAGGGTGGAGGCTAGGTGGCAGGGCATTTGAATATGCAGAAACCTAACTTAAAATGCATCAATACATACATGAAGTTGAGGTTCCAGACTCTGAAGTGTACCTCCATGAGGCGCAATAAGGTTAGTTCACATTTATGAGGTGATCGTATTGCTAAAATAAAGTGGTATTGAGTTAGATTCCGAATCAAACAGCTACTCATGATCCAGATCTTGGCCGAGCACAGTAATCGTCCTGCTTGTGTCCTGGTAGATTGTGCCAACACTATGCAAACTAGGGTGGTGCCAGTACACATTCACTGTGTGTGTCACCATAGCCTGCAGGTGGGATGTGCATCCAAATGCCTCCATTAGCAGATCGTATGCAAGGTGTGTCATTGGCCTGGAGCAGTTGGAGCTCATTCCGAGCATAGCTAGAGCATAATACCTTTCTCATCAGGGGAACCAAGCTGTTCTCAAATGTCACTTCACAAGTTGCTCAGCAATACACTGAGATCTGAAAGGGTGTTCTTTTCTGTAAACTTAGTTCAGACCAGTGTGTATGTAGGTCTCCGCCTGCTCTATGACAATGTCACGTAAATCTATCACTGTTTCTAAGTCCAATCCTAAATAAAGCACACTATGCAGACTGAATTTTGTGGCACATAGTAATAAGTGTATTGTGCTATCCACCAGAACCCATTTTCTTAACCTTAGAATAGCGAAAGATTGAGGTAAAAGTTGCAAGGATTGAATGAAACATGTGCCTTCCACGTTGCATGAAGCCGTTTGAGGTGGACACACTAGTCCTCAACTCTATTTTACCACAGTTTTATCTTGTGGATTGGCCGGAAGATGTTTTAATTATGCCAGCGAACTGCCTAAACTTTTTGTTGTGGTAAATTCATGAATTTTCTCGAAATTATACATTAGGCCATTTCGCTTTGTGGTCTTTTTAACTCAAGCATGCACTTCTTGTCAGCATGTTTGAGATACCAAAGGAAGACTAGTTTGAGCAGAAAAGAGAGCAGTGGAAGGGGTGGCCAGAGCTGCTGACTCCGGAGCGCGGGGCTCACGGTTCGACCCCAGCGCCGGCCTCAGCTCACCACCATGGGATTCTGGGTAATAGTTAACTTAATCTGCCCGATGGCCCACAGCGCCTTCAAACCCTTATGGGTGATATGTTCGCACTTTACAAATATGAATTATTATTATTATTATTAAAATGTCTCACCAGGAGATATTTTGTATGTAAACCACTCTACTGCTGATATCGTGCAATACTTTTAAACAAGAAGTGCGTGGTAGGGTAAAAATAATGTGACAAGAAATACAGCCTAATATTTTGCTACAAAAGTATGATTTAACCAAATTTTCATTGAATTTAATTACGTTTCATGAGAAAAAATATGCAAATTCAACAAGTTTTTTTGGGACCTGTAGGTAACAGAACGATTTCCGCAACAAAAACCATTAACCAACGAGCAATCATAACACCAAAATCAGTTACTTATGATCTGAAGCAGGCATATTAATACTCGTGTACTATTTTATCATGCTTCAAACCTGAGACCAGAGATGGCACGCAAATCTCTCCAGTAGGTTCATTAATCATCAGTGTTAACTTACCACTATTACACAATGAAACCTGTTGGCTACATATAGATCTCTGCAACATGCGACTTAACTGCGGTGTTTTCACTGGGCAAGTTCTGTAGGTGCTTTTCAGTGGAAATAAAAAAGTGGTGTTAAGACTGATCCTAATACTATCACAATTGTCCATATTCCGGCTGGCATGTAGACCAACAACCAAGAACCTCCCCCTCTTTTTGTCTTAAGCAAGTTTGTGTACTGCGTCCCAGCTGTAGTTCAGGGCCTTTAATACTGTTTCCACAGTTCACTTTCAGGTGTTATTTTGCCTCATCTCAGATTTTATCTAAGCCAGCTTTCCTGTGTCACACATAGTCCTTACGTTCCAGAATGCTTTGCTGGTCTTGCATTTGGCCCTCAGAACTTCTGTCCGTAGTTTCCTTGTGGCTTTGACTATTGTCAATCATGAATATCTCCTACAGAGACTCTGGAAGTCCCTTGTGCTCAGAAGATTTAATGGTTCTTGCTGCTGTTTCCGTAACAAATGCTTTTTTTTAATGGGACAAGGTTGTTCGGTTTGGCCCAACCCAAAAAGTGGAGGACCCATGGATCACTGCTCATCTATCCTCTACCCTTTGACCTATCTACCTTGGAGACTAAGCTTGCACCAGCATAGCTTTACAGGTCACTGAGACATGGAAGCAGCTCGACCACTTAAAGGTGGCAATCCTCTGAGGGCAGGTGCCTAATAGGCTCTTGTCTTCTGTTCCTCACTCCCATATAAAAAATATATAATCTAACAATACTTGAGTGACAGGTTTGGAGGTGAGACCTAGCTGACACAGGGAGGTATGAGGAGACATGTGAGGAAGAGAAGAATCAACCAGAGGACCAAGACCACTTGCAGGATCAGGACGACCGGGATGGTCAGGGAACCAGGAAGAGTGACATCAAGAGGACTAGGAGAAGCAAGACCATAGTGAGCGAGTACCAAAATAATGCATAGGCTCACTGCCGTTGGTTGTGCTCCTCGTCTCCCCTCCTCCCTCCACCACTAATAACTCCTCTCCCTTTAGGCTACTCCCAATTTGTGGGACCACAGATCAAACATTTTCCACTTCCAGCATTCGTTGGTCACCACTTAGACGAATGTGCTCAAAATGTTTAATTGAATGTTTTTGTGATGCCACCAAGATAGGATGATTAAACAGTGCAGCCTGTTTATTTTGAAATGATGCAGTGCTTGTTGACTCAACGCCACCTGGTAACTGCGTGCAGTGCTGCATTCCAGTCTCATGTTAAAATATCTAACTTCTGAGTATTATAAGTGTTGGAGCTGGTTATTTGAACAGGATCTTTTTCACCTACAATACTTGTAGAGGTTTTGCAGTTTTCGCTAATGGTCTCCTTACTGCAGATCACCCTCCTGTTCACATGTTTTTTTTCTTCCTTTTCAGTCTTTTTGCCTCTTTTTTCATGTTCACATTGCTTTTCCACCCTCAGTCAGAGCAAGCAACTTGTTTTGGGTTGTTCGATGCTTTTTCTCTGCTTCCACAATATGCAACATTTTGAGGCACCTCCTGTCACAATATTATCCAATTTTTTTGCAATTGCTACACTGATATGATTCGATTCAATTACTTTATTCGATTAATACAATATTAATCATAAAAGTTCATACATACATCACAAATATAAGCTTTGAAGAAATTGTTAAAACAATTAAAAAGAAAAGAACCAATTAAAAACAAATTCATCTCAACAAATGTACAGTTTCCTGGTTTTCAGCGATAGATATAGAAAGGAAGCAACACAAAAGTAGGTTAAAGGGTCGGGCAACATTCGTAAAAAGTATAGGGCTGGGCGACATTGCCTAAAATTAAGCTTACGCATAATTGGAATTACAAATCTCTCACGATGATCACAATAAAATTTAACAAAAAAGTAAATGTGCAAACCGGTTTGGAGTGAGGAATCATCACATGGGCAACGTGAAAGATCCTTGATGGAATATGTGCCAGCAGGAAAGCCCAGTTGCTTTTTTTCAAGCAGATGCCTGTGACAGACCCCTGTGATGTATGTCTCTGGTTTGTGGGGTCTTACTATGGCTTCAGGTCTTGTGGGAACTGCACCCGAATAAACCCCATGGGTATCGGGGACCTCAAAGTCAAGCTCTACTTTGCCAAATATTGTTGAAAGGTGGATTAGGACTGCTCCCAGTCCAATTAGAGAACACAAATCAACTCCTGGTCTTTTGGTCCTTTCTGTAAAAGATCTTCACACTCTAGATCTACAGGTAAGTCCAGGTGGAAGAAAAAGCATAAGATGACAAAGTAAGATTTGTCCACGTCCTGCCACGCTCAACTATAGAAGTTGTGGGAATGTAAAGGTGCCTATAGATCTCTGTCCTTCTCTCTTACTAAGGAAACGATTCCGCAACATGTTCCAATGCACCCTGAGTTTGCAGGTTCATAAGCAATGCCCCAATAAATAGAGGCTTTCAAGGAGACCATGTTGCAGATTTCCGTCCCTTCTGCCTCTGGTTGCCTTAGGGCCCCAAGGATCTGAGGGAGCTTTGTTAGATTGTTTGCGGATCTGTCCTTGAAGGCATCTGTACCTCTTAACTCCACTGTGGGTTGCACTCAGATTCTTGTGCCGACATCCAACAGGACTCCAACTCCAGAAACAATCCACGCTGGTTCCTGCCACGTCAATGACCCCCACTCTGCCAGAAAAAGACCCAATAGTTTTGTCGCTGCCAGAAGGGGACCCAATAGTTTTGTTGAATCTGAGATGAATCCAACACAGCCTCAACTGAGCTCCCATCCATCACAAACTTTGACAAAGCTGTTCCAGCCTCATTCTAACTCTGATAGAACACTGTCATTTCCCAGGAGTCAACCACAAGTACTCCAGAACCTCTTTTCGTCAGACTATGAGAATAGTCAGCAGGATCTAGGTAAAAACAATGATGATAACCAAGATCCCTTTAGCATGACGATGACCATCATTATATGTACTTACTGTAGGCCTGTGCATGGACACTGCCCCTGACACTGGATTGAGTTATCCCACAATTTTTCCACAGAAGAATCAGCCTCTTTGTGGTGGTCACATGGCGTTCTGCCAAAGTGATAGACCTAAACTCCCTTCTATTGAGGTTAAGGCCAATGATCTGACGTTATTTTTACAACTTGGGCAAGCTTCCACTGAACCACTGCTTCCAATTGATGAAGCCCTAAGAGTCACATTGATGGGCACTTGGGTGAAACTTTGCTATTGATCTCCTGTAAATAGAGAAATGGCTAGAAGACATAGACCTGCCCCAGAGGACTCGGAAAGTGGCTAGAAAACCTAGACCTGCCCCAAAGGACTCCGCTTTCCTCATACAACCTCCTACACCTGAAAGTTTGGTGGTCCAGGCTTCCACTAGTAGGCTGAACCCTAACAACATCTCCCAATAGAGAATCCTATGGAGGCATGTTTTGCCTTTGGTTCTGTGAATGCTAGCTACCTCTTTAGGCAGTGCGATACATGAATATAGCACCTGTCTTGTACAAATCCTACTGGATGGTCAAGATTCAGCAAAGTATGACATCCGCGCTGGGCTACACACTAATGACTAATTGATTCGGGCAGTTGGTACCAGCGAGTTCTTTGGCACCACACATGGATGAGATCCATGTTTGTTTTTGGTGACAACCTAGCATCACTGATGGATAAGAGATTTGACTGCACCTGTCTCTTCAGAGACACAGCAGACTCGCACTGGAGCACTTCAAAGAAAGTAGGGCCACAGTGCGCTCTCTTGGCTTTTCTGCATCCTTGAGGCAGTACACCCAGCAGTTTCACCCCTTTCAAGGCTTTGGTAACAGCTTAGTTCAAAGATCATGTGTGGCTATAGTCCTTTCGAGGCCTGGGTCGGGGATCCAGACGAAAAGGGCAGGACTCTAGGGGGCAGCGTACCGCTAAACTCTTGACCCTTCCCATTTCAAGTCGCTTTACTTTGCCCTCTGTGGCACATGGCCACCTTGTTGAAGGCAAGATAAAGTATTACCTTCACAGTTGGCCAAGCATCACATCCGACACATGGGTGCTCAAATAATACAGCTAGGGGATATACCCTTTCAGTCCCCTCTGAAAACGCTGCATATACTACCTACATCAAAGTGGCTGTCAGAGGCCTTTGTTTCCATTTTACAGTAGGAGATACAGGCTCTTTTGGACACAGAAGCCATAGAGAGGGTCGCAGCTTCGAAGTAGGGACTGAATGTTACTCCTATTATTTTGTGGTGTGGAAGAAGGGTGGAAGCTCTTGTCCTATTTTAGATCTTTACTCTGTTCCTGAAAAAGGACAAATCCAAGATGCTCATGTTGGCCCAAGCTCTGTCTGTATCCAGGAGAATGGATGATAGCACTGGACCTACAGGGCGCATACTTTCATATTCCTGTCCTGCAGTCCCACAGGCGTTACTGCGGTTCAAGGTGGATCAGGAGCATTTTCAAATCTCCGTGCTCCCCTTAGGCCTCACTAGTGCCCCTCAGGTGTTCACAAAAGTGATGGCAGTGGTTGCAGCACATCTTTTGAGGTTTGGGATACCAGTCTTCTCCTGCTTTGACCACTGGCTGTTGAAGACTGGCTCGCCACAGTCAGTCATAGACCACAACTAGCTAACCGCAAACCTTCTAACATCTTTGGCTTTCTCAGTGAATGTGCCGAAGTCACACCTGTCTCCTTCGCAGAGGCTCCCATTAATCAGACCTATACTGGATACAGTGCAGTTTCGAGCCTTCCCTCTGGTTCAACGTGTTCAGGGCATTCGGGCTATGATACTGATGTTTCAGCTTTGGTCCCGGGTCTCGGAGAGAGTCGTTTTAAGACTTCTTGATCTCTTGGCCTTTTGCATCCTACTTGTCAACTACACTATTTTTCAGACGCCTGCTCTGCAGTGGTGTATGAAGTCTGCGACTTCACCATCCAGGTTTTAGGGAACACTGCAAAAGACCTGCAGTGGCAGCTGCTTGACCGCAATCAGACCAGCAGCAGACCCCTCTCCCTACTGCACCCAGAGTTGACAGTGGTGATGGATGCCTGACTGATGGGTTGGGGAGGTCATCTGGGAGAGGTGGAGATCAGAGGTCCCACCTCCACATCAATCTGTTGGGAGAGAGGCTGGTTCAGGTCCTCGGGGACAACTCTACTGCCATGTGGTACTGCAACAAGCAGGGTGGAGGGGAATCCTGGGAACCATGCCAGAAGCCCCTGCGCCCCTGGATCTGGCTGTCTCAGCAGAATATCTCACTGGTCTTAAACCACCTACTGGGATCTTTAAACGCCAGGGCAGACAAACTCCTTTGCTGACACCTAGCGGATCACAAATGGCAGCTACACCCGGATGTGGTGCATGGCATCTTCCAACAATGGGAGGAACCTTGGCTAGAACTTTTTGTTACTGTTTAGAACAAGTAATGTAAACACATTTGCGTGCTGAAGTTCCGAGAAAGCTTCTCTCTCTGAGACACATTTCGGCTACAGTGGAGGTTGGAACTACTGTATGTGTTCCCGATGCTGCCTCTCTTGGCCAGAGCTTTTGAATATGTTCAGGAACGACAGGGTACAAATCATCCTAGTGGCTCCATATCGGGCCAAGTGAGTGCAGTATTCAGAACTTCTGGGCCTACGTACCTGTCCTCTGATCAGGCTGCCGCTTTGAGAGGATCTTCTGCCACAGCAGCGAGTTAAGCTCCTGCACATGGGCCTGCGCAGTTTACTCTTCCATGCGTGGAGATTTAGCAGTGACTGCTTTTTATCCTCTTCCTGAAGTAGTGAATGTCATTTTTTGCGGCCAGATGTCCATTGACAAAAAGTGTTTATGCTAAACGCTTGGATAAGTTTGTGACCTGGTGTAAATCCTGCCATACAGATCCATTACAAACTGTTGTCAGATGTTTTGTTTTTTGTGCTCACTTTAGCCCAGCAAGGACTTGCCTTGGATACCGATAAAGGTTATTTTTTGGCCCTTTTGGCATTTTTTGCATTTAACCGACCAACCATTATTATTTAAATCACTTGTTGTGATGTGTTTTCTTAAAGCAGACCCTCCAGGATTTCGCGGTAAACCGCGAAATCAGCACTTTTGTAAAAAGTCCGCGATTTGTACAAAAGTGCCCAGCAATACTGTCAGCAAATGTGCTAACCTTGCTACATAATTTGCCCTTTCTTGCCGCATAATTTAGCCAATCCTGCTGCTTAATTTGATACTCCCATGTCGCATGATTCCAGTGACTTGAATATTAAACGATCTTAGTGCTTCAAATGGAAATATATATACTGACTATACCAGAGTACTTGTTTGCTATAAAGAGTTGTGGTACCCTCCCATTACAAGTACAGAACCCCTGCTGAAAAGTGCAGTTACTCTGCCATTCAAATCAAAGAAGTGCAGTTACTCTCGTCGAAGGCCTTCCTTTTCAGTTAGCTTTTCATTTTTATTATCTTAGTAAATGTTACCCTGCCATTTCTTCCTTAACGGCATGATGCCTAAGAGGATTACTGGATTTTACAAATCAATAAAAATAAAGAGAAACTGATTTATGATCATTTAAATCCGTAAACCAGCCCGAAACTATAAATCAAAAAGAGAAATGTGATTCAGTTTCACCAGTTGGTTTGTTTATTTACCCTATTGAGAGCGGGCAATCGGTGCTGAGTTAATGTGTGTGGAATTTCTATTTTTGAACAGCGCTGGAAGAATAATTGAAGTAAGGCTCTTGTCAAAATTATGAACAATACATAAAGGGGCATATGAAATAGGGACATTTGCACACGTTACAAGAGAGCATCATAGTCACGTTTGTAGAATTGCCAAAAGTAAGAAAAGTCAAACAACATCAACAGCATCGAGTCAAGTGCTGTTAACTTCTACTATGGCTTAGGGAGTTTTCCACAGAGAAAATTGTGAAAAATAATGTACAATGCCAACTGCTCTCGCCTACCTGAGGTGTTGGCTGTGCCAATTTTTTTTAGTCATGTTCTACAGCAGCGCAGGTACTGTGCAGCATGGCTGAAAGAAAAAGAAAAAAAACGCTTGCTGCATCATAGCACTTTTAAAATTTCTATTGCTGGGGGGGAGGGAGGGCTTTGAGGCATCATAAAGAGTGGGTGGGAAGTGGAAAGCGCCATGGCATGGTCCGTGGTGTCTTATTCATGATGCTTTTTTATGGTGGGTGCTGGGCAACACCGACAGGTGGGAGGGAGTACTGGTGGTGGCAAGGCAACACAGACAGCGGTTGGGATGGGGTAGAGGGCAAAGGCAACACAGACAGCAGGAGGGAGGGTGGCGGGGGAAAAGGCTATGTTGACAGCAGCCTGACCAAGCCCCAAAACCTACTCTGACCTTCCAAGCCCTAAATTCTACCTGACTCCCCCCTGAGCCCTGAAAACAACCTGACCACCCCCTGAGCCCTAAAAACGACCCCGACCCGGAGCCCTAAAAACTACCCCAACACTTAAAAACTACTCCCATCCCCACAAAACTCATCCCCAGCCCCATTTACCTGATGGCGTCCTCTCCTGATCCTCCCTGTTCCTGTGCCCACCTATCCCAGCATCTAGACCGCTCAAAGCTTTAACCAGGCATATGCCTGGTTACGACATATGCGTGGTTTAGGCAAGCGTGGTTCTGCTTGCAGGAAAAAGTCACAGGTGGCTTGGCCCGCGTTGTAAAGGCTGTTTCCCCTTAGGTGCTTGCTTTTTCCTCCCACCATTTCCTAACTCTTTGATGTGTTGGGAAAGGATGGGGATGACAGGTTGTTTAGCGCGTCACCTCAGGCACTGCAGGGCTGAAGCTAAAAAGGCAAAAGACTAATTTTACAAGTGATTTTGCAGTGTGTATCAAATGGTGAGGTCCTGAGGCTTGGCAAGATCTGATGCTGCCAGGACTGGAACTTCGTCAATACTGACTAGTCTGCCTGATGGCTGGTGCTGCACCTTCATAAAAAGTGCCAACTATAACATGGATGTCACCGCTCACCACAGACTGCTGTTGGACTCGCTCATCGGTCTGTATTTTTTCTGGTGTACTAATTTGTGAAAAATAGTTTTTTATGTATGATTAGTACAGTAGAAAAAACTGCAGAGAATAGGGAGCGTGGAGCCCCGATACCCATATGAGCAAGCAAGCCTCTCCTCACCCCGCCCCAGGATCAACGGACCCTTAGAATAATACCTAAGTGCCCAGTCCCCACTCCTTTCTTCTCCCTGGCACCAGTGCACCATCCCATCTACAGCTATACTGCAGTAAAGACATCAGTTTATCAGACCCTCCAGGATTTCGCAGTAAATAGCGAAATCGGCACTTTTGTAAAAATGCAGCGATTTTTACAAAAGTGCCCACGAAACCGGGACTTTTGTAAAAAGTCCGCGATTTTTACAAAAGTGCCCAGGACTGCAGGGGGAAAGTTTATGAGGAGTCATTAGGGCTTATGTAAATAGGCATTTTGGAATCTTTATTTTGTTAGAGTTTAAGTAAAGTGACTTGGGTCACTGTGTAATTTAAAATTATCTTCGGAGATTTTGGTGGTTTTGTGTGGATGTGCATATGTAGGTGGCAGAAAAATATATTCCAACTGAAAGTCCAGGCAGGGGTGGGGAAGGAAAACAGTGTCCTATTAGTCTTTTATTTTCGCTCCAGGTCTTCAGCTTGCCTCCACACCTTTGTATTAATGCCCCCCTCTTAGGGCATTATATACACTTAGAGCATATGAAAGTCCTACTTTTTGGACCTGGCAGGGGATTTGAAGACTTTTATAGGGCCATAGCCTGGGTCATTTGGGTAGGAATGTGTATGGAAATGGTGAGGTTTAGAGGTATGGGATAATTTAGGGAGATGCGAAATAGTTGAAGGAGGTGGAGGAATTGGGTCACTAGAAGACATTTGATGGACTTGAGACAGTGTGAGTGCTTTGAGTGGGGTCAGGTGGCGGAATGAGGTCATAGGTTGGAATGGAGGTACAAGGAGGAATAGGGGCACTTGTGTCAGAGGAGGTATTATACCTCCCTGTGTGGCAGACAGGGCAGAGAGCATTTCTTCCAGGATGTTAACCAGTTTAGACAGTTGCTGAGTTAGATTTGCTTTAATACACTTGGAAATTTTGGCTCGTCATCCTCTGATTCTGGGCAAGTCACTTAATCTCCCTATGCCTATAAACAATGCATGTGTTTGTGTTGTAATTGTGTAGTGTGACTGGTGCACATGTGAAGAGCTTCAATACCTTTGGGTCAAGTTGGAGCTAAAATGAAAAAACTACAGAAGAATGCACTAGGAGGTTAAAAATAAAAACAAAGTCTTACCATAAGGAAAGACAAATTGATACCCACTTACTTGCTGATTTGTACAGAGTGAAACCAGAAAATTTGGATAAAATCGTGGCTTCCATGCTGAAGTTGTGTGATCTTAGGCAAATATCTAATTTCACTAAGGTAGGTTCTGGAATGCCATTTCCTATGGGATGCTACCAGGCCATCTTTGATGGGCTTCTCAGAACCTATACTAAAGCAAATGGAGGATTGAATTTTCAAGGAATAACAGCCTTTACCTGTGGGCTGCTTCCTCTGTTCCTTATCCCAGGTTGCCTATTTCAAAGCGGAATACTCAGCTAAAACAGTTTCCATTGATATAAGGCTGAAAATGAATGATTATGAGTAAAATAAAGTGCAGCAAAAATGCCGCTAAATTGCCATATTTGTGCCGCTAAATTTCCATATTTGTGCCGCTAAAGTTGCTAATCCATGCCGCTATATCCTGGGGGGTCTGAAGGCCTTATATGTTTCCACCTAAGCCCTTTGTGGTACCACAGTGGGTCTTTCATTTGGTTTTCCCTTTTCTTATATGTACCCATTTGAGTCGATACACAGGTGTCCTTTGCATCTAGTGACTTTCAAAACAGTGTTTCTTATACCAATAACTTCAGCTTGTCGCGTGAGTGAGATACAAGCTATGACAGTTTGTCCGCCATACACTGCCTTTTTCCTGGATAAACTGATGTTGCAGACTAAGGCTCCCAAAGATTGTGACCTGTTTTCATGTTAGACGATCCATTCCGACATTCTTTGCTCCACCTCACCCCTCGAAAGAGGAGAGACTCTACCACTTACACCCCAAAAGAGCTTTTAATTGTTTCATAGAGCATACCAAGCACCAACAGCTACTTGTTAGTTCACTGGGGGAAAAGAAAGGACTATATCAAGGTGGATAGTCCTCTGCGTTAAGATCAGCTGCTCATTGGCCACCAGGCAACCTCCAGAAGGACTGCCGTCCCCTTGCATCAGAGCCATGACAGCTACCACTGCATTGGCACGATGAGAGCCTGTTACGAACATCTATCAGGCCGCGATGTGGGTGTCCGTGCAGACGTTCACGAAACACAGCTGCCTTGATAGCTAAGTCAGGCAGAAGAGACACTTTGCTCATTCGGTCCTGCAGGACTTTTAGTTCTGAGCGATCCCACAGACTGGTGGAGGTACTGCTTTGGTATCTATTGACAAGGCGTGGAATTTTTAGAAGTTTCCATCAGAAGAACAAGTTGCTTACCTTCAGTAATGCTCTTTTTAGTGGATACTCTTTAACTGCAGATTCCTCACCCCCTCCCACATCCCCATTCTCTGGAATAGACTTTTTCATAATCTATGAAAAGGTCCTAATTTAAAGATTTGCACACTGTCACATCTGATCAGTTATTATGCTGTGTGTCTGTGCAGATAGATTCAAGAAAGAAACTGATGTCGGCATGCACAGGCGGCACTTAGATGTGGTCCCGACATCTCTTCCGAAGTGAGATGGAATTTTGCAATGCCCTTGTGTGAACTGTCTTCATACATAACCCAGAGACTGCAGGACATAGACAGGAGGCTTAAACAAATGGAACAACAATCTTTCTGCTGCACCCTCCCTGAATTCGTCTCCAAATTGAAGAAGACAAGAGCAGTATTTGTAAAATTATTTTCTCATGTACAAAATGATAGGAAACAAGAGCAGCAGATAAAGCAGCCACTGAACTCCACAGGACGGAAAGCCGTTGACAGACCAGAGAATGTTCTCCCAATTACAGTGATATAAGAACATATGCCTCAGTGTGTTCCATCTTACATCAGGGGACCTTTTTGCAGAACGTTAGCTATCTATGGTGGTTAAATTGCATGCACATGAATATCGTCGATGGAAAGAAGAATCTGGAGCGTCAAGAAGAGTCACACGCCGGATCACCTGAATATCTGCTACAAGATCCGATAATGCTGGTTGTTTGAATGCTTTACTTCTTAATAAGGTCCTAAGGAGTCCCGAAGGGTGTAGGCCGAAACTCGTGGACTGGTTATTAAAGAAAGGTTCCACTCTGGAAATAATGGATTAGAAGAATTGTCTGCTTTACAAAGAGAGGACTATTATGAGTTGCATACCTTTTTGTTCATGCGAATTGGCACACCCTCAGGGTGTACCATGCACACCGAATTAATTCGGACATCCTTTTTCGAGGTGTAATACAAGGAACAACCTGTGGTATTCCAGACTCTCCAAGAGGAGCAAGTAGAATTTATTAGTTATTTTGAAGTGTTTGCTTTGTATATTGCCTCTCTTTTGACCATATGCATTGACCTATTTGGACTCTCTCTCTCTGCTGCTTTTAGTGATTTTCCTAAGATGAGACACCGTTATACTTTTTTTGTTTTTACCAGATTTAATTTGTTTGTAGGATATAGGGGCCGAGTGTCCAGAATGCTTTAGTGTATTGGGTTGGGTAGGAAAACATCTCTTTAGACTTCTGCTTTTCCCAGTTCAGACACATATCCTCTCTGGGTTTGTGATTTTATCTTTCAGCCAGCTTGAATTAAGTGAGTGTCTGTGTTTCGGGCTACAATTCAGTATTTTGGAAGGCTAAAAGGCCAACACTTCACTTTGATGATCTGTTTCGTTCTAATTTGTGTTTTCCTAGGTGCTCCTCCTCCCTGCACTTGGCAAAGTGTCAACTTTTGGCCTTTTTTAGGTCTTGAGACTAGTGCTCTTTTTTTAATGGTAGGCATGTGTTGGGGTGCTGCTGCAGTGGATTTGTAGAGCTGTGATATAAAGTTCTGCTCTTTGGCTCTGTGGAGAGTGAGAGTACAATATACTACTGTTACTGACCTGAGTAATGATACCAGTCTTTCTAAATAATGTTTTTATACCGCATTCTTTTCACATTTTCATAAAATATGATTAATACATGTAAGAAGGGTGCTGTATGCCTTCATGTATAACCAATATGCATATTGAAGTGTTGTGGTCTGTGCCATTTTTGGCATTTTTTGTCTGGGTTAAAACCTTAACAAGTGATGGGTGGAAAGCTTGCAAAGGTTTCTGGCACCGACAATCGCTCAGGTATATTTCCGTCACTTGTGGTTTTTGTCCACCGTGCCACTTCAGGTAGGAAGTAACCATATGCAGATCGGCCTAGGTCTTCCTCCTCCTCCTGTGGTAAGAGGAGTCCAGCATGGGCGTTGGGTTCTGTTATGCATTCTGTGCCTTGTGCCATGGATTTTGTAACTGTATTCCTACTCTGTGGTGGACTTATACCATCCGATGCCATCGGGTATTCTTCAGATGTTTATCTCTTTATCTTGGATGTCTTACACCGCCACATAAAGCCTCGCATTCTACGCTTCATTTCTTGTAGTAGGGTCTCTTTTGCTAATTCATGCTCTGAAGTCCTTTTCTTGACTACTTTCAAACCTAGGGACAAATTTACTTAAAGTTCACATAATGCAGCAAGGCAAGTCGATGCGTTGCGTGAACAGGAGAGAGCTGAACATCATTATATTCACAAAGATATGGTGCCCTGGCACGCTTGTGACTGCCTAGCCCCAACACAGGATTGTTTTTGTGCGGGAATGGGATTCCTTACTGCACAGACGCAATCTGCAGGCATATTTCTCTGTGTGCTGCAGAATGAAGCACACACTGAAAGAGGAAGTAGCAAGGAGAAATGAAGATATTTCTTCGCGTTACGCCTCACTTGGTTAGGCTCACCGTTTTGGCACAAACCCAGGTTTACTGACTTCAGTAAATCTGGCTTTGTGTCATAAGACATGGATGAATGCATGGGACTACCCATGCTGTACCCACGTAATACATACCCAATGCAGTTCAACACCACGTAGTGCAAGGCAACTGACGTACTTTTTTTTTTTTTTGCCTTGCAAAGGGGCAAAAATCGCCCCTTGCATGCCTTTGTAAATCTCATTTGCTTTTTGCTCTCTGGCTGTGCGCAACCACAATGCAAAATGTCAGTACATCTGGGCCCAGTTATTCTACTGCTTCATTTCTTGCTTCTGAGTATTTGATAAATATGCCATCTTTTAGGTATTCTGCAACTTCATCCCTGCGCATTTCATAAAGCCACGTGTTCTTAGGCATTTTGAAGCCATTTGTCTGTACTCTGGATGCCTCATGTAGGACCAGCAATCAGGTGTTTTGCAGCTTTCAATATGAGTACCTAACGCTATTAGTATATGAGGTAATATACTTTGGAGCTTTGTCAGCTTTGTTCTCTTATGCTGTCACGAGGCACCGCTGCACATTATATACTTGTTTTTTCTGCTTCCAGTTATTGTCCATCAAGATTTGCATCTTTTCTCCATCTTCTAATTTTAGAATGTCTGTGATTTGTTAAGCAGACTTTCTGAAGCCTTCATTTCTTTATATTTTCGTACCATCGCTAAGAAAGAAATGTATCTTTCATTGCACATCTTGTCTTCCGCCAATTTCCCGGGCTGTCTTTCTCTGTCTAACCCCTTGGTCTCTTGCCTTGTATTTTCTCATTTGCATTGTATGCAAGTCTCAGATTGGCTCGGCCACTCCATATTATGGATTTAGTCAGCTATCACTAACTACAGTTGTGTGCCTGCATTTTGAGTTTCATTGAGTTGAGTGAAAGTCGAGGTTTGAAGCAGTGGCTGTCGCTGTGCCTTGAAACTGGGTGACGGTATTGCCTTTTATTTCTGGGCATTAAAGTTTGTAAATTGTCATGCGTCTTCTGCCGAGATCCATAACAGCAGGGTGGTCCTATAACTGCTGCCCAGAAGAGAAATGCCTCGCAAGATATTTAGAAAGATCACACCTCCTTAAACACAGTTTCTTCTGCCGTTTCATTGTTGGATGATTTGTCCACTTGGTTGTGTGAATGTATTCAGTTTATTTTATTTTATTTCAGAGAACTATTTTATAGGTTTTTAAGTCTGGTGTTCACCTTCAGTTAGACCTATTGCTAACAATAAATATGAGAGTGGGCCTTAGATCCGCCCCGTCCAGCCATTGGCTTTCTTCGACCGGCCTCTTTCAGCCTTTATCGATCACAACAACTTGGTTCAGCTCAGTTGAGTATTCATTTGTGACTTTATGTTGTCCGTTTGGGTGTATCCTTCTGCCTCCACTCCAGTGCTTGCATTGAACAGCATAAGGGACTACTTTACAAGAATATAGGTTACATTGAACACCAACACCATGCATCAAACTTATCACACATACAACTATCACAATTACCCCCCACGAAAGAGGCACCAGTAGTGGTGTATCATCCGTTACTGGATGTGAATAAGAGCTGGGCACCAGGTAGGAGAACTGTTGCCTCGTTACTGCACGGGCCAGGCTCGAGGTAGGACTATTGCCCAATACTGTATGGGCCAAGCACCAGGTAAGACTATTGCCCCGTTACTGCACGGGCCAGGCTCGAGGTAGGACTTTTGTCCCATTACTGGGTGGGACAAGCACCCGGTAGGACTATTGCCCCCTATTACTGGGTGGGACAAGCACCAGGTAGGACTATTGCCCCGTTAGTGCATGAGCCAAGCATGAGGTAGGACTATTGACCCTTTACTGGATGGGCCAAGCACCAGGTAGGACTCTTGCCCCGTTACTGCATGAACCAGGCATGAGGTAGGACTATTGCCCCTTTACTGGATTGGCCTAGCACCAGGTATGATTATTGCCCTGTTATGCATGAGCCAGGCATGAGTTAGGACTATTGCCTCATTACTGGATGGGCCAATCACCAGGTACGATTATTGCCCCGTTACTGCACGGGCCAGGCTCGAGGTGGGACTATTGTGCCATTACAGGATGGGCCAAGCACGAGGTAGGACTATTGCGCCGTTAGTGCATGAGCCAAGCATGAGGTAAGAGTATTGTCCCATTACTGGATGGGCCAAGCACCAGGTAGGACTCTTGCCCCGTTACTGCACGAACCAGGCATGAGGTAGGACTATTGCCCCTTTACTGGATGGGCCTAGCACCAGGTATGATTATTGCCCTGTTATGCATGAGCCAGGCATGACTTAGGACTATTGCCTCATTACTGGATGGGCCAATCACCAGGTACGATTATTGCCCTGTTACTCCATGAGCCAGGCAAGAGGTAGGACTATTGCCCTTTTACTGGATGGGCCAAGCACCAGGTAGGACGACTGCCCCATTACTGGATGGGCCAAGCACCAGGCAGGACTATTGCCCCCGTGACTGCACTAGCCAACTAGCCAGGCACGAGGTAGGACTATTGCCCAGTACTGGATGGGCCAAGCACCAGGTAGGACTATTGCTCGTTACTAGATGAGCCAGGCTCCAGATAGTAAGATTATGGCCCCGTTCCATGATGACCCAGGCACTGACACAACAGGCTGTTATAAGAGATCCCTGCACAGCTAAACACCATCACTTTATGTACCTCAATGCAGTACACAAACTACTGTAAAACATCCCTACGAACCAGGCTCCGAAACTACACACACAGAAGAGTCCACTACAAGACAGACAACTATTGCCTCAGTATCGAAGTCCTTTACAATTTGAAGTCTGCCGTGTTGTAGTAATTTAGGTTTACAAGCTATTTTGACATCCACGTGTGCACATCGTCTCTTGGTTATATTAAGTTAGTCGATGTATACTACTCTCCTACTCCAGTGGTTTTGTGGCGCTATGATACCACTCATCATAACAAGAAATAAGGAAGGCTTTCACTTCCAGAGAGAGTTCTCAGGCTCAGGTTGTTCTGGGGGTTCCTTTCGTCTGTTCAAGTCCTCTGCCTGTCAAAGCCCCACGCAGCCTCCAGAGAATCTCACTTCTGTTAGTTTTTTTCTTCAATCTTCAGGGTTGCCGAAAGTAGACAGTGAAATCAAACAACCGGTTTCCCTTAATTATCTGGGACTGGAGTTAGAATAGTAGGTCATCCACTCTGCCTCTGCGTCAAATATTTCTTGCGTATAATACGGACCACAGATGTACCATCAAATCAGGGGTACCTCAATAGGTTCTACCTTTGCTCCTAGCATTGCCAGTATTTACATGGCAGCCTTTGAGAACCAGTTTATCTATCCCGACTCCAACCCCTTCAGACAACATCTAACATTATGGCGTCGTTACATCGACGACATTCTGGTACTATGGAAGGGTGACTGCAATAGCTGCACTAAGTTCTGCACTTGGATCAACCAACAGAACCCCTATCTGAAATTTACAGGCTCTATGTCAGACACAGCCCTCCCCTTCCTTGACCTCACGATACAACTGGGGCCACCTGGCCTGAGTACCACCCTGTTCCGTAAGGATACGGACAGAAACAGCCTTCTCCTGTTCAACAGTCACCACCCTAGAGCACTACGCGAAAATCTCCCCTTCGGCCAATTCTTGAGGGTCCGTAGAAATTGCTCCTCTAGGGATGACTACAAGCAAGAAGCCAATACCCTACAACACAAACTACATGATATAGGGTACCCCACCAAACTGATACGTGACTCCAGCAAGAGAGCCCTTAACAACCACAGGGAGGCCCTTCTTGAAGTACATCAGAAAGAACGTGATGACCTAATAACGTGCGTCACAAGCTTCACCAGAAATTCAAACTTCATCAAAAAAACTGTGAATAAACACTGGGACATCCTCAACTCAGGGGGCACGGAGTTACCCAAACCAAGGTTCGCTTTTAAACGCACCGCTAACCTAAAAGACTCCCTAATACATACACGCCCTAAAAAACAACCCGGTGCTGGACAACGGACACTGTGGGACCTCCCCCCTGTTGTCGGACACTATCCGTGTGGGGGTTGTGCGGTTTGTCCTCAGTCCAGACAATGTAAAGAAATCAAGCTTACCGATTCCTTTACGTGGACACTCAACAGGCACACAAATTGCAACAGCTCTAAATGTATTTACCTCCTTATTTGTCCATGCAACAAATTTTATGTAGGGATGACCATGAGACAGGTGAAGCTCAGAATAACGGAGCACAAAAGCAACATACGATGCTCCAAGACCCACACAAGATTGTATGAAGACTACCAACTACACAATCACTCTGCTGACAGCATCCAATGGTTAGTGCTTGAATCCCAACCAGCCATGACCAAACAAGCACTGTTCAGGCTTGAACAGAGATGGGTACATCGTCTCCGTCTTGATATAGTAGGGCTCAACGATGCCATTCCCTGGGCTACCATCTCCAGATAACATCCCCTAGCCAGCCCCCCCTACCTAGGGAATATGACACACACAGGCATATGTCTTCCGAATATAGAGGGCCATTGGTATGTCATAGGGCTTCATGATGACATTCTCTGGGCCTCACATATGTCATAGGGCTTCAAGATTACATTCACTGGGCTAGCACCTCAAACTGACATTCCCGAGCCAGACCTACAGTTTCCTTAATTACCCTATTAAGCACCTACATCCTAGTTCGATAGAGGCTATATTACCCACAGAGGATCATTGATATGTATTTCCACTGACCCACTGTGAGAAGTTGGCCCGATATGCAACGTTCGCTATTCTAGCGACCGCTATGTATCGTTCCAACGACCCTTATGGTGTTTGGTTGTAAGTCAACCTATAGACCAGCTATCCTAGTAGCGTGGATACGAGCAGTCTAAGGCTAAAGACTCGAGAGGGCGTGTTAAGCCAGCTGTTTACCACACATGTACCCCTTGAACACCCAGTGAAAGGACACCACACAAGTGTTATGAAAATAAACAGTATATTTATTAAGAATCACAACAGCCCTGTACTCTTTATGAGGACAGGGTACTAAGCACAAACCAAATCTCTTTAGCAAATACTTCAAGTGCACAATTTAGAGACAAGTGTCCGAGGACACGGAAAGATTAAGGTCTCGGGCGGACCCGATAAGGCAAGTCGGAAGCGAGGGACTCGGGACCCTAGAGTAAGGAGGCTATGCAGGCACCGAAATGCCGAGTTACCTAGCCACGAGGGCTGCGGCTGCACAAGTCTTACAGGCGTCGGGGTCTTCGCTGACGAGCCAGGAGCCGGAAGAAAGGAGTTGCTGGCCGGCGACCAGTGCTGAATAGTTCGTAGAGATCCAAGCCTGGATCGGGGAGTGAAGAAACCTGAAAGCAGAGGGGACCAAGTTCGTACTACTAGCCAGTAGTCAGAGGGTACCAGGAAGGCACCGGTTGGCCGTCACCTCGACCAGGTGAGTGGGCGACGCTAGGCTCTGCAGTCTCACGGACCAGGAGGCGTTGTCGGCGACCACGGTGGAGGTGCGAGCTGTCCCACGAAGGATGATGCTGTCGGCGTCGCTGGGCCCAGGATGGGGCAACAAGCCTTGGCAGTTCTCAGGGCCACGTGGTGGGCCTAAGAGGGCGTCTTGAGTGGACCAGGAGGGTCCGGGGTGCTTCTCGCAAAGATGGAAGCAAGGGCCAGTCTGGAGCAACCAGACCAGCAGTGATGATTCTCGGATGTCGTCACAGAAGGACACAAGCCAGCGGCTAGTGACCAGACAACGTGCTGAGCAGCGAGCAGAAGGGCCCCACGCAGATCGTGGAGATGCTGGGAGACTGCACTTCGGTGCTGGAGCGGCTCAGGGTCGGGGCTTCTCGGACCCCAGAGCACTCACCAGAGAGTTACCTCGATGGTCGTGCTGGTTTTTAAGAGCGTGCAGGTTCTGATGATGGCCGGTCCCTCGAGGTCTCGTCGCACCCACAGATCACAGCTGAGCTGATGACGTGGGTAGAGGTCAGAGGTGCCAGGGAAGCCGGTTCTCGTCGAGCTGGGCCGTCGGATTCCTTGAGGAAGGACTTACAGCAAACCGCAGAGTTCTTAGTTGGTGCCCGCTGATGCAGGGTGACTACTCCTTAGTCACAAGGGAGAAATCTTGAGAAGAGTCTTGAATGTCCTTTCGTAGAAAGTAGTTCTTGAATCAAAGATGATCTAATTTGGAAGGGTCCCCGCTCCGGTCTTTATTCTAAAGAAAGGGGTGGGTACATGACTAGGTCCTGCCCTAAGGGTGGGACCAGGAAGGGGGGTAGTTACACCCCTCTCCCCTGCCGGACTTTCCCCAGGCCAGGGCTGTCGCCCCTGGAACTGGTTCTAACCGGCAGATGCGTAGTGAGCACCGGGGTGCCACTTCGCAGTCACCTTCTCGCCAAAGCCCTACCTACCCAGAATACACAAACCCTGTCTGGGACGGTGCGAACAGCGCCCTCGACAGGAAACCCTTTGTCCAAGTGCTCCTCGCTGGAAGGACTCCCAGCAGCAGGAGGTCAGACTCGTGTCTGTGGTGGCAGCATCCATTTTGTGGAGCTGAGGCTTCAGTTAACTTTAACCGGGGTTCACAGTTACGTGCATGTCGTGTCCCTCTAGAGGGGTGGGATGCTAACCTCATCGCCAGAATTGGTGAGAGGGCAGCACCCCGATTCGTATGACACCTTACTCGACATGCCTGGATAACGCGACACCGGAGTTACCGTTATGGTACGCGTTATCATGGAACAGCCATTGGGTCTTGATTCCGCAAACTGCAACCGGGCTCGGCTCGGGCCTGAACCTAGCTCACACGAGCCCACGCACTCTGCCTTCAGGATTGTTAAGGCCTGCCATAGGAGTGACTGATAGGAACTCGGGTGTCCATTGTATGGTTAGATATAGAGCTACTATACCTAAAGCGAAGGGTGGTTACACGGCTTCGCCCCAGCTGTCGTGCAGCCAGTTGTGTCAAATTTAGGAGGCCAGCCAGGGGTGGCATAATTCATGCTTCAGCCCCTGGCGGCCCTGGGTACACCGATGCCCTGCGTTACGGGGTCTGATAAGGTGGCCCAGTACCAATTGGTAAATGCACCTAGGGTACATATCGTAATTTAGAAAGAGAACAGCCAGGCTGTGGGTCTGATTAGCAGGCCCACAGCCAGAGAAAGTCGTAAACCAGTGAAACAAAAGCAAAAAATCTGGGTGATCATAGGATTGCAGACCCTACTCTCCTACATGACCCCCCCCCAAACGTCGGAACAATAAGCTAACCTTGACCAGGTGAGTCTTCTTGTTCTAAGTGGAAATATCTGGAGAGCCCATCGGCATTGCCATGATCAGTACCAGGTCTATATTCCACTGTAAAGTCCATCCCCTGTAGGGAAATGGACCACCTAAGCAGTTTGGGGTTTTCACCCTTCATCTGATTTAGCCACAAGAGGGGCTTATGGTCGGTCTGAATCTTGAAGTGAGTGCCAAACTAGTATGGCCTCAGCTTCTTCAGGGCCCAAACCACAGCAAAGGCCTCCCTCTCAATAGCTGACCAATTCTTCTCTCTAGGGGTCAGCCTTCTGCTTATAAAAGCAATGGGCTGGTCTTGACCATCAAAATTCAGTTGAGAAAGAACAGCTCCCACACCCAACTCAGAAGCATCTGTTTGGACAATGAATGGTTTGGAGTAGTCCGGACTCTTGAGGATAGGCGCCGTGCACATGGCCTGCTTTAGGTCATCGAATGCTTTTTGACAGCTCGCTGTCCACTGAACCTTTTTTGGCATTTTCTTACTTGTCAGTTCGTTTAATGGTGTCACAATTGAACCATAGTTCCTGACAAACTTCCTATAGTAACCAGTCAGGCCCAAGAAAGCTCGAACCTGAGTCTGGGTGGTTGGAGGAGCCCAGTCCCTGATCGACTGTATCTTGCTCTCCAGTGGCTGAACCTGACCTCCACCTACAAGGTGGCCCAGGTATACAACCTGTGTCTGCCCTATCTGGCACTTGGTGGCCTTGATAGTGAGACCTGCTGCTTGCAGTGCCTCTAACGTCTTCCGCAGGTGGACCAGGTGATCCTCCCAGGTGGAGCTAAAGACAGCAATATCGTCAAGATACGCCGCACAGAAGTCATCCAGCCCAGTAAGGACTTGATTCACCAACCGTTGGAAGGTGGCAGGTGCATTTTTCAGACCAAAGGGCATCACCACGAACTGGTAATGCCCACCAGGGGTTGAAAATGCGGTTTTAGGCTTGGCGTCCTCAGCTAACCTGATTTGCCAATACCCAGCTGTCAGGCCAAACGTACTTAGGTAGTTGGCCGAAGCCAACCTATCGATAAGCTCGTCTGCCCTTGGTATTGGGTGGGCGTCCGTCTTAGTGACTGCATTGAGACCCCTGTAGTCTACGCAAAACCTCATCTCTCTCTTACCACCCTGGGTGTGAGGTTTCGGCACTAGAACTACGGGACTAGCCCAAGGGCTATCCGAGGGCTCAATGACTCCCAACTCCAACATTTTCTGCACTTCACTTTTGATGCAGTCTCTAACGTGATCAGGCTGCCTGTAGATTTTACTCTTGACTGGCAAGCTGTCACCAGTGTCAACCTCATGGGTGCACCAATCGGTCTGACTGGGTGTTAGAGAAAACATATGCCTGAACGACTGAAGAACCTGTTTACAGTCGCTCTGTTGATGTTCGGAGAGGCTGCCACAAAAGACAACACCATCTACCGAGCCATCGTCAGGATTCTGAGTGAGCAGGTCGGGGAGAGGGTCACTCTCCTCTTCCTGTCCCTCATCTAGGGCCATGAGCAAACTCATGTCCTTCCTGTCGACATATGCTTTTAGCCTGTTGACATGGAGCACCCTGTGGGGGCTCCGGGGAGTTCCCAGGTCGACCAGGTAGGTGACCTCTCCCTTTTTCTCCAGGATGGTGTAGGGCCCGGACCATTTGTCCTTGAGTGCTGCTGGGGCCACTGGCTCCAACACCCACACCTTCTGTCCGGGCTGGTAAACAGTCAAGACAGCCTTTTGGTCATGCCAAGCTTTTTGGAGTTCTTGGCTGGCCTTAAGGTTTTCAGATGCCTTTTCCATGTACTCAGCCATCCGCGAGCGGAGGCCAAGCACATAGTCCACTATGTTGGCTGCAGGCTTTTTGAGAGGTCTCTCCCATCCTTCCTTCACCAAACACAGGGGTCCCCTTACAGGATGCCCGTACAGAAGTTCAAAAGGGCTGTAGCCAACCCCCTTCTGTGGGACTTCTCTGTAGGCGAACAAGAGGCAGGGGATCAGGACGTCCCATCTACGCCGAAGCTTTTCTGGTAGTCCATGAATCATCCCTTTTAGGGTCCTGTTGAATCTCTCAACAAGCCCATTGCATTGTGGATGATAGGGTGTAGTGAACTTGTAGTTAACACCACATTCCTTCCACATAGCAGTTAAGTAGCTCGACATGAAGTTTGCACCTCTGTCGGAGACGACCTCCTTAGGGAAGCCCACTCTGGAGAATACTCCAACTAGGGCTCTTGCCACAACAGGTGCTGTAGTGGTCCTAAGGGGAATAGCTTCAGGATACCTGGTGGCATGATCCACTACCACCAGTATAAACTTGTGCCCTGATGCTGTAGGTGGTTCCATGGGACCGACGATGTCGATCCCCACCCGTTCAAAGGGCACCCCCACCACAGGCATTGGTATAAGGGGGGCCTTTGTCGTGCCACCTGACTTACCACTGGCTTGGCAAGTGACACAGGAGCGGCAAAACTCCTTGGTATCCTCGTTCATGTGAGGCCAGTGAAAGTGTGAGACAAGCCTGTCCCACGTTTTCGTCTGGCCTAAGTGACCTGCTAAGGGAATCTCGTGGGCCAAGGTAAGTAGGAAACCACGCTGAGACAAGGGTACAACCAGCCTCCTGGTCATGCCAGGCTTGGGGTCTCTTGACTCAGTGTACAGGAGTCCATCCTCCCAGTATACCTTGTGGGTACCTGTGGCGTTCCCAGCAGCCTCAGCAGCAGCCTGCTGTCTGAGGGGTTCAAGAGAAGGGCAGTCTAACTGGTCCTTCCCCAGGTCTTCCCTTGAGGGTCCCCCTGAACCCAAGAATTCAACTTGATCAAGTTCGAATTCCCTAGGCTCAGTTTCCCTCAATTCCTGTAGGTCAGCCTCCTCTGAGACTTGATCCTCGACCTGGGGCAAGGGGGAAGGCGCAGCCTTAACCCTACTGCTCTTTTTCTTGGGAGGTGTCTGGTCCGTTGTTCCAGGATCCAGCACCTGTTCAGTGGGGCATTTCCTGACCTGTGACCTAGTCACAGCGAACACATGTGCTGGCAAACCTAACATTTCCATGTGAGTCCGGTGCTCCACTTCTGACCATTGTGACGACTCCAAATCATTGCCCAACAAACAATCCACTGGGAGGTCTGGACTAACTACAACCTTCTTGTGGCCAGTTACCCCTCCCCAGGAGAAAGCTACAATTGCCATACTGTGATTGGTAGTGACATTGCTTGCATTGGTCACCAGGAATTCTGTACCTGGCATGATCTGTCCAGGGTCCACAAAGTTAGGCGTCACCATGGTGACGCTGGCACAAGTGTCCCTATAGGCCTGAGCCATCTTTCCATTTATGAAAGGCGTCTGTCGGTATTTGCCCAAAGTATTGGGGCTTACGTCAGGGGATACGTCTGCGTCCCCTGTACTGACAAGGACAGCCTGAGTGAGTGTGCCAACTAAGTTGTCACGCCCCTCAGAACCCAGGGTTAACCCTACTAAACCCTTGGGAGGTGCACTACCACTGCTGACTGTACTAGGGGGCACAGGTGCCTTAGGGGCTGCAGTGGCAGGAGTCTGCCCTCCTCCTTTCTTGGTGCACTCACTAAACCAGTGAGACTTACTTTTACAGTACTGGCACCATCTTTTGGATTGGCCTTCTTTCTTCTTTTGGGGAGCCTGACCCCCACCCTCTTTGGGTTGTTGGGGACCTGTCGAAGACTTCTGGTCATTTTGTTCCCCTTTAGAATCTTTACCCTTCTGGTCTGCTTTCTTCTGACCACCTTGATTCTGGCCCTGGTTCTGCTTAACTCTTGTACGAACCCATCTGTCTGCCTTCTTTCCCAATTCTTGGGGAGAGGTCAGATCCGAGTCGACAAGATGCTGATGCAACAACTGGTTCTGACAATTGTTTAAAATTTGTTCTCTCATCATCAAATTATACAATCCTTGATAATCAGTAACCTTACTGCCCAGCAACCAGCCCTCAAAAGCCTTAGTGGCACAATCGACGAAATCAGACCAATCTTGAGACTGCGTTTTCTGCGTATCCCTGAACAGCACCCTGTACTGCTCAGTGGTTAGGCCGAACCCTTCAACGAGTGTATTTTTCAAGATTTGGTAATTGTTAGCATCCTCCACCCTTGTGGTGAGGAGCTTGTCTCTTCCTTTTCCTTCAAAGGAGAGCCACAAGATAGCTGCCCACTGACTCTGGGGAACACCCTGCACAGTGCAGGCCCTCTCCAAAGCAGTAATCCATTTGTGGATGTCGTCCCCTTGTTTAAAGGGGGGCACTATCTTACCAAGGTGTTTCGTATCGAAACTCTTTTCCCTATTACTAGGTACATTGCTGCCACCAGTGGGGACTACCCCACTTAACTGTTGCTCTCTAGCAAAGGCAAGCCTTTCTTTGGCCAGGGCAAGTTCTTCCCTTTCGATCCTCAGATTAGCTGCCCTTTCCTTAGCTTCGTACACTCTCCTCTGAGGGGACGTCATCCCTCTCTGAGAAGAGTTGTGAGAGCCATTGGTTCGAAGGGATCCGCCAGAGTCTCTTGACAGAGATCGGGCTCGTCCATTCCCAATGTTAAGCTGACCTGATAGTGGCCCCAGGGGTCCCCCAGTACCGCTATCATGTTTGCTTAAGTTGGACCTGCTTAGTCTGACGACTTCTACCTGTCCCTTATCTGCCTCATCCCCAGAGAGATCCTCATCCTCATCCTCCTCCACATCCTCGTTCTCAGTTGCGAGGTGAATGAGGTCAGGATCGTCTCGGGTTCCCTCGAGGGGAGGCATGTCTCCTTCTGGATTAGAAGAGCTACGAAGTTTCTCAGCTCTCCTGGCATCATAAGTCTCCAAGAGACCAATCAGAAAGGACGTTGTGGGGTTAGACCCCTGCTGAATCTTCCTGGAGTGACACAGTCGTCTTAACTCCTTGAAGCTCAGCACAGTATATCCTGAAGGGATGACCTGTGGAGGGTCAACTGACACAAGGGGAGACCCAGAGTTTCCTCCTTTGTCCGACATACTGGTTCTAGTGTGGTGTAAGTGATGCACCTACCTACACTACGTGTTTACCTACTGTACCCTTGCTAAGAGTTGTAGCCAAGGTGTGCTAAGCCTTGAGGAGCTACAACAGCTGGTTCAGTAGAACTCAGCGTATTCTAAGCTTTTAGTTATATGTACTAACAGTACTTTGTGCGATCTTTCAACAAGATATTCTTAGGATACGTGTGGTAAAACAACAGCAAGCTCAAATCCCAACCGCTGCTCACCAATGTGAGAAGTTGGCCCGATATGCAACGTTCGCTATTCTAGCGACCGCTATGTATCGTTCCAACGACCCTTATGGTGTTTGGTTGTAAGTCAACCTATAGACCAGCTATCCTAGTAGCGTGGATACGAGCAGTCTAAGGCTAAAGACTCGAGAGGGCGTGTTAAGCCAGCTGTTTACCACACATGTACCCCTTGAACACCCAGTGAAAGGACACCACACAAGTGTTATGAAAATAAACAGTATATTTATTAAGAATCACAACAGCCCTGTACTCTTTATGAGGACAGAGTACTAAGCACAAACCAAATCTCTTTAGCAAATACTTCAAGTGCACAATTTAGAGACAAGTGTCCGAGGACACGGAAAGATTAAGGTCTCGGGCGGACCCGATAAAGCAAGTCGGAAGCGAGGGACTCGGGACCCTAGAGTAAGGAGGCTATGCAGGCACCGAAATGCCGAGTTACCTAGCCACGAGGGCTGCGGCTGCACAAGTCTTACAGGCGTCGGGGTCTTCGCTGACGAGCCAGGAGCCGGAAGAAAGGAGTTGCTGGCCGGCGACCAGTGCTGAATAGTTCGTAGAGATCCAAGCCTGGATCGGGGAGTGAAGAAACCTGAAAGCAGAGGGGACCAAGTTCGTACTACTAGCCAGTAGTCAGAGGGTACCAGGAAGGCACCGGTTGGCCGTCACCTCGACCAGGTGAGTGGGCGACGCTAGGCTCTGCAGTCTCACGGACCAGGAGGCGTTGTCGGCGACCACGGTGGAGGTGCGAGCTGTCCCACGAAGGATGATGCTGTCGGCGTCGCTGGGCCCAGGATGGGGCAACAAGCCTTGGCAGTTCTCAGGGCCACGTGGTGGGCCTAAGAGGGCGTCTTGAGTGGACCAGGAGGGTCCGGGGTGCTTCTCGCAAAGATGGAAGCAAGGGCCAGTCTGGAGCAACCAGACCAGCAGTGATGATTCTCGGATGTCGTCACAGAAGGACACAAGCCAGCGGCTAGTGACCAGACAACGTGCTGAGCAGAAGGGCCCCACGCAGATCGTGGAGATGCTGGGAGACTGCACTTCGGTGCTGGAGCGGCTCAGGGTCGGGGCTTCTCGGACCCCAGAGCACTCACCAGAGAGTTACCTCGATGGTCGTGCTGGTTTTTAAGAGCGTGCAGGTTCTGATGATGGCCGGTCCCTCGAGGTCTCGTCGCACCCACAGATCACAGCTGAGCTGATGACGTGGGTAGAGGTCAGAGGTGCCAGGGAAGCCGGTTCTCGTCGAGCTGGGCCGTCGGATTCCTTGAGGAAGGACTTACAGCAAACCGCAGAGTTCTTAGTTGGTGCCCGCTGATGCAGGGTGACTACTCCTTAGTCACAAGGGAGAAATCTTGAGAAGAGTCTTGAATGTCCTTTCGTAGAAAGTAGTTCTTGAATCAAAGATGATCTAATTTGGAAGGGTCCCCGCTCCGGTCTTTATTCTAAAGAAAGGGGTGGGTACATGACTAGGTCCTGCCCTAAGGGTGGGACCAGGAAGGGGGGTAGTTACACCCCTCTCCCCTGCCGGACTTTCCCCAGGCCAGGGCTGTCGCCCCTGGAACTGGTTCTAACCGGCAGATGCGTAGTGAGCACCGGGGTGCCACTTCGCAGTCACCTTCTCGCCAAAGCCCTACCTACCCAGAATACACAAACCCTGTCTGGGACGGTGCGAACAGCGCCCTCGACAGGAAACCCTTTGTCCAAGTGCTCCTCGCTGGAAGGACTCCCAGCAGCAGGAGGTCAGACTCGTGTCTGTGGTGGCAGCATCCATTTTGTGGAGCTGAGGCTTCAGTTAACTTTAACCGGGGTTCACAGTTACGTGCATGTCGTGTCCCTCTAGAGGGGTGGGATGCTAACCTCATCGCCAGAATTGGTGAGAGGGCAGCACCCCGATTCGTATGACACCTTACTCGACATGCCTGGATAACGCGACACCGGAGTTACCGTTATGGTACGCGTTATCATGGAACAGCCATTGGGTCTTGATTCCGCAAACTGCAACCGGGCTCGGCTCGGGCCTGAACCTAGCTCACACGAGCCCACGCACTCTGCCTTCAGGATTGTTAAGGCCTGCCATAGGAGTGACTGATAGGAACTCGGGTGTCCATTGTATGGTTAGATATAGAGCTACTATACCTAAAGCGAAGGGTGGTTACACGGCTTCGCCCCAGCTGTCGTGCAGCCAGTTGTGTCAAATTTAGGAGGCCAGCCAGGGGTGGCATAATTCATGCTTCAGCCCCTGGCGGCCCTGGGTACACCGATGCCCTGCGTTACGGGGTCTGATAAGTTGGCCCAGTACCAATTGGTAAATGCACCTAGGGTACATATCGTAATTTAGAAAGAGAACAGCCAGGCTGTGGGTCTGATTAGCAGGCCCACAGCCAGAGAAAGTCGTAAACCAGTGAAACAAAAGCAAAAAATCTGGGTGATCATAGGATTGCAGACCCTACTCTCCTACACCCACCACGAATAAGTTGTTCTTACCTCGGGGCCCCATAGCATCTGAGCGACTCTTGCTATCTCCAAGAAGAGCCATGCAATTCGGCCAAACAGAGGGGCTGCCCATGACATTGACGGGGTTTCCAATCGTTGATAGCCCCTTCACTCCTACAGCTTGACGGCATTCCGCCCTCCCTATTTCCCACATCACTGCCTCTAATTAACTCCCCCTCCACCTGGCCTATTTGCTATCCCAATCAGACCATACACTCTTGGTAGTAACGCTCCTTCCAATATGGCCGCTACACTTTGCCATCGGGATCCGGATGTAGGTCTAAGCAACCGCTCGGTTTCCACGCATGCGCATGACGCGCGACAGGCGCGACGCTACCGATGGTGCGCCGGCTTATCTGGAGACTACCTACTTATAAGCGTTCACCTAAGTTTTCCCTCACCAGCTGCTCCGCACCCTGACCAGGTGCCGCGAGCGTGAGGGGTAGGTGTCCCGCCGATTCAGCGCCTGCACCAAGGTAAGCTCCATCTACACTCCCGAACCCCCCGAGGCTCGTCCTTTTGGCTGCAGCCTAGTTCTGCTGATACCGGCGGGAACTGCTCCCAGCCCCAAATTGGACTCTCGTCGTTTCCCTTTAGTACCAGTACGACCGTACTCTGTCCCTCTCACCAGATGGACCTGGTGACAACGGATACTGCTCCCCAACCCCACCTTTGACACACTCCGTTTCCCTGCAGCACGGCCAAGAGCCTAACGGAGTATGGGTAATGCCCCTAATCTTCTCCTCCCTCTTTGCTTGGTCCTTTCTTTTCCCTCCCTGCCTCCGAGATAAATTTACTCATTTACATTCATTATTTGAAGGTCGCGACCGGCTGGTCGATCCACAGTATCACGGCGCTGATGTCAAAAAATCGCTAGACATGAGTTAACCTCACTCACTTTCATTTTCATCTTTTATGTTTAATTGGAAAGGTTTTGATCAGCACGATGAACCATAACATCACCGCGTCGGTGTCAACATTACACGCTGGGCACCTTAATATGGGGTATCATCCTAATGCCTACCTTAGATACCAGTCTCAGTTCTGGGACCGATAAAGTGGTCATCCTTCCTCCGTGTTTCTGATTTTTATGAAATCCACTGGTTTTCACCCTGGAGGTTATTTATACATTCAACCAGCCTCCACAACCAGACACCTCCGCAAACCCCTCCTTGATGGGTAATACACCTCCCTTACATACCCTACAGGTTCCAATACCAGACAGCGCTGGCCTCACGGGAGCATGCTGCGAGGCCCATGTCACTTTCCCTTAGGGTAAGAACCTTTTTGCTGTTTTCCTAGGAATGGGTGTCTCCTTGAAAGCTTCGACATCACACCTCAGGATAGTGTTTAAGTTGCACTCTGGGAACCTCCAATGTGAGGTATTAATCGTGCCATCACTAGACCGATTATGAAAGGGAAAATTCTACCCAGTGTCCGGTAAAATTGGTTTCCCTGCACAAACAACCCCCCCCCCCCCTTCCCCCCCTCACCCCTCACAGTGTGGAGAGTATTCACCAAAGTCACTCTATATCTTCTGAGTAACTAGTCACATTAGTGAGATATGACTTGACCTGCTCTCTTTTAACCAATTTTTTTCCCTACCTCTAGGTCGCCTAAATAGAGCAGGACCCCGTGGCCCTCTTTACCCTCGACCCAGAGAGGTTGTATCTGCTTTTTACTAAGTGAATGAGCATCTAATATTTTTGTGTCTTTTTGTGTAGTACTTTGTTAAGGTCCTGACGAATCGCCGGTTGGCGAGAAACATGTTGACCACACCAGGGGGTTGAGTTAGTTTTCTGTATACTTATACGGTCACTAGCTCCCCTCTCACCCCTTTTAATCAGGGAATCGGCCACGTCAATAAAATTCATTGTGGACTGATTACCCTTTTTAACTTTCACTCACTTTTGCACCGACTACACCTTCTTCCATCCTCACTCACACCCACCATCGGCAAGGAACAAAAGACCCCCGCCAAAAGAGTGCCTTCGGGTACTCCGGCAGACATTGCAGTGCCGGTCTGTCGAGGGGCAGTGAGTCGATGATGATACTGGACACCCTTCAGTCAGGGTGTGTTTCACACCTAATTCTCTGGGTGTGTGAGGCTCTCTAAGTTCCGACAAGGGAACCCCTCCAGTCCCTTGACTTGTGACATCAACTCTGTTCTCCACTCTGTAGCACTCTCCCCGGGGAACTTTGTATTACCTGTCAATGCCTTTATAGAAGCACGCATTGGTAATTGTTGTAAGTCTAGTCTTGCAGCAAGGGACATGCACCCTCTCTTTCCTTCAGCAGTAAATACCAAAACTATATCTCACAATCAAAGATTTTGTTAAGACACCGTGACTTCCCTTGAAAATACAAGGGTGCAGTGGCATGAAAGAAGTAGCCGAATTGATGAAACATAGCCGCCTAAAACTCAACTCAGACAAAACCGAGGTGCTCATCCTAGGATCTTCCCCCTCTGCCTGGGACGACTCTTGGTGGCCCTCCGCTCTGGGCACAGCACCCACTCCCACAGACCATGCACGTAACCTTGGCTTCATCCTAGACTCCTCTCTCTCGATGTCCAGACAAGTCAACGCAGTCTTATCCTCCTGCTTCAACGTACTTCGCATTCTCAAAAAGATCTTCCGCTGGATCCCCCTCGAGACAAGAAAGACTGTCACCCACGCACTGGTCACGAGTCGACTGGATTATGGAAACACCCTTTCCGCCAGAATCACAGCAAAATTACAGAAAAAACTCCAACGCATCCAAAACGCATCAGCGAGACTCATATTAGACATCCCTCGCCAAGATCACATAACCGGACACCTAAAAGACCTCCACTGGCTTCCCGTCAACAAAAGAATTACTTTCCGCCTTTTCACCCACGCACACAAAGCCCTCTACAATCTAGGACCCGAATGCCTCAACACTCGACTGTCCTTCTACAAACCCACCCGCCAACTAAGATCGTCCAATCAAGCCCTCGCCGCAGTCCCGCCCATCCGAAAATCCACCATGGGTGGCAGATCATTCTCCTTCCTTGCTGCCAAGACCTGGAACTCACTCCCCACTCACCTCCGCCTTACTCAAAACCACATCTCCTTCAGAAAAGAACTTAAAACCTGGCTATTCGTCAAACAATGAACCCCTTCCCCAAGCGCCTTGAGACCCTCTGGGTGAGTAGTGCGCTATACAAATGCCCAAACTTGAACTTAAACTTGAGGGAGATGGCCAAAAAAAATATGTTTCAGACACAAATTAACGCCCTGTATTTAGACTGCGGCTGGTGGAAAGCAGGAATTGACCGAATGTGTCATACAGGACGTGGGGCCTCTTGGAAGCTGTGTCGACAGATGTATTTTATGCAGGAATCAGATCGTTTTCCTTCGCACAGAGCAAACCACAGACTCAGTCTTCACATTAGAAACCTTGGTCAGTAAATATGTCTAGAACAAAAAGAGGGAACTATTTACCCGCCACGTTAACTTACAAAAAGTGTTTAGCTCACCCTGACACCACGACTAATTTAAACTACTGGGTGCTTGAACCCAAGAAGGGGAACACAGCAAAACATTTGCGATTGCTCAGTAGCTTTGATAGGTGCATACTAATAACGTGCAAACGTGTCTGGACTAAAGGGTAGAAGGATAAATATTCATGTTCACTTACTAAGTCCATGAGAGCTGCTATCTGCTAGACCAATCCTACAGCCCAAATGTAATACTGAATGGGTTCGAAAGCTTGCAGATTACCTGGGGGTCGGAGTAGTCTGACAGGTCAGAGTGTCTGTGGGCTGACTTTTTTTTTTGTTTGTGGGCCTGGTTTATGGTCTGGTGGACCGGTTCTTATTGTTGATTTCCCTATTACTACAAACATTGCCTGCGGCAAGCACATATGCATGCCGTCTCCCACACATTGCAAAACACCCATGCAGTGTGTCTTTACTAGTTCAAAGCTGCCCCAATTTGCAAATGTGCGCCATTGTTTTTAGCTATACAATTAGTTAATTGGGACCACTTTTATTTTGGTACCTGGGCCTATTTCTTCTGTTCCAGTCCAACACTGGATGGCCTACTAATTGTGGCTCCTATAGCAGGTTTCAGTGCAGTGTGTATTTCCTGGAAGAGCACTGTAAAAATTGTGTGTTGCCGATGTGCCAAAAAATACTGAGATTATGCTCTTTCAGAATACAAATCAAAGAACAACAAACGCATAATTATTATGTATAGATGAGGTCGAGCGCACCAAAGAGTACACCTACCAGGAGCATTTGTACATTTCAAATGATCAATAACAACACTCTTTAAGAAAATCCCTGCATGCTTTCCGCGCCATTATGAAGCAGCTAGCATACTTCAATCCATAGGCCAAATTAATGCTAATACTCTTAAAGGATATCATTTCCCGAATGATAATCTTAACATTATGGGGATTAAGTGGGTGGTTTTATAGTTGCAAGGATTATGCACAGTAGATCAATCTCCCACAGAAACCTGCACCTCCTTCGTGCTGGCATCATCTGTGCATGACAGAAACCTCCCCAGTCTTACCTCATAGCAGAACTGAGAAGATTCCTTGTTGGTGCTATATTGAGGAAAGGGGCAGAATAATGCAGTCCAGTGAGTGGTTAACCATGCAGAAACATGACTAGAGTCCTTTTCACAAACGTTCCTTCCAAAAGTAGTGGCAGCTCGCAGAATCTTTTGAAAATGAAGCAGGATTAGTCGTCATAAAGAATCAATCCACCTAGGGAAATGTAGCAATATAGAATTTGTAGATCACTGCAACAAAACTTGGAATTTGCCAAACCCCTTACTTGAGTCTGAAGACAAGCACACAGGCAAACATTCATGAAACGCTGACTAAATGGCCTCAGGTGGCTGGCCGACACAAAGACTCAGAGAGGATAGAGTCCGATTGTCTTGGGCAAAGTCGAGACCTAAGGGTTTGTTGCCAACGATGACTCGATTACTAGTTGAACATAATAGTGGAGTGCAAACCCATAAATAGGATCACTGTGCAGACGCATCCTACCAGACCTGTACAGTGCCATTAAGAGTTAATCACCACAGCTAGGTTCAAGCCTCCATTGACCGGCTGCTTTTAGTAGGTGGTAAAGGGGAGCAGGGTGGCCTATATTGTGTGGATGAGGAGGGTATCGGCAGGCTGTTCACTAGCAGGGTGGAACATTCTGTGTCCTCCCCCCTCATGCTGTAGGCTGGTTATTTCATGGTCAAGATAGTCTGTCTGGTAAAATTAGGCCCAGTTTCCCTGCTCCTGGAAGGATCTGGGGGCGAAAACATTGACCAGTGTTAAATGGGAGGAGTGGTATCTGAACTGGGTTAACTCATTGTCCAAATCCTAAGTTATGTTATGTTTTCAAAATTATATAGCGCAGCATATACCCAAGGGTGTCTTGGCACTGATAGCTACACAGAGTACATGGGACCGTTTAGGACAAGAAAGTTAACAAATGAAATGCCAAGTTTTAAGAAGTTTTCTGAAAACCTGTAGCGAAGGTGTAGATCTAATGTGGAGAGGCAGCAGATTCCATTGTCTAGGAGCTCCAGCAAGAAAATTGCTACCACCTCATTTAGTTTTCTTGAATCTAAAGGTCGTCATTTTATAGTTATAAATGTTCTGTATGGAGTTTAAAGGAAGCTTTTCCTCAAGACAACAAATAAGAGAAACAGTGTCATACTAGGAGACTGACTGGAAATAGCTGAGCCAGCAGTAAGTTACTTTCATACATGTCACGAAAGAGACATCGCCCAGAACCAGAAATGACAACTGTGGAAAGGACAGTAATAATGCTTATTAATTGTGTTGCGTCTTTATTTTGACAGGAGGAGACTCATTTTAGTCGGCTGCTTTGCACTACAAGAGCATCTTGTAGCAGGGAGCGGTACCACAGCATGGAAATTGAAGTGCATTGCAATACGATAATGCTTTTTTGGCAGCGCTAAACATACATTCAGGGTCGTACTGGCCTATAGGGCAATCAGAAAGTGCCAGAAGTGTTGGTCTGACTGGTCTCTGTGCTGGCTGTTTTTTGACTGTTTGTGGGCCTCCTTTGTGGCGGGGGTCGGCCGGATTTTACTTTTGATTTCCGTGAAAAGACCACAAACATTTCCAGCAGCAAGAACACATGCCTGCAGTCTACCATCCCTTGCAAAACTGCTGCATGTTTTTACAGGTTCACAATGCCTTGATTTGTAAATGTGGGCCACTTGTTTAGCCGTCTGATTCACTAATGAGGGCACACTATTATTGAATGGTCAAGGATAATGGGAAACCCAATCTACCCTTGAGGGCTTGGGTACAATCGAATAAACGGGTAAAGGTGCCTACAAGTGATTTACTTACAATACTTGGTTGTATTATTTCACGTTATCATTCAACACAAGAGTTTTCAATCAACTTGTTAATTTCTTTCGCGTAAAAATTTTGTATAACATATACCTCGAATTTTTTAAGTTCTGTAAAGTCAGAACAATGACTAGATCATGATACATATAACCAGAAAATATACAGACACAGGTGTATATAAAAAGAATTTTATCTTTTAAAAGTTCATAAAGGGTACTTCAATTACACACAATGTAACGAGAGGATATCATAAACATTTAGATGGTCCGTCAATGTCACAATTGTATGCACTTTTCTTTTTTACAGAATTGTTTTCAGAAAAAAAGTGTAAACGGTAGACGTTTCGGTCTCTCATGCAATTGTCCGTGAGACCATCTTCAGGACTATTGTGTACAATATAGATGACCCCTGGAATTAATTTCAACTGATCTTCTAGGTGGTACAGTTGTAGTGGTTCAATCTCAGTATGTTGAAATGGAACTGCTCTTTATTTGGTTCCTGTTGTTTTAGATATATAGATAGTCGTAGCAATATTCGTACAATCCTAGGGAAGCTTGCATCTTTTTGTCCAGCTCTTTCCTTCTTCCACAACACAACGCTTTTGAATATCTTGCATCTAGCGATCGCACTCTCTTCTCCAAATCGATAGTCTTATTGAATGGCATGGGCCAATTATCAGTTTGAAACTGCATATATTTAGCGTCCTGCAATTGTTCTTTTTGCATTTGTCACCCCGAGTGGGACGGGTATGCTCAGACGTGCTCTCCATGTCAATAGAATCAAGCTATCCGGGCTGATGAGGGCCGAAAGCCCGAAACCGGTCCTAGGATGCTTGTTTCCAGTCCAGGGAGGACCTGACCTGGCAGTTCGGGCTGGACTGTTCCGATTGGGCGCAGGGTCAAGACTGATTTGTATATGGCTGGGTCCAAACTGGAATGGCATGGTGAGCAAAAAACGATGGATTTAGGCCCAAATCTCTGTACTGGGGAGAATGTATGACATTGTTCTGAATTCTGTCCATCAATTGTTCTTTTTGCATTTTTCAACCCGAGTGGGACGGGTATGCTCAGACGTGAGTCGCATGCTTTCCATGCCACTGGAGTCAAGCTATCCTGGCTGGTGAGGGCTGAAAGCCCGAAATCGGTCCTAGGATGCTTGATCAAGACCACGGAGGACCTGACCTGGCAGTTCGAGCTGGACTGTTCCCATTGGGCGCCGGGTCAAGACTGATTTGCTTATGGCTGGGTCCAAACTGGAATGGCATGGTGAACAAAAAAAGATGGATTTATGCCCAGATCTCTGGACTGAGGTGAATGTATGACATTGTTCTGCACTCTGTCCATCAATTGTTCTTTTTGCATTTGGTTTTATATTTAGCGTCAAACCTGCTGTTTACTAAATATTACTTTTGTATATAGCTGTGATATAATCTATACGTTAAATGGTAAAGCAACGAAGATACCAACGTTTTATTGTGTAGAACTTACATGCTATGTATTTGTTTTCTGGTTTGGGCAGTGCTTTTGGGTGGTAAACGAGTGCAGGCTGCAATGTATTCGACAGCTTTTCAGCCATCTCAGTTTTCACTTATTGCTGGGTACTACTCCATAGGGACCTATGGGAACAGCAAATGTTACTACACCCTTCATGCTGGATTATTCGAAAATGTAGTCCATTCTTAGTCGCTCGTAGCGGTCTTTGGGGATTAACTTCAATGCTGACTGTACAGCCTGGTGTACCAAGTGCTCAAGTATATACACTTTGCTGTGTCTCTGCACCCTGATGTATCCAGTACTGACTCTGCACCCGGGTATATCAAAAGGTGGAGTCTCTGCACCATAGTACATCCAACTCTGTAGTTTTTCCAACCTGGTACATTCAGTTCTGACTTTCTGCCTTTTGTTACATCCAGTGCTGACTCTCTGCCTCCTGGTACATCCAGTGCTGGAGACTCTGCACCCTGGTGTATCAAAAGCTGGAGTCTTTGCACTCTGGTACATCCAACTCTGTAGTTTTTACCAACCTGTTACATCCAGTGCTGACTCTCTGCCTCCTGGTACATCCAGTGCTGGAGACTCTGCACCCTGGTGTATCAAAAGCTGGAGTCTCTGCACTCTGGTACATCCAACTCTGTAGTTTTTTCCAACCGGGTACATTCAGTGCTGACTCTCTGCCTCCTGGTACTTCCAATGCAGACTTTCTGCCTCCTGGTACATCCAGTGCTGACTCTGTACCTCCTGGTACACCCAGTGCTGACTCTCTGCCTCCTGGTACACCCAGTGCTGACTCTCTGCCTCCTGGTACATCCAGTGCTGACTCTCTGCCTCCTGGTACATCCAGTGCTGATTCTCTGCTCCCTGGAACATCCAGTGCTGGAGTCTTTATACCCTGGTGTATCAACAGCTGGAGTTTCTGCACTCTGGTACATCCAGTGCTGGGGCCTCAATGCCCAGTGATACATCCAGTGCTGGAGTTTCTGCACCCTGGTACACACTATGCTGACCCTATGCATCCTTATATTTTAAAAGTTGGAGTCCCTGCACTCTTGTACATCTAATGCTGAGTGCCTGCACCCTGGTGCATCTAGTGCTGACTATCTTCATCCTGATATGTTACTCGTTGGAGTCTCTGCACTCTGGTACATCCAGTGCTGAAGTTTCTGCACCGCGACACATCCAGTGCTGACTCTCTGCACCCTGGTAGATCCAGTGCTGGCGTCTCTGCTCAGTGAAACATCTAGTGCTGGACTTTCTGCACACTGGTATATCAACAGCTGGAGTTTCTGCACTCTGGTACATCCAATGCTGGGGCCTAGATGCCCAGTGATACATCCAGTGCTGGAGTTTCTGCACCCTGGTACACCCTATGCATCCTTATATTTTAGAAGTTGGAGTCCCTGCACTTTTGTACATTTAATGCTGAGTGCCTGCACCCTGGTGCGTCTAGTGCTGACTATCTTCATCCTGATATGTTACTAGTTGGAGTCTCTGCACTCTGGTACATCCAGTGCTGAAGTTTCTGCACCCCGACACATCCAGTGCTGACTCTCTGCACCCTGGTATATCCAGTGCTGGCGTCTCTGCTCAGTGCAACATCCAGTGCTGGCGTCTCTGTACACTGGTATATCAAAAGCTGGAGTTTCTGCGCTCTGGTACATCCAGTGCTGGAGCCTCTGCGCAGTGGTACGACCAGTGCTGACTCTCTGCATCCTAATATTTTAAAAGTTGGATTCTCTGCATTCTACATCGAGTGCTAAGTCTCCAAACTTTGGTATAACGTCTGAGTATACAGTACAAAAAATAAACTAACATGCAGTATAATATGGACCTCAGCTAGTCCGGACTTCGTGGTCAAGTTCACTTTGCATTGTGGGCCTTGTAGTTTATTATTTGCCTGTGTGTGGTCCTAAAATCCCTGCGTGTGAAATGCTGTTTGCTACATCAGACTGTCACAAATAATATATGGTCACTTGGCATTTGTGAAACCTGTAGTGTACTTTTAGATTAGCATGTAGGTCCCCTTATTCTTACATTTGAAATCTTAAAGTTGGTACCTGCTTGGCTGCTCTTGTGGCAATGCGGCCCCCCACTAGTGCTGGGATTCCCTCCTCCATCTCGACTTAAATGCATCAGCTCATCGACCAGTGCCTGAATTGCACATCGGGTGCACTGTTCCTGTTTGCGCCACATCACACCCTTAACCAGGTGCACCTGATGCGGACTCGTGCAGTGCACAGGTGTGCATGAATAATTCTCTGTCCTCAGCCCAGGCACAAACTTGCGCTGAAAAGAGTGCCTTATTGAAAGAGTGGGTCGCAGTTTGAATCTGCAGCTTCTTCTTTAACTGTAGGCAGCATTACCTCATTTAGAAGAGGTGGAATGACATCCCCTTGCAGGCTGGGCAGTGAGGTACAATACCCACCTGCATGGGGATTCTCATAGGGTTCCTAAGTCACCCTCTCCATAAGAGTGTCCTGGAGGTGTTGGGAAGCAACTATGTGACACTCTCACGTGGCACATAGACAGCTTCTTTGCCTCTGCGTCCGCGTCTGTAATAACGTGCAGGTGCAACAGCAAAGCGTTCCCTCATTGGCACTGGTCCACGTTCCATGCACATAAGGGAATTGCCCATTGTAATTGCATCAGTACCATCCATATTACTAAATATCCACTCAAGTATCACGACCCCCTTCCATAATACCAAGGTTCCTGGGGGCACAAGTACATGTGGAGCACCGGGTCACTTTCTGTAACATGGCTCCGGGAGTTACACCCACATTGAACTGCGTGGCGTTGCAAAAAATTGGCATAATCATACTCATGCTAACCAGCTGATAATTTCTTCAGTGTGTGTTCACAGTGAGGCAAGTCCCTTTCTTTGAATCATTTCACCCCCCCCCCCCCCCCCCATTATTTACTTGTAGTCACTTGCAGCATTTTGTTAAATCTCACCTGAGGAACTCAACATCACAGTAGAATCGATAGGGCAAGCTCCCAAGTACCTCCCATGCTGCCTGCAGGGTCCCAAACCGTCCTGGTCAAGGTAAAAAAAAATCATGGTGTGGCTGTTCTCAAAGTGTTCCCTCTCGTTTGTCCTGAAATGTGTACCCCACCTGGAAAGAGATCCCCCCACTGCAAATTTACTAAAGTGCAAGATGAAATGTGCCATTGCACCCAGAGCCAGACAGAAATATGACAGTGTAGCAGTGGCAGGCTTCACTTTTATGATACGCCAAAACCACTGACCGCATTTGTACTGCGGTTTCTTGGTAAAATACTTGAATTCTTCCAGTGTTATAATCCTGGCTGTTTTGGATTTTGGGTGTTACATCTTCACTTCTAGTCTGTTGTGTTCAGAGTTGGATGTTACATCAATACTAGGTCATCAAATATGGTTGGCAAGCTACCAGTTTCTGCCTATTCCAGTGGCTGCTTGATATTAAACACCCAATGACTGACACAGGGGCGCCTTTTCGCAAGTGAGATAGCCCTGTTACAAGCGCTATGCTACTGATACCTCATGCTCATTAATTCTCGTATGTTCACATGTCTTTTTCTTGTTTTCAGGCAGAGGACAAGGCGGATGTGCTGAATAAGGAGCTCCTTCTAACCAAGCAGAGATTGGTTGACACCGAGGAGGAGAAGCGGAAGCAAGAAGAGGAAACAGCACAGGTGGGATTTCTTTTACTCATTTCATTTTCACACATCCAAAGAGAGACCTTCTCCAAGCTCTTCAAGCAAACAGCAGACACAACCTGCAGAAAAGTATAAGAGTTCTTAAATGGGGAGAATAAGCATTGGCAAAGCCAATAAGTCTGGCTTTGAATGTGGAGCTCTTGGCTTTCCCAGAGTTTGTTTCTTTTAAATGGTCTTAAGGTATATCAGAAACTATTCTAAGATGGCAAACGGTGCATGCACATGCTTGTGAACACAGGGACAGTCATCTTGTAATGTTTTTAGTAACACTTTGCCAAAAGCCATTGCTAAGATGTCTGCTTATGCATGCACACAGATGTGAATGAACGGCGGCCATCTTGGAATGGATTTTGTTACAAGATATTAAGTATTACCAGGTATTATTAGGTATGGCTACACATGCATCCACAAGTAAACGTACACACAGGTGACCATCTTTGAATGGTTTGTTGTAATCTTTTACGAAAAGCATTCAAAGAAGGACATCCATGAGTGCGCATGGGTGCCATTTTTGAATGGCTTTAAAGCCTTTATAAAAACTGGCATTGCCAGTATCGCACATATGGAATGCAGTGAAATGCAAGCAGCAGCGAGGGCCCAGTAGCATGACTAGGGCAGCATTTCCCAGACTGTGGGTCGAGACCCACTGGTGGGGCGCCAGCCAAATTCGAGTGTGTTGTGAAAGTTCTATAATTAAAGATGGTTTCACATTTTGTGTTGATCTTGTCACATTTGCTGTGCTTCAGAGACAGAGGTCAAATGTCAAATGAAGTCTTCTGACACATTACTGCTTAATCTTTTAACATGCAGAAGGATGTTTAATTTTCTTTCATTGACTGCAAAGTGGGAGGAGTTTTAAAGTGAACTATGTGACAGACTTGCTGAGGTACAAGGACCGTGAAAGGAAAGGCTGTCGGATGTAATTTTTTTGTAACACACAATGTAATTTAAATACCTAGAAATGAACTGTGTAAATAAACTGTACACATATTTGAGAATATATCATCAGGTAAGACAGCAAAAATGAGGCACTTTTTTTCTGACTCTGAAGTGCGATGAAACAAGCCCGTACAGGTATCACTCATTAGTAGTACAACTAGTATACTAATCTAACTTTTGTAGTAGATTAGTATATATGTGTAACACTCAAAAATTCTTAGAAAACACTTACACTCACTGGATGATGTCATCAGTGAAGTCATTTGAGTTGTCACTGACCATGTCATGAGTGATATATGTGAGGTCATAAGCAGTGTATTTGGGGGCATAAATTATAGTTAGCTCAGGTAACTATAAGTGCTGAATTTCACTGCTTTTGTACGAGTGAATTCTGAGCCTTAGTATAACGTCCCTGTAATCTCTGGGGGGGGGGGGGGGTTCAGTGAATTTCTACGGTCTTTTTAATTATATTTCCTAACTATGTCTCTTTAACTTGTTTTTAGGTAATTTCTACGTTTAGAAAAGTATATTTCCTAACTATAACGGTCTTGTAAACTTATTATTTTTCATTGAATTTCAACATCTGTAAAAATTGTATTTCCTAATTAACCTGTAAGCTTTGAGAGTGGGTGTGTGAGTGGCTGTATAGGTAGGTGAGTCTGAGTGGCTGTACGGGTCCCTGAGTGGGTGTGTGAATGGGTTTGTGGGTGTGAGTGACTGTATGGGTGTGTACATGGCTGTGTAAGTGGGTGTAAGAGTTCCTATGTGTATCTGTGAGTTGGTGTGTGAGTGTCTGAGTGGGTCTGTGAGTGGGTGCGAGTGTCTGCGTGGGTCTGTGACTGGATTGCTGAGTGTCTGAGTGGGTCTGCGAGTGGGTGCATGAGTATCTGAATGGGTCTGTGTGTTGGTGCCTGAGTTTGACTGGGTCAATGAGTGTCTTTGAAAGCCTGTGAGTGGGTGGATGAGTCTCTGAGTGGGTGCATGAATTTTAGAGTGGATGATTGAGTGGGTACGTGGTAAAGTATGGGGGCACACCGGAGCAAGACCTCATGCCAGCTCACCATGACAGTCCTCCTTTTCAACTTGCCCACAGTCAGCTACCTCTTCTCTGCTCACTCCGTTCTCTCTAATTTTCTTCTTTGTGCTCATTCTGAAAGTTATTTTGCCTCTTTCTGCTCACTCCTGACCTTTATTCTCCCTCTTGCTGCTCCTTTCTGACCTCTATTTTGCCTTTTTCTGCCAGTTAATTTGCCTTTTCTGCTCATTTCTCACTATTATGTTGCCTCTTGCTGCTGGTTTCTGACCTCTATTCTGCTCATTTCTCTCCTTTATTTAGCCTCTTTCTACTAGTTTCTCACCTTTATTTTAGGGGTGGATGGTAAACTGCGCTTCACAACCACCAAGGGGGACTTCATCCCCGAAACAGTAATTCCAGAAGGCACTTTGCAGAGTGGTTGAGGAAGGGGGTGGGGCCTCTGATGAGGTCTCAGCAATACCGCTGTGTGGGACTTACTTGTGCTAACAAAGGGGTTCTTGGACCCCAGCGAACCTCAGCAGCCAAGGGGACTTCATCCCCAAACCAGTAGTGTATCAGGAGGCGTGTTTGCAGAGTGGTTGAGAAAGGCGGCATGGCCTCCGAAGAGGTTTCAGCAGTCCTGATGTGTGGGACTTACTGGTGGTAACAATGGGGGTTCCTGGCCCCATACGACCCTCAGCAGCCAAGGGAAACTTCATCCTCCAACGAGTAGTGCCCCAGGAGGCCTATTTGCAGAGTGGATGAGAAAGGGGGAGGTGCCTCCGATGAAGTGTCTCCAATCCCACTGTGTTGGACATACTGGTGGTAACAATAGGGGCTCTTGACCCCCATTGACCCTCAGCAGCCAAGGGGAATTCATCCTTCAACGAGTCGTGCGCCAGGACGCCCATTTGCAGAGTGATTGATAAAGAGGGTGTGGCCTCCGATGAGGCCTCAGACGTCCTGCTGTGTGGTTACTTACTGGTGGTAACAGGAAGGATCCTTGGGCCCAAGGGAACTTCACCCACCCAAATGAATAGCGCTGCTTTTTGTTTTTTGCTGCAAATTTCTCGAATTCAAAGAGACATGTTTTAAAAAGCGGGCTTTTTTGTCTTGCTGGGGTCCGGCCAAGTTTAGGGGGTCAGGGTATTCCTACCCTGTTCCCTTTTCTTATTTTTAATGTTTTTTTTGAGGAGTCAGCCGAAGCAGAGTCCTAAGAATGCTGTCAACTCTTCCTGGTTGAAGTGTTTGCAGCCAATCCGAGCTCTGCATTTCCCTGCTTACGCTCATTATTTGTGAATTTGCAGCGGCCACAGATATAACTATCTTGATTCTCTTACTTTTCTCAACAGCTACTAAACTGATTTACAACAAATAACTGAAAAGGTGATCTGCGTAACCAAATCTACCTTTCTGCCAGGGTGTCTAAAGAATCTTTGTGATTTTACATGAGAAACGCAATTTTTTCTCTCCCCCCCCCCCCCCCCCCCTTGACAGAGCACCCTGTAGCTTACCATGAGCAACAAGACTCACTGTAACACTTTTTTGGGGGAAATGTTCGTAAAAATTCATCAAGCAGCGCCAAAAATATAGGCAAGTCAAAAAACACTAACTATAACTACCTACTGGCGACCGCCAGTAGGATGGATATATATATATATATATATATATATATATATATATATATATATATATATATTTTACTCCTCCGTTTCTTGGAACAGCCGCCGCACTCCTTACCAACGGGTGCATCGTGGGAAAGGACCCCCCAAGTCCGATCCACAACATTCACCTTCTCCCCACTCGCAAAGTACGGGTCCACGATGCTGTGTGCTGGCCTCAAATTTTTAATGGTACAGCTAAAAAGGATGCGTTTTGCCGGCACAGCCGGCTTGTTCACCAGTAGTTTTAACATTTGTCAAACCACCATTTTAAACACCGTAAGTTTTCACCCGGTCACATGACATGACTACAGAAACAGTGTGCACGAAAAAAGACTAGTAGTTCAGATCTTAAACTCCAGTAAAAACGTCTGCTGTTACATGCATTTGCAAAAGTATAATACATTTGTAATTTACACGTGCAAGTCCTGAGTGCAATTACATATTATAAAATAATAACAGTGAAGCCTCGCCCCTCGCATTTTGCCCACAATGCAGAATATCAGTTTTTCAATAAAACTTTATGCGTCACGCATGGCTATACACACTCAAGATACTGGTAAATTTTACAAGCTGTAGGTCCAAAATTATTATACTTTGTCCCGCATTTGACCCCTGTTGGTATTTGACTTGTTTGTCCAGCATAATTAAGACACTTTAAATACTGGGTTACTTTTCAGCCCAAGTGGGCATGACGATAGCATATAACTGTCTTTGTTACCAAAAATAAACTTAAATAAAATTAAAATAAAAGTGACCCCATTATGTGAAAACACCATTCTCTCCAAAAAATATAGAAAGAATATTATAAAGACAAAAAAGTTAAAAACCATTCTGAAGAGGCAATTTCTAAGAGATACTCTGATACTCTACTAATCTATATCAATTCGAAGTTCAGCAGTCTACCTATACATTTCATAAATGTGTAATCAAATCCTCATCCATGTTCAGACCCATCGGGGCCCTACTGTTTAGTTCAATAATATAACAGGACTCCAGGCGCCTAAGTCTCTTTTCGCGATTGCCTCCCCTAATATGGAAAGGAATACAGTCCATCACAAAATAACTCAACCCCTGTGTGTCTTTCTGGATGTGAGTTTCAAAGTGGCGTGCCACTGGATAGGTCTTATCTCCATTACGAATGGCCCTCAGATGTTGGAGCACTCTTTTGTGGACAGGAAGAATAGTGCTGCCACGTACCGCAGGCCACACGGGCACTGCAGCACGTAGACAGCATACTCTGTCCTGCACGTAAAAAACCCTCTGATTTTTTTCACTCTGTTGGACATTTCAGGTGCATATGCCGGCATTGTAACCCATGGCTACACGCCTTGCACTTTGTGCACTTGATAAACCCTTCTCTCTTTTTTAGCCACGTTTTGGGCTGGATGTTTTGCTGCTGCGAAATCATGTTGCTAACTAGCATTTGTTTGAAAGAGTGTGCCCGTCTAAACGTTATTGCTGGCCTTTTTTGTACCATTTTGCCTAGTATTGGATCATTCCGAATAAGGTGCCAATGCTTATTCAAAATGTTCCTAATCTGTCCATGCTTTCTGTTGTAAGCTGTAATCGTTCTTACTTGATTTGCCTGTGTACTCTCTTTTTTGATCTTACTTTGGCTTTTAGTGAAAAGAATGTTCCCCCTGCTTCTTTTCTTTGATTTCTTGATGGAGGCTTGGATATTACTCCTGTCATAACCCCGTGCTGTAAACCGGGATTCTAGATTTCCAAATTCTGTCTCAAATGTTTGTTGATCACTACAGTTGTGTATCATCCTAAGACTCTCACCGTATGGTATACTCTTAATTAAGTTCTGCGGGTGAAAACTCGTGGCATGAAGTAACGTGTTTCCCGCTGTCTGTTTCCTGAAAACCTTAGTTTGCAACTTAGAGTCCTTTACATACACTGTGAGATCTAGGAAATTAACTTCATTCCTACTGACAGTACTGGTGAACTTCAGGTTCAGAGAGTTATGTTGTCATTTTTTAATGAAGTTCTTAGCAGTTTCTTCTGAACCCCTCCATACGACGAAAAGATAGTCGATGAAGCGACTCCAGTGGAGGATATTTTCTTCCCATTCTTTGTGGAACTCAACCCGGACCACCTGCTCCTCCCACCAGGCCATATGCAAATTAGCATAGCTGGGGCGAAGCAGGTGCCCATCGCGGTTCCACAAAGTTGATGATACATGTCATTATTGAAAAGAAAAAAGTTATATTTCAAACACACTGAGACCATCTTAAGAAGCATTTGAGTATGCGACCATAGGCCAATTGGGTGTTGACTTAGAAAATATTTCACTGCTTGTAAGCCGTCCTCATGTCTAATGCTAGTGTATAGAGTTGTTACATCAATAGTAACCAACAGCATATCTTCTTCCCAAGGAAGGTCATAGATTTTTTTGAGAAAATCACTGGAGTCCTGTATATAAGAAGGCAACAACTTTACAAAAGGACAAATAAAAGAGTCAACATATTTGGAGGTGTTTTCTAGCGCTCCCCCAATTGCAGATATAATTGGGCGCCTTGGTGGATTTTCTAAATTCTTATGCACCTTGGGAATAAGGTAAAAAACTGGTGTTATAGGGTTAGGGGTTTTCAAGAATTGCCATTCTTCCCTTGTGATCAAACATTGCTTATACCAATCTTCAAGTTGTACACTGTAGGAACTGAGGCTACTCTGCATAACTGCCTCCGTTATTTTCGCATAGTTGTTACGATTGCTAAGCTGTTTATAAGCTTCGCCCAAATATTTGGCTTTGTCCCACAACACCACATTCCTACCCTTGTCTGCGTCTCGCCCAATACAATTGCCCTTGGATTTCAATTTTGAAATTAACGCAGAATACGTTTTTTTATGCTGGGTGAGTTTTTTTATGTTTGACACTGGTGCATTTTTCAAGATTCTTTAGGTCATTCACAACTAGTTCATTAAAGATGTCCACCGCATCTTTGGTGCTCATAAGGATAAATCTTGAAGCTGGTCGAAAACCTGATGGAGCACTGATATCAATCTCCACTTCTTGTTCTCTTGCTATTTCAGAGGCCTGATCAATAGTCAATAATCTTGATTCATCCTGCTCAACCATCATTCTTGAGCCGGTCTCCAAACTTGTCCCGGGTTGCTCATCCATTGGTTCCAAATCCAGATTCGCCATTGAAAGCTGGTTGGTTTGCATAGCAGCCCTCATCGTCTGCTAACCTTCCTTTTGATTTTTTGAGTGACTTGATGCAAAATATTTCTTTAATTTGAGAGATCTTATAAATTTGAAAGTATCTACCCTTGTTGCAACATAGTTGAACTCCGCCGGTGGGCAGTATGACAAACCTAGTTGTAGAATTTTTTCTTCTTTTTCCGAGAGGTTGAGATTGGTCAAGTTAATTACTGTCCCTTTCTCCTCCATAGCAGCAAGTTCCGTTATTTTTTGCTTTTCGTTGAGGGTGCACTGACGGCGTTTGGCCCCTTTGCGCCTCTGTTTCCTCTGCCTCTTCCACTTGGTTTGTCTACATGAGTTGCCTGAGGTCTTGGGTGGAGGTTGAACCTCCTCACCTCTTCTAAAAAAGCAAACTCATCTATCACAGAGGGGACAGTTTTGAACAGCGGACGGCTCTGACCTTCATCCTGATCTGTATCAATTTCCGAGCTCAACACGCTGCTCAATTCAGATTGAGCCTCTCCCCTGTATTGTTGCACAGGATTCATTCTTTGTTTTCCTACAGTCTCAAATTTCTTTGCGAACGTGTACATCTGTCCCCGTTCGTAATCATTTTTATCCCTACTGTATTTTTGGGCTTTCCTCTCCTTAATAGTTGACTCCAATTTCTTTAGGCGTTCACCCATTTCTTTGGTGAATTTAGTAATCGAATCTTGATCCGTTTCTTTGGACAGCATTTCCGTTATCTGGGTTATCTCCTCCAACATTTTCTGTCTATCTGAGTCCTCATATTTAATCAGGATAGCCAGCATTCTTCTGGACGCTTCCTGATTGTTTTCCGCCCATTCAAGCAGCATGTTGGGATCTGGGTTTTGGTATGTGGGGGCCACTAAAATTCTTAACCCCCTCGGTATTCGTTTCACCTCCAAATAGTATTGCAGTGATTTGGCCTCCCTCCATTTGGAAAGCTCCCACACTTTAGTTTCTCCAGGCGCCTCAATCGTGCCAGGGTATCTGTGACTGTCTCAACATTCGCCGCCGATCCTGTTTTCTTTCTTGATACTACTGCATCATCAAATATTGAGAGAGCAGCCTCTTCCCTCTCTTTCAATTCTTCAGCTGACATAGTTAGTCCCACCTTAAGGCTCAAGTGCCTTAAGCCAGCAACCGCCAGTAACCACAACAGCCCTTTGCCGTTTGATTTAACTTTCTCACTGGCTTCCCCATTTCGCGCACCGTGACGGTAGGCGTTTCCTACCTTGATTTGCTGACGCGTCTCTCCCAGGTCCACCGACTTGTTCGAACAACTCCGCAGCTCCAGATAAATCACCTAATATCCCAGAGTGTCAAGGCTCCTCTCAATGTTCGGTGCGGGGGGCGGCAGACTTGATACTTTACTCCTCCGTTTCTTGGAACAGCCGCCGCACTCCTTACCAACGGGTGCGTCGTGGGAAAGGTCAGCCCAAGTTCGATCCACAACATTCACCTTCTCCCCACTCGCAAAGTACGGGTCCGCGATGCTGTGTGCTGGCCTCAAATTTTTAATGGTACAGCTAAAAAGGGCGCGTTTCGCCAGCACAGCCGGCTTGTTTACCAATAGATTTAACATTTGTCAAACCACCATTTTAAACACCGTGAGTTTTCACTCGGTCACATGACATGACTACAGAAACAGTGTGCACGAAAAAAGACTAGTAGTTCAGATCTTAAACTCCAGTAAAAACGTCTGCTGTTACATGGATTTGCAAAAGTATAATACATTTGTAATTTACACGTGCAAGTCCTGAGTGCAATTACATATTATAAAATAATAACAGCGAAGCCTCGCCCCTCGCATTTTGCCCACAATGCAGAATATCAGTTTTTCATTAAAACTTTAGGAGTCACGCATGGCTATACACACTCTAGATACTGTTAAATTTTACAAGCTGTAGGTCCAAAATTATTATACTTTGTCCCGCATTTGACCCCTGTGGGTATTTGACTTGTTTGTCCAGCATAATTAAGACATTTTTGGGTCTTAATTATGCTGGACAAACAAGTCAAATACCCACAGGGGTCAAATGCGGGACAAAGTATAATAATTTTGGACCTACAGCTTGTAAAATTTACCAGTATCTTGAGTGTGTATAGCCATGCCTGACGCATAAATTTTTATTGAAAAACTGATATTCTGCATTGTGGGCAAAATGCGAGGGGCGAGGCATCGCTGTTATTATTTTATAATATGTAATTGCACTCAGGACTTGCACGTGTAAATTACAAATGTATTATACTTTTGCAAATCCATGTAACAGCAGACGTATTTACTAGAGTTTAAGATGTGAACTATTGGTCTTTTTTCGTGCACACTGTTTCTGTAGTCATGTCATGTGACCATGTAAAAACTCACGGTGTTTAAAATGGTGGTTTGACAAATGTTAAAACTATTGGTGAACCAGCCGGCTCTCCCGGCGAAACGCGTCCTTTTTAGCTGTACCATTAAAAATTTGAGGCCAGCAGACAGCATCGTGGACCCGTACTTTGCGAGTGGGGAGAAGGTGAATGTTGTGGACAGAACTTGGGCGGTCCTTTCCCACGACGCACCCGTGGTAAGGAATGCGGCGGTTGTTCCAAGAAATGGAGGAGTAAAGTATCAAGCCTGCCGCCCCCCGCACCGAACATTGAGAGGAGCCTTGACACTCTGGGATATTACATGATTTATCTGGAGCTGCAGAGTTGTTCGAACAAGTCGGTGGACCTGGGAGAGACGCCTCAGCAAATCCAGGTAGGAAATACCTACCGTCATGGTGCGGGAAACGAGGAAGCCAGTGAGAAAGTTGAATCAAACGGCACAAAGCTGTTGTGGTTACTGGCGGTTGCTGGCTTAAGGCACTTGAGCCTTAAGGTGGGACTAACTATGTCAGCTGAAGAATTGAAAGAGAGGGAAGAGGCTGCTCTCTCAATATTTGATGTAGTTGTATCAAGAAAGAAAACAGGACCGGCGGCGAATGTTGAGACAGTCACAGATACCCTGGCACGATTAAGGCGCCTGGAGAAACTAAAGCGTGGGGAGCTTTCCAAATGGTGGGAGGCCAAATCACTGCAATACTATTTGGAGGTGAAACGAATACCGAGGGGGTTAAGAATTTTAGTGGCCCCCACATACGAAAACCCTGATCCCAACATGCTGCTTGAATGGGCGGAAAACAATCAGGAAGCGTCCAGAAGAATGCTGGCTATCCTGAATAAATATGCGGACTCAGATAGACAGAAAATGTTGGAGGAGATAACCCAGATAACGGAAATGCTGTCCAAAGAAACGGATCAAGATTCGATTACTAAATTCACCAAAGAAATGGGTGAACGCCTAAAGAAATTGGAGTCAACTATTAAGGAGAGGAAAGCCCAAAAATACAGTAGGGATAAAAATGATTACGAACGGGGACAGATGTACACGTTCGCAAAGAAATTTGAGACTGTAAGAAAACAAAGAATGAATCTTGTGCAACAATACAGGGGAGAGGCTCAATCTGAATTGAGCAGCACGTTGAGCTCAGAAATTGATACAGACCAGGATGAAAGTCAGAGCCGTCCCCTGTTTAAAACTGTCCCCTCTGTGATAGATGAGTTTGCTTTTTTAGAAGTGGAGAGGAGGTTCAACCTCGGCCCAAGACCTCAGGCAACTCATATAGACAAACCAAGAGGAAGAGGCAGAGGAAACAGAGGCGCAAAGGGGCCAAACGCCGTCAGTGCACCCTCAACGAAAAGCAAAAAATAACGGAACTTGCTGCTATGGAGGAGAAAGGGACAGTAATTAACTTGACCAATCTCAACCTCTCGGAAAAAGAAGAAAAAATTCTACAACTAGGTTTGTCATACTGCCCACCGGCGGAGTTCAACTATGTTGCAACAAGGGTAGATACTTTCAAATTTATAAGATCTCTCAAATTAAAGAAATATTTTGCATCAAGTCACTCGAAAAATCAAAAGGAAGGTGAATAGACGACAAGGGCTGCTATGCAAACCAACCAGCTTTCAATGGCGGATCTGGATTTGGAACCAATGGATGAGCAACCCGGGACAAGTTTGGAGACCGGCTCAGGAATGATGGTTGAGCAGGAGGAATCAAGATTATTGACTATTGATCAGGTCTCTGAAATAGCAAGAGAACAAGAAGTGGAGATTGATATCAGTGCTCCATCAGGTTTTCGACCAGCTTCAAGATTTATCCTTATGAGCACCAAAGATGCGGTGGACATCTTTAATGTACTAGTTGTGAATGACCTAAAGAATCTTGAAAAATGCACCAGTGTCAAACATAAAAAAAACTCACCCAGCATGAAAAAGAGTATTCTGCGTTCATTTCAAAATTGAAATCTAAGGGCAATTGTATTGTGCGAGACGCAGACAAGGGTGGGAATGTGGTGTTGTGGGACAAAGCCAAATATTTGGGCAAAGCTTATAAACAGCTTAGCAATCGTAACAACTATGGGAAAATAACGGAGGCAGTTATGCAGAGTAGCCTCAGTTCCTACAGTGTACAACTTGAAGATTGGTATAAGCAATGTTTGATCACAAGGGAAGAATGGCAATTCTTGAAAACCCCTAACCCAATAACACCTGTTTTTTACCTTATTCCCAAAGTGCATAAGAATTTAGAAAATCCACCAGGGCGCCCAATTATATCTGCAATTGGGGGAGCGCTAGAAAACACCTCCAAATATGTTGACTCTTTTATTTGTCCTTTTGTAAAGTTGTTGCCTTCTTATATACAGGACTCCAGTGATTTTCTCAAAAAAATCTATGACCTTCCTTGGGAAGAGGATATGCTGTTGGTTACTATTGATGTAACAACGCTATACACTAGCATTAGACATGAGGACAACTTACAAGCAGTGAAATATTTTCTAAGTCAACACCCAATTGGCCTATGGTCGCATACTCAAATGCTTCTTGAGATGGTCTCAGTGTGTTTGAAAAATTACTTTTTTCTTTTCAATAATGACATGTATCATCAACTTTGTGGAACCGTGATGGGCACCTGCTTCGCCTCAGCTATGCTAATTTGCATATGGCCTGGTGGGAGGAGCAGGTGGTCCGGGTTGAGTTCCACAAAGAATGGGAAGAAAATATTCTCCACTTGAGTCACTTCATCGACTATCTTTTCGTCGTATGGAGGGGTTCAGAAGAAACTGCTAAGAACTTCATTAAAAAATTACAACATAACTCTCTGAACCTGAAGTTCACCAGTACTGTCAGTAGGAATGAAGTTAATTTCCTAGATCTCACAGTGTATGTAAAGGACTCTAAGTGTCAAACTAAGGTTTTCAGGAAACCGACAGCGGGAAACACCTTACTACATGCCACGAGTTTTCACCCGCAGAACTTAATTAAGAGTATACCATGCAGTGAGAGTCTTAAGATGATACGCAACTGTAGTGATCAACAAACACTTGAGACAGAATTTGAAAATCTAGACTCCCGGTTTACAGCACGGGGTTATGACAGGAGTAATATCCAAGCCTCCATCAAGAAAGCAAAGAAAAGAAGCAGGGAGGACATTCTTTTCACTAAAAGCCAAAGTAAGATCAAAAAAGAGAGTACACAGGCAAATCAAGTAAGAACGATTACAGCTTACAACAGAAAGCATGGACAGATTAGGAACATTTTGAATAAGCATTGGCACCTTATTCGGAATGATCCAATACTAGGCAAAATGGTACAAAAAAAGGCCTGCAATAACGTTTAGACGGGCACACTCTTTCAAACAAATGCTAGTAAGCAACATGATTCCGCAGCAGCAAAACATCGAGCCTAAAACGTGGCTAAAAAAGAGAGAAGGGTTTATCAAGTGCACAAAGTGCAAGGCGTGTAGCCATGGGTTAAAATGCCGACATATGCACCTGAAATGTCCAACAGAGTGAAAAAAATCAGAGGGTTTTTTAGTGCAGGACAGAGTATGCTGTCTACGTGCTGCAGTGGCCTGCGGTACGGGGCAGCACTATTCTTCCTGTCCATAAAAGAGTGCTCCAACATCTGAGGGCCATTCGTAATGGAGATAAGACCTATCCAGTGGCACACCACTTTGAAACTCACCACCAGAAAGACACACAGGGGTTGAGGTATTTCGTGATGGACTGTATTCCTTTCAATATTAGGGGAGGCAATCGCGAAAAGAGACTTAGGCGCCTGGAGTTCTGTTATATTATTGAACTAAACAGTAGGGCCCCGATGGGTCTGAATATGAATGAGGATTTGATTACACATTTATGAAATGTATAGGTAGACTGCTGAACTTCGAATTGATATAGATTAGTAGAGTATCAGAGTATCTCTTAGAAATTGCCTCTTCAGAATTGTTTTTCACTTTTTTGTCTTTCTAATATTCTTTCTATATTTTTTGGAGACAATGGTGTTTTCACATAATGGGGTCACTTTTATTTTTATTTTATTTAAGTTTATTTTTGGTAACAAAGACAGTTAAATGCTATTGTCATGCCCACTTGGGCTGAAAAGTAACCCAGTATTTAAAACGTCTTAATTATGCTGGACAAACAAGTCAAATACCAACAGGGGTCAAATGCGGGACAAAGTATAATAATTTTGGACCTACAGCTTGTAAAATTTACCAGTATCTTGATTGTGTATAGCCATGCGTGACGCATAAAGTTTAATTGAAAAACTGATATTCTGCATTGTGGGCAAAATGCGAGGGGCGAGGCTTCGCTGTTATTATTTTATAATAGGTAATTGCACTCAGGACTTGCACGTGTAAATTACAAATGTATTATACTTTTGCAAATGCAGGTAACAGCAGACGTTTTTACTGGAGTTTAAGATCTGAACTACTAGTCTTTTTTCGTGCACACTGTTTCTGTAGTCATGTCATGTGACCGGGTGAAAACTCACGGTGTTTAAAATGGTGGTTTGGTAAATGTTAAAACTATTGGTGAACAAACCGGCTGTGCCGGCGAAACATGTCCTTTTTAGCTGTACCATTAAAAATTTGAGGCCAGCATACAGCATTGTGGACCCATACTTTGCGAGTGGGGAGAAGGTGAATATATATCTATATATACATACATACACACACACACACATTTATGTATATCACTGAAAAACGAAAGTTTTTTTAGTGGCTGTATGGGTCTGTGAATGAGTTTCTGAGTGGTTGTATGGGTGCGGGAGTAGGTGTGTGAGTGGTTGCATGGGTGTGGGAGTAGTTATCTGAGTAGCTACGTGGGTGGTTGTGAGAGGTTGGGTGGATATATGATGGGTTGTATGGATCTGTCACTGTGTGTCTGAGTGGCTGTATAGGTCTCATTGGGTATGTGAGTGGCTGTATGGGTCTGTGAATTGGCTTTTGAGTGGTTTTCTAGTTGTGTGAGTGGTTGTTTGGGTGTGGGTGTGAGAGTGGTTGTATGAGTGTGTGAGTAGGTGTCTCAGTAGCTGTGTGAGTGGGTGTGTGAGTGGTTAATGGATCTGTGAGTGGTTGTATGGGTGTGTGATTGGGTGTGAGTGGTTCTGTGGATGATGTCATCCGTAATATAATTTGAGATGTCATGAGTGATGTTACTGACCATGCCATGAGTGATGTAATAAGTGAGGCCATAAGCAGTGCATTGCGGGCTTAAGTTGTAGTTAGCTCCGGTAACTGTAACTGCTGAATTTCTATGGTTTTGTGTGTGTGAAACCTGAGCCTAACTATAACTTTCCTGTAACCTTTGGATTTTTCAGTGAATTTCAAAGTTTAAAAAAAATTCTATTTCGTTACTATAATGTCCCCTGTAACCTTTGGTTTTTTCAGTGATTTTTTTTAATGGTAGCTCCTAACTATAAGGTCCTTGTAACCTTTAGTTTTTTAGTGAATTTCTATGACTTTTTAATGGTATTTCCACACTATAGCATCTGTGTAAAGCGCAAATGTACAAACCATAACTAATGGTAAAAGGACAGCAATGCCACAGACACCTGTTGTCCCATCTTGTGGTACAGCCTCGCTTCACAGTCTATCCTAGATCACATCACAGTGAGATTGACACACACAGACAGCAATGTTTGAGGCAGCCGGAGCATGGTAGAGACTGGAAACCATGGTACAGCAAATGGGCAGGAGTTGAACGGGTCGCTGAGGGTGTAGCTGCATGAGGGTACCTGCTGCCTGCATAACTGCAGTATTGAGCATGTGCAGGACAGAGAAGGGTAGTGAGCGCAGGGTGTAGGACAACTGGTGTCATGGGAGGAGACTGGTCCTCATCTCACTCCCATCGGATCTAATTCAGTGAGACTTGCGGCCACTTGAGAATCTGCAGGGTCGCAATGCAGTGGGCACCGGGCAGAGGCTTACAGCTATCTCTGCACTCAGGGAGGCACATCCGTTGGCTCTGGATACATACATGTCATGTGTGGTGCACTTGTTTGCTGTGATCTGCTCTAACGTATCACTGCCTCACAATGCGCAAAAACATCTGTTCTAACAAAATGTCTAGTACTCCCAAGACACAGACCAAGGACACTCCTTACCCCAGCAGAGATACAGTGAGTGCACAGCGTCAGGGCACTGGTTGCACCTTTCTGACCTCCTCTGCCCTGGGCTACAGTCCTGGTCGCCTATAGCACCCTTGAGGTTAAGTCTGTGAACAGACGGTACAGTGCACACACACACACAATGGCAGAGGCACCCGGGCAGCGCATGGGAGATGGAGCACCCTCCACATTACACCTAAAGTGCCAAGGCAGGATATATAGCACGCCGGCCACAGATGCCCACTCCAATACCGGAACAGCTGCACTGTGCGTTGCCTGTTTGTAGTCTCCCTTGGTGCACAATGCCTCCAGAGCAGACTTAAGAGATTAATTCAGGCTAAAAGCAAAGCCATATTGGTACAATGTAGCTGAAAGGCTTAAACTATTGTGACAAATGGGGCTTCTGTCCTTACACCATGAAATTAAACACCAACAATTTATTTGCACTTCTTGGGGGAAAATACTCTGCCATGCGCTAGTTAAACAGAAAAACTTCTGGTTAGGACAAGTCAATGAATTCAGCTAAAATTCCACGGACCTGATAATTCTCGCCTCAGTGCCTATTCCAATCATGGAGTCCCACTCTGCAACTCTGGGCAATAGCTTGCTTAATCTCCACAACGGCCCCCACAACGCTAAGGATGCCTGGCCTCCACCTTGGGGGTGCCCGGGAGTGGACGCCTCACAGGGAAAGCCAGGATGGGTTCGACAGCGGTATTCGTACAAGCGTCTTGAGACCCTTGCGGGTGAGTAGTGCGCTATACAAGTATCAATTTACATTTATCAATTTACATTTCTTGAAATGTGACCTTTTTACGCGCACGCTGCATCACTGGTTCTCTTTTCAGAATGAATAATTTTACAACTTCACCTGGACACTTGGCAGCCATACTTCTGAGCTCTGGTGCTCTTATGTTCTTTTAGAGCCTAGCACGCCACTTCTATTCTAGGACTTCTCTTGCTTAACACTTTTCTTTCCTGCCTCCCATTCCAACCAACCTGTCTCTCAAGCCTCTGCGAACGGTTCTACGTAGTTACATAACGACATTTGACACAAACTTTAATATTTCGAACGTAACAAGATGTAAAAATTCTGAATGCAATCATGGTTCTGTTCTACACAATAGACTGTATAAAGTATATTTTCCTTTGTATAAAACGTGCCATTGGAGTCTATGTTCGCTACAGAAAAAATTAAATAAAACAATACATAAAAACCGAGCCAGTTACCACCTCCTGTATCGATAGCCTTAAATAACAGTTAGCAAACTTCTAATAAATACTAAAACGCCAAAGACTACAATTGTGCATGATCCTCTCACACCACCCATCTATCCCACTCTTCAGTAGTAGAACAAGTTTAGAGTTGAACAATTTTGACAACTCCGAAAGATAAACCCCTTACTTGTAACGAAATGCCATAATCATACCCAATAAATAAACAGACAAGACACTGTTTTCGTGGAGAAAATTGCTGCAGGTTTATTAGCATACCAACTATGCCAACATGGTGGGTAATCTTACAGGCGATCCAAAGACAAGCTGCCCTTGCGGCCTACCACCTGATGGGCCAACTTGCATCGTGGCCTTGGCCAATCGGTGCTTAGCGGTTATGGTGACGGGATAGCCCCTTCCACTTCTGGTGTACCGTCAGTCCACCCCATTACTCACGCCCCCCCACGAGGAGCAGAGCGTTCAAGCGACCCCCGGTTGTACAGGTCTCCAACGACCCATAGGACAGGCGGGTCGCCGTTGCACCTCAGGGTCCACTGTGATGACTTCCTGGGGATATTAGGCCTCCGCACCCTTTGTGCTCCTGAAGAAGGTACCCCTGAGTACCTTTCCACCTCTGGATTGCCCTGTAACTCCGCCACAGCCCTGGGTGTGGCGACAGTCGTAGCCAGGACCCCCACAAAGGCCGGCATTCCTAATTACATCCTGCTATTTCTAGAGCCTCTTTCTGGTCCAGCAAGAGCAAGTCCCACACTGGACAGGTGCACCCCATCCTCATAACGACTCCCTGTGGACTTTGGCATGCCGCAAGCCATGCCTGAGCAACAGAACTCCCATTGTTCTGTGACTCTGTGCATGGCATTGTTAACTCAACGCAGTTGACCCTCCTGCGCACAGCCTCAATATCCTCCCCTGACCGAGCTCCATGCCAAAAGAGCTGGGGGGGGGGTGATCTCTGACCACCAAGGTTCACCTGTCCCCAACTTGTTCCTTAGTTTGCACATTGTGGTCTTCATTTCTTGAAGCAATGTCCTCTTCCTGTGTGAGCCTGTTGCACCAGAGGCACCGGCTTACCATTGAGCATAGCTCCTTGGTACTTCCTCAAACACCCTGTGGATATGGCGTGCAGCAACCATGTCTAATAACTCAAAACCCCTTCTGCTCAGTGAATTTAACCATAGCGCTGCTACACCAGGCAGGGGGGTTTACATGTCCCTAATTGGTTCCTTAACTCACACAAGCAGGGCCCTCTTCCCCAAGAAAGTCAAATCATTCCCTCCCAGGTGTAAGACCAGGACGTTAAGAGTAGAGGCCCCCTCCCCAGTCTCAATGTATATATCCCTAATTGATTTAGGCATGGTGCAGGCCAGGTGGTATGCCAGTAGTAACTGATAGATCATCTGTGTAGCGTGGTATGGGGCAGGCAGTATTTGGTGCCAACCAGTAGAAGTGTTACCTTGTACTGATTGGCACCGAATACTGCCTGCCCCATACCACGCTACACAGATAATCTATCAGTTACTACTGGCATACCACCTGGCCTGCACCATGCCTAAATCAATTAGGGGATATATTCATTAGTGCCTGTCCCCCTCTGCTCTGTGCCTGCCCCGCTTAGATGCACTTCAGAGCATGTGGCCAAGAGCATAGAATGTCCGTAGTCATGAAATCATAATAAGCCACACACTGAACAAAGGACATACCTAACTGTCTCTAAGGTAAAGACCTTGGATGACCCCAGACAGGCAAAATGCCAGAGACTTTGGATGCCACAAGCAGCCCTCTAGGTCAAAAGGACCAACATGTCCGAGACCAGCCCCATGTCTGTAAACCAAGCCGATCCCACAACCTGCTTCCACCTGGTCCTGAACTGACCCATCTGCATCCCCCTTCCGGATTACGCCCTATGTGCTTCATGCTTGCCAGCTTTACTGCTATATTCTTCAATTTTTTTTTTTTTACTGCAAATGAAAGAATAGTGTAATCCCAATCCCAATGTTTAACCCAAAATGCAAGCATAACTTGTCATGAGACATTCACCCTCTGTGCCTGAAGCGCAGCAAGCGTGGCAATAGAAATTACAGAGCTCAAAAGCCTCTATTTAACTTGAACTTAGATGACCCGGTACTAACTGGTCCTATTACCTGGAAAGGTGTGGGCGACCCACCTGGAAACTTATGGGTGCGGCCAGCCACCTGCATCGTATAACATGTGAAGCCCAAGCTGTTTAGTTGTTCACTCCTGCAAATAACCCCTACCAGGTAGGCCTGCCCGTACTCAATTCTGTCCCTTGAATTGGTTCTGAGTAGCCCTTCCATTTTCTGATAATCAGTGGCCATTTCTATTCTCAGAACCTAACCTCCGAGTAAGCCAATTCATGATGATTGCATTACCTTGTAATAAAGCTACCTCTTGTAGCGTTAACTTATTGTATCAAAACTAACCTACTCCAGTTATTACTAGAGTTATTGCTACGACTGTATCGAAACAAAGTTGTGATATAGCCAGTACCCCTGGGGAATAGTCTTTAGTGCCTCACCAAGTCCGTCAGTCCCCCTGTTCCTGATGGCCCCATGCCACCATCTTAGCACGGTTCACCTCCCAGAAATCGCTGGCAGATCCCATGCAAGAATTTTTTTTTTAAAAAAGGCACAGAAGATCAGTGCACTCTCCCCTTGAGACTTCAATTAAACGGGCTGGACAATGCCAGGTTCAACTCTGAAAAAGGGTGTATCCCTGTGTTTAAATTGGCGTGGTGTAGTCCCTCCCCCTGCAGTATCCATACCCAATTGTAATCACTGGAACTGCTCTGTACATAAATGCATGGAATAGTCCGGTAATATCTCACCATAAAAATCCATTTCAGAGGCATCCTCCGAGGTTCCATTTTATACCGTTCCATTCCTATGCATGTTCGGGTCTCTCCTTCTGGTGACCCTTCACTACACACCTTTGCACGGACATCACTAGTGAGACGCTCTGGGTTTGAAGCCCCACAAGTTAACCAACAATCTATTCCAACTAGCCCTATTTGGGGTAAAGTTCTAGTGAATCCATTATTGAGGTCCTCACAATAGAGCCGTGGATTGGGGATCTGTAGGAACGGAATGCATTCTCTACACCATATTGTAATGCTCCTAGTATGCTGATTGTGCTACTACAGTGACAAAATGTGGCCCCAAGCCTGTATGTGGAGCAGTGATACACTTAATCGCAATTACTCCACCCCTCCCCTAGTCAGGGACCAAGAGTGGATGGAAAAGAGAGACATATTCCTGTTCAAAAATACCCCATTCTGCTTACCCTACGTTAGTTTTTCGAAGCTTCCCCTGCCTAAAATTCACTTGATATCATCGTTCGTGTACCACCTCCCGTTTCATAAATGTATATAATATGCCGCTAGCCTGCAGGTGGCCACTGGCAGTCAGCAGGGTTCCATTTGTACGAAAAGTGCTCTTCAATTCTACTATTGTTAGGTACACAACTCAATACAGTCACTGTGATGGAACAGTATTTCCAACCCATCAAGCTCTTTTCCCATCTGAGGTGTGTTAAAAGATTGCATATTCAGGGTCAGCCAAGTTCTAACTGCATATTACTTACCGCCGACAGACAGCACATGCAGACGGGGATGGGCCAGTTTAACGAACAAAGCAGGAACGCCCGGACTGCTAACCACCTGCATGCCCCGTAGTAATGGTGAAGTGTCACCCATGGTTGTAGAACCGTCCTATTATACTGAAATTAGGAACATGTGGAGAAGTGTGGCTCACTGGTTAGAGGTGGCAGACCCAGAAGCAGAGGTCGGCCCGGGACCAGGGTTCAATTCCCGACGCGGCAGGGTACGGAACCAATGTCAGCGGGTTCGATAAATCTCGGCTCTGTGCCTCTCTAACCATGGGTCCCACGCTGCAACTCTGGGCAATAGCTTGCTTAATCTCCACAACGGCCCCCTCGCTGCCGGGGATGCCTGGCTTCACCTTGGGGATGTCCAATAGGGACCATCTCACAGGGAAAGCCAGGACGGGTTCCCCAGCGGTACACAGCGCCAAGAAACCCTGGGGTGAACGTGCGCTCTACAAATTCATACTAACATAACATAACATGTCGGCCAGGTGCCATACAGTGTTAGAAAACACTCCTACCAATGTGTTGAACCCGAGGTTATTACATTGCTTCATTCTCTTTTAACCGAGTTCTGCCTGATATCCTTTGCACTAGTTGTAGACGCTTTGTATAGCGCGAACCTGCCCAGCAGGTAATGGAGCGCTTCACGTGAGGACCCTTTACCTTCCACAAGGACACAGACAATTATTGTAGAAAGGGATTTGCCCAGGATCAACGGTTTGCGAGTCGAGCCAAGACTCTGACCACATGCTGCAGGCACAGGAAAGTGCACTTGTTTAATTACCAGTTGAGAACCTTGCCGCCTGTGTATTTCCGCGCAGGAACATTGATGTTTCAATCATGTACCCACAACTCGTTCCTCGAGGGGACTGAACTAAGAGGGTAACTAACAGAGTTTTAAACAAAGGACGCTGTAACTTAATGCCTGTTCAAGTATGTGATACACCGCGCAGGAACATTGATGTTTCAATCATGTACCCACAACTCGTTCCTCGAGGGGACTGAACCAAGAGGGTAACTAACAGAGTTTTAAACAAAGGACGCTGTAACTTAATGCCTGTTCAAGTATGTAACACGTGTATCACTATCCCTTCTGTGGCCGGGGAGAAACATGTTTGTGTCCTTCTCCCTGCAGTAATCAATTTCCAATTGTATATCAATATAATCCTCCGTAGATGACTGCATGTAATTGTCATCATTTACATCACAATGTTCAACCAATTAACGGACAGGCGACCGGAAGAAATGCACCTAGGCAGATAACTAACAGTGTTCCATCATTTGGCTTCATATTCCTATTATAACAAACTCTCCTTCATGATTTCCTTCCTTACAGCCATATGCACGAACATCCCCGTGTATGAGGAGCTCTGGAGTTTTACCAACCCCATAATTCGAGCAACAATCTTCTCACAATGGTGAAATATGTTATGTGCTAAGATTCCAGCTATGCAGGCAGTCATTTCGTAGATACACCCCCACGCTGGACAAGTTTTCCGACTTCACCCCACAAACCGTTGCACACGGTATCCTGGAGGATGCAGGGAAAGTGTAGGATTTCTGATACCATGTGAAAAGCTACACGAGATCTTGAAAGAGGCTTGCTTCCAACCAGGTTGAGCTATGAAGCGCTCGCGTTCATAGATTGCATGCCGCTTTTAGAGGTTATAATTAAGATGAATTATTGCGCGAGAAAACAGGTAGCGTCCCACCAGGTGCCAGTGGAGAGGGTGAAAACGGCGCGCAGTTCGCATGGCACCAAGTGTGACACAGGTGACCCTCAGGCTTCCCCCCCCTATGAGTGCTCATCTTGCTTGCATGCACCCATCATCCCAAGCCCAGTCAAAATGCGGCAGACTGGAGGCCGGGCACCGGACTATAAAAATCCTGCCCAGATCCCCCCAGACGACTGGCTCCACCCAACCCGGCTGTTGGAGTTAAGGACACAGGGAGGGCCCCACGGCTCCCATTGTAACGCAAGCAAGCCTGGCGCCCCACACCAGTTTCCACATAGGCTGTTCCCTAAGCAGGACTCAGGCCTAGCACCATATCTGCTCTTACCTAGACCATTGAGTAAAGAGAGAGTCAAACTAAATCCCACGCTTAGCCCGGTTGGTAGAGGGGCAGCAACAGCACAACGGTACAGGGGACCTCGGACGCCCGTTGGGCCGCACCTGGGACTACTATCAAATGAGCCAGGGGTCTGAAATCCAACTAGCCACCTACTCTGTGTCTTGTCTGTCTTTATGCCGGCCTCAGCTCAGCATGAAACCCAACATTGTACTTCCAGGGAACACCTGGCGGGCTGCATGACACGTGGCAGGACCATTTTCGTAAGTGGAGTTCTAAGAAGAATAACCTTTAGACGATATCTTAGGAGGGACAGTTCCGACAGCAGGGGTTTGCTAAATGGGGATATTCTTGTGCCATGGAATATAAGAGCACAAGGTGACATATTTCAAGGACACTTCAACAAGGGTTTGTCCAAAAATAGAAGCTCTTGCTCGCTGTAAGAACAAGGTCCTTATAACTGGAGACTCCAGGGCAAACTGCTGCGTAACCGAGAAAGCATACCGCATACTCTGCACTCAGTCTATTTTTATTTATTTCTTCTATCACAAGGAGACTGATTGATTCTGGTTTTAGTCGCACACCATGCCTCTGCAATCACAGCACCAACGAACCCAAAAAGAGGTCGGAAGTGCCAGTAATCATCAGATGTTTGTGAGGCCAGCCCGTAACTCCAACGGTGACATTTGACCCCTGGGATGACACCTCTCCTCTTTGCAACAAGGGCATCCTCGCGACCATGGGATGTGTCTTGACCATCAGTGGTGGTGCCGCCAAGAATCCGTCTGCAGTTTCCTCCATCTTGCACTGACCCTGGCAGTCTGTCTTAGACTAACAGTCAAGTTCACGGCATGAACGCCTTGCAAACACAATGATGCGCATGTGCAAAACTTCGGCCTGTGACTGGAATTTAGGCTGAAAACACGCGTTGAAAGGCGAGTGTGCGGTGTGCATTTAATTCATACGAGGCTGTCCTCACTACCACACAATAAAGTGGATTTCCGCCATTTTTTTCTCCCTTTCACAATGGTATCGTTTGTGGTAAAACTGCATTCCAAAGTGCTTACTTCTTAGACTAAACTTCAGGGGCGGAGAGGGGTTGGGGGAGGAGCGAAGAGGGTAGGGGGATTGTTGGGGCGATGGAGTACAGGGGCCGATCTCCCACACCGGGCTGGCAGCTCAGCAGTTAAGCTCCTCTTTGATCGATGGCACGGATTGCAGATGTGGCCGACATCTTTGTTGCTGCCAACTTGACATTTGTGGGCTGCCCATGTCCACGAAGGGGACCCTCCTAAGAGGGCGGCCCCTTTAGTGCCACAGGATGGCACACAGGACAGCCCAGCCTCGCGAGATCCCTTTGGGGTCCTGCTCGTCGTTTCCAGCCCAGGTGGGGGAAGGGAAGAGGTACAAGTGCCTCCCCTGCCCAGCTAGCGGCCTCTTTCTCCTCACCCCTGATGCCATTCACACCATATGGGCCCTCCCTCCCCCCCCCCCACCGCCTGGCCTCCCCATAGGGGTTGCCTGCAGTAAGGCCCACAGCCTGGCTGTGTGGTGGTACGCAGGCCTGGTGTGTGTCGAGAAGACAACACCGATGGCCAGGCAGACCCAGTGGCGTGGGGGTGCCCCGGCGGCGCGGGCCTATGCCCGAGGCCTATGCCACCCGCGCATCCAGTTCCTCGAGACAATGGCGGAGGCGCACTTTACCAGCTGTGTCCTGCCGCGTGTCGCTTTCGCCACCCGTTTCCTCGCTCAGCTCCAGTTTAAATCCCTGCTAACAAGTACAAGGCATGGTTGACTTCCATTTAGACTACAAGAAACTCTAAATTGTACTAGGTACAGGTGAACACCATTCTGAGGTAATCTTTGTCATTTTAAGATATGACTAGCTTTAGGTTGGCCTTATTTAATACATTTTTCAAAAAGGTACAATAAGAAGTGCAGAGCGAGAGAGTGGGCTTTTGGTGAGGCCCTTCATGATGTGCTTGTCTTGGTTTGGCATTGCCTCGGATGGGCTACCTATCAAGACCATGGCAATTCATGGATGGCTACGTTGTCCTTTTTGTGATCCCATTAAGTTTTGGTTGATAAGGCACAATTTTTCATACAATTGATGCAACAGGATTTGTTGCTTGTAATTCAGAGCCATTTTGTGTTCTGTGAAGTATTGACTTAACTGGCTCTAAAACAATTTATATTTTGATTTTTGTCTTTACTGTTTGTCTTTATGACAGGCAGAGAAGTCCACAGTGCTGTTCACTAATCACCCTTTCTAGTTCATTTGTTTTACTTTGCTGTCACGATTACAAGTTGTTCGATATATAGCCTTTGTTCACAAAAAGATATGCATGCACACATGCTTTTTTTTAAAGATGCGGTGAACGTCCCCCCACCCCCTTTGTATCACCTATTCAACACTTCATGCCTTTTAAATGCAGGATTTAAAACACAAACTTCATCTTCTGACTCCTTCTTTAACACTGTTAATAGCTTAACACTGTGAATGCAATCTGTTCATCAAAGGCCTCATTCCCACCCTCTATATCGTTGTAGCCCAAAATGTGCTTCATTGGGGGGGTTTTCTAGGACAACTGAGAGTAAAGCCCACAAAGTCGACCAACTATTACCAAACGCTTCCTCTAATAAATGGCCTGACCTATTGGTTTTGCCAGTGCTTATTAACAACTGTTGTAAACTGTTGATAACTCTTTCTGAGATGCAAATAGGATTTTCAGGGTGGTCAATAAATCCATCCGGGTGTTCTATACCGGACCTCCACAATGATTAATCGACCTTGAGTTACCAAGCTTTTTGGGAATTACAATTTCTCTCTTTCCCACACAGCTGAAGGAGGTTTTCCGGAAACAGTTAGAAAAGGCAGAACTGGAAATCAAAAAGACCACAGCAATTATTGCAGAATATAAACAGGTAAGGCTGCTGCATTCATTCGAAGAGGCCTAGAAAGCAGCGATCAATATTTGCAAGTTCCAGTTTAATGTACCTGATTCGCCAAGCCGTATGAACATTTTCTGTTTCTCCCTATTAGATTTGTTCACAGTTAAGCACGAGGCTGGAGAAGCAGCAGACGGCTAACAAGGAAGAGCTGGAGATGGTGAAGGTGTGTTGGGAAGCCTGTAGCATTGAGGGTGGTGGAAAGCAGCTTGCTGGAGTGTTCCACATTTGCTGTATTTGCTTTTAGGGGGTGTTTAGCATAAGCTCTATTTGATGTTCTCTTCGGGGGATGCGCCCACGTTTACCAGCTACATTGGCTTGCACAGGCACCTCCTTGAGCATGAGAGGTTATATTTTGTTAGAGTTGAGGTCAGAAACTCTTAAATTCTTTCACAGTGCATGATGGACCTCATCAAATTGACCCTAAGACCAGAATGTCACAAACCATTACTGACAAGCTAAGTGTTTTTGTGATGGTAAGCTTTAAGCTGCTGAGGAATATATCATAACCTTCCTGAGCTGTAAGGATCCAACACTAAAATCCCAACACATTAGGTCAAGTGTCTGCTGCTTTATAGGTGTTTCAAGCATTAACATCCTGAAATCTTAGGTCAGTTATCAGCTGGTATGAAGATGTTTCCAGCCAGCACTAACACCCCAACACCTGAGGTGAGTGAGCTGTTGACCAGTAGCCATTTCCAGCAGTAATATCCTCACATCTTAGATAAGGTGTCGACTGCTCTGTAGGTGTTTCCACAGCTAACGCTAACATCCCCACATTGTAGGCCAGTTATCCACTGGTTTGTAGGTGATTTTTTGTGCTAGGTTAGTTGTCTGCTGCTCTGGGCATTTCTGATGCTGATATCCCATCATCCTTGCTGCTCTGCAGGCGATTCCAGCATTAGCATTTCCACAACTTAAATCATCTTCCTACACGTCCCCAGGCTTTTTCTGAGATGGCACCAAGACCTCGTAGGTTGTTGACTGGCATTCAAGAGGTGTTCACAGCAATGCCTTCCTAACATCTTAGACTGCTCGAATTTAGTTCTGTGGGTGTTCCTGGCAAATGTAGATACACATTGTAAGTCAGTCGTTGGCAGCTCTGTGTACCAGCAACAGTACCTACCCCCTCCATTTTAGGTCAGGTGTCCGACTCTGAAATGTTACCATCTGAGATCTGTCTTTGGCCATTTAAGATATTTCCCGCAGTTATACATGTTCAACCTCCACACATTCCTGCTGACACTGAAAGGGTGTGTGTGTAAAACATGTTGCACAATGCATGATTTTGTCACCCATGCCCCACTACAGACTAGTCTTGAACTGATTCTAAAATCTATATAAAATGGTAATATAATGTTGGTTTGTTCTTCAGATGTAAGATTAATGTTAGTTATGCTGATTCGGTCTTCCCTCACAGAGCAAAGTAATGTCCTGCGTACAATGCAGCGAGATCTTCAGCAAAGAAGGAACACTACGCCCCTGCGGTTCGGGGAACGACCCTCTAAGTGCTGAAGCCTCAGACGATGAAAAGGTCATGCTGGAAAAGCACCTGCGCCAGATGGAGCTGGAGCTGGCACAGACCAAATTGCAGCTTGTAGAGGCCAAGTGCAAAATCCAGGTACAGTGACAAAGCCTCTGTTTGGCGCTTTCCACCCAAGAAGATTGTTGCGTGGCATAGGCCGAAATTCTCTTCTGCTCAAAGCCTGGTGCATAACCTATCTACAGTGGCACAGCTTTTTCTTTGTGTGCTAAACTTAGAGTCTTCCCACCAGAGAAGATTTATGCGGCATGGAGTCAGCTATGTCTCCTTTTCTGGAGCCCAGGTGCTAGCTCTAGTTATGACCGCATGATTTTTGTTACGTCCACTTTAGTCAGACACTTTGCACCAGGTGTCATTGTTTAGCGCACAGAGAGCAGGACCTGCTACCTGTGGTGGGAAGAACGTTCATGCTGGGTGGGACTTTGGAGGCGGTGGGGTGTCTGTGATGTTGGAGACTTGTGTTTTCTCGTAGGGTGAGGAAGAAGACTTCAGGTAAAGGACAGAGCTATGTTTGCTAAGAGTAAATTAAAGTTGGAGGTGTGATGCAACTTGGAAGGGAATGGAATATATTGTAAAACACACAAGGTGATGGACGGAATGTTGCACATTGGCAAAACATTCACCCCCAGTCACACATCTGGGTTTAATCCATCGTTATTTTGCTCACCAACGTCACCCCAGTTCAGACATGGCCATATGCAAATCAGTCTTGACCCTGTGGATCATGGGAACAGTCCAGCCCGAACAGCCAAGCCATGTCTTCCCTGGACCGGAATCAAGCATCCTAGGACCGGTTTCTGGCTATCAGCGGTCATCAGCCTGGATAGCTTGACTCCAGTGGCGTAGTGAGCACGGGACCCACGTCTGGGCATACCCTTCCCACATAGGGCGAACAGCAAAACACACAAGGTGATGGACGGAATGTTGCACATTGGCAAAACATTGCATTTCATATATTTAGAGGCTTCACTTTTGATGACCGAGAAAAGACTAAAGCACCCAGGAGGGCTTGGGTATTTTTTACGGCGGTAGTGGCAAGTGAAATCCAGCAAGAAAGGTGCAAGAAATTGGAGTATTAGCTAATAGGCATTAGAACCCACCTCAAATAATAATCACAATCCTTGTCAAGGTGAACGACAAAAGTCACAAAATAAATACACTCAACTATCTTATTGCTTGGCACAAAGCAGTCAGGCATAACTTAGAGACAATGTGCAAAGTATTTATGCAGTACTAAAACAATAATAAAATAGAATTGCAAAAACAATAAAAAATCCTAAACGAATAATACAAATAGAGTATAATTTTGTTAACAAAATTATATAAAAATGATAAAAGTCCATAAAGGGGAACTGTAGTTATGAATTTGTAAAGGTTTCAGTAAAATGGCACCAGTAAGCAAAGTACTGGCCGTGGTAGAACAGGACCCCTGGACTCAATTTGACGCGGACTGCAAGAGAGTACCGGTTAGATTCACCAACCAGGTTTGTTCTGGTCAAAGATTTGCTTTCAGACTTTAGCCCTTTAATCCCAATCCACCACAGGAGTACACTTCCGAAGTCCCCCAGGACCTTTGGGGAGGTAGTTAGAGAGAGAAATAGTAGCAAGTAGAGGCCACAACAGGATCCAGTCCTGATCAGTTTGGCAGTTGCGTCTTGTTGTGTTCTTGCAGCTTTAACAAGAGGTCAAACGTATGACCCTTGGAGTCCAATTCCTTGCCCTGGGTACAAGAGGGAGAGCAGGTCCAGCCTTCAGGGCTCTTCTCAGGTCACATACAGCAGGCCAGGCATTCCTCTGTTCTTCTCAGGTCCAGAGTGTTCTGATTTCAGATTCTGAGAGTGCAATTTTTTATACCCAGAACCAGCCTGTTGGCAGGGACAACCCCTTTATCTAACCCCTAAACATGTTCTGATCAGTCCTCCCCTCTTCCCTTGGGTTTGGCTCGAGCCTGGCTAGTGAACCAAAAGGCAGAGGCACACTAGGTGTCGGGTCCTTTTGTGTCTGCTGGGGCAGACCCCTTTCAAGTGTGATCAGGGCATAGCTCTTCCCCAGCCATCCTGTTGAAGACTCACTTCCCTCTACATCCAGACCCTGTATCCACTATCTCACTTCATACACATTTCCTAGTGGGGGAGCCATTAACAGCCTAGAAGCAGCTGGCCACTCACAGAAAGGCCCCAGAAACCTAAGGCCTGGAAATGGCAACATTCTAAAAGAGTCATTTTCAGAATAATTTAAATTCTAACGTTACCATTAAAGAGCATTTTAAATTGCAATTAAAATTAGTAGAAGAAGTATTTCTCTAGCTGCTCCTAAACAGAATGTATTACTTATTAAACGTAATAAAGCAAACCGGTGTTAGTCTATGGAAGGCTAGCCTTGCCACAGGAAAAAACGGCTTTTGAGTTTTTTTTACTACCTGGTCACGAAAACCTTAAAGAAGCATGTCCTACCTTTTAAATATCTTGCAACATCTGGCCCTATGAGCATTTAGAACATACTTTAGGCGTGACCTATAAGTATTAAAAAGGATGGTTTATACCTGCCAAAGGTTTATTTTCCCTGGACAAAATTGCAGATTAAACTTGCACTTCAGTGTGAAATGGCCGGCTAGGGAGCTACTTTAGTCAGTGGCACAATGAGTGCTGCAGCTCACAAGTAGCGTTTACTTTACAGGCCCTTGGTACAGGTAGTACCATATACTAGGGACTTATAAGTAAATTAAATGTGCCTATGAAGCATATGCCAATTTTATCATGTTTAAAGTTAAAAGCACACTAACTTTACCACTGTTTAATAGGGGTAAAGTGCACAGCGTTCTAAGGCCAACAGAAAACGGGTTCAGCAGTTGGAGAGAAAAATCTGGGGTGGTCCTGCAGAAATGGCACATTTCCCAAAAAAAAGGGATGAAGAGCCCCTTGCATTGCAAGAGATGTCCATGCTTTTGTTAGGAGAGGTGGTTATTGGAGGAGGGAAATGTCTCTTCTGAGGGAGGAGGAGATATTTTGGCTTTTAAACATTAGTAAAGGTGATGTCTCTTCTCCCCATGTGTGGCAGTAACAGCAGTGCTTTTCCTCTCAGTTACGATGCAAGCATATTGGGAGCCCCAGGTAACATTATAGCTGGCTCTGTTGTCATTAAGTTTCCTTAGCAACAAGGCCATTTTTAGCTGTTTCCTGAAACAGCGCATGAACTGTTGCTTGTGAGGATCTTTTGTTGGGCTTCAGCCTGCCCATTACTTACCACTTTTTAAGTTTGTCACCCTCATTTTTTGTGTTTTAGGTGGAAGGATTTTTGACTCACATTCTTTAGATTTACCATACACGCACAGATGGCAGCTTTGAGTCCGCACACATCAGATTGCCGGAATGTGTTATAATAGATGCCCTCAAGCTAGAGACGTCCATGCCTGAGAGACATCCATATCTTCTCTTTCCCGCAAAACACAACCGCCATACTAATCGGGAGAAGGAGAAAGTTGGTGCACTCACCCTCGAGGAGACCCCTGCAAAGGAAGTCGCCCTGCAGCATTGACCCTGTATCGCCAGCTGCCTGCCCTTCTTTTAAATAATTATGGTTAGCTCACTTTGGTAATGCGCCCACTCGGTGTTGTGTTTTAACACCAGTGTGAGAAGCTGTCCTTGTTCATAGATCTCACACTGTCCGGGCTATTGGGATTGAATAGCTTGTGCTCTCCAGAGTCACCCGATATATTATGATATTCCAAGTTAGGTGTGATTTGCTTGCCCAGTCCAGAGATGTCACATTTCAGCTCTAAGTAGCTCATCTAACCCACAGATCTCATGCTATGGTGTGTCTCTTACTTGGAGAATCTTAGCTCACAAACTTTAGCATTCTCAAAAATTGTAGTTTTACTTTTTGCAGCCTGATTGCAGAACAAGACTTAGTTGACGAATGGTTGATCTGTACATGGCGTTTAGCCATTCAGTGCTAAGAGACTACAACAATGAGCGTAGACCGTGTGAATGGAACGCAAATATAAACATGCGAGAGCCATTGGTTAAAACCTTAGACCTGGAAGTGGCTCATGGTTTGCCCACATGCGTACTGATCAACCACACCTGGGCCAGCAACCAAGGACGTTTCCACACTCAAATAGGAATACAGTGTGGCAGAGTTTGCTTTCAGCATCTTAGAATGAGGGTACATGTCCCAGGGACGTCTCCACTCCTGATCAGTAGCTGGAAAAGAAAAGTTGTTCAGAGTTCCCATCAAAAGCAGTATATAAGTGTTTGCCAAAGTTTAATTAAAGACATCATGTGGGGAGGCTGGTCAACAGAACTTAAATAAGCATGGATTTATTTTTCAAGCTCCTCAACGGAGCCGCTACTTATCTCTCCCAGTGAAGGCTCTGGTGGAGGCCTCTCCCCTCTGTTAGGAGCTGTTTCTACAACTCCCTTCTCAGTTACAGGCTGGATCAACCCATCCTGTCTGGGCTGATCCTAAATAAAGTCAGGGAACCTACTACTTTTCTCATCTCACAGGCAAAGGCAGAGATCCCTTTGGGGCGGCTCCTCCGCTAAGGCAGAGGAGCGTGGCCTCCCAGGATCCCTTCTTCTCTGCCAGTACAGTGGCTGGCTTCTCGCCTGCTCTCCCACTTTGTCTTGAGCACCTCTCATTTATTTGTCCTCCGAATATCCCCGGTTAACACACCTTGATTTTCTTATTAAAAATAGAAGATCCCCTACTTTCCCAATGTAAAGCTGAAGACACCCTTCCTCACCCACTTAAAAAATCTCTTGCACTAATTACCAAGCATTGCCAAACCCAATAGTTCTCACCTATGCAAGATCCATTGGCTTTGTCAATGTTTTTAGCCATGTTGTACTAGTGCAGCATGCTTGAAAGCACTCTGACGCAGCCAGCCTTGACCGCATCATAGCTCTTTTTTCTTTTTCAACCATGCTGCACAGAAGCTGCACTGCTGTACACCATTTTTAAAAAAAACATTGATAAAGTCAAGTAGCTCCATTATTTGCCTTTGATAATGTTTTAGAAGCCATGTTGTACAGCAGCATGGTTGAAAGTCATAGCACTTTTAAAAAATTTACTTCCAACAATGCTGCCCAACAGTGGTGCTGCTGTACAACTTGGCTAAGAAAACCTTTGAAAAGGCAATAAATCTCACTTTAAGGTGTGACCTATTGGCTTTGCCAATGCGTGTTCATCTGGTGCACACTGTAAGACTGTTGCCTTCAAGAACCGTAATACACAACGTATCCAACATTGGATCTTTTATATATTCACATGCCTGAATAATTCCCTGTCACCCGGGTGGGAATCCCTGATACATTAAAATAGCAGTATACAGTGTCAAATATACAACAAACAGTATATAATGTAAAATGGCCATAGGCCTAAAACACAGTATGTTTAATAACACATCCCCCTCATTTGAAAAAAAAAACTTCAGCAAATGAAGTGGAAGCTTAAGCACTCCTACCCATCCCCCTTCTCCTCCCCCCCCCCAAAGCCAGAGGCCACCATAGCTCAAATTTCAAAGCACAAGTGTGAGAATAAAATACAACGAGCCTCTGACCCCGGGAGGAGGGAGGGGTCGCATGTGAATATATAAACAATACCAATCTTGGAGAAATGGAGTTACAGGTAAGTAACTCATTTCTTCTCCAACTTTAGATCTTTTAAATATTCACATGCTTGAATCCGGATAACAAGCAGTACACATTATGAAATAAAACAAAGTGGAATGCAGGCTCACCTTCAGTGAAAGATGTTTCTCAGGATTGCCTGCCCCACTGCTGCCTCAGCTTCTGCGTCCACGTCTAGGCAGTAATACTTTGTGAACATTTGCCTGCTCCTCCAGGTGGCTACACAGCAGACTTCTCTCAAAGGCACCCCAGCATAGAGTGCTGCAATTAATGCCATGCCCCTGGTGGAATGGCCCCTCTCTCTTTCCTGGAGAGGATGATTGGCTTGACAGAATGCAATACAGCCTGAGAGCCAAAGTGCTATCCCCTGTTTGGACAGGGCTTGGCCTTTTTGTGGTTGTGCAAATGGTACAAATAGCTGGTCTGATGTGCGTATGTCATTTGTTTTGTCTATATAGAATTTGAGACATCTACGCAAGTCTAGAGAATGTAATGATCTTTCTGCTAGTGAAGATGGATTAGGAAAGAAGTGTCTAAGAATGACAGGCACATTCAAATGAAAGTCAGTGGGCACCTAAAAATACATTTAGGATTGGTTCTTAGTATCACTTTGTTCTTTGTTAACCAGAGAAAAGGGTGGAGAACTGGAGTTACAGGTAAGTAACTAATTTCAAATAATTGAAGAGAAGGGTGCAGTACAAAAAGCCATTACTAGATGCCACTGTGGAGCCAGTACCAACACCGGAGGTAACAGGTTGCAGCACTACGGGCTGCACCTAGGGGAACTGTGCAGATTGTATCAAGGTTGCAGTGCATTTTCTGGTATGAAGCACCTTCTGTTGCTGAGCAGCTTTAGGTGATATGGAGTTCAAGTTTAAGAGATCTGTCTAACGTGAGTTCTAGAGATTTGCTGAATTAACAGTCTAAGTGGTCATTTAGGACCTGTAGCAGATCTATCGAGAACTGCTCACCGATGGGAGAAAGAACTCAAACCCTTACGTACAAAGCAACTTTACAATCGCAAAGGCTCCGATTCATAAAATTGGAGCTTTTGCATCCGCAAAATGGCATTTTTTCATATTCTCATAACCCAAATTGTGATTTCGGTATCACAATATGGATTTGCAGATACATAACAAATCATTATTTGGAAGGGGCATGTTATGGGTGTCCCTTCCAGATATTGAATCCTTAAGGTACATATTAATATTTTGCAACCAAATTCGAGTTAGAAAACATTAATATTTCACCACTCCTCAAATTAGGTGCTAAGCACTTCGTAAACACGAAGGGGTCCTGTTGAGAGGCCCCCTTCCCATTTGTGAATGTGGATAAAAACATTTTAGGCTGAAAATTGTTGTAAAATGGTTTGTTTTTATAAAAATGCATCCAATTTTCTGTCTAGGAAAACTGGATGCATTAAAGAATTTAAAAAAAATTGCTTTATTTAAAAACAATCACAGACATGGTGGTCTTCTGACCCACATCTATTACTCTAGCCAATTGTACTGAGTTGCAAATTGTGACCTATCATTCAGTTTAAAGAGGTAGGTCGAATTGCAGCCTCCTTTTAAACATAGGTTGTTGGTTTGCAAAATACCAAGCAGTGCATTTGGTAGAAGCCGGTGCACAAATTGCAACCACTTCTACCAAATCTTATAATACATTCCAAATAAGACATCACAAACCAGTATTTGTCTCAATTTACAATTTCCTATTCGGAGGCCTTCAGAGCTTTATGGCTTAAACTTGACAGCTTTGGCAAAGAGTACTGCAAGGGAGTTCTATGTTTTACAGCGGCAACTCATTATTGAGATATCACAGCTGTGCGAGGTGAGAACCACTAGATCTGAAAGAAACACATTAGTATTAGATTCCTTAACTTAGAATATCCCCAGGCGTCAGTCTGGATCCGGAAACTTTTGCGTAGCAGTACCCCTGCGCGTCGGTAGGCGTCGTCTGCAGGCGTCCCCTGCGGCTCCGTGTCCGTCGTCGGCGTCGTGCGCCGTGATGACGTCGCTGGAGTATATAGACGCCGCCTCCGCGCGCTGACGTCAGTTCTTCTTTTTTCCGCGCCAGTAAGCGCTGATCCGAAGAGCAGTACTCCGGTCTTTTGACCAAGTTTTGTAAACTTCTTATACTTTTTTGGTGCCGGTAGGATGCCCGGTTTCAAGAATTGTGACGGTTGTGACCGCACGATGTCGGTCACGGACCATCATCGACTCTGCCTCCGGTGCCTGGGCCCCGACCACGACGTGGACGCCTGCGTCGATTGCCGGGCCTTGACTAATAAAGCTTGACGGGAGCGGTCCCGCAAGCTGCTCGAGCTCCGGGTGTCGGCCCCGCGTCGAGAGCGGTCCCGGTCCGGCCGGAGGTCCAGGGAGCTTTCGAGGGAGCGGTCGCGGAGCCGTGCCGAGCGCTCCGGAAGTCGTCACCATTCGTCTGGTTCCTCAGGTAGGAAGCACAAGAAGTCGGGGCGTCGTCATCGTACCTCCGACTCCCCCCGACGCTCGCGCGACGCGGCCGGGGGTTCGGGTGACCCCACACCCGCGGCTCTGCGAGAGTCGCCGGCGCGGCCTGCTCCATACCCTCCGGTCCCTGGGCTAGGCGCGACGCCCGAGGAGATTGAGGCGTTCCTTATGGCCATGAGGGCGCTCACTCCTCCGACGTGCTACCGTCCGGGGGCCCTGGCGGTTCGGGTGTCCCTGCCTCGACGCCATCGGGTGCTCCGGCCCCGGTGCCGCCAACGGCTCTGACCCCGGCGCCGCAGGGGCCTTCGGGGTCGACGCCGGCTGGTCTCCCGGCCTCTCCGGCGCCGATTCCATCGGGGTTACCCCCAACACCGTCCCCGCGTGACGCCGGTTCTCTGGTGCCGGCTCCGGCTGGCGCCGGGGCTTCGGCGCCGGCTCCGGGCGGCGTTGTCCCCATGCCCTCCCCGAATCCGGACGCGGAGTCGGACCGGCGTCGCTCGACGCCGATGGGGCCTGTGAACCCCGAGGAGCCGGTCTACATTGTTGACTCCGAATATGGAGATGATGTAGAGTACGGAGAGGGTTGGGAGGGGTCTGAGGACCCTCTGTCACGTGAGTGTCAGTACGACGTGGACTGGACAGGTGATTTGGGTGATGCCAGTGGTCTGGACGACTCTCCTAACCCTGGCTTTGTCTCTCCTCCTTCCGTGGCATCGGAGGAGGGGGCTGCTTATTCAGTGGTGTTGATGAGGGCTGCCAAGGCCTTACACCTTGAGCTCCCCGTCGCGGCCGTGAGGCCTAACATCCTCACTGAGGTCTTCAAACCGCAGTCATGCCCACAGGAGCCACTGCTGCCGTTTAACGAAGCCTTGTCAGACGTTCTTTTGGGCACGTGGTCCAGGCCCTCTTCAGGTTCGCCTGTTGATAGGAACGTGGCCAGACGCCACCGTCCGTGCCCTGACGACCCCAAGTTCCTGTCCACCCATCCCACCCCTGAGAGTCTGGTGATCCAGGCCTCGACTTCCCAGACCGCATTCCCGTCGGCCCCGCCCGACCGGGAATCTAAGAGGTATGACCAGTATGGCAAGAAGGTCTTCTCGTCCCTGAGTTTGGGACTGCGGTCTTGCAACACCGCTTGCCTCTTGGGCCGCTACACCCACTCTGTGTGGGATACGGTCGCGGAACTGCTGCCAGAATGCCCCTTGGAGGTGCGGGCAAAGCTCGGCAAGGCTGTGGCTGAGGGCCGAGACGCAGCAAAATACTCCATACGGTGTGGTCTTGATACGACCGACTCGCTGGGCAGAGCGATGTCCACGACGGTGGCGATTCGTCGCCACGCCTGGCTGAGATCCGCCAATTTTTCGGCAGATGTCCAGAATGCCCTGATGGACATGCCGTTCGATGGCTGTCGCCTGTTTGGTGACAAGGCGGACCACGCGCTGGAACGCTTCAAGGACTCCAGGGTCACGGCCAAGTCCTTGGGTCTCTCGACCCAGCGCCAGCAAACGGGTTCGTTTCGCTCCTTTCGTGGCCAAGGAAGGGGCGTCCCCACACGTGCTGCCAGCCACGCGCCGCAACAATCTTACCAACGCGGTGGCGGCCGTGGAAACCGCCGTGGAGGCGGTCAGGTCAACGGCGGGGTCAGGCCACCCCTCCCCCCGCAGCGTCAGCCTCCAAATCCTCCTAGTCCGTGCTTTCAGGCCCATGTGACGCCAGTGGGTGGCAGGGCTCGCCATCACCACGCCCACTGGCGCACAATCACATCGGACAGGTGGGTGCTGCAACTCGTCCGAAGGGGCTACTCCCTCCCCTTCGAGACCAATCCTCCAGCCATGCCACCGCAGAACCACCGTGTGTCGGGGGACCACTTGGCACTTCTGCAGGAGGAAGTTACGGCCCTCTTGGCCAAGGGGACCATCGAGCGCGTTCCTGGGCGAGAAGTAGGGCGTGGTTGCTATTCCCACTACTTTCTGGTGCCCAAGAAGGACAAAGGGGGCCTACGTCCTATCTTGGATCTACGGAACGTCAACGGCTTCCTACGGAAGGAGAAGTTCAAGATGTTGACATTAGCTCAGGTCTTGGCTGCTCTAGACCCGCAAGACTGGATGGTAGCGTTGGACTTGCAGGATGCGTATTTTCACATCCCCGTCCTGCCGGCCCACCGGCGTTACCTGCGGTTCACGGTAGGCCAGGAGCACTTTCAGTTTATCGTGCTCCCCTTCGGCCTTACCAGCGCCCCACGGGTGTTCACAAAGGTGTTGGCGGTGGTCGCAGCCCATCTGCGCAGGTTAGGGGTTTCAGTCTTCCCCTACCTAGACGACTGGTTGTTGAAGGCGGGCTCGCCCCAGACAGTCGTCCACCACCCTTCAGATGACGGCAGACCTCTTGCACGAGCTGGGGTTCTCCATCAATGTGCCGAAATCACACCTGTGTCCCTCTCAAAAGCTCCTTTTCATCGGAGCGGTTCTGGACTCGGCGCAGTTTCGGGTTTATCCTCCGGAACGGCGGGTCCGGGATATACAGGCTTTGATTCCCATCTTTCAGCCGCTATCCCGGGTTTCGGTCAGGTTGACGCTGCGGCTGCTGGGGCTGATGGCTTCCTGCATCCTTCTGGTGCATCACGCCCGGTGGCGGATGCGGGCTCTGCAGTGGGACCTGAAGTTTCAGTGGGCCCAGCATCAGGGCAACTTGTCCGACCACGTCTTGATCTCGGAGGGCACTGCGAGACAACTGCAGTGGTGGCTTACGGACCGCGATTGGGTCAGAGGCAGATCCCTCTCCCTTCCCCAACCGGAGCACGTTGTCGTGATGGACGCGTCCCTCCAGGGCTGGGGAGGCCACTTGGGAGAGGCGGAGATCAGAGGCATCTGGTCTCCGGCAGAGTCCCGGCTCCATATCAACCTGTTGGAGCCACGGGCGATTCGTCTAGCACTGAAGGCATTCCTCCCCTTTGTCAACGGGAGTGTGGTGCAGGTGTTCACAGACAACACCACCGCCATGTGGTACTGCAACAAGCAGGGCGGGGTGGGGTCGTGGACCCTTTGCCAGGAGGCTCTGCGCCTCTGGCAGTGGCTGGAACGTCAGGGCGTGACTTTGACGGTTCAACACCTGGCAGGTTCTCTGAACGCCAGGGCGGACGAACTCAGCCGTCGGTGCTCGATGGATCACGAATGGCGTCTGAACTCGGACGTGGCGCAAGGCCTCTTTCTGCAATGGGGAGAGCCTTGGTTAGATCTATTCGCCACAGAAGAGAACGCGCAATGTCATCAGTTCTGCGCGTTGGAGTTTCCAAGACGGCACTCGCACGGCGACGCCTTTCAGCGCGAGTGGAGTTGCGGTCTGTTATACGCCTTTCCGCCTATACCACTTCTGCCCAGAGTGCTGAAGAAGATCAGGCGCAACCGGGCCCAAGTTATCCTTGTGGCTCCGGACTGGGCTCGAAGGTACTGGTATCCCGAGCTACTCAGCATGTCAGTCGGTCCCCCGATCCGCCTGCCCCTTCAGGAGGACCTTCTGTCGCAGCAGCAGGGGACGGTCCTCCACCCGAACCTGTCCAGTCTCCACCTCCATGCTTGGAGATTGAGCGGCGGCAGTTGAGGCTATTTGACTTGCCTCCTGAAGTCTGTGATGTAATTCTGGCAGCCAGGCGTCCCTCCACAAAGTCGGTATACGCCTGTCGGTGGAACAGATTTGTGGCATGGTGCACAGCAAAGGCTGTGGATCCTCTTTCTGCCCCTCTTTCCGAGGTTCTTCTTTTTCTTCTCTCTCTTGCCCAGCAGGACTCTGCTCTGGGCACTATCAAGGGCTACCTTTCGGCCCTTTCAGCCTTTCTAAGGCTTCCTGATCAGCCTTCTTTGTTCAAGTCCCCAATTGTAACGAGATTCTTGAAGGGCATCACACACATGTATCCACCTGTTCCGTTTGTGATGCCTCAGTGGGACTTGAACCTGGTTCTAACCTTTTTGATGTGTGCTCCCTTTGAGCCCCTTCATTCTTGTCCTCTCCGTCTCCTGACTTTAAAGACGGCTTTCCTGGTTGCCATCACCTCTGCCAGGAGAGTGAGTGAGCTCCAGGCTCTTTCTGTCCAACCTCCTTTCCTGTCCATTCATCCTGACAAGGTGGTTCTAAGGACTAGACCTTCTTTACTGCCCAAAGTAGTTTCTGCTTTTCACATCGGGCAGTCCATCACCCTCCCCTCCTTCTTCCCGCCTCCGCATCCTTCAAAGGATGAAGAGCGGCTCCATCGTCTCGACCCAAAACGTGCGCTTTCATTTTATATGGATCGCACACGCCAGTTCCGGGTGGATGACCAACTGTTTGTTGGCTACGTGGGTGCGAAGAAGGGACGGGCGGTACATAAACGGACCATCTCTCTGTGGGTCGTTCTGTGCATCAAAGCGTGCTACTCTTTGGCTCGGAATGAGCCTCCTGTTGGGCTGAGGGCCCATTCCACTCGGGCCACGGCGGCTACTACTGCCTTGGGCCGGGGAGTCCCCTTGCAGGACATTTGCCAGGCGGCTACGTGGGCCTCGCTGCACACCTTTGCGAGGCACTACTGCCTGGGCAGTCAAGTCCGGAGGGATGGCTTCTTTGGCCGTTCTGTCCTCCAGGACTTTCTGGTGTAGGAATGTATTGGTTCGCAGACCCACAGCCGGGGTTGGTATTGCTGGGGTATCTATTCTAAGGTAAGGAATCTAATACTAACGTGTTTCTTTCAGATGAACAAGTTACTTACCTTCGGTAACGATATATCTGTAAGAAACATTAGTTAATATTAGATTCCTTACCGAACCCACCCATCCTCCCCGTTCTGCGAACTGATACCTAGGGTTAAGGACATCCCTTTCAGGGCCCTAGTTTCAAATGGCACCAGTGTTGGTTCTCACATGGCTCTGCGTGTTCTGGCGCGGAAAAGCTGTGTACAAAGAACTGACGTCAGCGCGCGGAGGCGGCGTCTATATACTCCAGCGACGTCATGACGGAGCACAACGCCGACGACGGACGCGGAGCCGCAGGGGACGCCTGCAGACGACGCCTACCGACGCGCAGGGGTACTGCTACGCAAAAGTTTCCGGATCCAGACTGACGCCTGGGGATATTCTAAGGTAAGGAATCTAATACTAACTAATGTTTCTTACAGATATATCGTTACCGAAGGTAAGTAACTTGTTCATTAGGGGGTGTTGTGCATTGGTATACGTGCATGTGAATCTCAACACAGGAGGATGTACTGGAATTGTAGAGTGGTTGCTTGTAAGGATTGTATGAGGTGCCTTAGTGGTGTGTGTTATGCTTGTCTGTCATCTCAGTCTCTCAATAGGTTAGCATGTTTTAGGTCAGGATTGCTGTCTATTGTTGAAGCTCTGGGTGGGGATGAAGGAGAGGAGACTATATTGAGCAGTGTACATGTCCTGCTCTGAAATAGCAATGGATGCTTCCTGGCTTATTAGAAGTGCTTTGGGGGGGGATACTTGGAAAGTCCTTTTCTTAGAATGGCCTCATTGTTGTGGGCTCGTATTGAGGTGCATTGAAAGAGCTACATATAATACCATAGTACGCAAGTACTAGGTGCTGCAGCTCATGAATGAGGTACACCAGCAGAGGCTGTGTATACACATCCCACTGATGATTGTAACCATCTGATTTTGCTTTATCCTGTTCGTCTGCAGGAGCTTGAACACCAGAGAGGAGCGTTGATGAGTGAAATCCAGGCCGCCAAAAACTCCTGGTTCAGCAAAACCCTGAACTCTATCAAAACAGCCACGACTGCACCGCCTGCATCACCCCCGTTGCAGCCCGTGGCCCAGACCTCGCAACCGGCCAAAGAAAGCACATAGTCTGATGTGGGAATAACAAGAGACAGACACTTGATACACAGTATCACAATTCCGCCCAGGAGCAGCAGAGGTCATCCCATGCTCCTCTATTAGAACTCTCCAAAACTCCTCCTCCATTAAAGTAAGCCGGATTTTAAGCGGTATTCAACAGTGTCTTGGGAAAAGGAGTCACGGCTGTTTCACCTCTGCTCTTGTTCCACTGCCCAGAGGAGCTTCTTCACTGCTGCTTACTGACAACCGACACTTTGTTTTTAACATATTGCTTTATTTTAGAACCTTAGTTCTTATGCCACATGGAAACAATACAAAAAAATGTTTGTAATCAGTTTTTTTTATTGCTATTGACAAATTTATTGTGCATTTAAAAATGTTACTTCATCTGGTTGCCATAGCAGACTTTTGGATAGGAGTTTGAGAGAATCGTGGAGCGACCAAGGCGATGTGTTCATTACAGTAAAGAGGGTGCACTGTCCTTTTGACTGCTTCACTGAATTGAATTCCCTTCCTTACCTTCTGGGCAGCCCACACTCCCCTATTTAAATTGGCACTTTTTAAAAAAGTTTTATTATTCTTGCTCCCAATAAAAGTGATTCTCTAGCTATGTAGATAAAACCTACATCTCCAATGCTTTTGTGACTGACCTCTAGAAATTATATACGTTGAAAAAGTCAGAGGGGCCCACCACACCAGCAGTTTAGAAGCACAGCATTACAACAAAAGAGCACTGACAGAACACAGGCATAAGTTGTGTGACCCAGAGCTCTGTACCACTTGGTGGTTTCTGCGCAGGGAGGTGACTGGCCTATGCCCCCCTTCTACTTACCAAAATGGCTGTAGATGAAAATGAAAGAAGTAGAAGTCTCCTGCAGATTCAGCACAGTGTTGTGAGTGGTCTTGTATAGGGAAAGTATTTCTACAGCCTTGTCCTTTAGCTGTTGATATGGACACTTTCTATGGAGATCTGCATTGAAAGATATTAACACTACACAAAAGTGGTGAATGTAATTGCACAAAAATAATTACCAATGTTGTAAAGCGCACCAGCTAATAGAAGCGCTCTACTCCAACAAAGATGAGGGTGCATTTTCTGTCACAGAGGATAACAGGAATATGAGCACCCCTTTACCTGTGGTACAAGGAAGCTTTATGAGGCTGCAATTCTCCAAATATCAGATCTATTGGAACCATAATCGAGTCCATGCTCTGAGTGGCATATGTCCTAAGTACATGTTCAGTTGTGCCGATTGCTTGTGTAAATTCCGGTTACTTTTTTTCTGTCCTCATGCATGGAATTTGCTAGAGACCCGTCATTGATAAGGTGTGCCACATGTGAAGCTGGGCATTGTGAGTAGCCTCACAGTAGCAGGACTATTTTGGTGTCCATTGGCATTGTGGATCAGATGTAGACGCATTCATGACGGATAACACACAAGCACACTCACCTTCATATAGCCCTAGGACTGATTGGAAGGTCTGTCACTTGGAATGTGTTGCAGTTCTAATACATTGTTAATCCGCCATTGTGCGGCAAATTCACAAGGTCAACACTCACCTATGCTCCCACCAAATGAGCACCCAAACTCCACCTTCCAGAACAGCCACATTCTCACCTCATACTGGAAAATGGAGACAGAATGTTCAGTAAATTCAAGACTGAGGGGTATTGTGTCTTAAAGTGCGAAGGCATCATCTGCGATTTGCTTTGGTCAAGGTGTACTTTAGCGGTGCAGAGAATAATGAGCCAGTCTACCTTTCAACACTGACTCCTATTAAATATTCATACATTGGTGCCCAAAGAGCCAAATGAACAACTTTTGTTTGCAACCGGTAAAGTTCCTTGTGATTAAAAGCTGATCATCGCTGTACAGACCTCTGGAGATGGAGGAATATGGGAAGTGGGAGGGACTAATTTTTTCCGTTCGTCATTTGACCAAACCAGCAAACATTTATTTAAAAAAACAAAAATATATATATGATTCATAAAGTGTAAAATGTTGCTTAAAATAGATGGGATTTAATATTTTTTGTTTTAAAATTATATTTAAATTGTCTAACACGTGTTGCACAGAGATGCTATGGTGACATCATGTTGGTGTGGGGCAGGCGAAGACTGGAGAGGGAAAATGCCCTGTCTCTTGAGATGTAATACCTGGTGAAGAGGGACAAAGCCCTAGACATTAGATTGGAACCTAAAAGCATTAAAGTATCCTGTATAATAAATATATATATATGTTTACTGGTGTCTTTACCATTCATTGTCCCTTAGGTACATTTTGTTAAAGGTGCTACCCTACCACCAAAGATGATGCAGCAATTTGTTGCTCGTAGCACCGAGTTAGCACAATAACCGTTTCTGAAGCCGTGGCCATGTTATGATGGCGATTGGGTAGACCACCAGTGGTACACATCTCATTGCTACCGTGGAGGGCCAGGAGTTGGAAGTGGTGTTGATTCTGCCACATTGAGGGATCATCACATGACAGAATACCGTAATTGAAATCATCCATAAAAGAAGATATTCCTGTTGTGGAACAGCCTTATGTTTCATGTATTTTTAGGTCTCGGCTAGTAACGCGCAAAGCGCGTTCTCGCCAGAGAACTATAGGTGGCGTCTCAGCCGACAACGAGCTGGCATGTGGCTACAAGACCTGGCCGCGCGCGCAGCGTTGTCCCATAGGATAACGCTGCACGCGCGGCCAGGTCTTCTCTCCAGTGGTGCGTGGCCGAAGTGTGCATTCAACGAGCTGCGGGAGAAAATTTGCGTTCCCTTTCAAAATAAAACCTCGGCACCACCACTGCGATCCGCTAACCATCCGCGCTATGCCTGCATGCATCCCTGTGCCCTGCTTCTCTCGGGCCATGCGCTGCCTAGCATCTGTCGAGTATTGGCAGGGAATAAAGGACAGCCAAACTCATTCATGCCGGGAAACCCTTTCACACTGCGAAGCGTTGTTTACTTAGTGTAAATTCAAAAGCACGTCATTTCAAAACACGGCTATCCCTTTACTTCAAGATGTTAATGCCTACCCAAACTTCCATATCCACAACTGTGAGCAAGGCCAAGAGTGCTCCAGCGCTCATAGCTCTTCATTTAAGACCGTGGGACCGCAAGTGGCCGAAAACGTTTATTTTTTAAAATAATTAATACTTGAGATTGAGTGGTGCTGTAGGTGTTGCGAGTTGAGTGGTGATGTAGCCGTAGAGGGTTAAGTGGTGATGTAGGCGTGTATGCCAAGCACATGATCGCCCAGACCCCATACAGGGTGTGGGGGACAAGATGAGAGTCCCAACCATGCTGCTTCCTTGTTCCCCCTACTCCCCATCTTGAGAGATCGCGCTGCTAATTCTGCTCTAAAACGGCACTGTGATTGTTAAAATTCACACTGAGGAATTCGTGCTACTAACATACGGAAGCCGTGCCACAGCAAGAACATGGCATCTAACGCACTGAGCTGCACACACAGGTTGAGTCCCTCTCCTCCAGAACAGTGTGGAGGGCCCACAGGCGGCAGCTTATGCCAGCATCTAGCAGTTTCCTAACTGCTGCATGTTGCCTGTGAGGTCCAAGTACCACCTTCCCAAGTGGGGCCAGAACACAATATCTCTGCGCAGATGCCGGGCCATCATTCGCACAGAAGCAACCCTTGTGCCCACAAAACATAAACCCGCACCGAGTCACCACTGCGAAAACGCCTTCCACACTGGTCGACTGGTGCGAAATCACGCCACAGACCAGTGGGTTGGTGAAATTGTAAACCCTGCATGAGCAATTATTGCAAATCATACAATCCCTAGGTCTGCTAGACACCGAAGCCAAACCCAGTCTGGCCCTGCAAACTGGTCCGTCGGTTCACACATAGTAATCAGACCCTTCAAATGATTGTAAATCCCTCTGCACTCCTCAGCTGTAAATGCAATCTTCAGTTGTAGTAGCCAGCCTCAAAGCGCTCCACTCACCATAACTAAACTGACGCAAGAAAGCGTTCTCCAGGCCCATGAGTCATGACAGCATGATAAAGCAGTCTGAGAAAGTAAGTGCCAGGACCCTGCGGAGTCATTAACAAGCATTTACAATGCAATAGGTGTCGCATTACAAACGTTTGAGCTATTGGTATTGTAAATTACACATTTTTTATTTATGTGTTGGTTTTGGAAATAGCGAAATTAATAGCTTTTCATTTACAATGCCAATACTTTTAACTTTCGCAAATGTGACACTTTTGTAATGCAATATGTGTTGTATTTACGTGACTTAGATGTATTGATATTACTAATAATAATTGATTTAAATTTTTTAAAATAATTAATACTTGAGATTGAGTGGTGCTGTAGGTGTTGCGAGTTGAGTGGTGATGTAGCCGTAGAGGGTTAAGTGGTGATGTAGGCGTTGAAGGTTGAGTGGTGCTGTACGCGGTGGAGATTGAGTGGTGCTGTACGCGGTGGGGATTGAGTGGTGCTGTAGGCGTTGCGGGTTGAGTGGTGATGTAGGCGTTGCGGGTTGAGTGGTGATGTAGGCGTTGCGGGTTGAGTGGTGTTGTACGCAGTGGGGATTGAGTGGCGCTGTAGGCATTGCGGGTTGAGTGTGTAATGTACGCGGTGGGGGTTGAGCGATGCTGTAGGCGTTGGGAGTTGAGCGGTGCTGTACGCGGTGGGGATTGAGTGGTGATGTAGGCGTTGGGGGTTGAGTGGTGCTGTAGGCGGTGCACATTTTCAGCAGGCACACTCCTCCAGCTGTCAGTGCACACTTTCACCAGGCACACACCACTATCCGTCACTGCATGCTTTCACCAGACATACACACCACCAGTTGTCAGTGCACGCTTTTACCGGGCACAAACACCACCAGCCGCCAGTGCACCCTTTCACCGGGCACAAACACCACCAGACATCAGTGCACGCTTCCACCAGGCACACATTACCAAACGTCAGTTCGCGCTTTCACTAGGCACACACACACTACCAGCCGTCCGTGCACGCTTTCACCAGGCACTCACACCACCAGCGGTCAGTGTACGCTTTCACAAGGCACACACACCACCAGCCGTAAGTGCACGCTTCCACCAGGCACGCACACCACCAGCCGGCAGTGCACACTTCCACCAGGCACACACACCACCAGCCATCAGTGCACAATTTCTACAGGCACACACACCAGCAGCCATCAGTGCACACATCATTTGTTAACACATTCACAATTAACTATTGTACTAATCACAGTATGGCGCACTTTACTATTAAATATATTCATCCAAAGCGCAGCATGCCACCATTGCTAGAAAAATAAATACACATTTTTTTGGCCTTCAATTTATAGACTTTTGTTGCAGTTGGTGTTGCAATATTTAGCAATGCCAATAGCTCAAACTTAATTATCCCGAGACCTATTGCATTGTAAATGCATGTTTAAATATATTTTTGCCTTTTGATTTTGGATAACACTAGGGTGTGGGTATTTCAAAGGTTCATAGCTTTTTCCTGCTTGCGTGTCACTGTGGGCTTGCAATGCTTGAAGATCTTACTTCTCAAACTTGCACAGTGCGGCAAACCCTTTACATGGCCATTGTTGACACTGTGCAAGTGAGAGCACAAGAATAGAGGAAGCCACGGTTCTCCTTTATGGGACCTCAACCATTCTCAAGCAAGCATTACCAAATACAATCGGTTTGACCTTGTAGTGTTACATTTTAGTGTGACGTTCTTGTGTCTAGCTTGGGAAAACAATTAGATAATGGACATTCACTCACTGTAGTAATTAAGATACACATGTTCTTGTTTTTTGTTTGTATTCAGCATTTTCTACAGTTTTGCCTTTCATGCGTGAGATGAACGTATGCAGGGTGTCGGGCATCAGCTTTAAATGTAAGGGGGTAGTAATTTTTGTTTTACACCCCCTTTTCCTAGTTGCAGCTGCTTTCCCTCCCCTGTCCTCTCTGTTGTCCTTTGCCTAGAACCCTCTTTCCTAAAGGACATGTCTATATCTTGTGGGAGTCGCTCCCATGAATTGTCCCGTTTTGATAGGTGGAGATTTTTCAGAAGCAGGAGCAGCATGACCAATGAGAGCTGCAGTGCTGAGGCCGCTGTCCAGTTAGTGATGTGTAAGAGGCACACTTGCCAACTGTCCCTTTTTGTAGCGCAGAGGGAGTAAATGTACTAAAATGTCTTGCAACAAAGCACAGCACCCAAAGGTGCTGCATTGTGTTCCATTATAGGGAGCGAGCTGGACGGTGTCCTATCTACAGAGGTGCTACCTTGCTTTGGCCCCAGTGCTAGCACACAATCAGCCTTCCTTCCAGCACCACGCGAACACCTTTGTGCAAGAGTTTGTGTGATGTTTAGCATTTGTTTTGTACTGTAAGAAAACACTTTCATTACAAAATACTATGCTTAGACTAACTTTTAAACTTTATATGTGTGCTGTGCAGTGCAGCACGCATACAAAGCCTTAAAAGAGTGGAGGAATAAAAGCCCTGATAATGCCAATGTCAAAATGGTGTTCATATTTTAGGCAAACCTGGTTATGGTTACTTTTTTTTTTGTAGATAGGGTTTTGCATTGAAAATTATTGGTGGTTTCACAAGAACACCTCATGGGGCGCCCCCTTGACGGTAAGTAATATTAAAGCAGCACTTTGCATTACAAGTTTTATGCTGGGGAGTTAATTTTAAATAAACATTTTGCGCCAATTTGTGTTACTTTTGTAGAGCAACATGTTAGTAAAAACATCCCATTGTGTTATCAGGTAAAACACAAATGATAGTTTTTTATCACTGGAGCTTGTGATAGAGGCAGATATTTGTCCTCCCCTATTTGATCATGTCATTTAAGAAGGATTGACCTCTTCATAACTCCATAGTGGGTTAGAGGCAACTTCAGCCCTTGTTTGAATGGCTTCTTAAATGAAAGAGGCTACTTTCTCTGTTGCCCTTGGATTCCTGTCATTTGGAGGCTTGAGGTTGCTCCCTGAGACCAGGACATTGCTCTCCAGACGAGGTCCAGCTTGCAGAGTCTTGCCTTTGTGTGCGGGGGGCTTCAAAAAAAGCATAATGAGGTATCTATACCATGGCTTCTGTATTTTACAAACAGCGTGTAGTGAGGATTTCTCCCTTACAAAGGAGGTATGGTCCACTTCCATGCTGTTGGCGTTAGCGTCCATAAAGAGACAATCTCCTTCTCCTGGCAGCTGCACTATGTAATTTCGCATTGTTTGGTTGTCTTACAATATGTTAGGCCTAGGAATGTGTTTTAGATTGGACAGATTTGCCTCAAGTTTGATCTCACTTTCCCCCTCTCTTCTTTTCCCTTAGTTCTTATCTTTGTTGGAATTACTCCGCTCTGGGCAAGCTCGACATTGAGGTTTGGAGCTATAGTTTGCGTCCTATTCTATTTGCCTCACTCACTAGGTTTGGGGTTTTTGGAATTGTGTCAGTTATCAGACTTGCATTCTTGCTTTTTTCACATATTATTGTGAAGCAGGATGGTGCTCTTCTGATCGTCTGTTGGTACAGCTAATATCTGACACACATTATTGACCTACAGTGCTTTAATTATAATGTAACAATTTTCAATTTATTATGGGTGTAGTAATACATTCATGTACTAGTACTGCTGGTCCCAAGAACATGATTCAGACAGAATCCTTCCACTCGTGTAGAAAACTCAAATCACTGATGAATCTCCTTGAACACCTAGGGTGGTCAGTAATGATCTGTGCACTAACAGAGGCATTCTCTGTGGACTTTACAAGCCACTTTTCCTGGCAGCCTGCAACCAGCGCATGCAATGCTCTGTCTTCTTGCCACTGGACGGAATAAGTAGAGAACTTGTCCTGGTTGTGTGTAGAATACATTATTACATACACTCTGCCTCCTCTCGCATACTCTTAGATGTATCAGTTGAATACATGCTCTGACAAACCAGAACGGTCTCTATAGAGTACTTATCCTCATGATTGTCAAAAACATTAGGGGCCATATTTCCATCTCTTTGAGTCGGGTTTCATTATTTTTCTAACTCAAACCAGACAAAAGGGTTTCCACTGGGATTTATTATCCAACGCAAATCGAATTTAAGTTGGTTAGTAATGTAAAGTTGGGCAATGCACTGCCTAGCGTTTCTTTGCATCAATGGGTTTGTTCCATGGGTGCTGTTGGGTGTTCCCTTGCAACCACCCCTAGGCTTTGACGCAAACTCCTATCTACAGTGGTTGCGTCTCCTTGGAGCATGCGCAATGAGAAGAAATGTTTTAATTTCCCAACAATGTTTTCCCACTTTGCTTGTGTGCTGCATTGTTCAGTATTCATACAAAGTGGGAAAAGCCTTGAAGCATATATTTTGCACTTGTAGGGACCCATTTCAGTACACAAACTATGTTACAGATGAAGCGGACTCCCTTGCACTATGGTGCAAAGGCGTCTACGTTGGCGTGTGACAGTCTAAAGTGCACCAGCTCAGGGAGAGAGCAGAAGAGTGCCACATCTTAGTAGATATAGTGCTGTTCTGCTTCCTTTCAGGCAATCCAGTGCACCAACTTTACTTACTAGGTTGCACGACTTCTTGATAAATCTGGACCCAGATGCCCATGGCTTGATCCTCAGTCCCTCCCTGGTGAAATCATGGCATATGTATCTTAATAGCTGGTGTGCAGCCCTTGCCCTGGGCTGCTACGCAGCTTGCTCGTCCGCTGACCATATGGGTCACGTATTCTCACTACCAGTCAGCAGTTTATGCAATGAGCCATTCCTCTGTTACCCCAACACTTAAAACTGCTTCTAAGCAAGGCAACCTCAATGTCCAACGCTTAACCTCGAAGGACATCACCACAACAAAGCCTGCCGTTTTGTCCCGTCCTAGAAAGACCCTAAAAAGCAACATCCAAAACTTCCCTGGCCCTGCAAAATCCTCATTGTAATGCAGTGAATGTAATTTTTTAAGCTGGAAATTCGACTGTTATCGGGTGTCTTTTTACCTACCACACTTGTTTTTCTTGTTCTCAGTCGTTCGTGATGGCCATTCGGCCATAGCGTAGAGTCTTGTAAACTGCCACATTTGTTCGCCTTGCTAATCCTGTTTGTCAAGAATGTTTGTGACCAAGGGACCCTGGCTGCCAGTAACAAGTTCAGATGATGGGTTCACTCATGGACAAGTGAAAAAAAGCAAAACAGAATAAAATAGAGTACGCCCAGATCTAGTAAATGTGAAATGTTCAATTTAAGTAAATGCACACAACCGAAAAGGTAAATGAATAATAAATAATTATAATATAATCACAGAGGTGAATTAAATAAACAGTGTCCTTTTAAATGACAAATAATTTTGAATAGCACAGTGTAAATAGTGAGATGACGCAGTGAATTATTGGTGAGACACGGGTGCAGTGCAAGAATACAGAAAATGAAATCAATCAAGATAATAGGCTACAATGGAAATACACTGTACAAGAGAAACAATCAGCTGAAACGTTTAGAATCTTGAGAATAGTGATGCAATCAACTTGGCAGGCCATATTAAAACATTAGTTCGAAGTTTCAACTCCTATGGTTAACTTTACCAGGGTCATCACCAGGAAAAATAAGACATTTAAGAGAAAGTAACATATAAAGAAGTAAGAAAAGAAAAAGACACCAATCACCTAAGTGTGCAAAGAAAAACTAAAAAAAAGAAGAATCAAAATACAGCCAGCCTTCCCAAAAGCTTCAGCTTAACCAGCACTAAAGTTGGTTAAAAGAAGAAATATATATTTCTCAGCCAAAAAGGACCAGGTACACCTATAAACAATACGAAAATGAAGGACAGTTGAACAGACCACCTAAAGAGCCCAAATCCAAAGTGTGAGAGGCACATACATTGATAAGCCTACCAGAAAAAAAGTAAGTGACAAATTTCTTTACAAGTCCACCCGTCGAGGACAGGGATTCACAGATCTGGGAAAACACCACAACAGCCTGTACATTAAACAAAACTCAATCAACAAAGCCAAAATGTTCAAAGGTAAGAATGAAATTCAAAGACTTAGAAAATTGTGGCTGCAGCAACTAGCAGGCCTAACATCACTGTAACGTGCTATCTAAGGATGCACACCAGCAAAACAGACAGAACTCCAATAGCCAACTACTTATGAGAAAACGTTGAGTAACCCAAAAAGGAACAATTAAAGTGGTAGCCTGCCCAGTAGCATAGCTAGGGGGTGGAAGGCGGTCCGCCCTGAGCAGCACTGGTTTTAGGGTCTATGGGAGTCGTGTCTGTCGACTAACACCATCCCCCCAGCCCCAAGAACAGGACGTCTGTCTGCTGCCGCCACACCCCCCTTCCACGCTCTTACCTGCAACCGGGCAGAAAACTTAAGGGCCACCCCACGTGGCAGTATGTCTAGCTATGCCACTGAGCCTGCCTGGGAAGAATGCTGCTCGTGGGCTGTGAAAGGTTAGAACTCAACGGAGGATAGATCTACATGAAAAATTGTGTATACAGGAATGCTGCAGCAAGGAGATGCATGGGTCAGCCAGGGTATAAGACCCAAGGGTGTGCTGACCACCCACGAGGTATCACGGCATGTGAGGAGCCTAAAGAAATATATGCGCATGTGAGACATCATGCACTGTCTGAGAAGTTGGCCTGGCATATGCTGTCCACTATTCTAGTGGGCACATTGCACCACTCCAAACGACCCTTATTAATGATAGGTTTAAAGACCGCCTTTATTGAAAGCTATCCTAGTGGTAGCTATGGAGAGCAGCCTCCAGGCTAAGTTTTGAAGGAGTGTAAAGCAGCTTGGTTTACCATATTATAACCTCTTGAATGTCTAAATGAAAGGAGAACCACACAAGGTATATATATATAAAATATATGTATTTATTTCAAAACACTCTCTAGTAATCTCTTCATGAGATTACAGAGCAAAGTACACCATTTAAATGCAATAGAACTTCAGTAAATAGCACAATATACTCTGGGCCCCAGAGGGGGACCAAACCATATATTAAGAAAGTGGTATAAGAAACACAACTTGACTAGACACAAGGTCTAGACCCTGTAGAATTGCTGGTACCACAAGGAACCACCCAAGGTAGTGACACCGGGGAACCACGTGGGTCGCGTGCAGTGTCAGAACACAGCCGCGGGACGCCGTTAGCTTCTATGGGGAAAGTCGTGGTTGGAATTTTAAAGAGTAAGGACACTTAGGAGAGGACTTTGAGCAAACCCTTTTTGACTTAAGGGGTTCTAGGCCCAGGGGAGCACCGGAGTATTCGAGTTACCTCACCCAGGGAAGCTGTGCGCATAGGTGTCTTTTGGTCTCGGGAATGGTCGTTGATTTCACTGGCGATCTGCTGCAAAGTGCTGCTGCCGTCGAGAAGAAAAGTGGCTGGGGTAATCCAAGCCTGGAGCGAAGATGTGAGGAACCTGAAAGCAGAGGGGGCAGAGTCTGGGTCACTTGCCGGTGACCAGAGGGACAATAGATGAATGCCCACCGATGTTTGGTGATTCAGGTGAAGCTTGACTCTGCAGCCACAAGGGCCAGGAGGCATCAATGGCGACCAGGAGCTGGATTCGAGCTGTCCCACGAAGGATGTCGAGTGCTGCGGTGTCGGTGCCCGGATTGGACCCAACAAGCCTTGGCAACAGCAACCCATGCAGGAAGAGGAAAGATGCTTGGGTGTGGACCAGCAAGGTCCAGGGGGCTCACCAAGTGGTGAAGAGTCAGGGCACGTCTGGAGCAACCAGGGAAGCCCAAGGAAAGTCAAAGTTGCCTTCTCAGGGACCCACCAGTCAACGGACCAGGGATCGCGAAGGTACCTTGAGCGAAAACACAAAGAGCCGGCTCACGGAACACTCTTGGATTGTGGGCCAGCAATCTTCTTTGGGAAAGGGAAAGGGTCTGGGCTACAAGTAATCCAGTGCACAGTCTCAAGGGACGTCAAGAAGCTGATGCACTTGCAAATGTGCACTGTGTCCAAGGGGGTCCGGTTCCATAAGGGCTGCTGGTCTCAGCTTAGCTGAGGACTCAGGGCAGCCCTGGGGAAGTCTAGAAATCCACCTCCTGTGTTGCAAATACTTCGGAGTCCGGCAGGAACTTCGAAGATACAAACCGGTCAGATGCGTCTTTGGTGCCTGCCAAACAAGGAAGTAACTCCTTTACTCCAAGGGAGATTCTTCAGTCATCCAGCGTCGTGCAGATGATCAAAGTTCCAGAATTCAGTATCAGAGTTTTGTCCAGGTGTAATCTAAAGTCCTGTAGTCAGGGGTTCCTATCTTATACCCCAGGAAGGGGTTGGACAAACTCTGGGGACCCACCTATGGGAGGGTTTGGAAAGAGGGGTGGCTACACCCATTTCCTTTGTCCAGATTCGCTCCAGAGGAGGGGCTGGTAGCCCCTGCAACCGATTTGAACTAGGCTATGCACAGGGACACCAAATGTGCCCCCAGCGCAGACTTCAAAGCACTCTTGGAGTGCACCCACCCAGCCCCAATACACTAAAGCCTGTCTGGGAGGTGGGGACACCTCCCTGTGACAGGAAACCTATTATCCAGGCCTCCCCTGCGGGAGTTTCGTCCAGCAGCAGGAGGCCAGACTCATGTCTCTGGCTGTGGCATCCATTTTGTGATGCCAGGGTTCTTTTAAACTGGTACAGAGTGTACCGGTGTGTACATGTCTCTCCCTCTAAAGTGTGGAATCATCCCCTCCGCCAGAACTTGTTGGAAGGTATGATTCCAAAGTGTTTGACACCAAACACAACATGTTTCCTTGCTGCCATTTCAAAGTTAGCATTTACCACGAGGTTATAATACACTTAAGAGTATATTGTCTGGATGTATCACAGAACAGCCCCAGAGAATAGATTCCGAAGGCTGCAGAGGGGCCCTGCTCATGCATGGGCACCCTCTCACACAAAACCCAGCTCCCTGCCTTCAGGATTGATAAGGCCTGCCATAGGGGTGACTGATAGGTTTATATATGTAGTGATATAAGGTACATCTAGGGAACCTATATCTAAGTAAGGGGTGCATACACATCACCTTACACAGGCTGCTGTAGCAGACCAGTGGTGTCATTTTGGCAGGCTCCCCAGGGGGACATAATGCATGGTTCAGCCCCTGGTAGGCCTCTGGAGTACCTATGCCTTTGGTACCTAGGGTACCATATACTAGGGACTCATACGGGTAGTCCAGTAACCAAACTGGATTGTACCTAAAGTTCTTGGAATCATTTTAGAAGAGGAAGCAGATAGGCTGGGACCTTGAAAAGCAGGATCCCAGCCAAACTAAGTCAAAAACCATCAAAACACCAGGAAAAAAAGTGGGGGCAACTATGCAGTCAGATTCCACCTTCCTACACACTACTAGGGTCGTAGGGAATTACAAAGAGAAACTGGGAAGTCCTCAATCTACTCAGAAAAAAAAGAGCCAGAACAAGCATTTGCAATGTATCAGGTCTCACATTTACGAGAGTTTAAGCTACTGGCATTGTAAATGACAATGCCTTTTATTTATGTTTACAAACCAACATATACACAAAAGGCATTGTCATTTACAATGCCAATAGCTCAAGCTCTCACAAATGCGAGTCTTATTGCATTGCAAATGCTTCTTTTTTAGGTCGAGCCTGTCAATGCGCTTGCGCATTGAGCTTGCGAGAGATATTGGGGCTTAACCTGAGCTTAACCATCGGGTGATTTGATAATGTGCCCGTGAAAAGCAAGCTCAATGCGCAAGCGCATTGACCTAAAAAGCGCGTGCACATCAAAGCCACCAGCCTCCCTCCCACAGGCATCCCCCAGCGTGCGATGTGCCTCAGGCATTTCTCCTCCCCTAATTTATTCACTGCCCACGGCTCTCACTTTGGCGGCCGCCAGGCCGTCTCTTGCCTCACGCTTATCACACCCCCCCCCCCTTCTCTCTAGCACGCTATGCGCTTGCGCATTGAGCTTGTTTCTACATGGAAGACTTCGCATCCGACTAAATAAATCTCTTGGTGCCTGCTGCCCTTACGTAAGCAGGAAACTCCTGATTAAAATTATAGCTAGCCCCAATGCTGATCTGACTACTCGTGCCCAGTGTCTGCTCAGCCTTTGTACTGTGTGGATTCTACATGCAATACATTTTCAGAACCCAGAGATTCACCCAATCATTTATTCACTGGATCTGTGCCTTTGACCCTGCACTGTAATCTGGTGTTTGGCTTTGTGCTATACAAATACCACATACCCGCATTGAGCTGTTTGCTAATCTCAAGTAAATTGTTTTTATTCTACTTTGAGGGACGTAAAAGCGAAACCGCATGATATCTGGCTATTACCTCTGTGAAAATGACCTCATTGTTTAAGTAAAAAAACACAAGATTGCTCGACTAGAAATGTTTTTTTTATTTTGCAGTTAAAAGTAAGATTTGAGAAAAAAACCGAAAAACGCAAGAGCAACTATTATTTTGCAGCGCGGCGCCAATGCTTGTTTTTATTATTACTGAGGTTTTTTAAAGCGTGTTCCAGCTCTCCTTCAGCGCCTCTTCTCCACCCCCTTCCCTGCTGCTATTTTACACCAGGTTTTTACTCTGCCTTCAATTATGGCTTTGTTTCCTTCTCTTCAGACAGCTTCTCACAGCTTTGATGTTCTCAGTGGGCTGTGTCTCGACATTTGGCTAACTCCAGCTTGTCTTGTTTGTAAAGCAATCCTGCATAGCCATTTGTTTGCAGGATACACGTAATTGGCTGTAATAAGCAAACCTTAGCGAGTGTATCAGAAGGAATTATTTTGAGGCAGAAATTCCTTTTAACAATTATTTATAATAAGGGCAGATTAGAACTGCAGGTTAGTATCTCACAACATCCTTGGAAAAAAAATATCTTCTAATGTATGGGACTTTTTAAGTCTCTGCTTTGGGGAGGGCCAGAGCTTCAACAACGTAGGTGCAGAATACAGAACCAGTTGTACAGCACCTCCTAGTGCCCACATTTCTCACAGCCTTAGTTTATTCATTTCGGAAGTGAAAATTACCCCAATATCCCTCCCGCTCTGGCTATCTCTCTCTCTCCCCCTCTCTTTCTCACTCTTTCCCTTTTTTTCCTCTCCTCTCTCTTTCTCCCTCTCTATCTCTTTCTCTCTCTCCCCTCTATCTCTTTCTCTCCTCCCTCTCTATCTCTCTCCTTTCTCTTTCTGTCTCTCCCGCGCTCTCTTGCTCTCTCTCTCACTCTTTCACTCTCTCCTCTATTTCTATCTTTCTCTGTCTCTTTTCGAAACCTCTCTAGCTCTTTCTCTCAGTCCCTCTCCCTCTCTTTATCACTCTTCCCTCTCACACTCCACTCTGTGCCACGTAATAACGCGCCACGTAGTTACACTCTACTCTATACTACATAAATACACCACACATAATACCACCTCTACTACCACTCTAACTCTAACTCTACTCTACCTCTATTCTACCCCTCTACCTCTCGTCTACACCTCTACCTCTACTATACCTCTCTACCCCTCTTCTACCCCTATGCACCTCTTTTACCCCTTTACTACCCCTCTTTTACCCCACTACCTCCCCTCTACCACTCTTCTACCCCTCTACTCTACCTATCTACCCCTCTACTACCCCTCTTCTACACCTCTACCACCCATCTACTACCCCTCTACCTCACCTCTCTACCCCTCTACCATACTACCCCTCTACCATACTACCCCTCTACTACACCTCTATTACCCCTCTACTACCGCTCTACCCCTCTACTACGCCTCTACCTCCCCTTTACCTCTCTTCTACTCCTCTATCCATCCATCCCCCCACTACATCCATCCATCCCCCCACTCCATTCATCCATCTACCCCCACTCCATCCATCCATCCCCCACTCCATCCATCCATCCCACTCCATCCATCCCCCCACTCCATCCATCCATCCCACTCCATCCATCCATCCATCCCCCCACTCCATCCATCCCCCTACTCCATCCATCCATCCCCCTACTCCATCCATCCATCCATCCCCCCACTCCATCCATCCATCCCCGCACTCCATCCATCCATCCATCCCCGGACTCCATCCATCCATCCATTCCCCCGACTCCATCTATCCCTCCCTCTCCCCTCCCTCCATCCCTCCCCCGCCCCACACTCCATCCCTCGCCCACACTCCATCCCTCGCCCCCACTCCATCCCTCACCCACACTCCATCCCTCCCCCTCTTGCCCTGGCTCTATCTCTCACCCTCCCTCTATATATCTTTCACCCTCCCTCTATCTATCTATCTATCGCCCTCACTATCCATCGCATCACCACAGCATCACTCAGGGGCACCACAACATCACTATGCCCTACCACAGCATCACTGAACGCCACAGCATCACTGAACGCTACAGCATCACTTGTCGCCGCCACAACATCATTCAGAGCCACCACAGCATCAATCTGTGCAACCATTCAACAACTGATTCAAATATGTTCTCTCAATGTTTTAAACTTTATTACAAATGTCACAAACATTTTTTAATATTTCACTTCTGTTTTTGTATTTATCACAATAAAATACACTAAACATAATCTTCCAAAAAGTTATTTGCAAAAGTTTAAGCTATTGCCATTATAAATTACAATAACTTTGATTTAAGTATCAATTATTGAAAAAAATACAACCCATTGTTATTTTTAATATTAATACATCTAAGTCATGTAAATACAACACATCTTGCATTACAAATGCTATAGGTGTCACGTTTGCAAAAGTTAACACTTGGCATTGTAAATGACAAAGTATTAATTTCGCTATTTTCAAAACAAAAACATAAAAAATTTGCCATTTACAATACTAATACCTCTAACTTTACTAATGCGAGACCTATTGCATTGCAAATGCGTGTTTATATATCAGTGCGGTGCAGTCTTTTCAGTAAGAGACTTCGAAATGCATATCCTGTTCTTTATTTGCACGGGGCTGGTAGTTAGGTGCACAAAACGATTCTACACTAACAAGCTGTTGTAAATGAAGTAGTGAGACTAATAAAGGAATATAAGGGCATTTATTATGCACTACAGAGAATAACTGGTGTTCCCATCAGAAAGCAGGGAGCTAACTGACCAGAGAGAACACAGCAGAGAATGACATCAGGAACATGGAATGTAAGACTTAAAGAGATACAACAAGACTTAAGTATAGAGAATACAACATATCCTCTTCCCTTCGCATAAAAAAAAACAAAATAACAAAAAAACAAAATAGTAAGCACATGCTCTCCATTACACAGACAAACCTCACTCACAAACAAAATCATGTAAGTAACTCGGAGGTCTTCTCACTCTCTGACCTCTACCAGCACGAATCCCATTGTTTGACTCCAACCCGCGGTTAGACGGAGACAAATCAACCCCACACTCAGCCTTCTTATACAGTGCCACACGCCTCATATTCCAACTCTCTCCGTTAAATAAAGTCACAAACCTTTTATGGACAGACTTGACCTTAAATGGTCCCCTGAACTTCGTCAACCCAATGCCAACTCGTCCAGGTTTTACTTTCACCCAATCATTCACTGCAAAATTACACCTTCCGGCCGGTTCATTCACATTATCAGGGCCTACAGGAACGCCAGCGTCCAGATACTCTTTCATCCATGCAGCGACAAGTTTGGTACCAGCTGAACGCCCCCTCATGACACTGAAAGGAACTTTCCCGGTCACACCATTTTCAGTAGTTCTATAGGCCCAAACCAGGTCATTAACCAATCCTCTCACATTCATCCTAGAAGAAATGGCCATCTGAATCGCACCTTTAACCATCCGGTTCGCCCTCTCAACTATTCCATTCCCCTGGGGGTTGTAAAGTGAGGTCCTTGAATGTGCAATACCACATTTTCCCAAAAAATTGGCCATCTCCAGAGAAGTCAATTGCGTCCCATTATCAGTGATAATTCTCGTTGGAAATCCTTCCTCTCTGAAAATGTCACTCAACATGGTAATAGTGCTGCTCGTAGTGATCTCCTTCGTAAATTTAACTACCAACCACTTTGAAGAAACATCAACAACCACTAAACCAAACCTCATGTCTTGACTCAACTGATAAAACGGACCAATGAAATCAAGACATATGGTGTGCCAAGGACACCCTGGGTCTACTATTGTGCCACAACCAGAATGACTACCAACTTTAAGCCTCTTCTCGCTCTCCACACAGTCTGTACATCTTTCCACCCACTGAGAAATCTCCAAGTCCATTCCGGGCCACCAGAAGTTCTCCCTAACTCTCCTCTTAGTGAGGGACTGTCCTAGGTGACCCTCGTGAGCTAACTTAAATAAAGTAAACCTCACCTCCTGTGGAGGAATAAACTTATCTTCCATTAAAATCATGAAACCTTCTTTGTCCAAGACAGATAACTGTTCCAGGACTTTCAAATATGGACAAAGAGCAGGGGATAAGCAACTCTCTCTCCTTGGACCCTTCACAATTAGGTCTTTCACCTCTCTCAACACCTCGTCCTTAGCCATGGAGGTATTCCACCAACTCTTACTAATTGCTCCAGCACACATATCCACTACCTCATCCACAGCAGCCACAGACCCTTCTGAATTGAGTGATTCCACCCCCAACTGGTCTACTATCTCCCAAGGTAGTGGAAGTCTAGAGAGACCATCAGCTTGGCAGTTCCTCCAACCCGGAATATACTCAACAGTGTACAAATACTCCTGAATTCTCGCAGCCAGCCTAGCTAACCTCGCAGAACCCTTGCCAGCCCCGCCAGGTGATAGAATTTTAACTAAGGGTTTGTGATCCGTCAACAACGTAAACTTGAACCCCCACAAATACATTCTGTAATACTCGCAACCCCACGCTGCAGCTAGAGCCTCCCGCTCAATTATAGAATAATTCCTCTCTGCCGTTGTGAGCGTTCTCGATGCAAATGCTACAGTCTTGAGTCCAGACTCATGTACTTGAGCTAATACTGCACCGACACCCACAGCACTCGCATCCACTGTCAAAACTGACTTACGGTTGGTATCAAACGGTGTTAAGATACCTGCTTCACAAATTTCTGCTTTGAGCTTTTTAAAACACTCTTCTTGTTCCACACCCCACACAAACTTGCATCCTTTCCTCAACAACACCTTAATCTTTTCAGTTTTCCCTGCAAAATCTCTTACGAACTTAGCATAGTACTCAATGAGGCCAAGAAAAGACCCCAACTGGTCTTTATCAAACGGAGCTGGTGCATTCCTGATAGACTCTAATAAATCTCTCTTGGGTTTAACCCCGTCAACAGACAGAGTATATCCAAGGTACTCGACTTCCTCCACCGCAAATTTACATTTCTCTTTCTTTAGAGTCAAACCAGCTTGTTCCATCCTCTCCAAAACAGTTTTCAAAATCAAATTGTGTTCTTCAACAGTCTCACCAAATATCAAAACATCATCCTGGAAATACACTACATTGTTCACACCCTTTAGTACAGCCCCCATCATTCGTTGAAATACTCCAGCTGCAGAGGCAAGTCCGAAAGGCATACGTGTGAATTGATATATTCCCTCAGTTGTTATGAAAGCTGTCAATGCCTTGGAGTCTTGATGTAACTTAATTTGGTGATAAGCGCAGCGGAGATCCAGCTTAGAAAAGTACTTTCCTCCTTTTAGTGACAAAACCAACTCATTGATATTCGGTAATGGGAAGTTGTCCACTACAATGTTTTGGTTCAGGGTGCGAAGGTCCACACAAAAACGGAATTTTCCGTCAGATTTGGTCGTGATGACCACGGGAGAAATCCAGGGTGACGTTTCGATCGGTTCTATCACCCCCTGGTCTAGCATCTCCTTCAACATCTTCTTCACTTCCTCACGTGCAATAAATGGAACCTTCCTCACCCTGTGTTGCATAGGTACAGCATCATCACGCAGTACAATCTTATGAACATAACCTCTCAACTCCCCAATGTGTTCGTCAAACAAACCATTCATCCCTTCAACAATTGACTCAGTGGTTATACTATCTACAACCATCACCTGTTGTACAGCCCTAGGGTTGATGACTATACCGAGGTCATACTGTTGCCCCCACCTCAAAATCGCAGGACCCGATTTGGCTACATACACCTTTCCTTTTGCGGAACGGTCCTTAAATGATATTTCACATACCATATATCCGATCAGTTCTATACTTTCTCCCTGATAACCACAGGGACTAATGTCACTAGCCAATAATTGCACATCTTTCCAATTTTCCAAGTACATATCTTTGGGGATAATAGTCCACAATGACCCCGGATCGACCATCAACTGGATCTCTTTTTGATCAATAAGGAATTGGGCTTTAGGCCTCTGCCTTCTACCAGGTTCACCTTCGCTCACACCATCCTCACCCAAACACAATATTTTGTTGGCACCCTCAATGCCAACAGCGTCTCTCACTACTTCTCTGTTTTCCACAACAGCCACTTTATCAGCATTTGTACCCCTACACATCTTAAAGAAATTACCTTTCCTCCCACACTTTCTACACACTTTGTCAATAGCAAAGCATCTCTTGGAATCAGAGGTATGAAAAGTACTCCCACACCTACTGCACATCCTCCCTTGGAATCTATTCCTGTTGTTGCTTGAAAACACATTGTTAAATCTCCTAGGACCTCTCTCCCCCGACTCCACACTTTTCTTGTTCACAGCAGCAACTTCATCTTGTTCAACACAAGAAACTCCATTCCCTTGCCCGTTCTCCTTTACATTATCCTTTCTTTCCATCTCTCTCATACATGCGTTCGATTCCTCAACTACTTTCGCTATGTCGATAGCCATTTGCAAGGTAGGGTTTTTTGCAGCCCACAGTTTTTCCTGCATTTTTTTATTCCTGCATTGTACTATTAGCTGATCCCGTATCATTTCGTCTCTTATTTCTCCGAAATTACATTTAATGGACAGCTCGCGTAATCTAGCCACAAATTGGTCTACTGATTCGTCAGTTCTTTGAGGTTGGTTGTAGAATTTGTGTCTCGCCATGACGATATTTACTTCCTTTGCATACTGTTTCTTCATTCGCGCCTTTGCTTCTGTGTAAACATTGGTTATTGCTCTTCCATCTTGGTTTAATCCCACTGGAAGATATTTAAAAGAGTGTTGTCCTTCTTTCCCTAAAGCACTTAACAAAAGGGCTTTTTTTCTAGTTGCACTGAAATCCTTCCCATCAAGTGCTTCTATATAGTTTTCGAAAATGTCTATCCATTCATCCCACTCAATGGGTGGATCTCCAGTTGTTTGTAGGAACATAGGAGGTACAATAACATTAAGATTTTCCATCTTAAAAAAAAATTATTTTTCTTTCCTTTTTCTATCACCTATATTTTAATTTTCTTTTCTTTTTTCTATCGCCTATATTATAGTGTAGGCGCCACTTCTTCCTATACACAGGTGGTCTGTATTCTTAGATGTGGACACTCCTCTAAATGAAGTACTGTAGGTTCACTATACCAGGTTACCAGAATACTCTTCACAATGTCCCAATCTTTCACCTCAAGTAGACAGTGTACTTTATTGCCACATCACACATTAAATAAATAAGGCAAGTAGTTTTATTCAAAAGTTCGCTGTTAATTGCGCCAGATACTGCTTACTGTTGAAGTCACTTTGGCCTTGTTAAGTATGCCGTTCCTATTCAATTGCACCAAATACAGCTTACCGTGCCAGCTAGATACAGCTTACCGTGCCAGTCACTTTATTTTTTATAAGTATGCTGTTACTGCTCCCACGCGCAGTATTTCTTCCACGACGTGTTACCGCTCCAACATGCAGTATTTCCTTCACAACGCGTTACTGGGGTTGGCTAGTAACAAGAGTTAAACACAAGATGGCGTCCCCGTAGCGTCATTACCTCACCTCCGCCTGACGCTGGTGCGCTGTACACTCTCCCTTCCTGTGTGACGTCAAGGAGTGCAGATGGCTCCGTTCGGACACTCGGATGGAGAGTTCCAGAGTAAGTATTCTTTTTTTTTTTTACTCTGCACGCGCAGAACTTCAAAAAAATGCTGGGTAATTTAAAAGATGCAGCGAGTTGTTAAAGTGTTCTCCTCTTTGACTAGAAGTGCAAGTTAACTCAAACGAAGTGTGGGTATCAACATTGATTTTCAACAACACAATCGTGATCGGCTTGGTTATTTTTAAAATATTGATACGGTTACTTAAACAGGCACCAATCTCCCTTATTTTTAAGTAGCATTGAAGTACCCATGAAACGAAAAGTCTCTCAAACTCACCGCATGTTTGAGCAAGGTGTCGACTTCAAGATTGATTTCATTTTCTTTTCTGCAGTTCTTTGATTGGTCAAATGAGTGCGCTTATACTTGAAGCTGCTACACTTTTACTGGAGGTATCTTAATCTTTTAAGTGGTTTTCTTCAGATTTGTTTCTTGGTAATTTTCTTCACTTTCCAATTTCTGTCAACATGACATTTTCTCTTCTAGTCGAATTCTCTTGGAGATGCAAAATTTTACCAAGTAGTTGTTTGCGTGGTTCTTCTCTCACCAGTGGAGTTCCTCTCCCTCTGTAGTTGTTTAGCTCTCTCTGCTCATCGTCGCCATGTGTTGTAAATGAAGTAGTGAGACTAATAAAGGAATATAAGGGCATTCATTATGCACTACAGAGAATAACTGGTGTTCCCATCAGAAAGCAGGGAGCTAACTGACCAGAGAGAACACAGCAGAGAATGACATCAGGAACATGGAATGTAAGACTTAAAGAGATACAACAAGACTTAAGTATAGAGAATACAACACAAGCATTCTGCAATTTCTTTTTTTTTGCAGACTGTATCTTTCTATCTAAATAGTATATGCACTACTTTTCGACTGGTAGTTGTTTTTTTAATGACCCAAGTATAGCCCAGTTCTTCTGCAACCAATCAACTGACAGATTTTTGTCTGTGAGGCAGCAATTATTTTCGGAATTACAAGTTCATCTACTCTTTGACCGAAAGAGCCTGTGAAGCGTCTAATTGATTTTTAACAACAGAAACTCCGACTCTTCCTGGAGATAAGTGCTAAGAAACAAAAGACAGACACTTCTGGACGAAATAATACCAGCCTACTGAGAGCAGAGTTTTCAAATTCAGCATTGCGTGCTAGCTGTGGCATCTGGCATTAAAACACAGAGATAACACAAAGAGGCCAACATTGTCAAAGCAGCGTCCCACCAGTGGTGCAAGCAAAGCGGGCATTGTTGCAAGAAAGCATGTCGTGCCTGCAGGAGGGGAAGCTCATTAAAGAAAATAATGCTCACACGCTGTAAATAAAACATACCGTGTAACAACGGAAGTAAAAGGGCCAGTCCTCATGGGAGGTTACAAATGAAGACAAAGTGGTAATAAGGAGGGACTAACAAGCCTATTAACCCCTCTCCTGCTGATGACGGAACCGCTCCGTCATCAGCTGCGGTGGCGCTGTGCCGATGACGGAGCAGTTCCGTCATGGCCCGCCCGACGCTCCTGCGCGGCGCAAATTCCGTACTTGCGCTGAGCGTTCCATTGAGCGGGCGGGGCCATGACGGAACCGCTCCGTCATAAGCACAGCGCAACCGACGCTGGTGACGGAGCGGTTTCGTCACCAGCATGCGCCCGCCGCATTTCCGCCCCGCCCTCTTAGCACTGCGTCGGAATAGCCGCCGCAGTAAAGGGGTTAATGAATCCTAAGCCAGCATTTACCAATGACACAAACCAATTAAAAATATGGGCGGAGTTACAAGTCCTTACCTAAATAAAGCCTGTCTCGCATGCGCTGCCCAGGCTTCACCTAAAAAGGATATCTAAAACGACGACAAACATTCCTTCCACAGCATGACAGGGTCGATAAAAAGGAGTAATCCCATAGCAAAAGAAAAAACTAAACGGAATAATTGCTGCTTAATGCTAAATGTACAAAAACATAAGCTTAAAGAAGAATTTTGAACGCAGGTTCAAACAAAAAGAATGTGACAAAAGTAAAAAAACAAGCATTTTCAATGCAATAGGTCTCGCATTATTAAAGTTAAAGCTATTGGCATTGTAAATGGCAATGCCTTTTTATTTATGTTTTTGATTTAAAACATAAATAAAAGGCATTGTCATTCTATGCTAATTGCTTAAACTTTCGCAAAAGTGAGACCTATTGCATTGCAAATGCTTGTTTAAAGGACGCCCCACTGTCACTCTGCACTCACTGTCACTCTGCACTCACTGTCACTCTGCACGCACTCTGCACTCACTGTCACTCTGCACGCACTCTGCACTCACTGTCTCTGCACGCACTCTGCACTCACTGTCACTCTGCACTCACTGTCACTCTGCACTCACTGTCACTCTGCACTCACTGTCACTCTGCATTCACTGTCTCTGCACTCACTGTCACTCTGCACTCACTGTCACTCTGCACTCACTGTCACTCTGCACTCACTGTCACTCTGCACGCACTCTGCACTCACTGTCACTCTGCAAGTACTCTGCACTCACTGTCTCTGCACGCACTCTGCACTCACTGTCACTGCACTCACTGTCACTCTGCACTCACTGTCACTCTGCACTCACTGTCTCTGCACTCACTGTCACTCTGCACTACTGTCACTCTGCACTCACTGTCACTCTGCACTACTGTCACTCTGCACTCACTGTCACTCTGCACTACTGTCACTCTGCACTCACTGTCACTCTGCACTCACTGTCACTCTGCACTACTGTCACTCTGCACTCACTGTCACTCTGCATGCACTCTGCACGCACTCTGCACTCACTGTCTGTGCACTCACTGTCACTCTGCACTCACTGTCACTCTGCACTCACTGTCACTCTGCACTCACTGTCACTTCACTCACTGTCACTCTGCACTCACATTTCTATTATGATATAATGCGATTTTAAGTGATATAGTGCAGGCTCATACTATCGATTCAGTATATTATAAAGCGATGAATGAATACAACACTTTTGAATATTTCTGTTCCCCACGTGTCATGTCAAAAGCCTGGCATTTCTTGCCCACGTCGATGCCATGGCTGTCACAGCCTTCTGGGAAACTAACCTTTTGTTTCCCCGCCACAGAATGAGATCTGCATATTCAGTGGAATGCAGTCACATCACAGTTGCTGTTTTGGGGTGAGACGTGTTGCCAAACAGCTGCTGCTTTGTCTTGCTGTCCCAAAGGTCCCACGGGAGCGGGCCATTTTTCAGGTTGTGTTTTTTGGACACGCATGGGATACGCTGTGTAAAGGAGGGAGCTGAGGAGCGGCACCAAAATACAAAATAACAACAACAACAAAACTCTGTGATAGGTCCCTACAATAATGCACAAAAAATGGGTCAGGGAACCCGACTCCATGCACTGGCGCAGAGGAGAACCGATCCTTGCTGAACCCAGTGGATATACATTAACTGAGTTCCTTTATAAAAGAGGTAGTAACTGAAGTTTTTTTTCCAGATGTCTGCATTTGAACATGTTAAAATATTCACATTTCCACGTAAATAAACCCACACAATCTATATTTTATCAGTTCAAACTTCTATTGTGTCAGTTGGTTATTTACATGGAAAAACAAGCAGTTTATGTGGTCTAATTAGCACATATTTTCCCCATGCAATGAAATAAAACTATAAAATAAACACTGGTACTAGAGAAAGTCCATCAACCCGGGAAAGGATGCGCCTGCATACACTATGCCCCTGAGGACAGTGCCCGCGATGCACGTGTCTGGACATCGTAAACATTAACACTGCACACACCGGCACTGCATATTTGTTCCCTTTTAAGTTTGGACCTTGTATTAGATCCCACCACAGACACTGCACATTAGCCATGTTAAAGCGGCAAGCGTGGCCCGAAGAAGGGCTGTTGTTCAGATTTTTTCCGTATACTAGTGGAAGGACACCATGTTTTTGGTGTATACTAGCATGCCACTAATGAGTGCATTTTTTAAAAGTTATGCCACAAATCAGTGCTTTATGGGTATTGTAGTATCTGTGCAATACATTAGTACACTGTGAGAAATATAGTATTTGCTTTACACCGGTTTATAAGAAACTGAATAAAAACTGCGATTGGTGTTGTGCAGATACGAGTGCTGGGAAACAGAGTCTGCAAGTCCCGAATTGAAACAAGGTGCAGCAGGCAGCGCAATGGTGCGGGCCTGAGCCCGGTACAAACTGAACATCGCCGCCGGCCTGCGACCAGGAAGTCAGGCAGGCCGGGCGGGACAACCGGAAACTGGAAGTAGGAGGGCGGGAGCCTACCCCACCTCCCACGGAAGAGCTGCAGCGTTTTTGAGCACCGGAGCAGGCAGGAGCCTACCCTGTGCCCCGGTGCCGAAGGAGGGAGGAAGAGTCCTGCTGCCGGGCCCTGAGGAGAGCCGCCGCACCAAGGAAGCCGGTGAGTGGGGCTTGTTGCTGCTGAGGGCGGGGGGCATGTGTGTGTGCGCGCGTGCGGCGGCGGGGGCTGTGTATGTGTGTGAGCGTGCGTGTGTGTATGTGTCTTGGAGTCTGTGTGTATGCGTGTGTGTGTGTGACTGTGGGGGGGGGGGGGGGGGGGTGCCTGTGTATGCGTGTGGCTGTGTAGGCGTGTGGCTATGCGCATGCGTGAATGTGGGTGCGCGTGCACGCAGTGAAATCCAGCCGGAGAGAAGCGCGTGGCACTTTCTTGTCCTCATTCCCCCGAGTCAGCTAGCTATAGTTCTCCACCTGGACGCATCCTTCAGATGCTAATTCCAGGCTCGCCCTAAAAAGGGAGGAAATCACATCATTGACGTAACCATAAATAAATGTAGGACAAGACGGCAAAATTATGTCATAAATGAGCGAAATAACATCATATAACAGTGTTCAATGATAAGTAGAATTAATTACAAAGGGAGACTCGAATTATGAATTAACGAGATCCCCAAAGTCAAATAACAAAAACGTGAAATCACAGTCCCTGTGGAAAAGTCCCAACATCACAATCTAAAGGTAGATTGTGTCTGAATTGTCTCATTGTTGATTTTAGGGCCTGTGGAAGCAGACTGTAGACGGTCAATGCAACTGCATTCCAATGTCATGAGAGTTCAGGAAATGTTAGTTGCTTTGGTGCTCTTCTGTACTTGTTAGATTACTTGCCATTTGATATCTTGTGCATTGTGGCCCATTTGTAGATAATGTTCAATTAGCCGAGCAGTCGTAGTTCCACAGCGTACTCTACTCTTTTGTTGGAGAATCCTGAAGCAAATCCATTGAGTGTCATTCCAACATAAATTTTGCTGCTTGCCGCAGGGGCACCAAATGAAATATATCACGTTTGAAGAATTACTATTCGTATGACAGGGTAGTATGACATTTGTCTTTGGGGATCTGGTAAGTCAAAATTTGAGTCTCCCTTTGTATATATTTGTACTTATTGTACATGGTTGCGTAATGTTATGTTGCTCATTTATTACATCATTTTGCCATCTTGTTCTACATTGATTGTTGGTTACACTGATTATGTGATTTCCTTTCTTTTTTACCCTTTTGTCATATTCTTTTTCTTTCAACCTTTTGTTTGAAATTTTTTTTACGCAAATACATTTCTACATTATGCAGCAATTATTCTGATATGCTTTTGTCTTTTTCTTTTACTACGTAATTGCTCCTTTTTATTGACCCTGTTGTGCTCTGTTAGGTATGTTCATGGCGTTATTTCAGCTATCCTTTTCCTGGCTCTTTCTTATGGGAAGGTTGAGGACTTCCCTTCCCAACTTCTGTTTGTAATCACCTATGTCCCTAGCAGTGCATGCCATCTTACACACACGTATGTTTCTTTAGGCTCCTCCCAGGCCGCAATACCTCCTGGACAGTCGGCACCCCCTTGGTTTTATGCCCTGGCTGACATTTGCATCCCCTTGTTACAGTGACTCTGTTTACAATTTCCAAGTACAATTACCCTTCGTTGAAGCCTAATCTCTCAGGGCCCCGCGAGCAGCATGCTTCCCAGGCAGGCTCCCTCTTTAATCGTTCCTGTCTGGTATACTCCATGTTTTTAGGTCTCGCCTGGCGTTAGCAGCACACATGCGCTGCTCTCGCCATGCAAAGGCTTCTTGGATCAGAACGATTCCAGAAGCTCCCTTTCTCCTCTGCCCGTGTTTTGCATTGGTGTGCGTCATTTTGCATCACCAATTATGCAAACCGGGTGTTACGATTGTCCAGGAGGCTTTTTAGTCCCTCCTGGTTACCACCCTGTCCACTTTTGACCCTGCCCACCGGGATTGGATCTTTTACTTGCCGCGGGAGACAGTGTCTTAATTAGCCACTAAGCACTATATTCTTTTGTTTGTGAGCCACTCTCACTGCAGGCACAACGTGCTTTTTTTTTTTTACGGAGCATTGCGCTTTAATGCAATTCAGATTTTAAATGCTGTACTGGGCTGTACAGAGCCCTCATTGCTGTGCATGCCCTATATGAACGGATATTTGTTTGTTGTGTAGTGTGCAGTACTGGGCTGTACAGGTGCCCTCATTGCTGTGCATGCGCTACATGAACGGATATTATAGGCTTTTGCTCTACAAGGTCTGCTGGCTGTTTGTTTAGCAAATTCATACAGCGCAAACTGAACTCGAGTAGTAGAGACCTTTACAAGACACCCAGTTACATTGCACAAGGGCACATTCACACATTGCCTTTTAGAAGCCACAGGAGATTAACTAATTTGGCCGGATTCACACATTGGTAAGCCAACGCCGTGACTCGAACAACACCAGTTTCCGCACGCGATCATCATGCATGATTAATCAATTAATCGCATGTGGTCATCATGCGTGATTAGTCAATTAATCTCCCCATGGTCCCCCTGTTTACTAAAAACGGGGTGCTAAGGAACATTCACATGCTCTATAAGAAGAGACCACCCAGATAAATCTGTTTTGTGTTCTATCTTCTTGCCGTGTTTTGTTTCTAATATTCGCCTCTTTCTGCTCTCCCATGTGCCCCCTTTGAGATCCTCCTCTGCTTCCGCATTCTGCCAGCACCCTCCTACCCAATAGTCATCCACCACCACCATCACATCCACCACCACCTTGTCCACCACCACATCCACCACCACGTCCACCTCCACCGCCAACACGTCCACCACCACGTCCATCACCACCACCACGTCTGCCACCACATCAACCACCACCACCATGCTCACCATGTCCGCCACCACCACGTCCACCACCACAATGTCCACCACCATGTCCACTACCACCACCAGGTCCACTACCACCACCACCATGTCCACCTCCACCATGTCCACCACCACGTCCTCCACCACCACTGCACCACCACCAACACATCCACCACGTCCATCACCACCACCACGTCCATCACCACCACCACGTCCATCACCACCACCACGTCCACCACCACCACGTCCACCACCCCCACGTCCACCATCACCATGTACACCTCCACCTCCACCATGTCCACCCCATCACATCCACCACCACGTCCACCCCCACCACATCCACTGCCAACACCACATCCACCACCCCATCACGACCACCACCACAATGTTCACCACCACGTCCACTACCACCACCATGTCCACCACCACCACCAAGTACACCACCACAATGTCCACTACCACCACCACGTCCACCACCAGCACCACCACCACGTCCAGCACCAGCACCAACACCAGGTCTACTACCACCACCACCACCATGTCCACCACCATGTCCACCACCATGTCCACCACCACGTCCACCACCACGTCCACCTCCACCATGTCCACCACCACGTCCTCCACCACCACCGCGCCACCACCACCACATCCACCATGTCCGTCACCACCACCACGTCTGTCACCACCACCACGTCCACCACCCCCACCACGTCCACCACCCCCACGTCCACCACCCCCTCATCCACCACGTCCACCATCACCATGTACACCCCCACGTCCACCACCACCATGTCCACCCCATCACGTCCACCACCACATCCACTGCCAATACCACCACCACGTCCACCAGCATCACATCCATCACCACCACCATGTCCACCACCACATCCACCACTACATCCACCACCATGTCCACCACCACGTCCACCACCACATCCACCACCACCACATCCACCACCACCATGTCCACCACCACCATGTCCACCACCACATCCACCACCACGTCCACCTCCACCGCCAACACGTCCACCACCACGTCCATCACCACCACCATGTCCACCACCACGTCTGCCACCACATCAACCACCACCACCATGCTCACCATGTCCGCCACCACCACGCTCACCATGTCCGCCACCACCATGTCCACCACCACAATGTCCACCACCATGTCCACTACCACCACCACGTTCTCCACCATCACCACCACCAGGTCCACTACCACCACCACCATGTCCACCACCATGTCCACCTCCACCATGTCCACCACCACGTCCTCCACCACCACTGCACCACCACCAACACATCCACCACGTCCATCACCACCACCACATCCATCACCACCACCACGTCCATCACCACCACCACGTCCACCACCACCACGTCCACCACCCCCACGTCCACCATCACCATGTACACCTCCACCATGTCCACCCCATCACATCCACCACCACGTCCACCCCCACCACATCCACTGCCAACACCAACACCACGTCCACCACCCCCACATCCACCACCCCCACGTCCACCACCACCATGTCCACCCCATCATGACCACCACCACAATGTCCACCACCACGTCCACTACCACCACCATGTCCACCACCAGCACCACCACCAGGTCCACCACCAGCACCAGCACCAACACCAGGTCCACTACCACCACCACCACCATGTCCACCACCACGTCCACCACCACGTCCACCTCCACCATGTCCACCACCACGTCCTCCACCACCACCGCGCCACCACCACCACCACATCCACCATGTCCGTCACCACCACCACGTCTGTCACCACCACCACGTCCACCACCCCCACCACGTCCACCACCCCCACGTCCACCACCCCCTCGTCCACCACGTCCACCATCACCATGTACACCCCCACGTCCACCACCACCATGTCCACCCCATCACGTCCACCACCACATCCACTGCCAATACCACCACCACGTCCACCAGCATCACATCCATCACCACCACCATGTCCACCACCACCATGTCCACCACCACCATGTCCACCACCACATCCACCACTACATCCACCCCCATGTCCACCACCACGTCCACCACCACATCCACCACCACCATGTCCACCACCACATCCACCACCACATTCACCACCATGTCCACCACATCCACCACCTTCTCGTCCCCCACCACCACGTCAACTGCCACCATGTCCACCACCATGTCCACCAACACATCCACCACCAAGTCCACCACATCCTCCACCACCACGTCCACCACCATGTCCACCACATGCTCCACCACCACGTCCACCACCACCATGTCCACCACCACGTCCACCACCACCATGTCCACGTCCACCTGTCCACATCCACCACCACGTCCACGTCCACCATGTCCACCACCACATTCACCACAATGTCCACCACCACATCCACTGCCAACACCTCCACCACCACGTCCATCACCACTACCAATACGTCCATCACCACCACCACGTCCATCACCACCACCATGTCCACCTTCATCACCACGTCCACCACCACCACCACGTCCACCACATCAAGTCCACCACCCCCACGTTCATCACCATGTCCACCACCATGTCCACCCCTACGTCCACCACGACCATGTCCACCACCACCATGTCCACCTCCGCCACGTCCACCACCATCATGTCCACCACCAACTCCACCACCATGTCCATCGCCTCCACCATGTCCATCGCCTCCATCATCACCACCACCATGTCCATCATCACCACCATGTCCACCACCACCACGTCCACCACCACCATGTCCACCACATAATGTCCACCACCACTGCCACAATGTCCACCACCATGTCCACCACCACGTCCACCACCACCATGTCCACAACTACCACATCCACCACCACATCCACCATCACCATGTCCACCACATCCACCACCATGTCCTCCACACCCACCACCAACACTTCCACCACCACCATGTCCACCACCATGTCCACCACCACCATGTCCACCACCACCATGTCCACCACCACCATGTCCACCACCACCATGTCCACCACCACCATGTCCACCACCACATCCACCAACATGTCCACCACCATGTCCACCATGTCCATGTCCAACATCATGTCCACCACCATGTCCACCACCACCACGTTCACCACCACCACGTCCACCTCATCCACCACGTCCACCACCACCACCCCGTCCACCACGTCTACCACCACCACGTCTACCACCACCACGTCTACCACCACCATGTTTACCACCACCATGTTTACCACCACCATGTCTACCACCACCACTTCTACCTCCACCACGTCCACCACCATCATGTCCACCACCACATCTACCACCACCATGTCCACCACCACCACATCCACCACCACCATGCCCTCCACCACCACCATACCCTCCACCACCACCACGTCCACTACCACATCCACCACCACCATGTCCACCACCACCATGTCCACCAACACATCCACCACCACCAGGTCCACCACCACATCCACCATCACCACCACGTCCACCACCACATCCACCACAACCAACACATCCTCCACCACGACCAACACATCCTCCACCACCACATCCACCACCACCACATCCTCCAGCACCACCACCTCCACTTCCACCACAACCACATCCACCACCACCATGTCCTCCACCACCATCATGTCCACCACCACGTACACCACCACCACAGCGTCCACCACCATCAGGTCCACCACCACATCCTCCACCACCACGTCTGCCACCACCACCACGTCCACCATCACCCTGTCACCACCACCACATCCACCACCACGTCCACCCCGACATCCACCACCGCGTCCACCACCACATCCACCACCACCACCACATCCACCACCAACACCACATCCACCACCATGTCCACCACCACGTCCACCACCATGTCCACCACCACGTCCACCACCATGTCCACCACCATGTCCACCACCATGTCCACCACCACGTCCACCACCACGTCCACCACCACATCCACCACCATGTCCTCCACCACCACCACGTCCACCACCACCACCCGTGACAGGTAAAGGTCACTGGAGGGCAGGGGTAATAGGAGTGTCAACCCCGGCTGTACATGGGACATTTAAGGATGCATTAGGTGCGAGAAGATGGGAATAGGGGCTAGAAGTATTACAAGAGGCGCAATGTCAAAGGGGCTCCTGTAAAAGCACTCGCAGCATCTCTACCTCACAGTGGCATACCTGCACGAGACACTTACTCAAAACAAGCATTGGCATAGCCAATAGGTCTTGCCTTTGGGACCTTATAAGTGTTTAGCCACGCAACACTTGATGTTGTACCAAGTATATCGTGCTGGATAACTAAACACTTATAAGGTCCCAAAGGCGAGACCTATTGGCTATGCCAATGCTTGTTTCATACATGGTCGGCTATTGGAGTTCCGTTTGTGTTCCCGGTGTGCATCCTGAGCCGGCATTTTACAATGATGTTAGGCCTGCTAGCTGCTGCAGTCAGTTTTTGAAAAGTTTTGAATTTCTTTCTTACTTTTCATGATTTTGGCTGTGTTTATTGTGTTTCATTTAATTTATTAGCTTTAGTGGTGCTTTCCAAGATTTGTGAATTCCTGTCCACGACAGGTGACCTTATGCAGTAATTCTCTGCTTACATTATCTCAGGTAGCCTTATCAATGTGTTCACATCTGAGACTACCAGTTTGTATTTTCTTGGTGTTCTGCTCAATCAGCCTTCATTTTTCTAATCTCTATAGGTGTAGCTGGTCTTTCTTGGCCGTGAAATATATATTTCTTCGTTTAACCAACTTTGGTGCTTCTTCAGCTGAAGCTTTCTGGAGAGCCTGGCAGTATTTTGATTCTCTCTTTTATGTTTTCTTTGTACACTTTTGGTGTTGTGTGTCTTTCTTTTCTTATAGGTTGCTTTCTTTTAAATGTCTTATTGACAACTGGTCCTGATAATCACCCAGGTCAAGTTTACCATAGCACATAACAAAAGAAATAAGCAAACCTGAAGGTGCCTCACGCGTGTCTTAAAAGCTGTTGCAGGAAAGCATGTCGTGTCTGCAGGAGTACAATATAATTTAAGAAAATAGTGCTCAAAGACTAAATAAACATATTGTGTAACCACAAAAGGGAAAAGACCAGTCCTCATGGGAGGCTACAAATGCAGACAAGGCATTGTAGGAGAGTAGGGTCTGCTTCCTATGGTTACCCCCACTTTTTGCTGTGCTTTACTGGTTTTTCGACTTTAGTATGGCTTTTACCCTGCTAATCAGGCCCACAGCCTAGCTGTACTCTCTCTAAATGTATACCATGTACTTTAGGTACATACCAGATTGGTTACTGGGTCAACCTTGTGAGCCCCTGTATATGGTACCTTAGGTACCCAGGGCATAGGTGCACCCTAGGCCTTCCAGGGGCTGTAGCATGTATTATGCCACCCCTGGTTAGCCTTCCAAACTGACACCACAGGTCTGTACTTACAGCCTGGGTAAGGTGGTGTAAGCACCCCTTACTTAGATATAGTATACCTATATCTACCGTATGTGTAGACACATAGTAACCTATAAGTCACTCCTATGGCAGGCCTTGACAATCCTGGAGGCAGAGTGCTTGGTTTTGTGTGAGAGGGTTCCCTAGCATGAGCTGAGCCCCTCTGCAGCTTTTGGAACCATTTCCTTATATCTGTTCTATGATATAGCCATACCATATACTCTTAAATGCATTATAATCCTTGCGGTTAATGCTAACTTTGGTTTGGCTTTATCAAAACATGTTGTGTAAGGTGTCAAACACTTTGGAATGCTACCCCCCACCCCGCCAGTTCTGGCAGCGGGGGTAGCATTCCACCCTTCTAGAGGGAGAAGACATGTAGTCACTGGTAAACCCGGTTAAAAGTTAAACAGAGCCCCAGCATCACAAAATGGATGCTGCTGCCACAGACACGAGTCTGCCCTCCTGACGCTGGACGAAACTCGGCAGGGGAGGCCTGGACAATAGGTTTCCTGTCCAGGGAGGTGCCAGCACCTCCCCAGACAGGCTTTAGTGTATTGGGGCAGGGTAGGTTGCATTCAGTGAATTCTTTTCAGGCACTGCCTGGGCACACAAGGTGCTCCATGCATTTCCCAGTTCAAACCGGTTGCTGGGGCGCTCAGCCCCAGCTCTGATGCGAAACTGGACAAAGGGGAAGGGGTGTAACCACCCCCTCCCCAGGTCCACCCATAGGAGGGACCTTAGAGTTAGTCCAACCCCTAAACTTACTATAAGTATAGAACCTCAGTGCCTAGGACTTTAGATTACCCTGGACAAAACTCTGCAACATATATCTTGGGCCTTCGACATTCCACATCGATTTGAAGACGGAAGAAATCTCCACTGTGGTCAAGGAGTGACCACCCTGTTCAAACCGGCACCAACTGCATCTTTGCCGGTCTGCATTTTCGAGGCTCCCGCTGGATTCCGAAGCATCTGCGACACAGGACACGGACTTCCAGACATCTCTGATGCTGACCTACGCTCCCAGCAAAGCTGAGACCTGTAGCAGACACGAGAGATGTGGGACCGGAACTCCTGGACATCTTGCATTTTTGCAACTGCACCTACTTCCCGAGGAATCCCAAAGTTTTAGATTGGGGTATCTGTAGCCTCTGCCCCAAGCACCTTTTGCACCGAAGCTCAGAGGCCTACACTCCACGAGTGTCCCAAAGGTCCGCTTTGTGCATTTCCGCTCGCAAAGGAGGAGTCCCTCAGACCTTGCTGGTCTGCACCGAAGCCAATTTCGACATCTTACGTGGGTTGCCATTGCCAAGGCTTGTTGGGTCCAAACCGGATTATAACACCGCAGTCAACTAGATCCTTCGTGGAAAAGCTGGAATCCAGCTCCTGGTCATCGTCGACGCCTCCTGGTCCTCGTGGCTGAAGAGACAAGCTTCACCTCTTTCACCTGAAACCACCCGACATCGGCTGGCATCTTCTCCTCGCCATCCTGGTCACTGGCTAGTGACCCAGAGTCTCTGCTTTCAGGTTCTTCACATCTCTGATCCACCCTTGGATCCACCCGGACAATTCTTCGCAGCTCTCCATAGGAATCGACGACGAAACCTGACACCAAAAGACACTTATGCACCCGGCTTCCCTGTATGAGGTAACACGAGTACTCCAGTGCTCCAGTGGGTCTTGACTCTCGAAGTGTCCTAGTCTAGAAGGGTTCCATCGTAGTTCACCTAGAAGTGCCCTTAATCTTTAAAATTGTAACTTGTTCGTTCTCCATTAAAAGTCAATGGTGATCCGCGGCCGAGTTTAGACACTGCACGCATCCCGTGGGCCTCCTGCATCCTAACCTTAGGTGGTTATAGGTAGCCCCAACGGTTCTACAGGCCCTAGGCCTGCTTTCTAACTCTAATGTGGTTCTTATACCACTATTTTAGTATATGGTTTGTAAGGCCCCTAGGGCATAACGTATACTGTGCAACTTATTGTATGCTAATTAAGTTCCTTATATTGTACTTTTCCCTCTGACTCCATAAAGAGTCCAGAGGGGTTGTGTTTCGAATAAATACGTATATATATATTTGATATATACCTGCTGTGATATGCTTTCATTTGATCATTCAAGAGATTATAATTGGTAAAATAACTAGCTTAACTCGCCTCTAAGTCTTAGCCCGAAGGCTGCTCTCCACAGCTATCACTAGGCTAGCTTTCTATAAGGTTGACTTTACAACCTACCATCAATAAGGGTCGTTTGGACTGGTGCAAGGTGCCCACTAGAATAGTGGACATCATATACTAGGCCAACTTCTCACAGGCATTACTAAGGCGGGACTAAAGCCTATTAACGAATCAGAAGCAACCATTTAGAGAGGACAGTAAAAGGAGCGAATTGAAAACATGGGCAGAGAGTGGACGGAGCTTTAAGTCTATACCTGAATACAGTATGCCTCGTAGAGCAGCTCATGCACTGCCCAGGCTCGACCTACCAAGCCGGCTTTAAGTGCCAGGCCAGGTCCTCCTTGAACCAGAACACAAGCAACCCAGGACCGGTTTCGCTCTTCTTATAGCTCATCAGCTGGGTATTTCTTGGCTCCTCTGGCACAGTGTACATGGGACCCACATTTGGGTATACCTGCCTCACTTAGGGCGACACAAAAGTGATGGATGGAGTCCTTGAATTAATCACAGCCACTGGTAATTACTCGGGCTGCATCCCAGTCCATTGTTATTTTGCACACAATGCTGCCTCGGTTTGGAGGTGGGGGGTATCTGTTCACGCTGCAGGACTTAGGCTACAATCTCAACAGTTTGGGTGGACTGCAGCCTGCCATGGTAGCTCATAGGGTTAAGATACCTGCTTTGGAGACCTGTGTGCTCATTGCACAGTATAGGCTGCAATCCTAAACAGGAGGTCCCCTTTTACACATGCACTTTTACTCTTTTCTGAGGGCACACTGCCTGCAGAAATTGCCAGTTATTGTATTTTTCCATCTCTTCCATCCAAAAAGGTCAATGTGTGTCAAATGACCAAAGCTTGTTTTTGTTTACCCCACAATGCCCTCTACTTGAACATTCAAAGGTTACTGGAGTGGGAGAAGGGAGGCAGCGGTGACTGGGTGGCAATCATTAACTGCCCACAAAAGACTGCTGCCAGGAGAGACATCCTGTGCTTGATTGAGCCTCTCTTCCTTGTGTGTACGGAGACATCCAGTCTGTGACTGTCCCAGAAGAGACCCCAGGGCAACAGACAGGACAAACCGAATCAACACTGTGACTACCACCTGCAAGAGACTCCCACCACTGGAGAGGCATCCAGCCTGTGACTGTCCAAGAAGAGACCTCACAGCAAGAGAGAAGACAGACTAAGTCCAAGCTGTGACTGCCACCTACGAGAGGCTCCATTGAAGAAGGCTGAGCGACATCCAGCCTGGGACTGTCCCAGAAGAGACACCTGGGCAATAGACAGGACAAATAGAGTCCACACTGTGCCTACAAGAGACTGCCGCTACTAGAGAAGGCAGAGGTATTTCCTCTCTGTGACTGCCCCCGAAGAGACCCCTCAGCAAGAGAGAAGATAGACTAAGGCCAGACTGTGGCTGCCGCCTACGATAGGCTTCCGCCATTGGAGAAGTCTGAGAGACATCTTGCCTGTGACTGTCCCAGAAGAGACCCCTCAGCAAGAGAGAAGATAGACTAAGGCAGACTGTGGCTGCCGCCTACGATAGGCTTCCGCCATTGGAGAAGTCTGAGAGACATCTTGCCTGTGACTGTCCCAGAAGAGACCCCTCTGCAAGAGAGAAGATAGACTAAGGCAGACTGTGGCTGCCGCCTACGATAGGCTTCCGCCATTGGAGAAGTCTGAGAGACATCTTGCCTGTGACTGTCCCAGAAGAGACCCCTCAGCAAGAGAGAAGATAGACTAAGGCAGACTGTGGCTGCCGCCTACGATAGGCTTCCGCCATTGGAGAAGTCTGAGAGACATCTTGCCTGTGACTGTCCCAGAAGAGACCCCTCTGCAAGAGAGAAGATAGACTAAGGCAGACTGTGGCTGCCGCCTACGATAGGCTTCCGCCATTGGAGAAGTCTGAGAGACATCTTGCCTGTGACTGTCCCAGAAGAGACCCCTCAGCAAGAGAGAAGATAGACTAAGGCAGACTGTGGCTGCCGCCTACGATAGGCTTCCGCCATTGGAGAAGTCTGAGAGACATCTTGCCTGTCCCAGAAGAAACCCCTCAGCAAGAGAGAAGATAGACTAAGGCAGACTGTGGCTGCCGCCTACGATAGGCTTCCGCCATTGGAGAAGTCTGAGAGACATCTTGCCTGTCCCAGAAGAAACCCCTCAGCAAGAGAGAAGTTAGACTAAGCCCAGACGGAGTCCAGACTGTGACTGCCTCTTATGAGAGACTGCCGCCACTAGAGAAGGCAGATGAATTTCCAGTTTTATTGTGCCAGAAGAGACCGCTCAGCAAAAGAGCGGAAAGACGGGGTCCCGACTGTGCCTGCCCAAGAGACTGCATGCATTAGAGAACACCTTCCAGTTTGTGCAGCAAAAAAATCAGAGCCCTTGTGGGAAAGAGAGCAGCGTGCCCGCTAATACTCTGTTCCTAGAGATTCCAGCTGGTGTCCGTACTCCTCTGCTAACCTTAACTCAAACCCAGAGCAACCAGTTCGCTATAATTAATTCTATGCCAAATATAAATACTTTTAATTTTCAAAACAAAACTGTACTTTTTAGAATCTGAATTAAAAAAAACAACGTAAAAAGACTAATAAAACAGCAGTAGGAAATATGCATGCAAAAAGCTCCTTCAGACTGAAAATAATATATTACGGTCCATCCAATCAGCACTCATCAACTAAAAGATCTCTCCGCTCACAAATAGCAAGTATAATCATTAAACTCAGTGGCGCTTATTTTATCCTTTCTGAAATGACAAAAAACAGCCGGTGCTCGTGGAATCTTGGGCCTGGCTGGTAGAAGCAGGTCTCTGCAGCAGGCACACCGCCTACCGACCTAGCCAAAAAGTTATAAGGTGTAAGATTTGAAAGGTAAACAGGGGACAAAGGACAATATACAGCCTGTTACATACACCCATGTCAGGTTTTTATAGTTGGCAGGCGAGGGTGGGTGCAACTGATGCACACCTCCGAAGGCCAATGTAATCCTTTGAGACGACACTCTTTATCCCGTTGAAGCATCCCCTTACATTGATGAGGGTTGGGTATATACATTGAAGTGGTTTTGGATGACTGTACCAGAGAAGACGACCACAAAAACCTGACTACGGTTTATGTAACGGGGTGTACATTTTCCTTTGCCCCCTGTTTACCTTTCTAAATCTTCCACCTTTTGTCGGCGGATGAAACGCCAAAGATCCAGCATGGACTATTAAGGTGTGAAACATGTCAACCTCATGACCTTTCTCACTCACTCACTTTTCATAAGTAGATCTAACCCTCCTTATTAGTGGAAGGTCAGACAGTTATTTTCTGTTTTTAACCATACCGAACGGATCCAAGAATAAAATACTATTAGGGGAACCGTTACAATATTTTAATTCACCTTCACACAGATCCCACTCCACCCGCACTTACCACTAGGGCGTAGTGCCAATATCGACCCGCACACCAGCCCCCCATCAAACATGTTGCACATAAATAAATAAACAGACAAGGCAACTTGTTGGTGGGAAGAAGTAGCTGCAGGTTTATTAGCATAAATGATGCCAAAACATGGTGGGTTATCTTACAGACGATCCAAAGGCAAGCCGCCCCTCGCAGCTTGCCACCTGATAGGCCAAGTAGCCCGGGGCCTTGGCCAGACGGTGCTTAGTGGTTGTGGTGAGAGGATAGCCCATCCCATATCCGGTGAACCATTGGTCCACCCTCTTGCTCACCCCCCCCCCCTACGAGGGGCAGAGCGTTCAAGCGACCCCCGGTTGTCCAGGTTACCAACCGCCCATAGGATAACGGGGCGCTGTCGCACCCCAGGGTCCACCGCACAGATCTCCCTGGGATATTGGGCCTCTGCAACCTTTGTGCTTCTGAATAGGGTACTCCTGAGTACCTTTCGCCTCTGGATGGTCCTGTAACTCCTCCACAGCCCTGGATGTGGCGACCGTCACAGCCAGGGCCCCCCACCTGAGCTCATCCTTCCTAAGCGCAGCCTGCTGAAATAAGGGTTTCCTGAAGGTCCAACAGGAATAAATCCATGCCTACCCTGGAGAGGTGAACTCCTTCCTCATCAAAGCATCCTGTGGATTTGGCGTGAAGTTCCCCATGTCTAATGAAGCCAAAGCCCATCAGCTCCGCGAATTTACGCATTGCGCAGTTAACCTTCCTTCGCGCCAATTCTACCGCTTGCCCAGAGCGTGCCCCGAGCCAAACCAGGCGTGGTGTGATCTCCGACCACAACAGCTCGCAAGGTCCTAATAAGTTGCTGATCTTGGAAATGGTCACTTTCATGTCCCTTAGTGGGAACCTTTTACATAAGATAGGCAATCCATTCCCTCCCAGGTGCAGGATAAGCACGTCTAAGGGATGGGGGTTCCCCTGCAATTCCTGTTTTAGAATGCCCAGCACCCCGTTCCAACGCAAGCCATTGATTCCGCGCCATACAAATTGAGTTTTGCTAAACCCATGATTCCACTGCCTGCTTTCAGCCCACAGAGCCAACTTGGAGACACCCTCGTGGCCCAGCACCCAGACCGTGGTTCCTGGTAAATAAAGAGAAGTGGTGAACGTAACTACTTTTATTAAACATGCATTTAAACCACACTGGCATGAAAACCACACTGCAAAATGATACATAACATAACTCAGTTTGTGGGACAGGGCCAAAGTGCCCAAAATTACAAGATACTGTCTACTAACCCTGGGCGGAGTTGGCGGAGTGGGGCTTCGCGGAGCTACGCGAAGTGGGCGAGAAACTACGCCCACCTCCGCACTCCGCGTAGCCCCACTCCGCAAACACCACTGGCCGCCAGCCCCGCCACCCGCCTCCCTCCCGCCCTCCCTAAATACTTTAAATTAAAGGAATCAATTAATTTAAAACGCACTTACCTTGCCCGCCGCTGCCCGCCGCGTCCCCGGGGCTCGCTATCTTCCGTCTTCCGTCTTCTTTACTAATGCGCATGCGCGGGCGGCCGCGCATGCGCATTTCTCACGAGAAAATGCGCATGCGAGGCCGCCCGCGCATGCGCATTAGCAAAGAAGACGGAAGACGGAAGATAGCGAGCCCCGGGGACGCGGCGGGCAGCGGCGGGCAGCGGCGGGCAAGGTAAGTGCGTTTTAAATTAATTGATTCCTTTAATTTAAAGTATTTAGGGCGGGCGGGAGGGAGGCGGGTGGCGGCCAGCTACGCTCCGTCTGCGGAGCGTGCGTAGTGCCGCCTGGCTCCGCCCGCTCCGCAAAATGCGGAGTAGGCGGCACTACGCACACTCCGTGCACGGAGCGTAGCTGGCCGCCCACCCCTACTGTCTACAGTCCCAGAACAAAACACTCATAACATTTGCTGCAATCTCTAAGAACTACATGCTGCTAACTGGTCTGAAGTACCTCTTTTAACAGTCCGAATTCCATCTCCCCACTTGCTTTATGCCCTCTCTTGTACCCCTTCAGAAAAAGCAGTGGTAGCTGCACCTATACGGAAAGAGTGTGTGCAAAAACGTTTGCCCTGTGTTGAAACACCTGCAGAAAACAAACATGCTTGCATGACATGTCCCACTTGATATTTAGTGAGCGGGGTGCCATCTGAATGCATGAGGAGATAACCATCACTAGTCGGGCGGATGGCTAGGTAAGCCGACAGGAGGCTCACTGGGCAAAACTTGGGCAAGCCTAGGCTTTGTAACCAAAACTCTTCCCCCCTTCCCCGCTGGTCAGTTTTGGATTGACGAAGGGTGATCTTGAGAGCATCACCTATTACTGACACATCCTGCAGTAACATGGCTACACCTGACGTGTCATTCTTAGATTTGGCCACCAGCTCGGAGATCCTGAAAGCGCCAAAGAAAGCTACGCTGAAAGCGGATGCAAACAAAGCCGCCTCGAAAACAGAGGAGGTAACCTGAGGCAAACACAAGATCATGCTTTGTAGTGTTGTGAAATCAATGGGCGATCTGTTCAGGCGCTTTGGATTCACCTCTCGCCCACCCATTTAAAGCTGCCCTGATAACAAAGGTCCTGGTCGGGTCAGCCTGCCTCTTCATCTTGGTGTTGTGGCTAATGGCTGCTAAGTGGCCTGTTATCCAAGAGTGGCTCTTTTTGTTATCTTTGGCCCACAGAATGAAGGCCTGAACTTTCAACTCTGCGGCTGCCCCAGAGTCCTCCCACGACCCCACAGTGGCACAGAATTTGTTCACACATGCCTAGTATCTCTTGTTAGTGTTCGGCGCCAACGACATTTCCCCCAGGGCCCTCATTCTGTTCACCACTTCAAAAGGTAGCAGAGGTGTGCTGGGAAGGGGGTGGCTTCCTCTCTCGCTCTCAGCCAAGCCTCTCGGAAACGTTGCCACTGAAAACGAGAGAGAGCGTCAGCCGCAATGTTCTTGGTACCCTGAATGTGTCGCGCCCTACATTTGACATTGTTGTAAAGGCAAGTTCGCACCAGTTCGCGCAGCAGACATAAAACTAGGGGGCAACTAGCAGAGTGAGAGTTGATGGCCTGTACTACTGCTAAGTTGCCTGACCACAGCAGGACCCTTTTGGCTGACAGGATAGCAGGCCATAAGTGAAAGGCCACTACGATGGGGAACAGCTCAAGTACAGTGATCTTTGCTGTCACCTTTTTCTTGATCCAAGCGTTGGGCCATTTCTCAGCGCACCACTCCCTGTCTGAGATGGCGCCAAAACCGTGCCTGCCGGACGCATCTGTGTAGAGGGCAAGGTCGGGGCTGCTAGCCCAAGGAGCCCTCCAAATCACAGCCCCGTTGAAGTTCAGCAAAAACTCAGACCACATGGCCAAATCGTGTTGAATGCCCTTGCTCAGCTTCACCATGTGGTGTTTCTTGAAGATATTCTCAGTAGCCCTAGCAAGTCTCCTGGCAAAGACCCTCCCAGCTGGGATAATTCTAGCCACAAAGTTGAGGAGACCCAAGATGCCCTGAATGCACCCCAGGGAGGCTTTGTCCAGCCCTACCAGAGCCTGAATCTTGTTTGCTAGGTCGCGCACCTTATCAGCAGGCAATCTGGACTCCCCTGCAATCGTGCCCATCTCTATACCCAGGAAAGTCAAAGTTTGCACTGGCCCCACTGTCTTACCAGGTGCAAGGTGTACACCCAGGTGGTCCGTAAGAAGAACGAAGTCTGCCAGAGCCTGGGAGCAAAGCTGTGTCCTGTCGCTTCCGATGAACAAAAAGTCATCCAAGTAATGAGTCACCCCTTCTACACCGTACGTGTCTTGGAGTGCCCATTGCAGGAAACAACTGAAAGCTTCGAAGTACGCACAGGACACAGCGCAACCCATGGGCATGCATTGGTCATAGTAGAACTTACCGTCTAGCTCGAAACCTAGCAGGGGATAGCTGCTCGGGTGGACTGGTAATAACCTGAAAGCTGATTCAATGTCTGCTTTGGCTAACCAGGCCCCTCTGCCCGCCCTCCTAACCAGGTCCAATGCTACGTCCAGCGTACAATATGACACCGAGCATGCTCCCTCCTCTAAACCATCATTGACCGAAGTCCCTTTAGGGTAGGAGAGGTAAAGAATGAGTCTAAAGGCACCTGGTTCCGTTTTGGGAACTACCCCCAGGGGAGATACAACAAAATTCTCAAGTGGTGGGTGCAGGAAAGTACCGCCTATTCTGCCCAATGCTCTCTCTTTTTCCACCTTCGCCCTAACCACTTCTGGTTGATCTGTCTGCTTCTAAAGGATATCGCCTGAGCAACGGTGTGATGTTGTCTATGGATCACGGGGGACACACCTACTGGCGCTTGCAGATGAAAAATTGGAAGGGGAGAGGGTGTAACTGGAGAAAGAGAGCGCCCAGAAAACTCGCTTAGCTGCAAAGGGGCGGAGTGTGAAAGCTTGGAAGGGGTAGCCAGAACAGGAGACATGCTGCCTATCTCAAAATGACTGTCCCCCTTTACTTGCTGGCTGTGGGCTCTGCTTAGAGTGGCATGAGGTTGCGAGGTGGGGTCCCCCACAAGTGTTACAGACATGTAAGAATTTGCATGTCTTACCCCAGGAGCAAGACCCATTGTAGAAGAGACGGCAAGTGCCCGGGGGGGGGGGGGGGGGGGGGATCGCTTGAAGCCACCTCTGTAACCATCCCCTCTGCGGCCTCCTCGAAAGGCGTGTTGACCCTTATCCCAAAACTGAAAGGACCCCCCTGTCGAAGACTGCCCACCGGAAAGACTACCTGGTGCGTTAACCGAGAGCTGGCCCCGTGCTCCCATGTGCTCCATCCAGAGCTGCACTTCTTTTTGATCCCAGTTCATCTCTGGGCATTGAGACATTTTCCTTCTGAATTTCCTATCGTAATTGATCCAACCGTTACCACCCCATTTCAAGGCCTCATTATGAATAATCCTAGAATATTGTACCAGGCCTGGGCCCTGTTCAGGAAATCTTTCCATGGTGACTGACGCTAAAATGGAAAAGGCTTCTAACCAATTAAAAATATTCTTTTCAGGCCATGGCTGATACTTTACCTTTTTGTCATCTTCCTTTGCCCCAAACTTCCTAGCGTCCATGCCTTGCTGACCCAACATAAGGAGTGTAAATATATCTATAAACTCCCTTTTCCAAATACCCTCTTTGGCAGCTTGTGATACCTGCCAAGCCAAGGAGTATCGCCCGGAAAGGAGCGGTGCAGTGGAGATCGCAGGAACAGGGGAAGGTAAGGGCGCGGGCAATGGGCTGGCAGCAGGAGGCACCCCTGCGGAAGCGTTTCTAGAGGCAGAGGGCATGCTGGGAACCAAGGGAGTGACCGGGCGGGGGGACTCCCCAAAGGCGCCACACTGCGCCCCAGTCACATTAGCCACTGTTGTGATCGCAGCCTGCACTGTATCCCCTTGCTTAGAAGTTTGCACAGATGACCACACAGTGGAAGCTGCCGGAGCAGGACTCACGCTAACAAAGCTACTTCCCCCACCTTGAGGCGAGCTAGCAGCAGTAAACCCCCCTTGGAAACGCCCCATAAAATTGTTCATGGTGTCCATCATTTTAGCCAGATCGTTTCTTGTTGCGAAATTACCTTGGGCAGCCTGGTTGTCCTTAGAGAGGACCGGGGGTGGCGGTGTAGCAATTGCCCCCTGCAACGGGACCTCACGGGGGGGTCGCCACCGTTTTGCTTTGTGTCTGCGGCAGAGATTCCTGGGGAAAATCCCTAACAGTGGGCTTTCTGATCCGTTTGGGCCTGGAGGGAGCGGCATCGGCACTGTTCTGGGTATCCGACGTTGGAGAATCACCCGGGGAACCAGAATCATCTGGCTCCGGCGTGTGCATCAAACTCTGTGCCCAAGCAAGGCCTTTAAGCTTTGCCATCTCCATAAAGTCTGCCCACTGTGCGTCCTAGGAGGTGCCCGGCAACGAGTCCTGCACCTGGGTAATTACTTGGAAGAGGGGGGGGGGACTTTGGCTGTCCATTCTCACTTCTGTTCGCCCTCACAGGATCTGGGGATAAAAAGTAGGATCAGCCACAGCACACACATGAAGAAAAGTACCCTGTCCGTCTTGTGTTACCAACTGGTGCGTGTCCCAGACCCCTCCATACTTACATCACAGCGTTGTGAAAAAGGCGGAAACGAAAAGTGCGATCGATGCGGAGTAAACTCAGCGAGAGAGGGCGAAAAAGGGGCTATGGAGGGAAATAGGTAACGTTAGTTGGTGCACTTGTAGGTGACAATCTTTCTGACATCACTCTGTCGTGCTCCCTCTCCCTTTCTGTGTGCATGCCCCCTCCCTCTGTGTCCACACCAAGGGCTGTTCCTTAACCATATACCTGTATCTGGCCCACCAATTGCCCCCTGGACCGATTCCTCGTCCTTTGCGCTGATTACTTTGCTTTGAATCCTGAAAGATAAAAGACATTGGCATAACGTTCCTTTCATTCCTTCAGCGGAACTCTTTAATCTGTATTGCTCCTTCAGCTTCAGGCGTTGTGCCACCATAGCCCAGCTTCCTTCCAGCCAGTCCTCGCCAGCCGTACACGTACCCATTTCCTGAAAGTACACACATGTTAGTGCCGACTTATACATAACATATGTCAGCCCTGACCGCCCTTATTTATTACTCCCTAAGCGCCCCAGGGCAAGTGCCCGATAAAAAAGGGAGGGGGGGTGGGAAGTTGCGGCCCTAGTGCCACTCTAAGAAAGGCCGCATCTACTTCATAGCAACCTCCCCACTTGGGAATGTGGTGTGCACAAGGCCTGAACGGATAACCCTAGGTCTGAGCGCCTGACGTGACTCAAAACGTCCTTCTAACGACGAACACAGCTCGCGGGAACTTCCCCCCGATCAGAATCAATTAGGTAACTATTGGGTATGACGCCCTAATTACCCCGAATTCTTCTGAAGCAGACTCCTACAAAGAAATCACCTTAAGCCTAAAAGTGAAGGAGTCACATTGCAGGCCGCCTAGAGGGAGGGGGAAGCCTAAATACCCAGACCCCCCACCCGCCGGAAGTGACGTGCCTGCAGCTAGCTGCTAGCAGCTGGCGACCTATAGGGCTGGTGCGCTTGCCATCTTGTGGCACTACGGTGTCCGCCCTCTTATGAGGGTCCCCTGCGGCGACGAGTAGGTCGGCCTGCATTTCTCTTAAAAAGATCTCCGTTAAAGAGCCCTCTAGAGGGGCCTGTGGGGTACTGCAGCACCAACCCCACGAGGAGCAAAAACGCCCTATGATGAAGCATGACACCTTAACATGTGTGAGGCAACTTTTCAAATTTGAGGAATTTCCCTGTTTACCTAACCAACCTGACACTTGTCTGTCTCAGATGAGTGATTCTCTACTTCTTTCCACTCTCTACATATTCCACAACAAAGTTCTCTGGAATCTTACAATAGGAACAGTTACCCTTCGGTGGATTCATTATATGATCTTGGGAGCATGGGTATTAGACCTCCCTTTTAAGCTCCCCGTCCCCCCTCTCTGCCTGGGGAGGCGGGTCACTGAAGCATAGAGTACTATTTCACATACTATTGGAAGCCTTTTGGCAAAAAGGCAAAAGAGGGCACAGCCCTTTCTATTTGTTCCAATTGTGTCTGAATATCCCCATTTTAAATGTTTTGGGGACAATTCACAAAGGCCTGCAAGGGTACATAAGAGTACTGCACGGATACTACATTATGTTCTCCAAAGTGCCTTTGTGAAGATGCTCCTTAGTTTTGTGAATGTGGCTCTGTTTAATCTTTCAAGAAACCAGAAGCATTTTCTGAAAAAAACCCTGCATTGGTGCCTCGTATCCAGGAGCCAGTGTACACCATCTCTCCTCCGAGGCCCCACTCTGCCCCTTCACTGCACCCCTACTTAATTGTTCATCTGCATGCTGGATTACTGCTTTTGTTCTGTTTCTGCCAGTACTTAATATTTCACCACTCTACGGTATGCCTGTGCCCATCCCTCTTCAATAGGCTGTTCTGTATCAGGCGGGACCTGCACACACCATCATTCGCCCATTGAGAAGATTTGCCAACCATGATTCGCTGGTTTATGATGGGCAGTTCTTTTTTTCGACAGTCCATGTGACTAGTTATGTGGACACAGTATACTTTAAGGCACCGCATTGCACTACTCACACAATAAGCTATGGACTTAAAACCTGACTTGCCCACCTGGGCTGCAAACGCCCAATCACCATAAGCCAGGCCACCCAAAGACTTTTCATTACCAAAGACAGACTTTGCACTCACAGACACAGCAGTTTTTAATAGAATACATGTTTTAGTTCATTATTCTGTACAGGAATGTTTTTAAAACTGTAACAAAGGAATATAAAAATTAGTATAGTAGACAAAATATAAAACAACTTTAAGGTTTTAGCATATGAATTTGCAGGCCAGTCTTTGCTGAAGTTGTACAACGTAGGGCCTGATTACAAGTAGGCCTGTCGGGTACAATAATTATAACATAACCTGTGTATTTGCAAAGCGCATATTGAGCTGGGTCTGGTGGCTCAGTGGACTAATGCGTCCATTACAGGGGCCTGTGTTCGACCTCATGGTCACCGGTTCAAATCCCGACGGGTCCACTCAGCCTTTCATCCATCTGAGGTTGATAAAAAGAGTACCATTGAGTTTGGTAACAATGAACATATGTTATTCAGTGCCAAGAGACCTCTGGGTGAACATGCGCTTCACAAATACACATGTTATGTTAGGTTACCCGTGGGCATCTTGGCTCTGAATAACAGATGTTTTATTGTTACCCAACTCAATGGTACTCATTTTATCAACCTCAGGAGGATGAAAGACAGAGTGAACCCGCCAGGATTTGAACCTGTGACCTTGAGGTCACACACAGACACCTATAACAGACGCATTAGTCCACTAAGTCACCAGCCCTGGCTTAATTATCACATCTGATAAAAAAACGACATTGATGTGTTTGAGATTTATCTGATGTGATTTATTCCAATGGTTTAGGCTTATATCGCCAACATCTACACATTCTGGTAAATGCTATGCATGTTCTACTTCTTACATTCTGGTGAGATTGTCCTGCCAGCATTTCCAAGATCATAATTTAACAGGCCCTTTGTAGTCTGGTCCTAACTTGCAAGAAAACTTCAGTCTATTCATATAGGCGTGGGTGCTGTGGTGCATCCATCTTTTGGAGGGATTCTATGGCAAGTATGTGTCAATGCCACTTGGAGGTAGTAGTTGCTGAAGGCTTGATTGACACTGGTGTTAAAAAAAAAAAGTTACTTTTACAAACTGCAAGCAAGATGCATAGAGCCTAAACCTTAATGCATATACAGTAGTTAGTACAACAATATACTTTCTAGGATTATGGCTGTAGTCTCAGTTTTCATGTCATATTAAAAAACCTATCTAGGTATCCCATGAAACACCAATCCAAAAAAGAGGAGCGAATTTAGGAATAATACTTGAAGGGATAAGGTAAAGTAGGCGTGCAGGAATTCAAAACTATTACCTTGTAGGTGTGAATTTCACAAATGGCCCCATCTGTGAAGCGGGTTGTTTGTGTGGAAGGCCGAACCTCGTCAATTTAAGCTCCCATGTTGGAAGTGATTTAAAAAAATAATTCTTCCTAGATATTTTCAAGGCATCATTACCCACACAAACCATGGGGGTAGACATCATACAATAAGTCAATCTTACTCCCCATTGAGACTGCCAAAATCCTGCTCGATTACACATGCTTAAGTAGTAAGCATTTTGGGTTTTATGTTGACCAACTGAAGTGGACTGTGACGTTTTTATCTAGAGAGCCCGTGACATATATTGGTATCAGATTCATTTGATTAGAGGTTCTGTAACTATGTAGAAACGTCTAGGGCTCTGAGTGTAGCACCAAAGTAGGAATGGAACAAATGATTTTCAATTATTTTTTTTAAGTACTTTTTTTTTCCAATAGTTTGAAACCGAGGTACAGAACAGTTGACGCACAAGTGAACGATTTTATATGCTTTAGGGTTTTTAGAACCATGAACACGGAATGCAGTTCTCCTCCTCCCGGGGTATATCCTAACATTGTTGAATACAAACCTTTTTTCCTCCTCTATCCTTCCGCTATCCTTCAGAATACAAATAACTGACTAACCTATCCCCCACTTAAAATGTATTTGCATGTTTCACTATACTTAATCAACACGAATCCTCTATGGGTCCCGAAGTAGCATGCTACTCACAGAAAAAAGCACTTCAACGCCTCGTCAGGGGTAGTAAGCGCTATACAAATGCAATTACAATACAATACAATCTACGATTGACCAATGAGTGAAATTATGAGAGGTTACATGTACAATAATAGTTATGTTTGTGAATGATCAGATCCCTGTGAACTTCAGTGTCCTTCATGACTGGATGAATGTTTTTTTTATTTTAAGTGTAACTCCCAAATCCAACTGAATTAGTAAAAACCATGAGAAGGAGGATGGGGAAGCGGAGACGTTCCACAAACAAAATCCTTTGCTCCCTTTCGAGCATGTCTCTGTGAAATTGAATTTGCCCCGCTCAGTCTTCTTGGCGTTGTTAGGGGATCGGCCTTTACTCCTTCTTGAAGTACCACACCTCATTGTGGCGGTTGAAGACCTTGAATGGGCTGTCATAGCCTGCAGAGTAGTAGAAGTCTTGATGGAAGGATTGCTCATCCTTTATCAGGCTCTGCATCAACCGCTGGGCCTCTTCTGCAAACTTCTCTGGAGACGCAAAGCCGCCAAAGGACCTACAAAGAGGACGAGAGCAGAGAGTAGGCTTGTAACTTGCACTAACTTTGCGACAATGCTAATAACTGTACCTGCTCTCTTCTGGGATGCTACACTTACTGTGTCCACTATTGTAAGGTGCACACCACTCCCTGTGTACATCACTTGATATTTTTGATCTCTTGTGGTACACATTGGGCCTCATGTACTACATTTTGACGCACAGCAGCAAAGCAAGCCTTCCTGCTGCACTGCCGTGCGTCAAAAGAAAAGGGCAGGATGCGCCCTATCTACAAGATACGGCGCATTCTTGTCCTTTTGCCCTGCGCTGGCGCACAATGAACTGCCATGTGCCAATGCAGTCACTCTTGCGCACTGGTGCAAGGGTGTCTGTGTTGTAGGGGGTGATTGTTTTTGTGCAGGAAGGGACATCTTTCCGCACAAAAACAATCATGAGAGGTGTTTACCTCTTTATATGTGTGCTGCAGTATGTAGCACCAAGCAAAAGGAAAAAACAATGAGAAGCTGCATATAAACAATCAATAATGGGGATTTGCATTCTGCAGCACACACAGAAGTAGCAAATTACCATTTCATGCACAAAAACAATCTTTAATGGTGTTTGCTCTTTCTAGACGTGCTGTAGAATGCAGCACACACAGAAAAGGCAAAAACAAGGAGAAATAAAAGTATTTCTCCCCGTTACGCCAATCTAATGCCAGCTTTTGCATGCCGTTTGTTTTTGGCGTTGCCTGGGCAGCGTCAAAAAGCAATGCACCGAACCATGCAATGGGTTTTGCGGTGGAACGCCCACAACAACACCCACTGCACGCCCCTTTCACTCATATACCTATGTTAAAGGGTACCATATTTGCAAAGCGGCGTTAAGTCACAAAAAGTGAATATGGAGCAGGGCATTGTGTCACCAGTACATTGATAAAAGTGACGTTCCAGTGGCGCAATCCCCTCATGCATATGCCCCATTGTTTTCTATATTTTCAAGTTGGCCACCACTTTGCGTCATCACTTTACGTCAAGTAACACAGTGGAACATCTTAAAAGTATAGAAAATATTCTTTGGGCAGAGATGGGGTGAATGAGAAGGGAGCAATGGAAAGTGAGCTCTAAAGAAAAGGATACATTATATACCATGCGCTCATACAGAGGGATAAACAACAACAGGAAGTAAAAACAAAAACCAGGCCTTCCATGGGGTCAGTGGTAGAAGGATATGCCCCATCTAATCACATACAAGGGTAAACAAAGTGGTGGGACAAACAAGATATCCAAAAAAGAGCAGGGAACCAAGGGGCATATTATCAAGGGGATTTATCTCCGCTTTTTTGGCTTTAAAAGCCAAGAAAGCGGAGATAAAATTATCTCCCTATTACCAAGCTGTCGCTAACACCAGTTAGCGACAGCTAGTAGGAGATAGCGACCATCTTGGGCCCCACTTTGCATGTCAGTGATATTTATCACTAATGAGATGCAAAGTGGGCGTGCCAAGATGTTAGAGACTGAAAACAGTCGCTAACATCGCTATCTCCTATTACCAACTTTTGGAGATATTCGCGCTAAGCGGGAATATCTCCAAAAGCTGACACCTGCCCTGAGCAGTTCTTAGCCATGTTATCCAATGGGAGGTGGATAACATGGCTAAGAGCATTTGCTCGATAATGCATGAATATCGCTGACTTTTCAGCGATATTCATGCATTTCGGCCGTTTTTTATCGCATTTGCGATAAACCTTGTTGATAGCAAGGTTTATCTGCGATAAAAATCGCCGATGTGCGGCGATAATTTTTGTCTCTAAACAAGTTAGAGACAAACATTATCGCTAGTTGTTGGTAATATGCCCCCAAGATTGTATACCATGATGTCTACGACAGACAGCTGAAGAAGTCTGCTGTAATACTGCAAAAAGTGAGGCTAATATGTAAGGCAGTGAACAAAAATAATCATACCCTGTGTTTTCCAATCCTGAGAGCAAAACAGAAGTCACACCAGGAAATGAGAATTTTTGAGTGTGCCAAACTGGGCAGAGGAAAAGGTGGAAGTGCTCAGCTCTCAAATGGGGAAAAACATACATAAACCAGTTCAAAAAACACTTCAGAAACTGGAAAAATGGGCATCATATTGCAATACTTTGATTTGCTTTACTTCCTGGTTCTTTTTTCTGGAGTCTTTGCCTTTCAGGATTAAAACGTTTTCAAAATGGGCCTAGCAGAAACATTGATGCCAGATGTCAATGATTTTCTGAATATATATTCCTATACATCCAAATCCTAACTTCCTACAACTAGAGCAGAGCCCTCTTCCTACCTGACAAAGATGGCGGCGCCCTTCCTCTCCTCGATGAAGACGTCTTCACTGGTTGGCTTTGGCGGGCATTCCTGGTGAACCGGCGGGACGAAAAACGACATGTGAAGGTCCGGACAGCCAGTTTTCACCACCATGGTCACTGGTACAGTCATCTCTATCTTGGTCTCTGGAAAGACAGGTTTGGTTTCAAACAAGGAAATGTGCACCCCTGAATCAATTAAGCAACCCTAACTGAAAACACCCTAAAGGAACAGGTGTGCCAGTCGAAGGGTATCAAACACCTTCAGAAAAGTACCAATGCCTGAACTATATACATGTCCAGCCATTTAAATTCCATTTTCTGTCCAGAGGTGAAACCGGCAAGGAATAGAGGAGGAACAGCCAGAGATGAAAAATAAGGAATGCTGTACCTCGGTTTCTCTAAGAGGTGGAGAGGTGTGGTGCAGCGGCCAGGGCAGCTGACTTCGGAGCACAGGATTCAGGATTCGATCCCCGGCACCAGCGGCAGCTCCACTCAGCACCATGCGACTGTGGGCAATAGCTCACTTAATTTCCACAACAGCCGCCAGCGCCTTGAGGACAGATGTGGGCATTCCGGGTTGTGAGAGTGCTTTGGGGACCTGGAAGGTGCCATAATAGTCAGTTACCTGGGATGTATGACGTTACAACGCATACCATTACAACTACCTACCATTACAACGTGACCATTACAACGCATACCATTACAACGCATAGCGCTTAGAGGTGCTGGATAGTGGTAAGTATAATTTACTATTCCAACTCCAGTCCCCGTGGACACTAGGGAAGGTGTTGGATAGTAAATTAAACTTATTCCCTATCCTAGAGCGCCCCCCAGCGCAATGCGTTGTAATGGTATGCGTTGTAAAAGTTGCGTTGTAATGGTAGGTAGTTGTAAAAGTTGCGTTGTAACAGGTGTATACCGTTACCTGCCAGTATGCTCACGCCCTTGTTCCTGGGCAAATGGCCTGTCCCTGTCCCTGTCACCTGTAATGAATCCCTGCCGCCACCACCAGTGCACAGCGAAATGAAAGCACTTAGGGGCATATTTACAAGAAAGTGGCAAAGCGTGTCCTTAAGCCAAGAAGGCTAACGACACGCTTTATCACTTTAGAAACGCACTATATTCACTAGAATATGGTGCAGCTCTGTATTTCTCCCTGCGGAGTAGTTGAGGGGAAGTTTGTATATGTGCAGGAAGGTCCCCCTTCCTGCACATAAACAATCTTGAAATGCCGTTTTGCAACGTCTATGTGTGCTGCATAATGCAGCACACATAGAAGTTGCAAAACGTTTATTTTTTTAAATGATTGTTTAAGTGCAGGAAGGGGGACCTTCTTGCACATAAACAATCATTGGCGTTTTGCTGTTTCTATGTGTGTTGCCCAAGGCAGCAAACATGGAAACAGTAAAAACAAGGAGAAATAAAGCATTTCTCCTTGTTTTGCCTGTTTAAGACAAGGTTTTCCCTGATCTTCATTTTGGAGCTGCCTCCTATTTACCCAGCTCTTGTAAATAGGGGGCTGTGTCAAAATCAATAGGTGTTGCAGTGGAACGCCCACCGCAACACCCCTTGCACGCCCCTTTCACGCTAAGTGTAGTGTGAAATGGGGCCTTACTTACAAGACATTGTTAAGCCACATTGTCTCTTAACACCGCCTTGTAGATAAGGCAAAGCTCCTATCGCCATCACAACGTCACTAAAAGTGATATTGTGATGGTGATAGGGGCTTGTAAATATGCCCCTGAGCTACCAACATTAAAAAACACACCATCCAGGACTCCTTGGCGCCACGGCTGCAGGGTTGCAACAGAACAAGGTGCTGCCTGTCAGAGCAAGACTTCCAGGAGCACCCAGTTAATTGAAGCAGCGTACTTAACTCAAAATACGGTCTTCCTGTTCTACTTCAGCCATCACTGCCTTCATCTGGGGTTGTGTGATTCTTAAAATACATGGAAAAGCAAGCACGGGCAAAGCCGATATGCCTGATGGCGGCTGGCAGTCTTTTGGCTTTGTCAATGTCTGTTGTTTGACGTTTCTTGCAAAGGTTTATTTTTGGGCCCTTATCAATCTGAGGGGAAAAAACAACTAAAATCAAAAATATATTCTGGCCTCCAATAGCACATACTGCCATAGTAGTCCCTGGCATTAAAGGGAACTACTTTGTGTGTGGGTGTGCTACTTGTCAAATATCTAATCCTGTCAATCACACTAAAGTTAACCAAATGATAGAGTGGGATGATCAACTGGCCCATACTGTATGCTACAGCAGGTGGTAGAAAAAAGTGAATGACGATAGCAGACCAATGCTTGAAGAGGACTGGCTGAAAGGCCTTCTAAGTAACTATACTATAGATGTAAATTTAGTGCAATCAAAATGTCTTAGCTAATGCCAGATCTAGTCAGCCTCGTGGTACACCCTCTTTTAGTTAGAAATGGGCAGCACAAGCAACTGTTTAAACAAGCACTGGCAAAGCCAACAGGTCTGCCTCACATTTTTAGTCCTGACCAAAACAAAAAAATAAAAAAGCCAGCAGAAATAAAAAAAACTAAACACAACCTTTTCTGTAGAGGCTGCATCTAAGAGATAAATAATTTAGTATGTGACGATTCAGTATACTTTTGATATGTAAAATAGTCCTACATGCATGACCATGCAAAAATGCCTTAGAAAGCGGAATTATACTTTAAGGCAGCCAATAGTATGTGGTGAGAGTGATACACTCCTATGGGCAAAGCCCAAGCCCACTCTATGAATGTTTTAAAGATTTGGTAGCAATAGGTCAGACAAATTAGATGTCACGCTAGACCTAGAAAGGGCCTATCGAATGATAAACGTAAAGCTGGTCTTCTTACCTAGCCTTACATCACCAAGAATCATTACCAATAAGTGTTCCAGAATGTGCTTTTGTTTTAGGAGTCTGATTGGTTTTTAAAACCTATTTGTTACATCACTGGATGGCCCTTTAATAGTACCAGGTTTATCCATACTGTACTGTTTTCTAGACGGTAATCCCTCTCCAATTATAAAATCAGGTTCTACAGACATGTAGCCATCAACCTCTTACACTATCAAAAGTGGAATTTTTTTGTAAGGTGTGTGAGGATGGCAATGCCCTGCAGAGTTCCTGAAGGTGGCAGAGAGGTAACCAACCCCTGCAGGCCTTTGAGAGTGGTAGTGTGCCGTTGGTGATTGAGAAATGGAGGGTCATATTTACAAGCCTCTATCGCCACCACAACATCACTTTCAGTGATGTTGTGATGGAGGCCTTACTTACAAGGCAGCGTTAAGCCACTTAAGGCTGCTTTGTAAATAAGGCCCCCTTTCACATTGCACTTAGCGTGAAAGGGGAGGGCAATGGGTGTTGCGGTGGGCGTTCCACCACAACACCCATTGATTTTGATGCTGCCCTCTATTTACAACAGTGGCGTAAATAGGTGGCAGCGCCAAAATTAAGACCAGGGAAAATCTAGTCTTAAACAGGCAAAACTAGGAGAAATGCTTTATGTCTCCTTGTTTTTGCTGTTTCCGTGTGTGCTGCGATGCGCAGCACACACAGAAACAGCAAATTGCCATTGATTATTTATGTGCAGGAAGGTCTCCCTTCCTGCACATAATCTAAAAAAAAAGAAATGAGATTTTGCATTTTCTAAGCAGCGCACATCAAAGTTACAAAACGTCATTTAAAGATTGTTTATGTGCAGGAAGGGAGACCTTCCTGCACATAAACAATCAATCAATCACTTATTTGTAGAGCACACTAATCACCCGGGAGGGTCTCAAGGGGCTGAGCCGGGGTGGTGGTGCAGCTACTGCTTGAACAGCCAGGTCTTGAGATGTCTCCCGAAGGTCATCAGGTCCTGGGTCTGTCGCAGCTGGGTGGGAAAGGTGTTCCATGTCTTGGCGGCGAGGTATGAGAAGGATCTGCCACCGGTGGAGGTCCTGTGGATGCGTGGGACGATGGCGAGGGCGAGGTCGGCGGAGCGAAGCTGGCGGTTCGGGTGTAGAAGGTGATCCTCTTCTTGACGGGGAGCCAGTGTAGGTCTTTCAGGTGGGCGGTGAGGTGGCTGTGGCACGGATGTTGAGGATGAGGCGTGCTGAGGGGTTTTGTATGCGTTCCCCTCAACGCAGGCAGTCTTGCACTATGGTGCATGGATGCCTGCATTGGCGCTAAGCTGCAAAGTTAAGCGCCAGCACAACAACATATTTATTGTTGTAAATATGGTGCAGCCCTGCGCTTCTGAAGTGGCGGAGTGCGGCGTGAAGCCAGGAAGGCTAACGCCGCACTCTGGCACTTCATTGTAAATATGTCTCGGAGTCTCTTGAATACGGGCGCTAACTTCTCCAAGGCACAGGGGCTTCAGCATCAGCAACATTTAATTTGAGGTACTTGTGAATGAGCGCACCCAAGTCAGGGATCTCATGGGCACAGGGACATTAGCAATGAGGCTTCCTTTGCATCTTCTCAGTTCAGCTGCATTCCCTTGCTTCTACTGCTGCACAGCATGACCGTAGGAGGGCTGGGAATTGCAATAGCACAGCCCATGGGGGCTTCCATTGTAGTTTATTTCTCCTCGTTTTTGCTGTTTCCATGTGTGCTGCGTTGCATTTTTTGCAAGCTCCATTGTTTGAGTGGAGTCTGAATATTCGTCAAAAAAGTGCTGGAATTCTAACATCTGTGCACGAAATGCAATCTTTGCCCTTTCATCAATTCACTAATTAAACTTTGCTTCAATGAATAAAGACCGCAAATCGCAAAGGAAACTTTTTTCTTTTTTACTTTTTACATAGTTGACAAGTGGCCCATTGTCCTGTGTGACACGTTGAGCTGGACCAGGTACAGCAATGCTGAATTCTGAGACTTGTTATTTTTAACAATGTAAGTAGGGGCTGGAAATCCCAAAACGGAAAGTGTTGCTGGCTAAAAATCCAGGACTGTCTGAAAGGGTCAAGTATGACAAAAGATCCTTTGATTTTTGTTAAATTTGTTTAATTTGCAAAGTAATACAGTAGAGGTTACTGCTTGATTGAGAGATTAAAAACAAATATAAACCTTGTTTACCTATTTTATGGAAGTACACCATTTCATTCATTGCATGCCCGAATATAAGCGTTAGTATATGAAAAGGGGGTCCCAGTTAGCACAAAATTAAACTGTACTGACTCAGAATTCTTAAAATAGACTATACAGAATTTCATAGACACAAGCTTAGAGAGATGCTATTTAATACACATCCTCATTATGCAAAATAATTACCATTTCTTTTAACAGAACACTTATGAAGTTCACATGCCCAGGACAGAGGGCGTGGGGAGGAAAGGAAAAAGGAAAGTGTAAGGTAGTGTAACAAATAAAATTAGTCATACAGAATTGCCTGTGGTCCTATACACATTTCACATTAAGTACCACACATGACATAATGTACATTGTCACAAATTGATTCATGTACTCAAGAGGCCTATCCTGTTATCAGCATACACAGTCACTAATGATCCATTTGTTAACAGGTAGGAGTAGACAAAGACGTGTCGACGTTTCGACCCCAGAAGAGTAGGCGACGCTATTGCCCTACAGCGGGGTCTTCTTCAGGACTAACAGTGTTGGGGTGTGGGGGTGGAGTGGGAGGGCACAAAGGAGATGGTGGTATCCTTAATTCCGTCTGGTATGGATGGTGGGCCAGAGGCTCCTGGTTAGAAAGAGAGCGTAAGCCTATTCACGCTAGAGCTCAGTTGTAACGATTTCCTTGAAGAAAATCCACTGTTTACATAAACCGAAAAACGGCTTCCAGTATTAAAACAAGGTTCCCCAAGTAAAGGAAAATAGATGGAAAGAATCCCCGTATTTTTCTTGTGCGTATTTTATTTTAACGCGCGGGCGTTCCAACGTTGACGGCAAATTTGCAGTCAACGTTGGAACGCCCGCGCGTTCACACTGGTATGCCGAGCACGGATTCATTCCGGTCCTAGAACGTCGCGATCAATACGTGGAACAGCTCCCGATTTATCAACGGAAGCGCTTAATATTTTGAGATAAAATACGCACAAGAAAAATACGGGGATTCTTTCCATCTATTTTCCTTTACTTGGGGAACCTTGTTACAACTGAGCTCTAGCGTGAATAGGCTTACGCTCTCTTTCTAACCAGGAGCCTCTGGCCCACCATCCATACCAGACGGAATTAAGGATACCACCATCTCCTTTGTGCCCTCCCACTCCACCCCCACACCATTATTTCATTAGTGACTGTGTATGCTGATAACAGGATAGGCCTCTTGAGTACATGAATCAATTTGTGACAATGTACATTATGTCATGTGTGGTACTTAATGTGAAATGTGTATAGGACCACAGGCAATTCTGTATGACTAATTTTATTTGTTACACTACCTTACACTTTCCTTTTTCCTTTCCTCCCCACGCCCTCTGTCCTGGGCATGTGAACTTCATAAGTGTTCTGTTAAAAGAAATGGTAATTATTTTGCATAATGAGGATGTGTATTAAATAGCATCTCTCTAAGCTTGTGTCTATGAAATTCTGTATAGTCTATTTTAAGAATTCTGAGTCAGTACAGTTTAATTTTGTGCTAACTGGGACCCCCTTTTCATATACTATTGACTACCCAGGTCCCAGTGCTTTTGGGTCAACCCGTATGTTATATCACGAATATAAGCGTTGACAATGCCATTTGCTGAAAAGTGATTAGGGAAATGTTCATCACAAGCTTCATTAAAGGGTAAGACAGGTGTGGCATGGGCTGCAGAAGTGCAAACCTTGGTAAGACCACACAGGCAGACGTGGACAGTGGGAGTGGGAGGGATTGAATGGGTGAGCGAGAATGTGTTTGTGAGGGTGTGTATGAGAGAAAGTGCATTGTGAGAGTGGGTGACAGCGTGTGTGTGTCTGAGAGTGTTATAGAGTGACAGTTTGTGAGTGTATGTGAAAGCATCTCTGCATGTGAGTGGGTGTGTATGTATGTTTTAGGGTATTGAGTGTGTTTCTTACCATGCCATGACATACTGGAGGTAAGTCTTGGCTTATTTAGAAGAGCAATAATGAAATGAGGCTGTTGGGAGGGGGGGTTATTTTTTGAAGTTTTCTGCCCTGGCAGACTGGGAATACTTCTGGGCATATGGGGGCATCGATGGAATGAGGACGCCCCATGGAAAATACAGGCCTTTAGAAAACAGGTGCAGTTTTTGCCATGGTGGTATATGGGGAGGCAACAATGGCAACATTCTGACAAGTTGTACGTAATTCTTGGTATAAGGCAATGTCGATGGCATATAGTTAGGGCCGGGGGCACCCAATACAAAAAGTTAGCCTTGGCATACTGGAGGTGATTCGTCACTCATGGGGCACACCGACCGAAAAATCTAACCATGGTACACTGAGGCACTTTCTGACATAGGTGTGAATACAGGGCAGTTTTTGAAATAATGGGTTTAGGGGCATATTATCAAGGACAGGCGATACATTATCGCCGCTTTTATCGACAGGAAACTGCCGATAAAGCGGCGATAATGGCCTTGATAATATGCTCTATGAATTCCAATCGATGCCCATGTTAGATGTGTTCACATCTAACATGGGCTTCGATTGGAATTCATAGAGCATATTATCAAGGCCATTATCGCCGCTTTATCGGGAGTTTCCTGCCGATAAAAGATAATGGCCTTGATAATATGCTCTATGAATTCCAATCGATGCCCATGTTAGATGTCTTCACATCTAACATGGGCTTCGATTGGAATTCATAGAGCATATTATCAAGGCCATTATCGCCGCTTTATCGGGAGTTTCCTGCCGATAAAAGCGGCGATAATGTATCGCCTGTCCTTGATAATATGCCCCTTAGCTCCTAGGAAGAGCCAGCTTCCTTTGTACATCATTAAAGTACTGGAATATGTCACGAGTTCTTCTCACGCTTCGTCTTCTTATCAAATTAATGAAGAAAATGATGCTAAAAAAATCCACCACTTGACCACATCTTTTTGAAAATGTTATTGGGATGGGCGAGTTGGGGTGACAGAGGAAGCACCCTCCTCCCCAAACCCTCTTAAGATGCCTAGCTCATTCACCCTGCTCAGTAGAATTCAAGACAAGCATCATGCCTCAACAGATCTACTGGTGGGGAGAGAGAGCAGTTTGTGCGCGCACAGCGGGCAGGAATACATATTTGGAAACAAAACGCACAGAACTGCATACACTTAAAATGGATCAAATTGCTTACATTTCATAACTAAATAAGCTTACCACTTTACCATCCTACCAACAATTCTTCCCAATTAATATTAAAAATTGGGTCATATGACCCGGGCCCCAGCAATAATTTTGTCATTTTGGCTCCCATGGACCTGAAGGTGTGTCAGTGTCACGGGAACCAGCCTATACAACAAGGGTTTTTACCACGCTCTAGTCTAGTCTAGTCTAGTCTGGAAATTTGTATTGCGCAGAACATATCACATCCCGTGAGGGAGTCTCATGGCGCATGCGGACAGTCCCAGAGAAAAAGAGGAGAGATCCTAAAAAAGGCAAGACCTAGCTGAAAAGCCATGTTTTCAGCAATTTTCGGAACCTCATGTGCTCGGTCGTTGCACGGATGTTCAGCGGAAGTTTGTTCCATAGGAGGGGTGCCATATGGGAAAAAGCACGTCCCCCATTTCTGACTGTTTGTACTCTAGATGGAGTGAGTAGGAACTTGGAGCTGGATCTCAGTTCTCGTCCGGGCTGGTACCAGGTCAATTTTTGGTTCCAGTATTTGGGTCCAGTGCCATGCATATGTTTATGAACTAGACACATGATTTTAAAAATGACTCTTTTTTTTATTGTGAGCCAGTGTAGGTTCTTTAGGCTTGGAGAGGAAGGGGATCGTTTTGGGAGTCCAAGAATCAGACGGGCAGCAGTGTTTTGAACAACTTGTAGCCTCTTTATATGGCACTCATTTATGGCAAGCAGGATGGAATTACAGTAGTCTAACCTATTTATTATGAGGCCCTGCACTAGAACTTTGCGAGCTTCTTTTGGTATCCATTTGAAAGCTCTGCGGAGGCTTCGCATGATTCCAAAACAGGTCCCGACAGTATGGTTCACATGGTCCTTCATGGATAATTTATTATCCATGTGGATTCCGAGGTTGCGAACGGATTCTTTTGGGACCGGACATTCCCCCAATTCCGGGGGCCACCAGTCTTGAGTCCAATGTGCACTCGCTTGACCAAAGGTCATTATTTCAGATTTTGCACCATTTAGTTGTAAGTGGTTCAGACTCATCCAGTTTTTAACCTTGATCAGACACTCTTTAAAACGTTCTTTTGTATCATTGATATCATGGTCAAGGGTAACAAGTATTTGCGTGTCATCCGCATATGATAACACGTCAAATCCATGTGCCCTAATGAGTTTGGCCAGAGGGGCCATATAAACATTAAAAAGCGAGGGACTGAGGATTGAGCCTTGAGGCACACCCCTGGTAACTGGCCGTGTACTGGCCAAAGTTTCATCAGTTTGTAGTGTGGTAGTTCGATCGGACAGATAACTGATGAACCACCTTAGAACCTGCCCCTTGACACCATACTCCCACAGTCGTCTGACTAAGATGTGATGGGAGATGGTGTCAAAGGCAGCCGATAAGTCTAAAAGTACCAGAATGCATGACTGATGTTTGTCAAGGGCACCTCTGATGTTGTCGGTCACCTCAATCAGGGCTGTCTCCGTGCTGTGAGCAGCGCGGAAGCCTGACTGTGAGGTGTCGAGTAGATTGTTCCTCTCAAGATAGCTTATCAGCTGCTCATTTACGAATGCCTCCAACACTTTCCCTGGAAAGGGTAGCAAGGAAATAGGGCGATAGTTTGAAAAGGTGTTTGCATCCGCACCAGGCTTTTTTAGTAGTGGTCTGACTCTAGCCGCTTTCCAGATTTGAGGGAATTCCGCTTCTATCAGGGATGTGTTTAGAAGGCAAGAGAGGGGATGGGCCAACACTGGGGCAAGGGTTGAAAATAGTTTGGATGTTAGATGGTCGCAAGGAGATCCGGATTTGATTTTATGCCCTAGGCGTAAGATTTTTTCATCATTTAACAATTCAAAAGTGGACCAATTTGTGGAAGAGACGACTTGGTTCATGTGTAGCTCTTTTTCAAGATGTTGAAGAGAGGTGTTTTCTATATTGAATGGTTGACATATTTTTGTGATTTTGTCGTCTAAGAACATTGAAAGGTCTTCCGTCCACTCTTGGGTTTTTGGGGCCTCTTGTGAACTTTTAACGGACGTAAGTTCTTTTAGTATGTGATGGAGCTCTTTGGACGAGTTTTTAGCTTTACTTATGCGTTTAGCTATATGGGTTTTTTTTGCCGCTTTTATTTTCCTCATGTATTCAGTGTGCAGGGTTTGATAAATTTTGCGATCATTGGGTTTTTTTGTTTTACGCCAGGTTTTTTCAGCATTTCTTGTTTGAGTTTTAAGATGTTTTAATTGGTCGGTAAACCATGGTGAGGTTTTTTCCCTACAGTGTACCTTTCGTAGGGGGGCTATTTTATCTAGTGTTTTATGGATGGCGGACTCCAGATGCATAGCTCCAAGGTGTACGTTTTCTTTAAAATTAATGTGGTCTATTTCGAAATTTTCTGAGAAAGAAACCTGGGTGATATTCTTCATGTTCCTGCATGCTTTTAGCTTTTTGTTTATTGTAGTTTTAGCTCTATGGCCACTTATGGAGAATTTTACCAGAAAGTGGTCGGTCCATAATAATGGGGTGGGGGTCTTTAATGTGACATTAGGTGAATTTGTAAATAAAAGAACAAGAGTCTGCTTTCACCATGCATTTTTTTATCACGTATGTTTTTACAACATATATGCCTTTACAACGTATGCCTGTACCACACATTTAAGGTATGTTCGGGGGCGTGCCCCCCCCCCACAAATACATTGTTGATATATATATATATATATGCAAAATATACAATGCGTGGTAAAGGCATACATTGTAAAAGCACATGCTTTTGAAAAAAGGCAGGGTAAAAATATTCGTAGTGAAGGCATGCTAAGTGTTTCCCTGTTTGGAATTTTCACCGGCCTCACGGTGAGTCTCTTCATCATAGCACACAATCCTGTACACACCGACACACCATGTGGCACTCACCTTCCTACCTTCCTGCATATGCCCCTCATTTTGGTCTTTGTTTCTTTTCTTTCTCCCCTTTTTCCAGACACCTCCGTATTACTCTGCAGCTCCATACAGGTATTTTCTTTCATGCCGCCACCACATTATTCTCACGCCCTTGGTGTTTTGACACTTGTGATTATGACCCCACACCCTACGGTCACAACCGATTGGCAGTCTCCCCTTTCGAGGCTACTCAGTCTCAACTGTCCAGCATTGATACTCTGTCTCTCCCTTCCATGGTCATACCCTATGCATCCAGGCAACTCTCCTAGCTTGGCATCTATCTTGTCCACACTTTGTACATGATTGTCCGCTCTAGTGTGTTTGAACTCAGGATTAATGTATTGTGTCAGCATGTACACCTACCCTGGTATGTCACTTTCACACCATTATTCACTACGTGCCAGGTTCATGTCACTTCATTGCCACAATGTTTTTCTCCTCCACGCAGTCACAATTTTGTTACCATGTCACCTGTACAGTCATCCATTTCACATTACTGCTTAGGGGTTCCACGTGTTAATGGTGAGATAATCCTACATGACTCAATAGTCATGGTTTCTTGGTTTGGCACTGACCAATTCCATATGTGTACATAATTTTATTCAATGTTTTGTATCTTCCCCAGCCCTGAAGAAGCCACGGGATAACTCCCTTGTGTGACGAAACACGTGTTGGCTGGTTGTTTTTCGTTGTTGCATCATTAAAAACATTTAATCATCACACTGGTGTAGACCGCAGATATTGTTATAATACGAGACTCTTCAAACCAGAATTTTATCCTAATTACATGTTCCCGGGACAGTGTTTCTCAAAGTATTTCCCTGTGTTGTTCGGTCATACAACCAATGTAACACATAACATTACACGACCAGACAAATACTCATTATCAGGGACATAAAATGCCATTTTGTACAATGTGAAGGAATGATCAACTTACCATACGCATGGGTAGTGCTGTGTCCCATGCGACTGTGTGGCATTCTTAATACACACATGGCGTCTCACTGTTTGTGTCAGTGCTTTTATGCCCATGTGAGTGATCCTGCCTAAAGGTTTACCTGAAGGCGTTCAGCTTTTAGGGTCCCATCATTGGGGGGGGGGGGAGTGGACTACTCACAGTTATAGCACCACAGGCTTAAGTAATACACTTGTATTCCTTCATATCTTCAACGTACTGAATGCCAGACAAAGAAATATATATATATACCCAGATTTACTAAACTTTCCTGTAATACAGCAATGGAACTTGCTGTGCTGTGTTACATGGAAGGGAAAGTGCAGAAATGCACCAGATATACAGAAATCCACCACATTTACTAAGATATTGTGCACTTCTGCTCCCTTCTTATGCTGGTGTCTCAACGTAGGCACCCTTGTGTCATGGCGCAAGTGTACCTGCGTTGTGGTCAAGATAGTTTTTGTGCAGGAAGGGATGCCTTCCTGCACAAAAACTATCTTAGCGGAGTATTCTTGAATACAATGAGGAAGTAACAAGGAGAAATGTACGTATTTCTCCTCGTTATACCAAGGTCGGGTAAGTGCACCATTTTGGCGCATACTCCGGTTTACTGATTTTAGGAAATCCAAGTCTGTGTCAAAATACATGGGTGGCTTAACGGGAACGCCCATGATCCACCCATGTAATGCCTTCTCAACACAGGGCAGCGCAGGGCACCCCCTTGCATTATTTTGTGATTAATAAGGGACGAATGATCACAAAAATATCAAGGTACGTGGCTTTATAGATGTCACTTAAGCGCTTATGTCAGCTTATGTGACACTAGCACAATAAAAGTGCTTAGAACTCTAGGTTTTGAGGGTGAAGCGGTCTTACAACTCCCTTACTCTCAAAAACTTTTGTGCAGATCTGCAGAACGTATATGTGCTCAGAGGCTACCAAAACGTATTTAAACACACTTTTCCATTGTAGCCAGGTCAGAGGGACACTGCTTGCGTGACCTGCAAGAAAACAGCTTCATGCAACCGTGGGTATGTCAGTGCTCTGGTCCTGGGCCCAGCTCGCCCCTCCTAAAGGCAGACACTGCAGTCCCAGTGGTTACCTGGAACTGGTTCGATTAAGCCTCCGGGGCCTGCAAGCGCCTGGATACCCTTTAGGAGGATTAGCCGTTCTTTATAAATCCTGATTGATTGAGTGATACTCTAATGGGTGTGGTGCAAAGTTTCAAGACCTGTCCTTTCCTCTTCATCCGCCATAACTAATAGGAACACACCTGCACTACTCAAGTGTGTGCATCCGCCTATTCCTGCAGGCTGCTGTTGTCTAAATTCACCAAAGCACAAAAACACAAGCTCACTGGCGATAAGGAACTCAATCCTGCACCCATGTTGCTCTTGATCCTCATTCCTGCCAGCCACAGCACTCCCAGCCACCCTTTTCCAGCTCCCTTTCAATAAGCTTGACTCAATTGAGTTTGAAGAAAATTCCCACTATCTAGTTACACTAGATGTGGTTTCGTTATATACTCAAATACCACAAATGGAGGGCCTAGAAGTAATCGGGAGTTTTCTAGAAAGTAGAGAACAACCGGCTAAAGTCCCATCAGATTTCATCATGGAACTGGCTACTTTCGCATTAAAGAAAAATTACTCTAATTTCAATGGAGAATTCTTCTTTCAAACTGGGCTGCCCTTTTGCCCCAGAATTGGCAGTTTTATTCATGTCAAAATACGAAGACAAATTCATCTATCAGAACAACAATCCATACTCAGAGTTTATTTTACACTGGAGTCTCTACATGGACGACGTCTTTATGGTCTGGTCAGGAGATGAACAACTACTTGTGCAATTCCACGAATGGTTAAATAACCGCACCCAGGAAATTAAATTCAGTTTGAATTTCTCAAGGTTACGAATGGCCTTTCTAGACGTCGAAGTGTATCCCACAGATGGTAAACTAGTTACAACACTGTATAAAAAACAGACTGACCGCAACAGAGCTCTGCATTACAGTAGTAACCATCCCAGAAATTTAAAAGAAAACCTGCCGTTCGGCCAATACTTGAGAATTAAAAGAAATTGCCACTTCAGAGACGAATATGAAATACATGCAAAGAATCTGACAGAAAATCTCCTAGAACGTGGCTACCCCAAGAAACTCCTGAGACGCTCAATGAAAAGAGCATGGTGGGCGCCAAAAGAAGTACTCCTAGAAAAGAAAGAAAAACCCCCAATGGAGAGGCTAGTATGTGTGTCAACTTTTTGTCCAAACTCAAATTTGTTCAAGAAAATTATTAATCAAAATTGGCATCTCGTAGAAAACCTGGAAGAGACACTGAAAAACAAACCCTTGTTTGCATTTAAGAAAGATCAAAACGTTGCAAACCATCTGGTTCGTGCGGCAATTCCAAAGAAAAAACAAGCTACAGTTAGAACGATGTTGGGATTGCCCCAGTACAAGGCCATCATAAATGTGGCACATGTGTCTGCTGTCCCAATACAGAGGAGGGAACGGTGTTTAAACACAAAACAATTTTTTGGAAGCACGAGGCTTTTACAAATTGCAAACCACGACATGTAATTTATGGAATCAGATGCCCGTGCGATATGTTATACATCAGGAAGACAGACCAAGAAGTCAGAAGCCGCATCACCCAGCACAAATCACGGATTAAAAACAATGTGCAGACGGCCCCTCTGGTGAACCATTGGAAATTAAAAAACCATACTGAGACAGACATCAGATGGACAGTTATATCCAAGGTAGAACAAGACCCCCGTGGAGGAGATATGGAAGAGAAACTTGCAAAGAGAGAAGCATAGAATTCATAAAATTCAATACAGCAGTAGAAGGCCTTAACGAAATCTCAGAATTATATAGACTGTCTTAGTCCCCCCCGCCAAAAGCTGTTGCAGGACCACTGTCCACAGTCCACAGCCTAAACCATGAAGTGCTACGCACAACTCAACCTCAATAAATCACAACTCGGAGACATGGCCCACATGTAACCGTCCCGGACTATGGTGACTAATAATAAATACTCAAAACAGAAGCCGCCACAATTTACAATCCTATACGTAAGGAGTTAGGAAAGTTTCCAGCATGGTCAACCGGACGACATGCAGCAATGAAAAACGACGAGAATAGAGTAAATAAAAAGCGGACAGAAGTTTGTGCATTAAGTCATGCTGAGTGAGATGCTTGATTTTTGGACTGGATTAGCGAGGAAACATAAGAGAAAACAAGCATTTACAATGCAATGGTTTCGCCTTTGGAAAATTTAGAGCTATTGGCATTGCAAATGACAACATTTGTATTTATGTGTTGGTTTTGAAAACAGATAAATAAATGGCATTGTCATTTACATTGCCATTAGCTTAATCTCTTGCAAATGTGACACCTATTGTACCCTGCGGACGAGCTCAGCAGACAGCAATTACTACCACACACACCCAGAGCCAGCCACACACACCCAGAGCCAGCCACACACACACACACCCAGAGCCACACACACACCCAGAGCCACACCCACCCAGAGCCACACACACCCACCCAGAGCCACACACACACACCCAGAGCCACACACACACCCACCCAGAGCCACATACACCCACCCAGAGCCACACACACCCACCCAGAGCCACACCCACCCACCCACAGCCACCCACCCACCCAGAGCCACACACACCCACCCACCCAGAGCCACACCCACCCACCCAGAGCCACACACACCCACCCAGAGCCACACACACACACCCACCCAGAGCCACACACACACACCCACCCAGAGCCACACACACACACACACACCCACCCACCCAGAGCCACACACACACCCACCCACCCAGAGCCACACACACACACACCCAGAGCCACACACACACCCACCCAGAGCCACATACACCCACCCAGAGCCACACACACCCACCCAGAGCCACACCCACCCACCCACAGCCACCCACCCACCCAGAGCCACACACACCCACCCACCCAGAGCCACACCCACCCACCCAGAGCCACACACACCCACCCAGAGCCACACACACACACCCACCCAGAGCCACACACACACACCCATCCAGAGCCACACACACACACACACACACACACCCACCCACCCAGAGCCACACACACACCCACCCACCCAGAGCCACACACACACTCAGGAGAGCAAGCACAGCGAGGGTGCAGGGAACTAAAAGTAAAATACTAAAAATAAAATATTCCTTACTCTCTGGGATTCCGCTGCCTGCAACATGGTTCTCTGATTTGTTTGGCTGGGATTATGAATTTTAAAAGCAACTCATATTGCCCAATGTATCCGGTCAGTTGGAACCCGTACCTTGTGTTACCTTTGAAGGTCAGCAGAACCAGCTGGCAGTATATGATGCCAGGATCAATGAAGGTCTTGTAAGCAAACAACTGTCTGGCAATCTGAACTTTCTGCATAGCAGGGAATTTGAGCAAATATTGAGAAACTAAACAAATGGCTTAGGCAGGTATGCAGGGATGAAAGAGCTGACATAAGCAGAGAGGTGTTTTGGTTGGACAGTGCTTTGGACCAGGTAAAGAGCCTTATGAAAAATGCAGTGGGCAATCGTGAGCCAATGAGGTAAAGACATAATGGACAGATGCAGACCAAATGGCCTTTGCATGGTGAACTTGTGAACACCCCAGCCCTGAGTACACTAATCCAGTGTTGACAATGTGAGGCGCCGGACCAGTCTTGTGACCTAGAGAGGCGCAACAATTGTGCCCTCAAGATGAACTACAGGCCCTGTCATAGGTGCATCACGTATAACTGTGATGGCAGAGTGCTGTGTTTTAGGATTATAGTCTGGCCAGATCTTTTTCTCTGTCTCACGAGAGCGTAATCTACTGATCCCTCTAGGGGGTGGTGTGGTATGTGTGTGATAACTGTATGGTAACAAAGCTCTATATCTGTGTGTAAGTATAAATAATGAAGCCAGTGGAATCCATTTTGGATGCTCCTGGACAATATGAGTTGAAAGTTAAAATAAATACACTTTAAAAAATTCGTTTTGCAAAATAAAAAATAGCTATTGAATAGCATTTCCCAATTTTGATCAGGAGTCTTCTTTTGGTTGAGAATTGAGTGTCTTAGAACAGAGTATCAGTATTGGCATTTTCGTTCTGTTGTCCTAGTTAAGCAAGGCACAGTTCTCAAATGCAGTCTGCTTTTTGTGGGTACTGCTCACGTTGGAGACAATCTGGTCGTCTTGCCCTGGACAGTCTATTCACCTGCAGGGGCAGTAACACCCCTTCTATCTCTCACCAGTCGGGCTTCTTAACATCAGGCAGACCCTCAGCTCGTTCACCAAAATGTGAAGCCTTCAGGTGATGTCCAGGGCTTTGAAAGGGGTGTGGCCTAAGAAGCAAAACTATAACTCTGTCCAAGAAGCATAGCTAACATATATAAGGGCATGGCTTAAAACAGGTGAACTAAAATCCTGTATTTATAATTGTGTGCCACTCTGTGAGTTTTCTGTTACTGCATCCAAACATATCGCGCATCAACAGGTACTGTGAGAAACCTTCACTACCTTCATCCTCCTCTCATCGTTGCCCATTATAACCACCCACTCACAACCTGAGCTCACACATACACCTAGAGGCAGCGTAATTCACAGTACACACTATATAAGAGCAATAAGCTGCATGAGAAAAATAACAGAAATATATTCTGAATACAGCAAACACTCTTAAAAGGATGCAGGATTAAATACAATATATGAAATGTTCAAATGAACTGCATCTCTTGCATGAATTACCTTAACAGGATTTACACTCATTGTTCAGAAATTGATCAGTGTTTCCCCTGTAAACTAAAGGCATGAATATAGGGTCGGCTAGGGGTCCATTTCAGGGTCAAGTTTGTAATTACTGCGAGGTCTGAGACATTTGGGTCGTCAACCCATTTAAAGCCCCGACTTTATCTCATTCTGTACCAGAGTTCTTGCATCTCTAAAGCATTCCTTGACTGTACAGCCACTCTAATCTTCGACAGTAAAGCACTTTATGATATTACATTCCAGCCAATGAGCACTGCAGCGGTGTACAAGAAGGCCGTTAGACCTCAGTGTTAAACTCTGGTTAAACATAAGAGAATTGTCCGAGGTGGGTGTTGTAAAAAAATACAAATTGCAACGTAATTTATTGTAACACGGCCAGAATTATACCATGTGACCAATAGATGACAACTGGTGCCTTAAAATGATGCACATCAGTGGAATGGTGATCACGCGTCAAGAAAATAATATGTAATAGTAATGTGGAAACTTAGATGGAGATAAGCAGCGGCCATTCAACATTGACTGCGCGCAGCTAGTAATTCCACTACTCCGAGCACCAGGTAAACCACTCCGTTTCTTCTCGAAAAAACAAGAGGGCCAGTGAGCTTCTGGAAACAATTGGGATAGGCAGTGTGCGCTTTACTAACAAAATAGGCATGAACAAACATAAAAGGGTCCCCTCTGCGCAGCCTTCAGGGCCCACTTTTGCCCTTGTCCGTTTGGAAGGTTATAAATATATAATCTGTTTTTTTTGGGAAGGCGGGGGTTTTGTGTACTGTTTGTTCTGTTCTCTGTAAATCACCTCAGGTGCGAGGCTTTTCACAACCCAGACACAAATGCTGGATTGTGATGGTTACCGTCCACTCACACAATCAAACACAGCATGACTGCCCCCGGGCCTGCAGGCACACTGGCCCCTCATAAATACCGCGAGAGGTGGGGGCGAGAAGGTTACAGTAAAGACCGCAGACACATGGGCTGTCCGGCCACACGCAAATTCATTTATGAGCCCAAAGAAGTACATGGAAGACAGGTTTCGACTTTTCACGAGCATCCGAATACCTCAGGGGATGGCTTTGTGCGACACAATCTCCGCGGCCGCACGAACCTCCTCACGGAAGAGTACTAGTATGACCCATTAAAATGTATGTCTCTTTAAGTTTGCTTGGGTTGTGAAAGTATCTATTATTAAATGTAGGCTTTATTTTTAGAATAGTTTTTGTAGAAGCTGAGTCTTTTCACAGCCAAGGAGAGGGTGCGGTGAAGCCCTTTTGCCCCCACCACACTCTCCTTCTAGATTTACATTTTAGCAGACTTTGTTTTAGTCCTGTTACTATTTACATATTTTATTTTCCTGATATGATTGTAAATAATGTTGCTTGTTTTTAGAAAGCCTTTTTCTGCTACACAATCCGTACTCTTCATTCAAGGCTAGGAACATGGATCGAGATATCCTAGTACATGCTTTGTCCGCTCAGAGACAGGTTCTAACATCAAGACACACCACTACATCAGAGCTGTACCACTAACACAGTGGTTTTATTACATAAACAGTGCTTAGTCCCTTAGTAGGTCCGTGGGTGATCTCCAGTCACAACGGTTCTGGGATGAAAGCTGTGTTCCATGCTGATCCTGCAGCGAGGGATTGCCAATCAAACTCCAAACCAATTCACTCAGGTATGGCGTCTCAGCCTATTCCAAGAGATCAGCCAGAGGATACACCCACTCTGCTCTCAGAAAAGGGGTAGCGTTAGGTAGGAATATAAATATATAGAAATAAGACTGTCACAGTTGGACTGTTTATTCTTTTCACCTGGTTCACAGTGCTGGTTACTTTTCTCTGTTTTATCTGCCTAATAATCGCACCACATTCTTTCTATGCAAGACTACGATTGTTTCAAGAAATGCATTGAAAACTTAAATTGTTTTCTTTCTGTGTTTTACCAAGCAAAAAGTTGAACTGCCTCAACTGCTCAGGGATAGACAGACTAGACAATGGAAACTTGAGAGCTTTGCACTGGATAATCATTACACCAGTCAAACTGAAGTAGAAAGCTGCAAAAGGCTTACTGTCACAATTGAACATTAAATGAAGCCACGCTCTCCAATTTAGTGTACACCTACAACTGCATGTTGTTGCTATATGTGTCGGAGCGTACCTGTAAAAACTAAGTGCCTTCTGGGAGTTACAACTCTCCCGAATGAGAAAGAAGGTGTCCCCGCGCGCGGTCCTTACCTCCCACTTGCCATCGGACCACCTTTGAAACCCGATTACGGTTGCCTGCCTTTTCGCCCCAAATGAAACTGAAAGCACGGCACAGCTGTTAGATGGCTAGTACTGATGATTGACAGACCAAGTTACGATCCCACTGAACGGCTGGCTCTGCGATTGGATAAGGAGAGCTAAAATACCCGGCCCCGTGAAAGAAACCTGGTCCCACCCTCTGCTCTGCCGGAAGTGATAGCACTCTTGACCCGGAACAGATTGATTAACTGTAATAGTAGTTTTATACGTTCAACTGTGGGGATTCAATCTTTGTAAGCTGTGGTCTTTTAAATGTCACTGTGCTCAGGCTCACTGACACCAGCAACTGCATGTTGTTGCTATATGTGTCGGAGCGTACCTGTAAAAACTGGGGGGCATATTATCAAGGGGGTTTATCTCCGCTTTTTTGGCTTTAAAAGCCAAGAAAGTGGAGATAAAATTATCTCCCTATTACCAAGCTGTCGCTAACACCAGTTAGTGACAGCTAATAGGAGATAGCGACCATCTTGGGCCCCGCTTTGCATGTCAGTGATATTTATCACTAATGACATGCAAAGTGGGCATGCCAAGATGTTAGCTACTGGAAACAGTCCCTAACATCGCTATCTCCTATTATCAACTTTTGGAGATATTCGCGCTAAGCGCGAATATCTCCAAAAGCTAACACCTGCCCTGAGCAGTTCTTAGCCATGTTATCCAATGGGAGGTGGATAACATGGCTAAGAGCATTTGCTCGATAATGCATGAATATCGCTGACTTTTCAGCGATATTCATGCATTGCGGCCGTTTTTTATCGCATTTGCGATAAACCTTGCTAATAGCAAGGTTTATCTGCGATAAAAATCGCCGATGTGCGGCGATAATTTTTGTCTCTAAACAAGTTAGAGACAAAAATTATCGCTAGTTGTTGGTAATATGCCCCTAAGTGCCTTCTGGGAGTTACAACTCTCCCGAATGAGAAAGAAGGTGTCCCCGCGCGCGGTCCTTACCTCCCACTTGCCATCGGACCACCTTTGAAACCCGATTACGGTTGCCTTCCTTTTCGCCCCCAAATGAAACTGAAAGCACGGCACAGCTGTTAGATGGCTAGTACTGATGATTGACAGACCAAGTTACGATCCCACTGAACGGCTGGCTCTGCGATTGGCTAAGGAGAGCTAAAATACCCGGCCCCGTGAAAGAAACCTGGTAACACCCTCTGCTCTGCCGGAAGTGATAGCACCCTCGACCCGGAACAACCCCCTCGCTCTTCAGCTCCCCCTCCGTCATTTCTGCTCCACGTAGTCTGGGGGTGGGGGGGGCAGGAACGGTTAGACGGACATCGGGAGGGGGGGGGGGCGGGAACGGACAGCGGGCGGGGCGGGGGGGGGTCGGGAACGGGATAAAAATAAAAAGGAAATAGAGAAAAAGACATTAAGAGCCAAAACGTCAAAATACGTAAACTTACAAAGTAAAAACACATTTATAAACAAAATGCTCCTTACCTGATTGCCTCGTGGGAACTCGAATCTTGCAGCCAACTCCAAAACAAGCACCACGAGCACAGGGAGGGAGGGGGGCGGGAACGGGCACAGAACAGCGGAGGGGGGGGGGGGGAGGATCACGGCGCACGCACATTTATAAACAAAATGCTCCTTACCTGATCGCCTCGTGGGAACTCGAATCTTGCAGCCAACTCCAACAGACACTTTGAAAAAGAAAAAAACAGGCCCACTCGAAAAAAAAAAATAACACACACCCACCACCGTGATGACGAACAGAAGTGGGTGGAGAGGGAAAAAATCTTGGGAACGCCCCCGAATCTGGTCCGGCCTTGACGGACAGATCTCTGTTCCAATGTCTAGCCTCCATTTATGGAGCTAGCCAATGGAACAGAGGGCGGGACTAAGAGTACACTGTAAGAGACATAAGATTTCTCTGGGGGCGGAGCTAACGCTCCGTGCCCCAGGCGAAACCTAAAAAATCCCCACTGGACTTTTCCCGGACTACAACTCCCAACCATCTCGGGAAACCGGCAGAAGGCGCAATGTCGTGACATCACACACGTGCTCTAAGTACAGAGACAGAGGAAACCGTTTTGATGAGTGACAACAAGACAAGCGAGTAGAGTGCACGCCACAGACAGTAAGAAAGAAAGCGAATGCCCGAGGAAGACCCGGTTTTAATTTTTGAGCTCGCGAACTTAGTGACCCATGCATGCGCTACAAAAAACTTGACAACATGTATAATTCACTTCCAGGCCCCAAACATTTCGACTGACGATCGTTCAACTACTTCCGATAACAGACAGAATCTGCACAACCTGTCATAGTTATGTGCTTTTATTTTGTTATGTGTAACCTTTTTTTATTGCAGGTGGTTGGTCCACGATGGTTTATGTACAATTTCCTCTCTAGGCCTATAATATGTTGGGTACGGGCTTGGTTTTCAGGCACAGCGATTGCTCTGCTCAGCCACCTCGTACTGGATGGGAGGCCAGATGCTCTCAGACGCCCCCCAATGGGTGTACACCGTTTGCGCGATCATCTCTTTGTTTTCAGTTGGGGTTGGGTTCTGGGGGGATGGGATGGCTTTTTGCGAGTTGGGGGCGCTGAAGTTGGGGGGGGGGGGTTGGAGGGTGGAGAGGTTGGAGGGGTTGGAAGGGTTCTTTGAGGGTATGGCAGAATTGTGTTGTGACTTAAGTATTCTTTGGTCCAAAAAACTTGGTTTCATCAGACTCACACTGTGTATACCAGGATACTGGCGTTTTTATTGATGATGATTTGTCAACATGACTAATCATACTAAGTTCCTCACCTGGAATGTGCGGGGACTCAACACACCTAAAAAGATAAGATCAGTTTTTGCATATTTGGATCGTGTGGGAGTGCACGTGGCCTTATTGCAGGAGACTCATCTCACTGCTGAATCAGCGAAAAAAGGTGGGAGTACACTGGGCGGGGGCTAAAGTCGCGTCCTCTTACTCTACCTACTCTAGAGGGATGCTAATTCTTATAAAAAAAAGGTGTCTGGTTTACTGTGATTCGCGTTGATACGGATGAACAAGGACGTTTGGGAGGCATGAGTGTATTGGTGGTGAATGTATATGGTCCAAACACAGACGATCCTTCTTTCTAATCCGATGTGTGGTGAAGAATCTCTATATTCCCCCAACCGCGCTCATTTGGAGTGGCGATTTTAATGTTTGCCTAGACTCAACAATAGATAGAACTGGCAGTAGTGAGGTGAGACCTAAACAGGTTTCGGAGGTGCTGCTGGGGATACGTGAGGCAGGAAACTTGCATGATATATGCTGACTTCGGCATCCTGCAGGTCGGGAAAGTACGTTTGTTTCCTTGGTCCATGGATCGTGGTCTCGTATAGACTTCTGGCTGGTTTCAGAAGAGGTTTTTACATGGGTTAGAGAGGTGAAACACAAGGCGCAAACACTGTCGGACCACTCTCCTGTAGTCCTTGACTTGCAGATCCCTACTTGTGAGAGGCCACACTTCACATGGCGACTACAGACCACTGAACTAACAGATCCTATATTTAACCAGACAATTACTGAGGCGATCAGGAATTTTTTCAGGGAGAATGAAGGCTCTGTTGACAGTGCAGGAGTGCTTTGGGAGGCTTTTAAAGGTCACCATTAGGGGGGCTTGTATTGGGGCACAGTCGGGAGTGTTGCGTGACATCCGGCGTCGCATCAAAAAGTTGGTAGTCGATGTCTCCACACTTGAACGAGAATATGAGGCCAACCCTCCTTCCGCGAAATTAGCTGACATGCGAATACTTGTCACGGAGCATAATGAAGCAGTTGACCAGGAGTTGTTACACTGCTCTCGAAGGAAGACGGCTCGCTACTATGGTGAAGGAGGCCACCCGAGTCGCTCCCTAGCGCAAAAACTGGCAGCGCCGCGCACCCAGGAACATATAACTGAAATGCAGGACATGGATGGGGTTGCTCACTACTCTACTCCGGAGATTAGTGCAGCCATTCTGCAATTCTACACCTGACTGTACGCTGCTAAAAGTGCCCTGTCACCTTAAGAGATTGGCACGGACCTAGATGATGTTGCGTTAGGTTGGCTCTCTAATTTACATCGAGAATAGTGCAGCCATTTGACGAAGAGGATGTTAAGATGGCCATAATGTCATTACCTACTTGCAAGGCCGCTGGTATGGACAGCCTGCCTAGCGAATTCTTTAGGTGTATGCGTCGGAACTTGCCCCTAGATTACTAGAAGTATATGCCAAAGCATATGAAATGAGAACGTTACCACCTTCTCTCAAGGAGGCTCTGCTGGTGACTCTATTGAAACCGGATAAGCCTTCGAATCAGTGCGACTCTTATAGGCCTCTCTCGATTAATAATATCGATGCGAAGATTCTTGCAAAAATGATCGCCACTAGGATACAACCTCTGGTTCCTCTCTTGGTTCTGCCCGACCAGTCCGGAATTGTCACTGCGCGTTCTACCCCACATAATCTCTGCACTATCTTTTCTACTTTACATTATTTTGACCCAGACTTCCAAGCAGTTGAAGTGCTGCTAGATGCAGCAAAAGCGTTTGACTCCTTGCAATGCCATACATGTTCACGGTTTTGGCTGGGATGGGCTTCCCTCCGTTTTTTTTATGGACCAGGATGCTTTATGAAAATTCAATCGCCCGGGTGCGAGTGAATGAATGGGTGTCGTCTCCGATCCCTATTTAAAGGGGGACACAGCAGGGGTGCCCACTATCACCAATACTATTTTCACTCGCACTTGAGCCCCTAGCCTGCAAACTCCAGCAACAGCTTGGTGCAGCTGCCCTGAGATTCCGACAGAGACGGCTGGCCGTCTCTCTGTATGCGGACGACATGCTATTATATGTACGGGAACCTGAGGTGTACTTACCAGAGCTGCCCAGGGAGTATATTATATTTGAACGGTTTTCTGGTCTGGGGATCAATTGGTCGAAGTCTGTGGTGTTTCCACTGACGGCGCACACTAAGGAGGTTGAACTGAAATATCCACTAACCTGGACAACGGACCCCGTGAAATATCTTGGGGTTTAGCTACATAGGGATCCAGATGAGGTGGTCTCAGAGAACTATGGCCACGCAGTCACGCGTATTACTGACCAGGCTGAGCGGTGGGCACACCTGCCTCTCTCCTTGGCAGATAGAATATCAATTGTTAAGATGGCCTTCCTACCTAAACGGCTTTACTTTTTCGTCAATATCCCCATCAAATTGAATAAGGCGCTATTCAAAACCCTTCGATCCTCATTTTTGACATTTGTTTGTGGCGGTAAGAAACCCAGGTGTAGGTGGGATCTTTTGGTGCAGCCATTTGAACGAGGAGGATTTGAGGCCCCAGATCTTAGACTGTACTACCTCTGTGCACAGGCGCAGTTTGCACATTATTGGCACTTCCCACAGCTGTATCAGCCTCATGTGGTGGTAGAATCTGATGCAGTCCTTCCAATGCCAGTGCAAGAGGCAACCCTGTTGGGGGGCACAGGTGGCCCACAGACTGAGATAAACCCTGTACAATGCACAGCGTGGGCCTGGCGTATGCTGGCGGAACAAGCTCAGTTATCCTACCTTTATGCTCCATCATTGCCTCTGACATCGCACCCCGATATCTCTGCGGCACGTGAGAGGCAGGCTCTCAGCGAGTTGGCCAAAGTGGGTATCTTGCAGCTGGGGGATCTGTATACGAATGGTCAATTTAAAACCCTGCAAGATGTGCAGAAAGGCACGGACCGTGGCTTTATGTTTGGCCGAGTGCGGCAAGCCGGTCTATCCGGACTACCCGGCGAAACCTACTATTCTACGGGCACTGCAGGCGATGCTGGCGGGAGAAGAGTGTCAGGGTCTAATAACTAAACTTTATAACGCGTCCTTGCGAGAGCAGGAGCAGAATGATCACCCCTCCTGTGTATTCGATGGCAAGCAGTTCTGGGGACTGCCCTCACTCCGGATGTATGGACGGCATGTTGTGCCCCCACCGGTCACCTCACGGCCAATTGGAACCTCAGGATAATTAATTTAAAATTTTTACACCAATTATATTATATCCCTGTACAGTTATATAGATATGACTTGCGAGAAACTGCAAATTGTGTGCGGTGTGGAAGTGCTGACGCATACGTTCTACATGTGGCATGGTAGTGTGCGGGTGTGTTTGCCTTTATGTCTGAAGTGACGAAACTGCTTACTGATATAAAATTGGAACCTGTGCACTGCACCCCGACTCTGCCAACTAGGATATGTAAAGCGCCTCAAGCCCTGTAATAGACGCATAGCTGCTGTGTCCACCTTGTTCGCCAAGAGTGCTGTGGCGCAATGTTGGGGTGTAAGAACCACTCAGACGATAAAAAAATGGCTTTGTGATTTGCTGCACTGTAAAACTCAGCTATTGACATACGAGGAGGATTACCTGAGACTTCTCGCCCCAAAGACTTCTGGGCTCCGCTCACTGCATACTTGTTGTCCAGACCGGACTTGCTGTAAACCTGAATAAACAATGCACTATTCCAATATGCACTCTGGCTAGTTCCAGGTTCGGACCCACACACTGTCCAAATTGCTGTTCTACTGTAGGTGTTCCCTGGTGTCCCGTGAGCTTTCATTGTTTGCTCATAATAGTAGCCCTATTGGAGGACTTTGCATAATGCTGTCATTGGTATTACTTTTGCATATGTGTAGCTGTTGAACCACATGTATTTCTTCAATGTACGGGACCTCTGTTTATTCTGCCTAAGGGAAGGGTGGGGAAGGGTGGGGGAGGGATGGGGTGGGGTTTGTTTCATATTGCTCAACTGTAACAGAACTTTGGTTCCTTGATGTCATTGTTTTGACTGAAATTAATAAACAAATAAGAAAAAAGAACAACAACAAAAAACATTGAAATGGAGGTCATTTTAGATGGATTAATTTTTGGCTTAAAAATCTGGAACCTCCCGTCTATATCAGGTGTATGCATGATGTGCCGATCAGAGGGCCAGTTGTATGAAGCATTTTACCAGTCCCAAACTGCCCATGTATAGAAGGCAAAATGTGACTCAGTAACTTGTTACGGAATAACATTTTGCTTTTGCAATTCGGTATTAGGAATGGGCGAATAGCAGTGGCATGTATGAATGTTTTGCGACCGGGAAGGCTATCGCAGATCATTCGCAGTTACCACCAACATCAAGTTGGTGGTAACCCATTCGTAAATGAGAAGTGTGAATGTGGGCACCAACATTTTTTAAGAGCAGGCGGTCATCCCACAGACCACTGCCTACTCTTAAAAAATTTTAAAGGTAGCTTTTTCTTTTTCTTTTTTTTTTTAAATGCATCCCGTTTTACTTTAAGGAAAATGGGCTGCATGACACACAAAAAATTCTTTATTCAAAAGGAAAAAACAATTGATGAACGGAATGTTGCACAATGGCAGAACATTCACCCCCAGTCACAGATCTGGGTTTAATCCATCGTTATTTTGCTCACCAGACCACCCCAGTTCAGACATTGCCATATGCAAATCAGTCTTGACCCTGTGCCTCTTGGGAACAGTCCAGCCCGAACTGCCAAGCCATGTCTTTCCTGGACCGGAACCAAGCATCCTTGGACCGGTTTCTGGCTATCAGCCGTCATCAGCCAGGATAGCTTGATTCCAGTGGCCTGGAGAGCGCGGGACTCTCGTCTGAGCATACCCGTCCCATTCGGGGTGACAAATGCAAAAACAACAATTGACGGACAGAATGTTGCACAATGGCAGAACATTCACCCCCAGTCACAGATCTGGGTTTCATCCATCGTTATTTTGCTCACCAGACACCCCAGTTCAGACATGGCCATATGCAAATCAGTCTTGACACCGTGCCTCATGGGAACAGTCCAGCCCGAACTACCAAGCCAAGTCTTTTCTGGACCGGAACCAAGCATCCTAGGACCGGTTTCTGGCTATCAGCTGTCATCAGCCAGGATAGCTTGATTCCAGTGGCCTGGAGAGCACAGGACTCACGTCTGAGCATACCCGTCCCACTCGGGTGACAAATGCAAAAACAACAATTGACGGACGGAATGTTGCACAATGGCAGAACATTCACCCCCAGTCACAGATCTGGGTTTAATCCATTGTTATTTTGCTCACCAGATGGTGGTCTGCTGACCCCAGCAGGCCATCATCCCTGTGATTGTAGCCATTCACAATGGGTCGCAAATTGCGACCTGCCTCATGAATATTGAAGAGACAGGTCCATTTGTGACCCACTGCGAATCGCTAACATTGGCAAACACTGTTGTACATCGCAGTTTGCAATTTCCTAATAGCGTATTGCAAAATTCGCTATTAGGAAATTGCAAGCGCGCAATTTCGTACATCTTGCCCTAAGCACCACATAAGAATTAAAATAAATTAAAAATATTGGTGAAGGAGGAGAATGGGGTAAAAAATGAGAAGGGGTTCTATGGAGAACGAGATTCTTAAAAAAAAAGTGTTAAGGGGAGGAATTGGATGGGGAATTAAGTGGGGAACCCCCTTAAAAAGAGAATAAGGAGAGAAAGCGGGGAAAGAACAAAGAAGGGGTGGGTGTGGGGCACCTTTAAAAGCAAACATTTGCAAAGCCAGTAGGTTGCGCCTTTGGGATGTCATGAATCTACTGGCACCTATGACAATCGGTAGGCCTGCGCATGCTCACACCTACTTAATGACTCAGGTTCCGGTTTAGTTACTGATCTAAGATGACGTATGCCACTTGGCACGGTAAACAGAAAATAATATCTTTAATTACGCTTAAGTGCATTTGTATAAGCAGAGCGGCCTGGTAGCAAGTGGGAGTTGCTGGGGCCTTAAGAAAGGCAAAGAAAAATATTAAAAGGACTGTGAGGGGCGATTGAATAGCAGGAAGTGAACAGGGAATGAAATAAAAATAATAATAAAGCCAGGTGGGGTAGAAGAGAGAAAGAAGGGACTGAAAAGCAGCACATGAGGGAGAGAGCAGGGAGAGACTAGCCCTAGAGGGCACCGGGCATTTTCCAAATGGGGCCGAAGGGTGGGGGGCCGGCTTTTGACCTGTGGGAGCCAGTTTTGTTACTGGGGCCTGGTTTTACAACAGTGCTGCAATATCGTCCCCCTGTAACAAAAGCGGCAGCGGTGCTTGACACTAGCAACTCCTCAGGGCCGGCACATCTACTCATCTAGTGCTGAATGAGAATGAAAAAGTCGTTTCCTAAAAGTAAGTAATGGAAGGTTATAGGTCTGCTTATTAAAAGCATGGTAAAGAGGCTGTGCTCCAGGGGAGGGACAAACATAAGAAGAGGAAGGAGAGCCATTGAATAAGAAGCAAGGAAATAAGACTGACCATAAAACCAACAAATGAAAGCAATGGGCATGTTGTACCTCGACTATATGTTTTTAGGATTGTCCACAAAAGGCAATTCCCAACCAAATAGCTAAAGCGAACTTGTGGGCAAAACCTAAAAAGAATGTTTAGTTAGGGGGAAAACTAACAGGGAATTTTTTTTTCACTAAGAAGGGCCTTTAACAGCTTGATTTTGTCAGCCTAATGGAAATCTAAGAGAAACATTCCTCAAAACAGGTTTGCCCAAAACAGTTGTCAGAACCGGTTTCTTAAAGTTGTGTTATATATACAACCAGTGAGTGATGGTGGCAGGATTCTTAGAGTGTGAGGGTTGAAATTTCAGGCAGCTGTGAGTGGCGAGGCTTTGAGGGTGTGTGAAGGGGATGGCACTCTTTAGCTTGGTGAGAGTGGCAATGCACTGAAGGTATGTGAGAAGAAAGAGTAATCCGGGGTAAATGGTCACAGTTCATTGAAGGAGAGGCCATGACATAACTGCAGCCTCTAAATGATCACCGCAGCAGAAAAAGTAAGGAATTTCTAGAAAAAAGAAGGAAGACCAGTTATTCCGCATTTACTAGATGACTGGTGAGATTAACAGAAGTAAAGGAGGAAAGTCTTCAACTAACACGAATGATTTCAAAAATAAAATTAGCTGTTCCTGCCGATTAACTGTGAGAGGATATAACATTGACTGGAGGAGAACTTATGATCGCCCACCAGATTGAAAGTAGACAATTTAAAAGAAGTGAAAAGGAAGATACCAAACACTATTCCATGGTGGCGTGTGATATATCCATTATAAACATGATTTGAACATCTTTCAGATATGCACCTTTATTTGTAATTTCCCCGAAAAGCTAAAATTATTGTTAACTGTCACAACCTTGCTCTCAATTCTTGCCTGTTGGAGGGACAGACTGAATCTAAATAGGTTGCTGTATGCCACACATGGACAGAGCTAAACGGCATTCAGGGCTGAATGCGAGTAAACCTGTGACTTTTGTGTGTGTGAGGGGGTCAGTGATGTGGAGGCGCGTGTGTGTGTGTGTGTGTGTGTGTGTGGCAGTACTCTGCAGGTGTGTGGGTGTGGCAATGCTATGCTGATGTGGGAGGGTGAAAGCTCCCTTCAGATGTGTGAGGGGGTCAGTGCTGTGCAGGCGTGTGTGTGGGAGGCAGTACTCTGCAGGTGTGTGGGTGTCGCAATGCTCTGATGATGTGGGCAGGTGTAAGAGGGTGACACTGCCCTGCAGGTGTGTGGGGACGGCAATGCCCTGGAGGTGTGTGCCCTTGTGAACCGCTGGAGAGTAGCACCCTGAAGGTGTGTGCTGTAACAGCACTGTAGGTATTTCAGGGTGACAGCTCTATGTAGGTGTATGAGTGTGGCAGTGCTCTGCAGGTGTGTGGGAACAGCAATACCCCGGAGATGTGTGCCCTAATGAACCGCCCGGGGTAGCACCCTGAAGGTGTGTGCTTAGGGCTCGAGTCAGGGTACCATGCGGGTGGACGGTATCCCCCCACTTATTTGACCGGGAGCTCGATAACTGGAGTAAATTCACTCTTTGGCCTCTCTGGGGCGAGATCGGAGCCCATTCAGAACGCTGCTCACGCACTGGCTTCTCTGATGCAATCGCATCTAAGGGATGAGTGAGGAGAGGCAATGAGTCTGATGGTGCAAGCCACCTTTCGTGACATCACATCCTGTCATGACGTCAGCGCCCCCCCACTTCTTTTTTTAGGACTTGTGCCCTGTGTGTGCTGTAACAGCACTGTAGGTGTATGAGGGTGCCTGCTATATGTAGGTTTTATGAGAGAGCAGTGCTCTGTAGGTTTGTGTGGCAATGCACTGCTGATGTGGGAGGGTGAAAGCTCTCTTCAGATGTGTGAGGGGGTCAGTGCTGTGCAGGCGTGTGTGTGGGAGGCAGTACTCTGCAGGTGTGTGGGTGTCACAATGCTCTGTTGATGTGGGAACGTGAAAGCTCTCTTCAGATGTGTGAGGGGGTCAGTGCTGTGTAGGTGTGTGTGTGGGAGACAGTACTCTGCAGGTGTGTGGGTGTACTGATGTGGGAGGGTGAAAGCTCTTTTCAGATGTTTAAGGGGGGGTCAGTGCTGTGCAGGTGTGTGTGTGGGTGGCAGTACTCTGCAGGTGTGTTGGTGTCGCAATGCTCTGCTGATGTGGGAGGGTGAAAGCGCTCTTCAGATGTGTGGGGGGTCAGTGCTGTGCAGGCGTGCGCGTGGGTGGCAGTACTTTGCAGGTGTGTGGGTGTTGCAATGCTCTGCTGATGTGGGAGGGTGAAAGCTCTCTTTATATGTGTGAGGGCGGTCAGTGCTGTGCAGGTGTGTTTGGGTGACAATGCTCTGTGAGGGAAGCAGGGCTGAGCAGGGTCTCACCTTTCTCGTTCTTGCCCTGGATGTAGTCGAAGAGCCGGAAGAAGGCCGTCCTCTGGGCCTGCTTGTGGGGCTGCTCTTGCACGACCGTGCTCACCCACGTTGCACCTTCGTACTGCCGCAACTCATAGTCCGCCTGCTCGACAGTAATGGGGTGAAGGGGAAAACAAAAGTTTGAATAACCAATCAGGTGTGTTAAAATAACATTAGGCTTTACTATTGCCTCGTGTTCTTCGCTTCCTCATCATTCATTTTTGTACTGGGGGGGGTCACTGGATTTCAAGTCCTTCACTTAGTATGGCGCAGTCATATAGGTGCTTCTTTTAGTCACCCAGTCACATAAGGGGTTCGTTTTAGTCACCAGCCTGGTCATACTAGTTATAACCTTCATGATATATGAAATGCAAATGAGTGTAAGAGCTATGGTGCGAACAAGCATTGGCGTGTTCCACATCCCACTGTGTCCTGTGCCACCTGCCCGAATCATTTCATGGGTATGCCCAGATACGGGTCCGTGCTCTCGGTGCCAACAGGCTAACGCTGTGCCTCACTGACGAGGTCGAAAACGGTCTCGACTCGAGCTGCTTCTGTTCCCACCTACAGGGGGTCCGCCCTGGCCATTTGGGTTGAAACGTGTCACACAGCTGGGGAAAAACAGCGATGCGACACAATGGATGCATCGTATTTACACTATAGGGCTCCATGTCGCAAGGATTGCACAGGCACATCAGGAATCCGGATGTATCTGGTGGCGCAGTAATTACGCATTGCTGGAGTGTGTCGGTGAACGAACGCAACTCCAGCGATGTGTCATTACACTTGGGGTGAGTCCCATGTAAAAGGCCCTGAGTCACTCCTTACGCCTGCTTGAAGCAGGCAAGAGGATTGTGGCAGAGTCAAGTCATAGGAGTGTCGCAGTGAAATCTCATAGATTTCACTGCGCCATTTCTACAAAACGTTTTTCACGGGGGAACACCCACGCTTGCTTACATTATACCTGATGCAGGTACAATGTAGCGCAGGGCTTTGCAACGTGACACATCTGCCTAGGTGCGTCACTTTGTAAATAGGGTGCAGTGTGGCGCATTGTTTACGCCAACGCAGCACCACAAAAAGTGGGTGGGGCTAGGGTTAGACTTTTAATTGGAAGTAGCGATTAGGGCTTCTGGTGTGATTGGTGGCTGGACTGGTTGTGGGACTAAGAGCAGGGTTAGGCTTTGTATTGGAAGTAGGGACAAGGGCTTCCTGTGCCATTGGTTGCTTTGACTTGGGACGGGACTATTGGTAGGGCTAGGGTCTCTATTGTACCTAGAGATTAGGGTTTTTGAAATGATTGGGTGCTTGGACTAGGGCTAAGATTGGCTGTAAGGTCCTGGTCTCCTATTGGTTCTAGATTTTTAGGGCTAGTGTTTTGATTGGATAGTGTTAGGGCTAAGGTTCCCATTGGCTGAGGAGGTCACCTGATTGCTAGGGCTATCAAAGGCCAGGCTTAGGGTGTCTCAGCCCGGGCGGAGAGGACAAGGGCAGTTGCCTGTTTGAGCCTGTTAAGGGCGGAGAGGACAAGGGCAGTTGCCTGTTTGAGCCTGTTAAGGACGGAGAGGACAAGGGCAGTTGCCTGTTTTATCCTGTTCAAAACTGACCAGGGCCAGAAATGCTGCCCAATAAACATACCTCCATTATGCATCTATATACTTTCAATGTACTTATGGATCTGTATAGTTATCACTTTCTTCTAATTAAGCATTTCCAATGCACTTCCCTATTTCTCAGCCTATCCTTTGCTCAATATATCCTCTACATCCACTCTCTCATTTAACCCCAAACCCCATACCACTACTATGATCCCCCCAAAAAACCTTTCTAGAGTCTCTCCTACTCTACCCCTCCTTGCATCATCTTACACCTCTTTTACTATACTGATCCCCCAAAACAAACCTTTCCAAACTCTTCCCTCTTTTCTACCCCTTCCCAACCCATCTCAATCCAAATAACTGACTAACATATCCACCTTGTGCATTAAAACCCCATCAGGGGTAGCAAGTGCTATATAAATACGAACCTCTTTCCCTTCACTATCCCACCACCTACCCTTCTCTACCCAAATAACTGAATACCATATCCACTACTCAAATTACTTCATATTTTACTATACTAATTTTCAACACTAATCCTTTATGGGTTCCGGAGTGGCGTGCTACTCGTCAGAAAAGAACTTCAACATCCATCAGGGGTAACAAGTCCTATATGAATTCAAACTTTTCTTCTCCTTTTATCGCTCCGCTATCCTTCTCACTCCAAATAACTGACTAATATCCACCACTGAAATTACTTTCATATTTCACCATATTAATTCATCACTAATCCTTTATGGGCTTCCTGAAAAGCATGTTTCAACACCCCATCAGGGGTAACAAGCGCTATATAAATACAAACCTTTTTTCCTCCTCTATCCTTCTACTATCATTCCAAATCCAAATAACCGACTAACCTATACACCACTTAAAATGTACTTGCATGTTTCACTATACTAATTCAACACTAATCCTCTATGGGTCCCGGAGTAGCGTGCTATCCGCCGAAAAAGCCCTTCGACGCCTCTCCGGGGTAGTAAGCGCTATATAAATGCAATTACAATACAATACAATAAAATCGTAAACACTGGGAGAAGTGTGGCGCAGCTCAGTATTAAGAGACTCTGGGCAATAGCTTACTTAATCTCCCGACGGCCCCCAGGTCCGTTAGACCCTTAAGGGTGATTAGTTAGCGCAGTACAAATACCGGATTTATTGTAATGCTCAGCTTCATTAATCCATCACCTCACCTTGTTCTCCAGTGAGGTCCACTTGGGCGCTTGCAGGTCCAGAGATAAAAAGGTCTGCTTCAACGACTTGATCATGTCGGCGGTTCTGGCTGCTGGACAAGAGTCACAACTCTGGGCTGTGGAAGGACGACGCAGTGCTTAGAAAACCGTGACTTTATGGCTTGAAATAAATATATTTTTCTGAAAATATTCATTTTTATAAGGGATAGCTCGCTGAGTCTCCTTTATATTCCTTTCTTGCACACTGCCCAGTGGTCATGAAGGTGTCTGGAAACCTATGAAATACCAGGCCTACTGGGTCCTCCTACTCCACACACAGCCCCTGCCATGCTGCCAGTGATAACAACACAACTACTAACCATCACACTCCACAAGTCTGATAATTCGGACTATTTCAGGCCCCAAAACTTTAAGAATGGCTTGGTCGGCAGGTAACAGTAATTTTTTTTATGTATATTGAATTAATATTTAACTGCTGTTGGTTTCACCTCTAAATTAGCCAGACAGCGCCACCTTGTGGCAGACTGTTACAAGCGCCAATGTTGAAAATGTAGTGCTGGTGCCGAGCACCAAAAACCACCAGCTCAAATTAAGCACTGTATCTTCCCCACTCCTAACTTTCATAGGAAGGGACAGCCTACTTTGCTAGGTATGGATAAGAAAGGAGAGCAAATTGATATGAATATGCCAAGCCCTGCCCATACTCAATAGACAATACCCATCAAGCCTTTTGGGTGGTACTCCAGTGCTGATGCACCAACACTCATTGTTGGCACTGGGGTTTATTTTTCATCACAAGACTTTGACCCAGAGCAAGAGAGAGAAATCCAGCACCAAATAACCGGTTAATTAAATTGATTACTTGTAACAGCTTCTAATTAGCCCTGCTTTAAAACACACTTTAAAAAAGTGCCTCTCACTGCTTTCAGTCGACCCTCTCTGAAAACCGGGAAATTTGTTGAAACACCGGGACCATTCTGGGAAATCTGATATGCCAGGTCACCCTAGGTATAACATGATGATGGATAGGACTACAAGTTCCACAATGCAAAGTTAAATCCGGGACTGAAAGTTCTACTCTCTCATGGACCTAAGGAACATGAAAGCTCTGGTGACATAAAATAATTACACACTTGCAGCATACCCGTTTCTGTCCCAAGAAATGCAACAATCTGGTTTTGTGCAGTGCCACTACCAACTTCTGTGCTATAATGCTCTCATGGTAGTACCCCAAACTCCATCCCTGGACTGTCACTATGTTCCATGGCAATAAAGTCACATGTGATATCTCTTGTAGCCAGTCCTGGGTTGCAGCTACCAACATGTTGCATTCTGGAACTTGTAGTTCACCCTATACGCCTGTAAGTACGGATGAAAAAAAATCCAGTATGTAAAAGATGTGGGCTAAAAAGTCATGCTGAAGATGTAGGAGACTTAGGAAACTTGGCTGCTCTGACCCTTACCTTGTATGAAGTGTCACAGTTCCCTTGTTCCCGGGAGAGCTACAATAGCCCCCCCCCCGTCCCTGTAGTTTCTTCCTCTCTGCAATGTTACATTACCCTCCACGCCACACCACAATCTTCTTTATTAAAATCTCGTCTATGGCTGACTAGCAGTAAACACTTACCTCTCCCTTCCACCTGCAGTAACGAGTCTTTGAAGCAGTACACGAACCACTCTTACGTCCACTAATTGTGGTAACTTTGCCTCGTCCCTTCTTCTCATTGGCCAGCAAGGTCGTTATGAAACGGCAATATTTAGCTCCGCCCACCTTTGCTTGCGATTGGGTGGCTCGTCCATGCTTCGAATAACACTCCTCTGTGTACTTGTTGCATAAACGGAGGTCTTTTGTTTGCTGGTGAGGGCTGGGGAGGACTGGAAGGCTGCGAATGCTGAGGAGGCGGAGGAGTGGTGTTGTGGTGCCTGTTTCTCCGAAGCCCTGCAGAATACACAGCCCCATTGTGGAAGGAAGCGACATGAACACTTTACATAAACAAGCATTGGCAAAGATCAATAGGTCACCGTCTTGCCTTTAAAAAGTGCACACTATGGATTTACCCATGCTTGTTTTCATTCGCCTGATCAAAATCCGCATAATTGTGACAAGATTTTACCTGGAGGAAATCATGTGTGAAACAGTAAACACTCCAGCGTGCTCACAGAATATTGTGGGGCACATTTATGAAGAAGTGACGAAGTGAAGCCACCAAGTCACCGTGATGCGCTGCATTGCATGAGGGAACAAGCATTTACAATGCAATGGTTTTGCCTTTGACAAAGTTAGAGCGATTGGCATTGTCAATGACAATTTTTTTTATTTATGTATTGGTTTTGAAAACAGATAAAATTAATGCCATTGTCATTTACAATGCCAATAGCGTAATCTCACGCAAATGGACGATGGTTACAAAAAAATTTGAAAAGTGCTCTATAGAATCAGGAGGAGTCGGGGAGGGATAATGAATAGAGATAGAGCCAAGAAGGAACAAGCATTGGAAATGCAATAGGTCTCGCAGCATTAGAGTTAGTGCTTTTAGAATTGTTTATGGTTTTTTTTGTAAATCTTTAGCATTTTTGTTTCCTGTAGCCAATGCTAAAGAATTAAAAAAAAGCCATAAACAATTCTAAAAGCACTAACTCTAATGCTGCGAGACCTATTGCATTTCCCCCCCAGCTTTTCGCACGTTATTGCCACAGGCACATTGCTCCCACAGAGACAGCACATGGTGACCCCCCCCCCTCTTTGCACACAGAGCACACGCATGAAAACACACACAGATCACAGGAGGGCCATTGCCATGTGAGACACTTCCAAGTGCTGATGGTATAATCCACTTTACATGCTGGCGCTCCTTTTATGCTCGTCCTAAACATAGAACTGCAAGTCCCGGCATGCAACCCACCGCTCGCTGCAAATCCTATAAAGGTAAAGATAGAGCACGTGACAAGAGGTCACATGACGGGTATGCACACAAAAACAATGTCCCTCAGAAACAGACTCTCATACCCCCACCCACAAAGGACGCAACTACCTGGCAACACAGTAAACATATGGTCGCAGCTGCCGAGGCAGTATGACTGAACGTCATTATTGTAGCTCGAACTTGCTGTACCCTTGCATTCGCTACTGTTGGGAAGCGCCCTGATGCCTTCGAGCCATGTCCGCGCTATATAAAATTGTAAGAAATAAACAATACGCCCAATGCACGCGGGACACTCACCCAGAAGATGATGTTGAAAGCGAAGAGGGAGTACTTGACGCAGCAGCTCACTTCGGGCCCCCTGTATGGCTGCTGCTTGCTTGACATAGTGCAGGGTGAGATGCAGGGGGCAGGGGGAGGTGGGCGGACACAGGGGGCAACCAGCGGGCACATACAATGACCAGTGAAGAGATCGGGGGCACACGGTAATGTGGGCAGCAGCAAAGCTCCGCGGAGACTGCAGGGCCCTGGGTCGAGTGCCAGGCTCTGGGGGAAATAGCTGGGCTACAGGAGGAGTGAGAGTGTGTCAAACTATAGAAGCTGAGAGTGTTAAACTGCAGGAAGGGAGATTGCCGGGCAATAGAGGAGGAGGGTGTCAGGCATAGAATTTTAGATTGCGAGAGACGTCCGTGTCAGGCTTCAGGGGCGAGTGTCATTTTCTTGCTGGGATGTGAGGCTTGAGGCGAGAGTGTCGGCCTCTAGAATAGAGTGTTACTCCATCGGCGAACGCATCAGGGAGTAAGAGAAGGCTTGCCTATAGTAGAGTGGTCCAGGCTTGGAGAGAAGGAATGTGAAACTCAAGAGGTGTTGGAGTGGGGAGAACTAATGCGAAAAGAGAGCACCGGATGCGAGGGAGAGGGTGTTGGGTTCGAGGAGTAAGGGATGTCAGTCTCTGTGAGCACCTTGTGACAGACTATAAAGGCAGGGGTTGGCAGTCCTTAAATAAAAGTGCATTGTCGTCTCTCCGATGCGCCACATGCTCAGTGGCAGTTTTACGTTGCGTTTTTTTGTGGAGAGAGCACTGGCCTCAGCAGTCACAGATTTTCAGGAGAGCAACATAAGCACGTGTGATCTTGGGCAAGTGCAAAATACAGGGCGAGGAGTGGGCTCCGCAGGCAGCACGCAGTTTCTGGGAGTGAGGGTCCCGCAGGCAGCAGGCTCTAGAAGAGGGACAGATGCAGGAGGTTTGTTCAGACGAGAACAGTCACAATCCGAGCTAAGCAGGCGTCAGTCACCGTGGGGTTGTCAGAGCCAGGAAACACTTACAAAGGGGGCACGCACAAGCAGGGAACAGGCGTTCAGGGAACAATCACAAGAAACAGCCACTGCCTGATAGGGGACAGTCACTAATAGCCTGGGAGTACTTAGGGGCATAGGGAGGGTTCGCAGTCAGAGCAGTAACAGGGTAGGAGCGTTACAGACAAACAGCGGCTAGGGGGCAGACTCTCGCAAGTAGGGAGCAGTCACAACTAGGGAGCAGTTTCTAGCAGGATGTCACCGCGGGAAGGTAGCAGGCACATGGAAGAACCACAGATAAGATGCAGTCGCATGTAGGGCCCAGGCACACACATGTAGGATCCCATTAAGGGCACTCTCTTGGGTGGGGACGAGGCCCAGACAAGAAACAGTCGGACAGGAAGCAATCGCAGGAGCAGGCTCATGTGTGCAGCAGTTACAGAGCGCACACACACAACTGGAGACCAGTTACAGTCAACGAACAATCGCAGGCAGGAGCAGTCACAGGCGGAGAGAAACGATGCGGTCACAGACATGGAGCAGTAACATGTAAGGGAGGGGTCGCCTGCAGGAGGCAGTCGAATTCGGAGAGCTGCTGCAGGCACGCGGTACTCACAGGCAGGGCTGGCGCAGGCAGGGGCTTCACTCGAGGAGGCTGCGGGGACCAGTGGAGGGGGGAGGAGAAATGCGACACGGCGGGAAGGGGAGGGACAACCAAACAAGACGGAGGGAAGAGAGGGGAGGGGGGAGGAGAAATGCGACACGGCGGGAAGGGGAGGGGGCGGAGCGGGTAAACCAAGACGGACGTGCACGCGCTTTTAAGCTCAATGCGCATGCGCATTGAGCTGCGCATGCGCATTGAGCTTAAAAGTCACGGGCACTGCAAGGAATCGCCACGATTCCTTGCAGTGTGGATAAAGAGTGGATAAGTCCCAATACTCTCGCCTTGCTCGATGCGCATGCGTATCGACAGGCGAGACCTAAAAACAAATTAGGGTGAGAGAGAGTGGTGCATTGGAGAGAGTTAGCAGTGTGTTGAAGGGAGAGTGAGTGACGGGATGAGAGAATGAGCAGAAGAAAGAGAGGCAGTGAGAGAAGGAGAGTGTGGTGAAAGGGAAGAGTGAGTGATGGGATGAGAGTAAGAGCAGAAGAGAGAGAAGCAGTGAGAGAAGGAGAGTGTGGTGAAAGGGAAGAGTGAGTGATGGGATGAGAGTAAGAGCAGAAGAGAGAGAGGCGGTGAGAGAAGGAGAGTGTGGTGAAAGGGAAGAGTGAGTGACGGGATGAGAGTATGAGCAGAAGAGAGAGAAGCAGTGAGAGAAGGAGAGTGTGGTGAAAGGGAAGAGTGAGTGATGGGATGAGAGTAAGAGCAGAAGAGAGAGAGGCGGTGAGAGAAGGAGAGTGTGGTGAAAGGGAAGAGTGAGTGACGGGATGAGAGTATGAGCAGAGGAGAGAGAGTCGGTGAGAGAAGGAGAGTGTGGTGAAAGGGAAGAGTGAGTGACGGGATGAGAGTAAGAGCAGAAGAGAGAGAGGCGGTGAGAGAAGGAGAGTGTGGTGAAAGGGAAGAGTGAGTGACGGGATGAGAGTATGAGCAGAAGAGAGAGAAGCAGTGAGAGAAGGAGAGTGTGGTGAAAGGGAAGAGTGAGTGACGGGATGAGAGTAAGAGCAGAAGAGAGAGAGGCGGTGAGAGAAGGAGAGTGTGGTGAAAGGGAAGAGTGAGTGACGGGATGAGAGTATGAGCAGAGGAGAGAGAGTCGGTGAGAGAAGGAGAGTGTGGTGAAAGGGAAGAGTGAGTGACGGGATGAGAGTATGAGCAGAGGAGAGAGAGTCGGTGAGAGAAGGAGAGTGTGGTGAAAGGGAAGAGTGAGTGACGGGATGAGAGTAATAGCAGAAGAGAGAGAGGCGGTGAGAGAAGGAGAGTGTGGTGAAAGGGAAGAGTGAGTGACGGGATGAGGGTATGAGCAGAGGAGAGAGAGTCGGTGAGAGAAGGAGAGTGTGGTGAAAGGGAAGAGTGAGTGACGGGATGAGAGTATCAGCAGAGGAGAGAGAGTCTGTGAGAGAAGGAGAGTGGTGAAAGGGAAGAGTGAGTGACGGGATGAGAGTATGAGCAGAAGTCCTGCATCCTGGGAGCTGCAGAGCCAGGAACTGCCGGTGGCACCGCTGACCCCTTGCCACTCCTCGGGTTCCCCGCAAAGCTCAGCCTGGGATGCGGCCCCACCGGTCGGCACTGCTGCTGCTGGCAGCGATGTTCCTGCATTGCGAGGCAAAGTTCGGAGAGAGGAGTGAGGAGTGAGTCCCGAGGGAGGAGACGGTGTAATACTTGACTTGACTGGGCAATGGAAGGGACAAACTCAAGCTGAACAGTCCAAATAAAAGCAAGAAAATGTGAGGTACAAAGCCACTGGCAAGCAATGGGTGAAATGCATTCTCATGGACGCTTTCCGAAGGTCCAAAAGATGTAGGCTTCGACCAAAAAAAAAACAAAAACACAATAGGTACGCCTGTCAAAGACACTCACCTAGCCAACAGAAAGCGTGTGGGGCCACAACACACAGGGCCTCTTGGTAGTTGTGTGACTACTGTTCGAAACAGAATGAGGGCATTCACACCCACCTTTCACTGCTGCTCTCTTCCTTTGAGCCTGTACACTGCTCTGCTGTCTTTTGGGAATGTTTGCGCTATGCAAACACAACACATGTACACACAGTAAAAGTGGCACACAGTAATGTACTCCATTTAGGGTTGAATTTATATATAAGTGCAGGGGCCTAAAGATTTTTTAAGAGCCCGCCACTGGCACTTACAAATGCCATGTTAGAAAAATACCAAGGCTGTCTAAACTGGATTCCACCTCACACCTTTCTTCCAGCAAGCCACACTGCCTGTCTCTTCATCTCACTTCGCAGTTTCTTTTCCATCCATGCTTTCTCATTTATCACAATTTCCCTATTTTTTCTCTTCCTCCTTTCTTCCTCTCCTTCCGGTCTCTCCTACTCTAGATGAAGTCCGAGGATGAAAAACAAGCCTTGGTCCTTAAAAATGAGGGACAGAGGGGCGTGGCCAAGATGGCGGCTTAGGCAGACGTGAAATCCGGAGGCTCCCCGTCCTGAACCCCCAGGCCCTGCCTAAACCGCTCTTTCCCCTATAGCCGGACACGGACCATCGTCCCCAAGAGTGGGGGACAGCACACGGACGGCACATCGGCCGCCGGACGAAGGTGGAGAGCCCCGATCGGCCAGGAAGGTGGCGCCGGCTCGGGAGAGACTGAGAGCGGCCCGACTCCCGCGCAGAGAATGGGACCGGGAGATCGGCGTCGGCCCCGCAGCCCCAGCGGAGGGCGACGGAGCAGCCTTGGGCGCCCAGGGGGACCCACCGCGACTGAGCACTGGAGCGGCGCCCGAGCAGGGAGTGAGCGGCCCGCACAAGTGGGTGCCGGGCAGCCCGGCCGGCGACAACTGGGAAAGGCCCCGGCTGAGGCCCTGTGCCGAGCGGAGGGAGCGCACCTGGAGGGACAGCGGAGCTGCTGCGGACGGCGGAGTGCTGGTAGCGCGGAAGGGGGCCGGCCAGGCCTCGCGATCCATGGAGAGCTGAGGGCCGAGGGAGGCTCTTTGGGACCCGGCGGGAGCCGCCAGGAAAGGCCCCGGCCGCGGCCTACACGCCGACCGCGAACCCGGGCCTGCACAGTCTGAAACACGTGGCCTGGAGGCCTGAGGTGAGGCCGCCCGTGACAGTGGGGGCGAGGGAGCTGCGGCGCCGGTGGCCTCTGGAGAGCGAGAGGGAGTCTGGGCCCCGCAGTTGTCCCTTGTGGAGTCCCATTGGCCCTACGGAGAGTTGCTGACAGAGCTGGACGGGGGCATTACTGGAGCTGCGGCAGGAGGGGGCCCCCCTCGACGACATCGGACGCCTCACCACTGTGGCACCTCCGGTCTGGGCGGCCAAACTCTGGGTAGCATCGTGAGCAGACGGAGGACGTTGATCGCTCCCCCACACCCGCGATCAGGGCTCCATAGATCGGGGTGAGGGGGCAGGCAGCGGAAAGGAGAGGCACCCCAGGTCACCAACGGACCTTGCCCCACGCCTTGAGGAGAAACCCCCAGCCCCCAAGAGAGCGGCGAGCACAGTGGGCCAGGAGCTTCTGAGGGGGCCACTGGTGAGGACGCTGGTCTGGGAGCCATACCCTACAGGGGTCTCTGGTCGAACTGGGCTCCTGGCACTCCATCGACTCCTGCCGGATAGCCTGCATACCTGACGCGAAGGAGGTGGCCCGGGCGGGGGTGGCTGGAGCGAGGGAAGATGGCGGTCAACAACCGCAAGGGGAACCGCACCATCACGGACCTGCTGTCGAAAGGGAATCCCAAGCCCGAAAAGAGCCCAGACAAACAGACTCAGGGGCCCCAAGCTAAGAGCGCAGATCGGGACGGTGGGGAAGCCCCGGCGACCAAGGCTTTCATGGAGGCGCTTTTCAACTCGCTCAAGGAGGACATTCAATCCCTTCGACAGGATATGGCGGGGAATATCGGGAGCTACGCCGCGATGTGGATGACCTGGGGGAACGAGTGGCAGCTAATGAGCTTTCTGGACAAGCTAGGAGTGAAGAAGTGGAATTCCTCCGGCAGGAAATTGTTCGGCTCAATGATCAGCAAACCGACCTCCAGTCCCATACAGAGGATCTAGAGAACCGCTCCAGGCGGAATAACATTAGGGTTCGGAACGTGCTCTCCTCGGCGGAGGGGGGAGATGTTGCAGGCTATCTCCAGGGCTTGTTCCGGGCTGTCCTAGAGGTGGGGGATGACTTCGAGATCCGTATTGATAGGGCACATCGGGTGGGCCCGGCCCGTAGATCACAGGGGCCTCCGCCTGACATCCTGGCTTTTCTGCCCGACTACGCATTGAAGGAACGCATATTGAAGGCGGCACGCCTCAAACAGCCCTTTCACTACCAGGGCCACGCTCTGGAGCTCTTTCAGGACCTCTCAGTGATCACACTGCAAAAGAGAAGAGCCTTCAAATCCGCCACCACATTTTTGCGCAACGAAGGGGTCCAATATTCCTGGGGACACCCCTTTAGACTCATCTTTCGCTGGAATGGGACCCTCCATCAGTTGCGTTCCTTCAAAGACACTTGCTCAGTGCTGGGAATCCCATACGAGGAGCCTCAACTCGGCCAGGAGGGGACGGGAGGCGCTACGGGGTCCCCGGCCACTTCCTCTCAAGCGACGAGCGACGGCTGGCAGAGGGTTCGGCGCGGACGCTCGGCACGGAAACAGCTCAAGCTTGACCTGAAAACAGTGGAGCTGGAGAAAGCCGCGGCGATTCAAGAAGTCTCCAAAGATACGGGGCTGGTTCATGAGGTCCGGTAAGGGGGTTCTACATAGAAACCTGCATCGCGAGGGATGGGGAGAAGGGCGGGGAGTCTCGAACCGTCGAGCCGCCACTGCCCAATACCCACTACAAGTACTATTTGACTGCAGTTCTGAACTGGTAGGATGGGGTCGGGAGTTCTGGCCCGGACATTGGCCCTCCAGTATGGGTTAATTGTTTTGTTACTTTGTTGGGGGGGGCTGGGGGGGAGGTTGTGTGGTGAGGTACTGCTACGGGGTGGTTCTCGGGGCCTACTGCTGTCTATGGAATGGGGGGTGGCCAAGGGCTTGTGCCGGTGCGATGTTGACAGTGTGTACTTGGAGGGCTGTCCCGGCGCCTCTGCCGGCAAAGGTGGATTGTGGGGAGGGGAAGCGCGGATGGTGGAGAGCGCCTGGTGGGGGGGGGGGGGGGCGGGGAGGGCGCCTATGGCAAGTTGGTCCGGATCGATCCCTAAATGCCTATAACAATTGGGACATGGAATGTTAAGGGCCTCAACTCCCCACAGAAGCGCCAAAAAGTATGGAAGTATGTGCTAGACCAACACTTAGATATTGTGGCGCTGCAGGAAACACACCTCCTGAAGTCGGAGGACCATCGCCTCAAACACAAAAAGTATCCTCTTATATATAAAGCCTCTGCGGCCACTAAGCAGAAAGGGGTAGCGCTGATGTTTAGTCCGGCCGCACAGTTTGAGCCTGCATGCACCCAGAGTGACAGAGAGGGGAGGTGGATTATGGTCAAGGGCCGTCTGAAGGGAAAGGTGTGCACCCTGGTGTCAATTTATGCCCCCAACACGGGTCAGAAGAGTTTCTTGCTTGCATTACTGGGCAAAGTGACAGATTTTGCAGAGGGGCCCGTTCTACTTTTGGGGGATTTCAACCTGGTTTGGCACCCTACATTAGTGTACCCACACTAGGAGAGCGGACTTGGGCATATTTCCGGACTCTATTCAATCACGGATGGAAGACATGGGACTCCTAGATAGTTGGCGGGTGGCGTACCCGGACACACGAGACTTTTCATTTTACTCCCACGTGCACCACACCTACTCACGCCTGGACTACATATTCCTCAGCCAGTCCCTCTGGGGTTCTCTACAGGACGCAAAGATCCTCCCCATCTCTGTCTCGGACCATGGGATGTATACTATCTGTTTGACCTGGCTGGGTTGTGCCCCTAAACCAGCGCGGTGGTACTTCCCGGAAGCGTTGGTGAGGGACAAGGACTCTTGCACGCAACTTAGGGAGGCCATCGGGGAGTTCTTCTCCCTCAATAACCCGGAGGAGACCTCGATATACAACACGTGGGACACGTTCAAGGCAGTCATTAGAGGTAAATGCATTGCGCTTAACTCGGCCCTTAATAAACAGCGCGGTCGAGAGAGGGAAGGCCTGGAGCGGGAACTGTCAAAGATCGAGCAGACACATAAGCAGACCCCCACCAGACAGATGCAGAGAGCGCTCACGGCCCTTAGAGGTAAATTACGAGCCATATACAACAATAGAGCGGAGTTTACCCTTCTCAAATTGCGCAGCCTAGCCTACACACAGGGGGACAAGGTGGGGAAACATCTGGCCAGACAGTTGAAGGATAAGAGAGAGAGGGAATATATCGGGGGCATACGGGATAGTGCAGGGGACCTGCAGCACAGGGATGAGGACAAGGCTGATCTTTTTGGGGAGTTTTATGGGTCCCTGTATACAGCGGACACTCCAGACGCGGACTGTCAGGGCGCCTTCTTGAGGAACCTACCCGTTCCTCAAGTGTCCCCGGAGTGGAACAACCTCCTAGTAGCCCCTATCACCCTAGAGGAAGTGCTAGCGGCGATCAAATCCCTTAAGGCTCACAAAGCTCCGGGGACAGATGGTTATACGGCAGCCTTTTATGAGGCCTTCACCACTGAGATTGCGCCCCACCAGGTCCGCCTGTTCAATTGTATGGCCTCGGAGGGCACTTCCACGGCCTCCATGTGCAAGGCGATGATATCGGTCATCCCCAAGCCAGGCAAGGATCCCTCTCTCTGTGCCTCATATAGGCCAATTGCCCTCCTTAACGTGGATGCCAAACTCTACTCCTCCATCCTGGCCACAAGACTGGGCGACCTTATGCCCCTTATCATCCACCCCGACCAGTCTGGCTTCATCAAGGGGAGGCAAACACACGACAACACTAGACGCATCATCCACCTAATAGAGAAGGCCAACAGATTCAAAATCCCTGCAGTGTTGATTGGGCTAGATGCTGAAAAAGCGTTCGACCACATGGACTGGAACTTCCTGCGGTCCACATTGCAGCGATTTGGATTCTCCCCTCACTTTATTACCATGCTCCAGGCCAACTATAGACACCCGCGCTCTAGGGTCTCCATTAACGGGGTGCAATCGGCCCCCTTTGGCCACTCCAGAGGGACGAGGCAGGGTTGCCCCCTGTCCCCATTACTCTTCGCCCTTAGCATAGAACCCCTGGCTATAGCGATCCGGGAACACCAAGGAATAGAGGGTCTACCCTTTACTGGCGAGGCCCACAAAATCTCGCTATTTGCGGATGATGTCCTCCTCTCTCTGTCCAATCCGCTTGGTTCCCTACCACACTTGCAGGAGGTGCTCGCCTCCTTCGAGGGTGTAGCGGGCTTCAGGGTCAACCTGACCAAGTCCTCCATTCTCAACCTGACTCTTTCTCCAACTGAGGCCTCGCAGCTCAGAGCGCTGTCTCCACTCCACTGGGCGCCCTCCTCGTTACAATACCTGGGGGTCCAATTGACTCCCAAGATCAGTCACTTATATTCGGCCAACTTCCCAGAGCTCATCACCCGACTCCAACGAGAACTCTCTCGCTGGAAGCCGCTCTTCCTCTCCTGGCTGGGTCGCATACACGCCGTCAAAATGACCCTTCTGCCTAAACTATTCAAAATTCAAATCAAATCAGTTTTTATTTGTTTTGGTACTCAACTGAGGACCACAAATGTAACACAATTACAGGGAATGAAATCACAATTATTAATATAGTATTAAAAATGATTTTAGAAATTTAAAAAAATTGTAACATACCCATTCATTGGGTGGTTGTTTACATACAAGTAGCAAATTCTTTACTTTTACAATTCTGCATTTTATATATATTGGGTCAAGAAATCTAGACCGTGCTGCAACTATGTGTGGATGAGGACAAACAAATAACATATGCTCAATGTCCTGATCTCCTCCATGACAGAGTTTACATTTCGGAGATTCATCCGCTGACCATCTTGCAGTAAAAGTTTGCAGTGGTAAGATGCCTAGGCGCAACATTGTTATTGCCCTTCTTACCCCATGGGTGAGGGAAAACCCAACATATGGCTGAACAACCTTATATTCCAATGTTTCAATGTAGAGTTTGTACGAAGTTAGCTTGTTACAATGAGCACAATCAAGGTCGAAGCTCAATCTTGGAGTAAAACATTTTAGAAAGAGCTTCAACTGAGAGGTAGACCAGGTGAGCAAGATATCTTTACTGAGATTAGCCATTTTAAATGCTGCAGTCATATTCCTATAAAAAATATACTTTGTAGCTTTTGTTTCAAAGGTCTCGATCTTTAACAAAGAGCGCCATGTCCCTTCCTTGGCATGCAGAATATAATAAGCCCATCTTATGACGTTGGCAACGGCTGTAGCGTAGGTGCTTGTTAAAGAAAATTCGAGCCTAAGTGCTTGAACTGGTATAGATTTGGAAACCTTGAGGATTTTTTTCAAAATTTTTCCTTCATTGAGATCCATGTAAGACCATTGTTTCATTGGAATATGTTCAGTAGCGTAAGAAAGAACCGGTGGAATTTTTACTCTATACACTTTCATCAGAGTAGAAAAGTGTCTGTTTCCTGTGGCAGAGTATAATTTGGAGAGTGCCCCAGCATGTATTTCTGATTTTCTTTTTAAGTTGTTTAACTGTTTTGCGTTATGTAAAAATCCTGCCAAGATAAGTATATTCATCCACTTCTTCAATTTTTACCCCATCAAGCTTCCAGCTGTATTTTACACGTTGTTTCTTACATGAGAAAGCTACCACTTTAGTTTTTGTTAAGTTTGGGATTAAGAAGTGAGATTTAGAATATTCATTTAAGATGTCTAGGAGCTTTTGTAAGCCGAATGGTGTTAAATCCAACATTACTATGTCATCTGCATATAACAGAGCATGCACACCTTGTGTAGCAATTTTAGGAGGTATACTTGAACTTTGTTGTAAATGGCTCGGTAGATCGCTGAGATACAGTGAAAATAACATCGGCGCTAAGAACTACTCTATCTGTTCCAGGCACTTCCCATAGAGCTGGAGGAGGATTTCTTTACGCGTCTTAAGACCATGCTCCTGAAGTTTGTTTGGCAGGGGTTAGGGCACGCTTCTCCTTTTCCATGCTACGGCGGCCGCAGCGTGAGGGGGGGCAGGTCTCCCAGACCTTCGTCTCTATTATAAGGCAGCTCAATTGCGCATCCTGGTTGAGTGGGCGCAGATGGAGTCGGAGAAACACTGGCTCCACATGGACCGCAGCGTGGCGGGCAGAACAATCTGGGATCTGGTTTGGCGCGCTAAGAAAGACAGGCCCCTTAATGCGTACATCAGCACCCCAACGCGCACCACCCTAAGAGTGTGGGGCACTGTGGCTGAGAGGGAGGGCTGGACATCCTTCCCGTCGCCGCTCACCCGGATCCATTTCACCTCTTCCTTCCCTCCGGCACGCCGAGAGGGGCCTTTCGATGCCTGGAGGTCGGGGGCTGTCTCGCACTCACGCACCTGTTCCACAACTATGACCCACTCACTTTTGACAACTGCAAGAGGGAGTATGGGGTGGGGGGCGGGGAAAGGTATCGCCACGCACAACTCCTTCACTGGGCCCTGAGCCCAACGGTTAGGGAAGGTGCCACCAGACCGCTTACTCCGCTCGAATTATTCCTGCTCAAGGCCAAGTCCATGAAGGGGGCAATCTCGACACTGTATAAGCTCTTGCTCTCTACCGAGACTGCACCACGGCCGCACTACATGGCATGGTGGGAGGGTATGGCGCACCGGGACATTGAAGAGGAGGATTGGAAGCACCTGTGGGCAGATATATTCCGCTTTAATCGCTCCACAAAACTGAGGGAGGCACACATAAAGGTAATGGCAGACTGGTACCTGTACCCGACTAGACTGGCTAAGATCTACCCAGGGACATCCAAAAGGTGTTGGAGGGGGTGCGGACTTCTGGGCGACTTCCAACACATATGGTGGGACTGCCCCACCATCAGGCCGTTCTGGGAGGAGATCCTTGCTCAGATGAAATCCATTTTGGGGTATCCGGTCCCGATCACGATGACAGAAGCCCTTCTGGGCCTTCGGGACCCCCAGTTGGAATACCAAACCAGGGCAGATAAAAGGATCATGTGGTTGTGTTTGGGGGCAGCTAAACTAGCCATTGCAAAAGCCTGGAAACAGAAGGAGGCGCCAGCGCTGTCATTATGGCATTCTCGCATGTGGCAACTGCTCAGTCTGGAACGCATGTCCGACATTTCCCGTGAGGACTTTAAGAACTTTACATACTGATGGGGGCCACTGGTCTCGTTCTTCTCTAAGGGCCTCCCATCTGCAGTGTGCCCCTCTACGATCAGGGCCTTACACTTGTTCCAGCTGTAGATGCAGTACACAGTCCTTGAGGGACGACCCCACACACTAGAGTACCTACACCACTGGGGGGGTGGGGGGGAGTTTGGGGGAAGGGGGGGAGGAGGGTTGAGGGTTCTGGGGTTCATGGTTTTGGGTTAAATTGTCCACACTTAGCGGTCCTGGCGCCCTGGGAACGCGAGAAGGGCCAAAGCTCGAGCTGGGATGGCTAGAACGTAGTGGTTGAGCGGGCCAGGCCTACCAGGGAGCATTATGATGTGCCATGGCATTGGGGGGCTCTCCCCTCTGGACTTTGCTGAGACTTGACCCTGGCAGCCCGAGCGATGCTTGTTCTAGACTTACGGTGCATCTTCCAAGGGTGTCCTGAATCGCGGTTAAATGTTGTCCCTTCATTGGGCTATGCTTTGTATGTAATGCTCCTAATCTTATAGGCCCTTGCGTGGGCATGATGGCGGTTTGTGCCTTGCATTTCTTTTTTGAATGTGGACAACAATAAAATCTGTTTACAAAAACAAATGAGGGACAGTGTCCACCACCCGTTTAAAAAAACCTGCACAAACTCCTTCTTTTGAAATAGTGGGTTCAACTTGCTGCTGCTTAAGCCCTGCCGATAGCCTCACAGTGCATGAGACAGCGCTCCACATAATTATTACATTCATTGTCCAGGACTTTCTATTGTACTCACCCTGCATCAAAGGTCAGCCAACAAGTGGTAACTGGGTGTCCCAACCTCCAGCCTTACAGTCTACTCTGCCAACACATTTGGCCACTATTTACTTTGGCACAAGTGAATCAGGTGAAAGGCAACCCGAGTCTCTTATACACTCATTCCTACTATTGAAATGCAGAAACAAATATACAGGATAGCTCTATAGATACATGATCGATCCTTAGTTCTTTTTTTTGCATATTGAGAGGAACCTTAAAACGAATCTTCTGTGTATAGTATATTTAAGAGCATCTGCCTAACTTTCCTCATGCAACAGCCGGCTTGGCTTGAATACCTTATTTCGAGAACTGAGAAATTGATAATTTGAAGTTAACTCAATTAGATGGGATGTAGTGATATTGTCTTTACGGTTGCTAGGCTTTGTGGTCACCCACAAACTGTGGAAAGGCATGACCAATCGGAACAGAAAACATGACGCATAGTGTATACCCCGGGGGACCGCACAGTGCATTCCGATAGAGAAGCACTCTAGTAGGCCCCTGCTTGTGCCCCAGGGGCACTTAAAGGTCACGCAATGGAAACAAAGTGAAGCAAGGAGAGGTGGCGTAACACATAAAGCTGCCGACCTTGGAGGTGGAGAGCAGAGTTCGATCCTCAGCTTAGGCTGTATTAGTTCTAAATAATTAAAAGAAGATCCCTGGCTGGGCTGTATATTAAATAAACCCATCAGTAAAATTTCGGTCTAGCAGACTTAGACTATAACCGGACCAAAGAGCCTTATCTATCATAGGCACTCTCCCCCTTCTCTGCCCCACAAGTTCTCACGTTATCCCTGTGGCCCAAAGAAGAAGAGAGTGGGGCTTTTAATTAATATGTAATGCTTCAACCAAGCAGTGCCACTCGTGAACACAAAGAGGCACTTTTGAATAAACACCTCGGTAAAATTACTATCTAGTAGGCCCGAGACTAGAACCCTGGTCTGCAGAACTAGAGAGGCCCAGGTGAGCTACGGAGCTTCTCCCACATGGTGGAGTTAATAGGGGCGTGAAGAGTATGCTGCCACCCGTCCGCCGGAGGGGCCCCCCGCTCCCGATGCCACTGCTAGGCAGTACACATTAAAGCTTTTTAAAAAAAAGTTGTATATAGCGCTAACGAGACCAGAAGGGGTTAGAGCGCTTTACATGAGCACATGTTGAGTTAGAGACGGACACATTCATGTTGTTAGGCACGGGGAGATTAAGCATCCTGCCGAGACTCGAACCCGGTTTCCCAGCCTCCACTGTCAGTGCCTGAGTTTCGCAGGCTGTGCTGCCACCCATCCGCCGGAGGGACCCCCCCCCCCCCTCGCTCCCGATGCCACTGCTAGGCAGTACACATTAAAGCTTTAAAAAAAAAAGTTGTATATAGCGCTAACGAGACCCGAAGGGGTTAGAGCGCTTTACATGAGCAAATGTTGAGTTAGAGACGGACACATTCATGTTGTTAGGCACGGGGAGATTAACCCCTTAACTGCTGCCGACGGCCGACGGCCAACGGTCGTCACGAGCATTACCTCCCCAGTGCTGCGCACGACCGTTGGCCGTCGGGCCAGCATTCGTTCTTCGAACGTTCAGCACTGGGCGCTGAACGTTCGAAGCTCTGATGAGGTTAAGCATCCTGCCGAGACTCGAACCCGGTTTCCCAGCCTCCACTGTCAGTGCTTGAGTTTCGCAGGCTGTGCTGCCACCCGTCCGTCCGCCGGAGGGCCCCCCCCCCGCTCCCGATGCCACTGCTAGGCAGTACACATTAAAGCTTTTTAAAAAAAAGTTGTATATAGCGCTAATGAGACCCGAAGGGGTTAGAGCGCTTTACATGAGCACATGTTGAGTTAGAGACGGACACATTCATGTTGTTAGGCACGGGGAGATTAAGCATCCTGCCGAGACTCGAACCCGGTTTCCCAGCCTCCACTGTCAGTGCCTGAGTTTCGCAGGCTGTGCTGTTATAGGAAGTGGGTCCTACCCAATAATACATGGCAGCCGGGGAATTCATGTTGTTAGGCAAGGGGAGATTAAGCATCGACGGCGGGTGCCGGCAATGCCGGACCAGATTAGGGGGCGTTCCCGGCTTTTGGCTGACGTAGCGTGATGTAGCCAAAAGCCAAAAATTCTCGGGAACGCCCCCGAATCTGGTCCGAGATTGACGGACAGAGCCTTCTCCCAATGGCTAGCCTCCATTTATGGAGCTAGCCAATGGGAGAGTGGGGAGGGTCTAGTCCCCACACACAGAAATCATCAGGTTTTTCCTAGCGCATGCGTACTTTGTACGCATTGGCTAGGCAAAACCTAAAAAGGGCAGGAATGCGCTGGCACCCCCTTAAGAAGCGAGTGCCAGTACAGGCACCAGGGTGCAAGGTTGTCTGTGTTGCATGCTGGATTGTTTTTATGGAGGAAGGGACACCTTCCTGCACAAAAGCAATCATCCTGGGATTCATATAACCAGTGGCGGCTGGTGACATTTGAAGGTGGTAGGGCGTAAAAGTTTTGCATGAGTGCCCCGGAGGCGAGAGCGTGTAGCAAGTGAGTCCAGCCACCATTTGGTGGGGTTCGAGGAGATTCTCCTCAAACCCCTTCCCTCACCCCCGAAAAAAGAGCAGGCAAATGGTGCATTTAAGTAAATTTGAGGAAGCAAGAGAGTTGATAAAGCAATTGTGAAAGTGTAGTTATGGCATAAATAAAGAGACCCTGAGCCATAATCCCTATTAACAAGCCCTAATCCTTAGCCATAAACACCAACCATGAGCCCTAAACCATAAAATGAAGCCTTAAACCCCATCGCCCAGCCTTAAGTCCTAATACCTAGCCATAAACCCCAACTCTAAGCCACAAACACTAGCCCAAAACCCTTATGCCTAGACCTAAACCCGAGCCCAGCTCTAAAGGCTATCCTCGAACCATAAACCCCATTCCTCACACCTAAAACCCCCTCCTGTGGCTCTCGTATGCAACATACCTCCCGACCCGCCAAACCGTGTTAGAACTAGCTGGAACACCCCCAAATTCGACACCCAAATCACGTAAAAACGAATAACCGCGACTAGGCCTCAAAATCACGTCCAACTCACAATCACAAAATAAGCACTTCCACTGCTTCAATCTTCATCACACTTGCAGGGAACATAGTTCCAGCGATTCCCAACAACCTCACCAAGCCACAACTTCCTCGATCTACCGGAACGGGTACGACTTTTCTCCCGAACTTACCCCACCCCCCACATTCAAAAACATCCAAAATTCAACCAAACTTGCCTCAAACCTTGCCAATTCCATATTACTCAGCAAAAAGGCGCCCGGCGTCCTTACCTGAGTTTCTGGGCTTCCTGTTCTTCATGACCGATATGATGACCAGGAGGCTGCCACTCCCGTGCCACTGCAGCCAGCTTGACTCCCGCCGGGCGCCGTTTTCAAAACCTAGTATCGACCAATCTAACCCCGCCAACTACCGACCCATCTCCCTTCTACCATGGCTCAGTAAGCTTCTCGACTTCCTGGAAGCCAATAACATACTAGATCTCTCCCAGACCGGCTTCAGGCCCAGTCACGGAACGGAGACGGCATTGATTGCAGTGACGGAGGAGGCAAGAAGGATCTTGGACGATGGCGGGTCCACGGCCATCGTCCTACTCGAATGTCTGACATAATATCGACAGACAGAATATCGATATGCAAAAATATCGGAGCAAAAATATCGACAGCAAAAATATCGGAATCCTATCTTCATTAAGGTAAGTACAAAAATATCGAAAAAATAATATCGAAGTACAAAAATATCGGAATCAAAAATATCGTTTTTTTAAATGTATTAATAATAATGTAAAAATAAATTTAAAATACATATAATTTTACAACTATTAAATAAAAATATTAAAACAAAATTAAAACTAATACATATACATTTAAAATAAATAAAACACTTAATAATTTAAAGTAATTTTAATTTTTTTCATGTAATTTATTTGATTTAATGTAATTTTTTTTTGTTTTTACCCTGTACGCCTGTACCCCAAAAACCCCAAACTGACCCTGAACCCTAAAAATATCCCTGTACCCCAAAAACCCAAAACTGACCCTGAAACCTAAAAATACCCCTTTACCCAAAAACTGAAAACTGACCCTTATCCCTTAAAATACCCCTTTACCCAAAAACTGAAAACTGACCCTGAACCCTAAAAATACCCCTTTACCCAAAAACTGAAAACTGACCCTGAACCCTAAAAATACCCCTTTACCCAAAAACTGAAAACTGACCCTGAACCCTAAAAATACCCCTTTACCCATGAACTGAAAACTGACCCTGAACCCTAAAAATACCCCTTTACTCAAAAACTGAAAACTGACCCAGAACTCTAAAAATACCCCTTTACCCAAAAACTGAAAACTGACCCTGAACCCTAAAAATACTCCTTTACCCAAAATTAATTAATATAATTTAATTACCAATTAATTATTAATTAACAATAACAATAAAGTAAATATATTAGCACATTTGCTGTAATTAATTTAATTTAATAATTAATATTATTTTTCCCAATTAATTAATTAAGAATAACAATAAATTATATATAAAAAACATTACTATAATTAATGTAAATAAATAATTAATATTAATTAATTACCAACTAATTAATAATTATAAATATGTCAAAAAATATATGTATTAATTGACTAATTAATAGAAATTAATTACCAATTAATTATTAATTAAAATATGTACAAACATATATCAATTAATTAATTATTATTAAATTACTTCCCACCCTATTCCCCTATAAACCCATAACCCGCTACAGAACATATTTATCAATTAATCAATTAATTAAAAATAATTAAAAATTATTTCTCAATTAATTAATTAATAATTCCTACTAATTAATAATTAATTTAACATAATTAAATTACTTCCCACCCTATTCCCCTATAAACCCACAACCCGCTACAGTAGTAAAAGACAATATTTAATTAAATTACATTAAAAATAAATAATAAAACATAATAAATACAATATAATATACACTAAATTTATTTAAAAATTGATATTAGTAACATCAAAGTTATTAATTTCGATATTATTGACATTGATATTTACAACTTCGATATTACTGATATCATACCAATATCGATATTTAGACTGTCGATATTACTTACCTTCGATATTTTGTCCCATCGATATTTAAACTTCGATATTTTTGTATATCGATATTTTGTCTGTGTACCGTCCTACTCGACCTAAGTGCTGCCTTTGACACTGTTAATCATAATATCCTTCTCCATCGGTTAGAAGGAATAGGATTGTCAGGGACTGCACTCAGATGGATGAAATCTTTTCTGACAGATAGATCCTTCAGGGTTTTTGAGAGGGATTTCACTTCTGCCAGTAGACTTCTTAATTGTGGAGTGCCTCAGGGCTCCTCCCTGAGCCCTACCCTTTTTAATGTCTATCTACGCCCCCTAGCTGATGTTGTCCGCCCATTTGGGGTGAAGATCGTTACTTACGCGGATGACACGCAGCTAGTGGTAGCGCTGGACCCCCCCCTTAACTCTTATCATAGTTTACACAAATGCTTGGAAGCAGTTGCTACCTGGATGTTTGGCTCTTGTCTTAAACTTAACGGGAACAAAACAGAGATAATGCTCCTTGGAAATAACATCTCAAAAACCATTGACCCTATCTGGCCTCTCTGTTTAGGGAGTCCCCCGCAACCCAAGGAGCAAATCAAGAGCCTAGGCATCTGGCTTCGCAACACTCTTTCCTTTAACCATCAGGCCACCAAGCTCGCTGCCACCTGTTTTGGGCTGATGAGACTGCTTCGTAAAATCCTTCCTCTCCTTCCATTCCACTCGAGACGAATTATGGTTCAAGGATTAATCCTCTCCCGCCTCGACTGTGGAAACGCCTTATATCTTGGAGCACCTCAATCCACACTCAACAAACTCCAGGTCATTCAGAACTGTGCGGCAAGAATTCTCCTGGATATTCCCCGCCGAACCTCAGTAAGAGCCAGACTGAGAGATCTTCACTGGCTCCCGGTGAGATCTAGAATTGAATTTAAGAGCATGTGCATCGCACACCGCTCTTACTGGGGAACAGGTCCCTCCATCAACTCCCCGATTGTGAAAGCCTACCAGCTCACCCGTCCCCTCAGATCTGCGACCTCCCACCTCGCCTCAGTACCACGCATCAGGAAGGCCAAATGCGGAGATCGCTCGCTTTCCTACAACCTAGCCAGGATCTGGAACTCCCTCCCCTTCCATATCAGGTCTGAACCCAACCTTCTCACCTTCCGGAAGATTCTTAAAACCTGGCTATTCAGCAAAACTTCGGTTTAAAACCTCACCAAGCCCCCCCTATTCCAGCCTCTCCAGCTCAGCTCAAGCTCTTTACAGCGCTGGGACGCCCCTAGGTAGCCAACGCGCTTTACAAATCCTCATTCCATTACATTCCATTTCTTGCTGGCAGGACTGCACGCACACAGGACTACAGTAGCCAATCCTGACGCTGCCCTCTTTAGAGGAGAGCATCAGGATTGGACTGAGCACAAAAAAAACGCCGCCCTTTTTTCAAGCACTGGGGTATGTGGCATAGGCATACCCCGTACTCTGCAGTGCTCGCTTTCTAAAAATCCATTTAGTTTGCTTGCTGCATAAAGGCAGTCGGGCAAACACCACATGCGCAGTGCGCACTATGCCGGCACTCCACCGCCACCCAGTGTCAGACAGTGCATACTGTGACACATAAATGAAGCGCTTGACACCGCGGCCGCAGCAGGGCAATAATTATCGGGTAATTTATTCGAGCGGCGCGTTACTTTATAAAACTTTTATTAACGCGCCGCTCGAATAAATTGCCTGATAATTATTAGTGGGGCAACGCCCCACCGCCGAAATGGAAAAACCGCCACTGCATATACCTCTTTCTATGTGTGCTGGAAGAAACAAGGAGAAATAGTCATGCCTGCCCTGGGAAGGTGTAAGAATTTGACGCATCCCAATATGGGAATGCTTCAAAATCAATGGGAGTTGCGTAACTCCCAATTTACGCTGTGTGGCTTTATTCCAGGTTTTTAAAGTATCCCAGAGCCACGTAAAGTGGCTTTGCATGGCTTCAAAAATCTGACTAGAGGTTTGTGTTACGCATGTACTACGTTACATGGTGCAAATGCAACGCAAGACTCTCATAAATATGTCCCCGAGTCCACTGTGGGAACACGTAGAGCTGTCCAAGAAAAACTAGCAGGGCACTGCAACACTTCTTCACAAATCCACCCACAGCAGGGAGACCTTTCACAGTGATATCTGTCAAAGTTAGTGTGATTTGGTCTAAGTTCAGTAAGATACATATCCTGAATGGAAATCTGAAAATGTGCAGTTCTATCACAAGCAAATAAGTACTATCCATGTGTTTACTTTTTGCTACACTAAAAATGCCAACTCCAGGGGCCGTAATATGTATACAGGGCAGTGCTTAATTTGAGCCGGTGGTTGCCGGCACGTATTTTTCTGCATCATTTATTTACCAAGCGCAAGAGAGGGAAATTACACGGATCAGAAAGATGAAGGAAAAGAAAAATGGCAAAACCGTTCACAAAAGGTGGAAGTAGTAACCTCCAGTGTCTGGCAGAGGATTAAAGTGGTATGAGGTGGTTTTAAAACTAACAGTATTCCGCGCGCCAATGTTTAGTTCTGGCTGTGGGCTTGCGGGCACGAATTTCAGGCACTAGAGACTATAATATCCTCAGGGCAGCTGCGGCCTCGTCATGCCCTCAAGCAGCGCATTCAAGAGAAATATGGAGTGGCTTTTAGTGCAGGCGGCATGAGAGAGAGAGATCCCCTTGCAGGTAGATGCAGTGTGTGACTGAACCCCCCTCCAGGGGGATGTCTAGGGGGGTCCATGTGACCACCTTTCTCCCCTCCCTTGGGCTGCATTTAGAAGGCGTACTGAAGGTGCACCACCTTTTAGTGGTACACTGAAAGTCAGCCTCCTAAAGGCATGTTTGTCTCTGAGCTCGCGTCCATCCCTCTCGGCGACGGCAATTGAGCTCGCCGGGGCCCGGGTAAATTTACTGCAACTGCACCGACTGAGGCAGCTGAGCCACACGGCCGAGGCAGCCTGCATGCTCACTCAGATTCCCCCGCCGACTAACTTCCTGTCAGTTCCTGGCGGCAGACGTGATGCAGGAGTACCGCACATCCGGATTTTATTAATCCCGGCCCCCTGGTGACACCGGTGATCATGATTGGCTGCACGTATCGGGACAAGGGCAGGCAGCCCGCACCGGCACAGAAGTGGTTCTCCGATACATTGTAGCGCTGGCTCTCAGAGAGCTGCGTACTGCTGTTAACTGTTTGCTGGGACACAGGCGGCTGGCACCTCGAGCAGCAGAGAGAGCCACACCGTGACGGGCACAGTGACAGGCACCGTTGGCAAAATGCGTGACATTTCATTTCAGTGCGGTGATGCGGATCACAGCACCGAAATGCGTGGGCGTCACACGTGTTGCGTGACGCTTGGCAGGACTGCCCCTTACACTACGAGATCCACAATGCAGAGGGAGCTGCAGACACCGCCCACTGGGGCAAGGACTTCCATGTGTGTCTCTGCAGCAAGTGAACTCGGGGCAGCGAGTCCGGACAATCATCCCTTTAAAAGGTGGAAGGAGTGTCTCAACCAATCCCATTGAGACGCTCCGCTTCTTCAAGTGGACTGTGAATTTTAACAAGCATTTACAATGCAATGGTTTCGCCTTTGGAAAAGTTAGAGCTCTTGGCATTGTAAATGACAACATTTGTATTTATGTGTTGGTTTTGAAAACAGATAAATAAATGGCATTGTCATTTAAATTGCCATTAGCTTAATCTCTCGCAAATGTGAGACCTATTGTACCCTACGGACGAGCTCAGCAGACAGCAATTACTACCACACACACACACCCAGAGCCAGCCACACAGACCCAGAGCCAGCCACACACACACACACAGAGCCACACACACACACACACACACCCAGAGCCACACACACACACACCCAGAGCCACACACACACACACACACACACACACCCAGAGCCACACACACACACACACCCAGAGCCACACACACCCAGAGCCACACACACACACACACAGAGCCACACACACCCAGAGCCACACACACCCAGAGCCACACACACACACCCAGAGCCACACACACACACACACACCCACAGCCACACACACACAGCCACACACACGCCCAACAAGAGCCACACCCACCCACCCAGAGCCACACACACACTCAGGAGAGCAAGCACAGCAAGGGGGCAGGGAACTAAAAGTAAAATACTAAAAATAAAATATTCCATGTCGCAATTAAAGTTACCATCACCCAGTCACTGGTTAATGACTGTAAAAACAACATCATCACCTATGTACCGAAGGGAGGAGTAAAGAACCTCAGGATGCCCTTCAGTGTAAAAGTCTTCATTGGCTTAGGGTGCAGGTGGGCCTTACTTGTGTTTGAGCCCGCAGGCTCTAAAGCAACTATGCCCAGATGTGGGAGTCCCTCCTCAGGGGACTCGGTACCAACCATGCCCAGGTGGAGCCCTTGTGGGCTTTAAATCAGAAATGCCCCTGGGAGCCTCTCAGGCTCTCACTCAATTATGCCCCTTGAGCCTCTCTCCTTGCTCCGGTCCTGCTCCGATCGGGTCACTCTGCTGCCGGCATGCGGGACTCTCTGGCTGCCGGTCTGCTTCCTTTGCCGGCATCTCGCTGGGGCCCTCCTCTCGGTGGGGGAGCATCGGGGAGAGACGCTGGCTACATTCCGGTGGTCGTGCTTTGGCGGCGGTGGGGGTAGCCTTGTGTGGTCGCATGCTGTGTATTTAGAGGGCTACTGTCATGTTTTCCCTCTGTTTATAATCTTAATAAGGACCCAGGAGTCTTTCGTGTCACACACTTCTGCTGTTTTCAGAGCAACACAACTCTTTGTGAATCAGAAACGTTTTGGGTCTTTGCCTCGGCATGTGTGCATATAAGACATGTAAAAACAGCTGGGGTTTTGTTGTGGGAATGTCTGAAGAAGGGAGTGTGCTTTTGAGGGGACGGTGGCAATGTCGAGCAGATCGCTACGCAAGGGGTGTCTGGTGGTAGGCTAGCAATTCTGTTGGGATGTTTATGCTGGGGTGTGAAGTCATTCCAGCTCCTCACAGGGCTGTGCTGGGGGTGCTCTGAGGTCACGTCCGCGTGATGGTGGCTGTGACGTAAGGACGGACTGTGCTGGTGGGACGTTCTGGGCATGCCATGACGCTGGAGAACGCTGTGCAAGGTGTGCGGAAGGCTGTGCCAGGAGGGTCTTGGGTCAAATACTGGAAGACGGGGCTGCCTGAAAGAAACTTTGGGCGGGTCTGCCTGTACAGGGGGTGGAGTCATGCAGGCAGGAAACGTACAGTGAGTGGACTGGCTGTGCAGGGACTTTTGTCCTTTGCGTGTGTGGAATGTCGTGGGGCTGTGCGGGGAGGGAGAGGTCTTAGCCTGCATGGAGTTGCCTGGAGGATCGTGCTGTGCGTGCAATGACAGGTTACGTACACGAGGGCGTGGGGATCCCCATGCAGGGGCTGTGCAAGGAACGGACAGGGTCGAGAGTTAGGGCTAGCGCCAAGTGAAGCCTACGCAGTACTGATGGACTTCCTTGTAGATGGATGACTGGCTACATTTATTTTAAACAAAACAAATGCAGAAAACGAAACGTGATAAGCATACAGCAAACATGGGGGAAGTGGCGGCACACGCTGTTTATGGAATGTCGTGGGGTCGTCACTCGTGCAATGTGTGTGGGAGGGCTAAGCATGTAGGTTATAGGGGAGTTTGGACTGTGCACTGCAGTGACTATTCTGGATAAAGTTCTATTGATGGAGGATGGATGGGGTGGTCCTGGACCCATTGTGGGTGAGGCAGTGGAAGGACGTTGGACGTGCACGCAGAGCAATGGTGGCAGACAGCAGTGTGTTGTGGGGGAATGCGTCAGGAAATGTCGGATGTGGATGTGCTGGAGGTGTCCATGACTTATGCAGGGGTGGGTGTAAGACTGCAGGGGGAGTGGGGCCATCAGCGGAGAGCGTCGTCCTCTCCAAGTGACAGTTATTTTTGACGACACAATTAGAATCCTGAAATTCCGTTTCCATTGTATTCGAGGTGTACCTCAACATTTCTAAGTGTCCAAAAATATCTTCTCTCGAATAGGCTGTTCACTGAATGTGGATGCGTCTGTGTGGGTGGAGTGTGAAGGCGGCTTGTGTAGAGGGTGTCAGTGTATGCTTAGGGAGTTTAAGTGTGGTTGTGTGTGCGCAGGGGGCATGGGGCTGCTTTTGTGAGTTGTGTAAGGGTGTCAAGTAAATGTGTATGCAGGCTGTTTGTGTGCACCCTGTGGGTTTGTATGTTTACAGGTGGCAGTCTTCACAACTTTGGATACGTCTCGTGGGGCGGAAGGGGTGCGTGCCCTACTCTGTAGCCTCATCAGAGACACGGGATGGACATTCTGAGCTACTTGCCAGTGGCCGCCGAAGCACTGTCAGCGGCTGGCTGCGGGGCGCAGGTTGTGACTGGTGGTCATGTTGATGCTTTCGGTGGAGTGAGGTCGGTTGTGGCTCTGAGTGCCAGTTGTGGGTGTGCCGGCAGAGGAGGCTGGGTCTGCGCAGCTTGTCTGGTGTCTCAGAGTGCAAGCTTCCGCTATGCCGGCTGTGGTGGTGGTTGGCAGTGCTACTTGTGTGACTGCGGATCGTGGTGATTTCGTCTGACTGCGCAGACTCGGGCTACTGGGTTATGGCTATGTGGGATGAGGAACTGAACGCACTGGGTTTGCATGCGGTGGATGTGTTTGGATGTGTATATTGCTGCAGTTTTAACTATGCAGGTTGTGCCTAGCGGTCCGTGTGGTTGCAATACACTTCGATTGTCCTCCGCTAGCATCCTAATTAGGGGCGCCTGCCGCTTTTCTAACACTGTTCTCATTTTCGGGGGGAGGGGTCGAATATTGTGAAGGGGATCATTGGCCAAAGACCAGCGAGCATCCCGCAGTTTCACGTCAGGGGCTCAGGTGATGCTGGCCGTCTTAGGGGGCTTTGTAGCTACTGTGGCCCAGCTGTCCCACCTACAGGCCTGCAGGCTGGACCATAAGGTTTAAGCTTTGTTGTGAGCGCTGGGCTCCCTGCATGCGACCACTTAGCTGTTAGTGCCCCCGTTCCAACTGTGAAGCTGCATAAATGCCAGTGTCTTTCATTCTGTGCTGCTGGTAGTCCGTCTGGAGCTGTGCCGTGTTCCAGTGAAGCAGTGTGATGCTTCTGGCAGAGCGCACACCTGTTGCCTCTGGCACAGATCGCCGTCATATTTCAGTACTGAAGTGTGTGCACATGGTGCAGTGTAGTGCCAATGTCGATGGAAGGCCGAGATGTCTCCTATTCTGTCGCGGCAGCAGTGAGAGGTCGTTCTCTAAGCCAGTGGGGCCTCGTGGCCCGTATCTGGTTCGTGGCAATAACAGTGAGGCTGCGTTTGTCAAAGGAGGGACTCCCCGTAGCTTGCGCTGGGGTCAGGGGAGGGTGCAGCAAGTGTTCTCGGTAATGCGCCACGCACAGGCTGGTTCAGCTGTTGCAGATGCAAACGTGCCATTGAGCAGGAGTGTGCACGGCCATCATAAACAGGCCGCCGTAGTTTGAGTGCGCATTCCTCTTGTGTGTGCATTCCTGTGTCGTGTGGACGACTCCTGTGCACATAGCTGCCTCTTTCCAGATGTGCGTGTTGGGCTGCATACGTTTGTAGTTATGCATTTAGGCATTTATGTATGCTTGTCCTGTGGAGGTCAGGATACCCCACCTCGGGAAGTTTGTGTTTGAGCGTGAGCATGTTTTCTCGCTTTGTGCTTTGCAATGTGATATATATAGAGCACAATCTGTGGGTGGGTCGGTGTAGGCTCTGCAACTGATTGTGTAAGCCTGATCCGAAAGCCGCCAGATCCCGCAAATAACCTCTCTGCCCGCATCCACCGCTGACGGTAGCGGTCTCCTCTCCAATCCCTATGCACCTTTGTCCCCGGTCCCGCGTGTATGAAGGGGTTGAAGGAGGCCAGGATACAAAGCAGGGGCTGAAATCACTCTCCACCGGGCGCCATCTTCAACGAAATGCCCAAAACAAACCTCTAAAAAAAAAAAAACACCGCCCACCGCCGAAATGACGTTGTCGAAGGGGCAGGATGAGAATAAATCGCCGGAACGCCCACCAATCGCTTTGGTAAATGACGGACGCCTCTCTCTTCTAATGGCTAGCCTCCATTTATGGAGCTAGCCAATGACACAGAGAGGCGGTGACCGAGCCACATAATGTTCTCATTAGATTTCGCCTGCGCGAAAAGCTGCGCAGTGCGCAGCTTTCGACAGGCGAAACCTAAAAAGAGCAAAGGCATCTGAGGAAGGCACGGAGTGCTGAAATGCATCATGCTGCTCATTTTTAAACTGCAATTAAAGGAGTTTGGAACCGCTTACCTGTGTGGGCTCTGGTCTTTCCGAATGTAAGGGTCGTTGGTTTTGGAGATATATATATATTCAATGAAAAAACCATAGGTTATAGGCCATATATAGTTAGGAATTAGCATTTACAAAACCTTATTTTACTCGCATAAAACCATTGAAATTCCATATATAGTTAGCTAACTATAAGCGCTAACTATATATCGCGCACCCGCAATCCACTGCTGATGATGTCACATATTACATCATTCATGACATGGTCAGTGACATCACTGATGACATCACTGATGACATCTCAAATGACATCACTGATGACATCACTGATCACAACATCCAGTGATTGTATGTGTCTGTAAAGTTTAAATATGTTTCACATATTGAAGAATGAGTGGATGTATAAGTGTCTGGATGAAGAATTTAGTAGGTGCATGACTGACTGTATGAGTGAGTGATTAAATGTGTCTCACTGAGTACATGGGTTAGTGACTAAACTGTCTTAATTCGTGCATCAGTATGTTTGTTGTTGTGTAAGCTGCTGCATGTGTTGATCAGTAGCTATAAGAGTGGCCATATGGGTTATTGATTGGTTGCCCAAGTATTTGAATGGGAGGCTGAGTGTGTGTGTGGGTGGCTGGGAGGTGCGTGACTCTGTGCATAGATGTGTAAGCAGTTGATTCACTAGGAGTATGAGTTCAAGAGTGCATGTGGAAACAGCTATATGGGCGGTTGACTGTGCATGGGTGTGTTGGTGAGTGAATGGATTTCTCATTGCTACATGTGCAAGTAAGTACGTATGTAAAACACAATACATGTGAGAGTTGAGATATATAAATAACTGAACATAAGAGCCAGTGAATGTGTGAGTGGCTGTATCGATCACTGTGAGCTTGTATCAGGGATTATATAAGAGAGTAAATATGTGTTATTATATGTTTGAATAAGTAAGATGTGTATAACTGTATAGTTGAGGAAATGGAGGTGTGATTGATTCTTTGCATGACTGACTAGGTGTGTGAGTAACTCCATGGATGAGTGACAGTCTGTGAGTGTCTGTTTATACTGAGTGTATGTAAGGTTATATTAGAGTCTGAAGAGGTTCATTGTATTATCACATGAGTGATGTGATCAGTGATGACAAATGAGATGTCATCAGTGATGTCATTTGAGTTGTCATCAGTGATGTCATCAGTGATGTCATTTGAGATGTCATCATTGATATCATTTGAGTTGTCATCAGTGATGTCATTTGAGATGTCATCAGTGATGTCATCAGTGATGTCACTGACCATGTCATGAATGATGTAATATGTGACATCATCAGCAGTGGATTGCGGGTGCGCGATATATAGTTAGCGCTTATAGTTAGCTAACTATATATGGAATTTCAATGGTTTTATGCGAGTAAAATAAGGTTTTGTAAATGCTAATTCCTAACTATATATGGCCTATAACCTATGGTTTTTTCATTGAATTTTCAAGGTTTTGTAAATGCAAATTCCTAACTATATATCCACTATAACCTATGGTTTTTTCTGTGAATTTCATTGGTTTTTTAATAGCAAATATGAAAAGCTTTAAAATGTCAAGTACGTGATAGATAAAAACATTTTCGTATTTATGCACGCTGATGTGCTTTGAACGCTGCCCCCCCCCTCCCCCCCTCCCCTCTTTTGCCTTAGTAGTACTCTCTCTTTGCAGATACTGAAGGGTAGTTAACGCAGGCCTTTACCCCCGTTGTAATCCGTCGTGCCTCCTTGTCTCTCCATTTGATTGATTGTTGTCCAAGCATTTACTGTTTTAGAATTGGTTCTCTTTGGATCATTCTCTATTTACAAACAAGCACAAAGTCGCAATACTCTGTTTAGTCTTTGCAGATAGTGAAAAATCGTGTAAAAAAATAAAAGTAATCGAGCAAAATCAGTAGGCCACTAATTGGATCTCTTTTTGACCTCGCTAAAATAGAAACATTAGGAACAACCCTTCTTGAGAAATACGAAAATAGTGAGATGAACTGAGCTCCACACCATGAGGGCTGCAAGACAGCTCGGCTCCATCACCCATCCCGCACAAAATAACGACAAACCCTATGCAAATATTAAAAATATAGACAACACACCAGCAAAGAAACAGGGTAAAACATTTTATTAAAAAACTATTTACATAACGTTGGTTTATAAGATGATGTCAGTAGTGGACCGATGTGTGAATAGATCGAAAACAGCACAAGGCTCCAAGATCCGGATAGCAAGCTCCTGGATGTTGGGTGCCATAGTTTAGAGTTCTGAATTTCAGCCTTTTTCAATGCCTGTGCTTTGTTGAATCAAAATGGCGGCTTGACACAAAGCTGACTCAAGCGTTGTTACTGATGCTATGCAGACCAAAACTGGTTTTCAGTTTGTACATTTTTCTAGATTTTTCAATCCAAGTTTGGTTGACTTTGTAGAACGATGGCTTCAGATTTTCAACATACGGTGTGGTGGCGCTGACTGGGAGGGGGCGCTTCGCTCCTGCCCCCTCCCCAAGTAAGATTTTCATACGTGAAAGTACGTTAATGGTTTTGGTCCCTGAGATGCTTCGATGTCACTACCATTCTCAAATAGCATAAGTTCTGGATGTTGGGTGCCATAGTTAAGAGTTCTGAGCAGTGCTTGTAACACTGTCTGAAGCTTATTTCCACCTACTGCAGCTTCACTATTCTCAAAGTAAGTGAGTGTCGTTTGTGGACCTGACTGCATTAGAAAACAATGTGATATGTTACCTTCCTAAACAGCTTGACGGAGGCCCCTGAGGGGCGGTGTGATGGCCATGGACTCGGAGAAGACGCTTGGCTCCGACACCCTCCCCAAGTCTTATAGCACTGGTGTAGCCTGAGATCGCCCCCGACATAGGCGGCCGGCTCCCGGGGTCCGGCGGAACTTTTTGCCTTTTGATGACTCTTCAATTCTGGACCTTGTCCCACAATCCGTTTGACCTGAAGACAAGCTGTAGTGGGGCGCCCCTTTATCGTTTTAGTTGCCATTCCGCCCGCTTTTGCTACACTGTGCCTCTTCCGCCATTCAGCTGTTTTCCGCCCGCTCTTGCGACTACAGCGTCTCGCTCACCATGTAGTTGAGATGCGCCCGCTCTTGCGGTGCAGCGATAGGCGGCTGCCACAGGACTCTCAAAATGGCGGCCGGCTCTTCGGTTTTGGGCCTGGTCCACTAAAATGGCCCTGGGACACCTTGGAACTCGGACGCTTGTCTGCTAGGGCTTGGGTCCCATTCTCGAAAAGCGTCCCCTCAGCCGTGAAGATTCTACAAAAGTCTTGGGGGCCTCCGACTCCCGCAGGCTTCTGGTGGGGAGCGGCTGCCATGATTGCTCGTGGAATGGCCACGACGGAGCTACGAGATGGTAGTGGTCTCATGCTGACGCCAGCTTTAGTCTGAAACATCCAGAAACACTGTAGACTACCAATTCGATCAGTTCCGGTAGCGCCCCAACATGACCCGGAAGAGAAGAACTTGCCCTCCCCTCTTTGACTGATGGTTCTTGTTGCCTGTCCCCTCTGTTGTCATTTAACAGAACTTTTTGGACTGCTGAAAGGGGTTGTGTTCTGAACGCTGGTTGGTGGAGACATTTAGACTATATTCTTGACCTACGTTGTCGCGTAATGCGTTTTATGACACGCCGCGTTAGCGCACCCGGAAGTGATCCGAGGCGCGGCGCGCAGCGCGTAACGTAAGCATAACAGGTCATGTGACTTGTTAATAAAACTTTTCATTGGTTCATTTTACTTTTGTTAATTTAATGATGAAAAGCTTGGTCATATGACCTAAAAATTACGCTTTTTATTATTTTCGAACAATATTTTTTTTTCAAACATATGTTATAATATTCCAGGCTAATGTACTTTCCCGGAAAATTTACAACTGTCTTGCAAGTAAAATATATTCCTTTTTCGAGAAAAAGGGCGTTTCTTCCTTCCATGACGGAGCCGTTGAGTAAAAGAGATTCGGCCTGCTGTCTTAGTCGCCGATACGCCTGATTATCAGATTCTTATCGATCACTTTATGTTGCAGACATGAAAAACACAACTGCCCTTGACCATTTATCTTTACTGCGTTCCTACATATTATACCTTTTATCCGTCATGTAATTGGACTGCTTTATTTCACTTGCCTTTTACTGATTCGAAAACAGTCACTAAAAGTAAAAACTTTACAAATGAAAATACTACTACCGTGTTTTGTTTTAAAAACCTTTATTGTGAAAATGTCAGTATACAAATACGGGCCTATAACCACGTGGGCCGGCCACGGAGCAAACTGAAATCGTATATGATGAGGAGACATTTACACTGTAGAAGAACGTAACGAGCGGGCCATTAGGTGACAAGAACAAAGGTGTCTAACAGTTGCGGAATCGGTGGACGTACATTTTGTAATTAAAATACGACAGGGCCACTTACAATAACATTTTCTAGATATACATTTGCGGGCAAAGAGTTACGAGTCCCATTTATACCGGCGCCATTTTGGGCGAGGCCGGGCAGGTCCAAGATATAGTCAAAATGTCTCCACCAACCATCGGCCAGACCAGAACCCCTTTCGGCCCTTTATGCTACAAGATGGTGTCTTCCATTCAGAAAATATTGGTGGCAGCATTTTGAAAGGAAACAGAAACAGCCGTTCTCCTAGTGAGTTTCACATTGTTACATTTAGGAAGAATGTTGAAGAGTAGTATGTGGAAAATCTGAAGCCATTTTTCTACAAACTCTCAATCAGACTTGGATGGAAAAAAAAAACCTGAAGAATGTACAAACTGAAAACCAATTTTTGTCTGTATAGCACCAACAGTAACGCTTGAGTCAGCTTTGTGTCAAGCCGCCATTTTCATTCAATCAATAGCGTCCCCCTGCACACATTCAGGGACCTGGTCGTGTCTTCAGATGAAACGCATTGTAGGAAAAGAAGCAGAAAGGAAAAGGAAAAAAGTTCCGCCGGACCTAGTGAAGCTGCAGCAGGTGCAAATAAGCTTCAGACAGTCTTACAAGCACTGCTCAGAACTCTCAACTGAGGCACTCAACATCCAGGACTTGCCATTCGGATCTTGGCGCCTTGTATTTTTGTTTTGTTTTTGATGGAGGGGAAACAACAAAAAACAGGCATTGAAAAAGGCTCAACAGTGCAGGGCGCCTTGTGCTGGTTCCGACCTATTCACACATCGGTCCACTACTGACATCACCTCATAAACCAACGGGGCACCCCACGCCGACTTTCGGCGCAGCATTGTAGGATGGCCACACCAGTGCGGCAATTTGCTGGACACCACCTCGGTGCCATCCAGATCTCGGCGCGTTCATTCAATCAATAGCGTCCCCCTGCACACATTCAGGGACCTGGTCGTGTCTTCAGATGAAACGCATTGTAGGAAAAGAAGCAGAAAGGAAAAGGCAAAAAGTTCCGCCGGACCTAGTGAAGCTGCAGCAGGTGCAAATAAGCTTCAGACAGTCCTACAAGCACTGCTCAGAAATCTCAACTGAGGCACTCAACATCCAGGACTTGCCATTCGGATCTTGGCGCCTTGTGCTGGTTCCGACCTATTCACACATCAGTCCACTACTGACATCACCTCATAAGCCAACGGGGCACCCCACGCCGACTTTCGGCGCAGCATTGTAGGATGGCCACACCAGTGCAGCCACTTGCTGGACACCACCTCGGTGCCATCCGGATCTCAGCGCGTTCGAGTCACTGTGCCGGAAGAGTGACCGGAACTCAGCTGAACACGCCGTCTTTCGGCGCAGCATTGTAGGATGGCCACACCAGTACGGCAATTTGCTGGACACCACCTCGGCGCCATCCGGATCTCGGCGCGTTCGAGTCACTGTACCGCAACAGTGACCGCAATCCAGCTGGACACGCCGTCTTTCGGCGCAGCATTGTAGGATGGCCACACCAGTGCGGCAATTTGCTGGACACCACCTCAGTGCCATCCGGATCTCGGCGCGTTCGAGTCACTGTACCGCAACAGTGACCGCAATTCAGCTGGACACGCCGTCTTTCGGCGCAGCATTGTAGGATGGCCACACCAGTGCGGCAATTTGCTGGACACCACCTCGGTGCCATCCGGATCTCGGCGCGTTGTGCTGCCTTCGGCCTATTCGCACATCGGTCCGCTACTGACGCCGCCTCACGTGCCAACGGATTTTCTACGCTTTTTGTAGCCCTATGTCGCATAACAGGTCATGTGACTTGTTTATAAAACTTTTCATTGGTTCATTTTACTTTTGGTTTCCTAAAGATGGAAGGCTTGGTCATATGACCTAAAAATAACACTTTTCATTGGTTTAGAACATTTTTTTTTCCCAAACGATGAAAGCCCCACCTTGTTTCTGGATCATTCAGACTGAAGCTGGCGTCAGCATGAGAGCACCACCATCTCGTGGCTCCGTCGTGGTCATTCCGCGAGCAATCATGGCAGCCGCTCCCCACCGGAAGCCTGCGGGAGTCGGGGGCCCCCAAGACTTTTATACAATCTTCACGGCTGAGCGGACGCTTTTCGAGAATGGAGCCCAAGCCCTAGCAGGCAAGCGTCCGAGTTCCAAAGTGTCCCAGGGCCATTTCAGTGGACCAGGCCTAAAACCGAGGAGCTGTCCGCCATTTTAAGAGCCATGTGGCAGCCGCCTATCGCTGCACTGCAAGAGTGGGAGCAACTCAACAACATGGTGAGCGAGACGCTGTGGCCGCAAGAGCGAGCGCAACTCAGCTAGATGGCCGCCACCTGGGGAGGCCCGTTCACGCCGGCTCCCACACGCCCCCCCCCGAGCCGCCGCACGCCAATTTTCGGAGCAGCATTGTAGGATACCAAAACCAGTGCGGCAGTTTACTGGACATCACCTGGGTGCCTGTCGTACATGTTGTGTCAGCCATGTGACACTGGACACAGACCGCTACTGACGAGGCCTCCCCCCGCACCACCCGGGACGCCCCACGCTGTTTTTCTGTGCTGCATTGTAGGATCCCTAAACCAGTGCGGCACCCAGGCGACATCACCTGGGTGCCGTCCAGAACTCTGCACGTTGTGCTGCCTTGGGACTATTCGCACAACAGACCGCTACTGACGAGGCCTCCCCCCGCCCCACCCGGGACGCCCCACGCCAATTTTCGGAGCAGCATTGTAGGATCCCTAAACCAGTGCGGCACCCAGGCGACATCACCTGGGTGCCGTCCAGAACTCTGCACGTTGTGCTGCCTTGGGACTATTCGCACAAAAGACAGCTTCTAACCATTGTTGCTTTTTGTGTTGAGAAATGTTTAAATGTTTTTAGTTTTTGTTCCGTTTGTTAAAGTTAGTAGTTAATAAAGTTTTATAACCTTACTTTGTTGGAGTGTTATCTATTTTTTTAAAAACGGGTGAATGGGGCCTTGAATCGGGTTATTGTCATGTGTGGGCTTTGGAAGTGTGCTGCTGCAGGATCGGACATTTCAAACTCAAATGCACGTTCTTTTTCTTACCTTTCCGAAGCATGGAGCGCAATAGCAGGCAGAGAAAGGGTGATGCACGTGTTGAACACTACCTGACCTGGCAAGTTGCTGGCAGTGCCCCCCCGCCCGCTCCTGAAAGAGGGCACACACACACCGCCGCCCCGAGTACTTCACAAATCTTTAAAAGACCATGCGCTTGTTCATGAGGCTTAAATGGTTTATCACCTCTTCTAGAACCCCTGCATCGACCCTCTGACGTTTCATGGAAAAATTACCATGTAACACAATACCAAGCCCTGTCAGCTGAAACCCCCAAGGAATCGGGCATATTATCAAGGGGGTTTATCTCCGCTTTTTTGGCTTTAAAAACCATGAAAGCGGAGATAAAATTATTTCCCTATTATCAAGCTGTCGCTAACACCAGTTAGTGACAGCTAAAAGGAGATAGCGACCATCTTGGGCCCCGCTTTGCATGTCAGTGATACTTATCACTAATGACATGCAAAGTGGCGTGCCAAGATGTTAGCGACTGGAAACAGTCCCTAACATCGCTACCTTCTATTACCAACTTTTGGAGATATTCGCGCTAAGCGCGAATATCTCCAAAATCTAACACCTGCCCTGAGCAGTTCTTAGCCATGTTATCCAATGGGAGGTGGATAACATGGCTAAGAGCATTTGCTCGATAATACATGAATATCGCTGACTTTTCTGCGATAATAGCAAGGTTTATCTGCGATAATAATCGCCGATGTGCGGCGATAATTTTTGTCTCTAAACAAGTTAGAGACAAAAATTATCGCTAGTTGTTCGTAATATGCCCCCGGGTTTTTGCTTGCAGAAATCGGGAGGCGGGAGACTAGCACTGAAATCAGTACTCACACGCCTGAATCAGGAGGATTGGCATGTCTGAATTCTCTACAGCTGGGGCCATAAACTACATCCGCAGGGTTAGGTGATAGCCTGGAACCAGCCTGGCATCTAAAATGGCTGCCGTGCACGACAAAATTGTGGCATTCGAAAAAAGGCAAGATGGCGCAGCCGCTGGAAGAGATGTATCAACATATATCAGCCTCCTCAGCCACCCTCAGGAAACATAGGGGATTAGGATATGTCTCCCGCACCCCCTTATACCTAGTACTTTAATTAACGAAGCACAAAATGGCGAATTCCCGTTTCGCTACCAGTTTGCGGCCCAGTTTGCGGCCCGTGAAGCGCTTCTACCGTGAAAAATCATTTTTTTTTTATTTTCCCCACGGGACCCTTTAATAACCCCAACAACATTCCTAGGGGGTCAAGAGGGGGATACCTTGCCCCCTTTCATTAAATTCCCCCTTAGTTTTTCACCTTTTCTTCTCTCTCGATCCTACCGAGAGACAAGATGGCGGCCGCTCCGGACTGTCACGCAGCAAAAAAAAAAAAAAAGCTCACGCACAGCCGCTGGAAGAGATGTATCAACATATATCAGCCTCCTCACCCACCCTCAGGAAACATAGGGGATTAGGATACGTCTCCCGCACCCACTTATAACTAGTAATTTAATTTACGAAGCACAAAATGGCGAATTCCCGTTTCGCTACCAGTTCGCGGCCGCGCTTCTACCGTGAAAAATCATTTTTTTTTTATTTTCCCCACGGGACCCTTTAATAACCCCAACAACATTCCTAGGGGGTCAAGAGGGGGATACCTTGCCCCCTTTCATTAAATTCCCCCTTCGTTTTCCACCTCTTCTTCTCTCTCGATCCTACCGAGAGACAAGATGGCGTCCGCTCCGGACTGTTTAGAATGTTGACAGACACCGGAGAGCCAATCAGCTTTCTGCGCGCAAAGTTCCGATAAGCGAAAAGTAAGCGGACCGGATCGCTGCCCAGAGCGCTGTTACAGATATATATCTTGGTTTGAACGTTAATTTCTCAAAAACTACTGGAGCACATATATTGAGACCTAGCAAAGGCACATCGGGCTAACAGTCCCTACAATTTTGCCAAGTTTCGTGCAAATCCATTCAGCCGTTCGAGCTAAAAGTGAGTCCAACCGCCCTATGGAAAAATGAATGGGAAAAACGCGTTTTGGGACCCCCCTTTTTTCTCAGCCCCCCCTTGACGAAACCCCACCAAATTTTCAGGGGCTGCTCAGAAACAAAATGTGCCATTTTCCTGAAAATTTCAGCCGATTCCGTCCACAAACGCCAAAGTTATTAGACATAGAATTTTCAAAAGTCCCATAGGGAAAAAATTCTAACTATATATACCTACTGGCGATAGCCAGTAGGTAATATATCTATACTACTATTATAAAGAGAGAACACAAACCTTTGAGCCAGGTAAACTCGGGAACCACAGTGCCAATCCACACACCCGATACATCGTAGAAATTGTCAGGGTGTGCAGATGGACATAGGCTATAATTTTTTTTTTTTAAACGTACATCTAAAAATATAACTTTACAAAAAAAGTAGTGCCCTGAAAGTAGCGCCGGCCGCGGCGCTGCGCTGGCCACGACGTGCGTGATGACGAGGAGGAAAGGCAGACATGGAGCGGCGGTAAAGTGAGGAGCGCGGGGAGAAGCGGCGGCTCTGGTGCGTGATGAAGAGGAAGAGCGGCGGTGAAGTGGGGAGCGCGGGGAGGAGCGGCGGCTCAGGTAAGGTAAAGGGACACATTGGACTCGGGGCGGGAGCGGGTGCGCACAGAGGGACGGGCGGGAGCCCTTACTGCACGCAAGCCTCAAATGTTGCCCCCAGCGGCGGCTCAGGTAAGGTAAAGGGACACATTGGAGTCAGGGCGGGAGGGGGTCGGGGCGGGAGCGGGTGCGCACAGAGGGACGGGCGGGAGCCCTTAGTGCACGCAAGCCTCAAATGCTGCCCCCAGCCCCCTTCTGCCCCAGGCAACGCTGGGGCGGGCTGCTAGTATGTATGTATATATATATATATATATATATATATATATATATATATCTTTCCTCCTTGCCTCGGAAATTAGTCACCGCCTCCAAACCAACGGGTGTCTATATATATATATTTCTTTTTTTTTAAACATGCCATGTCCTAGCTTCCTACTTTAAAACGGGCTAATCAAGTTTGAGTCCTGCAGACTTAATCTGCGATGATCCTAGTAAAGTGGCTCAACAAGTGCCTTAAAAAACAAGCATTAGCAAAGGCAATAAGTCGTACCCATGCAAGATCGAATGTCTTTGTCCAGGCTTTTTCGTAGCCAGAGCCAGTGCAGAGTGCAGCATGGATGAATGTAATATATAGATGACCTTTTCATTATTTGGAGGGGGTCGGAGGAACTAGCCATACAGTTTATCGAGAAATTGAACATTAACCATTTAAACCTTGAATTTACCGCTCATATGAGCAAGGAATGGGTTGTCTTCTTGGATACGGAGGTCTTTATATCTAATGGCGCCGTATCTACTAGGCTTTATCGTAAGCCCACTGCGGGAAATTCACTGTTGCATGCATCTAGTCACCATCCCCAGCACTTGATCCACAGTATCCCCTATGGGGAGATGCTAAGGATAAAGCGCATCTGCAGCAGTGAGCCGTGAGAATGAATGCAAACTAGCCCAGGAGGCTTGCAAAAAGAGATTCCTTTTGAGAGGTTACAAAGCATCAGTTATAGATAAGGCTATCCATAAAACCAGAGATCTTACTAGGGAACAGGCGTTAACCCCAAAGGAAGTAATTCCAGTTAAGGTTGAACCACAGTCATCTAAGGTTAGGGTCATCCTGACTTTTAACAAACAACATGGTGCTATTAGAAAGATCTTTAAGCGACATTGGGGTTTACTCCTAAGGGACCCAATAATTGGGGGGGATTTGACCCAACACAATCGGTTGCCTCAACTGACCTTTAGAAAAGCTAGGTCCATGGGGACTTGTCTCGTGAGAAGCAACCCTGAGATCAAATCGCCTTCTAATTTGTTATCTAATCAAAAGGGGTTTTTCAAATGCCTGATTTGCAAAGCATGTAAACATGCGAAAAATGTGAAAATGTATAACACCCCATTTTTACCTCGACCAGTAAAAATGAAAAAAAGAATTACCTGCAAAACAGAATATGTTGTATATTTATTTATTTATTATTTTTTTTTATTTATGTATTTATTTATTTCGGCCACCTTAGCCATAAAAGACACATGCATAAAAACACAGGATCATAACAATATACACTTACAGGTTTTATAAAAAAAGAAATTAAAAAGGTTATATCTTTAAGTACAGAATTCATTATAAGCATCCTCATAAAAACATTAACCCCTTCCATGCTCATGATGAGCTCAGCTCGTCATGAGGCACACTGGAGCTGTGCTCATGACGAGCTTAGCTCGTCATGAATAAAGCCAAATTGCAATTTCCAGCACAGGAGGGGAATTGCCTTAGCAGCCATAGTGTTAACAAAGACACCAAAGCTTCATCTAATTTTTTGTCTGGTTGCTAGGCATGTACCAGGTTAGGAGGGATATTTCGAGGAACAGCAAGGATTTAACTGCTCAAAGTATTTGACCAAACTTCCTGCGAACAATGTACACAGAATAAAGAAATCTACTGATGCTAAATACAATGGATTGGGAAGTATTAGTTTTAATAATTCTATATGCTGTGATACAAGATCTTGTTCCTAAGAGGGAGCACAGGGGTTTAATCCACCTTTTTCGTGCTTTTGAGTATGCTTGACAGATAAACAGCATATGGACCTCATCCTCCGTATGTTGTATATGTTTTAGAATGTCCATGTGCACTACGATATGTGGGCAGCACAAAACTGCCCGTGCACAGAAGAGTTCTTCAACATATACGCGCAATTGTCAACAAAGACCAAGCATATCCTGTTGTGAGGCATTTCGAGGTAATTCATGACAGCGATCCGACCCTTCTAAGCTATTTTGCCATAGACTGTATACCATTGTCCCGTAGAGGGGGCAATCGGGAAAGTGCACTACGCACACTTGAGACCAAGTACATTTTAGAGCTAAATACTAAATCCCCTTTTGGACTGAACGCAACTGAGGATTTATATACATGTTTATGAATACTTGTAACTAAATATGATTGACGATTTTAGCTCTTATGAATTTGTTGACCGCTTAATACCTGTTCTCCATTTAGAAACTTTGATGAAACTGTGCACTATAGGATTTTAACTTGATGATTTATTTTTGTTTTTCACTTGGGTGTCATTTTAATTTATGTTTAGTTTATGTTTACTTTTATTTAGCAAATCCTCCCATTGCCTTTGGCTCAGGGTGTTTTTTGCTAGTAGTTCGGCCATTGCTCTTTTCTTTAAACTATGCTTGGCCAGCTGTGCTTGCCCACTTGGGCACCATTGAGAAGTCATGAAAGGATATGATGTATTCTAAATTTGTGAATAGCAGCAACTATACCAATATATTTAATAACATTGTAATCATGGTATAAAGTGAGTAACTGGGGAAATGTTGGGAGAAGCCCTTAAGTACGGGCACAACAGCCATTGAGATCTCTCTGATAAGCATGTATATAGATTTGAGGTCTTATAATTTATACTTCGCCCAGTTTTACCGTTTCTATATTTCAATGGCGGAATCAGTGTTTATTTAGCAATTTTATAAATATTTCTATTTAAATATTTATAATTTTAAACACAGATATATATTTTTGGTTTTATATCCATTTACCGTGGTTATTTACTACAAATATTACATTATTAACAAATGTTTGTTTATGCTGCTATATCTTTCTGTACAGACAAAACCAAATGTAATTTTATGGTGCATTTATGCCGACATTACATATGTATAGTCTTTCTTTCATTACAATCTTTGGCATGGCACAGCTGTTTGTAATTCAAGTAACACTAGCACTTTAAAAGGGCGTTTTACTGAACGCTACGCGTCATGTGATCAAGGTCCAGGTGGGACCGAAACGCGTCATGGCGGCTTTGATGCAGGGTGTTTGGAAATAAACTGGCACGAAGAACTTTGGGTCTGCGTGTTCATTCCTTTTTCTACTTGCATTGAAAAGTTTTGGGTGAAGTACGAATATATATATATATATCGTATATTTAAATCATGCCATGTCCTAGCTTCCTACTTTAAAACGGGCAAATCAAGTTTGAGTCCTGCATACTTAATCTGCGATGATCCTAGAAAAGTGGCTCAACAAGTGCCTTAAAAAACAAGCATTAGCAAAGGCAATAAGTCGTACCCATGCAAGATTGAATGTCTTTGTCCTGGCTTTTTCGTAGCCAGAGCCAGGTACAGCAGTGCAGCTGCTGTGCAGCATGGATGAATGTAAAACATAAAAGTGCGATGACGCGTTCAATGCTTGCTGCTTTACAGTGCTTTTTTATTTGATTTTAAACCATTCTGCACAGCAGCCCGCATCTGTACAACATGGCAAAAAACATTGACTAAGCCATTAGATCTCATATAGGCGAGGCCTATTGTCTTTATCAATGTTTAGGGAAAATAGCACTATGATATGGCTAGTGCTGGCTGTGTCTGATTGATTTTTGTTTTCTGGCAGGAGGAGGTGTGGAAAATGGCAAGCAACAATGCGGTGAGGGTCAAAAAGACTGGGCAAGCAACAAAGAATGGGAAGGGTGGGGTACGGGACAAGCAACAATGGGCTAAGGATGTAGGGGTACAGGACAAGCAACGGTGGAGGTCGGTGGCAGGGGGACAAGGCAAGCAACAATGGGGGAGGGGCAGAGAGAATGGCTCATGTAAACTCAGTGGGAGATGAAATCAGGGTAAGCAATAACGATGAGGAACCAATGTGGGAGGGGCACGGGGACTAGGCACGCAACAACGGTGCAGGTGAAGCAGGGGAAGCAACAATGCCCGTGGGAGACAGGGCAAGCAAGCACAAGAGATCAACAACGCAGGAGGGAGACAGGCAAGCAACAATGTGAAACGGGATTGAGGAGGAGGGAGACAGCCTGCAAACAAATGTACTCTTATCAAGTGCTACAATTTAAATAAAAAAGTACCTCTGGAAGCATGCGACCAGTGGATGGACACTGACTGCCGAACGTAAGAAGCACTTGGCCCACGCTACACTGAAGGGACAAACATGAAGAGAAAAGAAACTAGCATTTGCTGACCAATGAAAAGCCAGGAAAAGAGAGTGATGATGAAACAAACAAATGGTGACTTATGGGCAAGCTCTAAGCCCCTTGAATTTAAACGAAATGTCCCGCAAGCAACAACGCATGCATTGTCTCGGTGAGAGACCTAAAAATTGATCTGATTTGCTGTGATATATTCTAGTGCTCACGTAATGTGCTCCAATGCCCTTGGGTTAAACTGACGCGATATAAATTGAAAAAAAGTGCCCATTGTAAACGCTCCTTCCGCATTACATCCGGGATTCTGTAATTTCATCTCAACTTGATTTCCCACAAACAATACTGTTCTATGTAAATTCACATCCTATTTGGTGTACTCCAGCTGAAATCAAAATGTACGCTGGAAATTGACCCTGGCTCTTCAGAACTAGGTGGCACATTATCAAGGAACTGAGTTAAAATTATCGCCGTTTTAGCGTCAGAAAACTGCCACGAAAGCGGCGATAATGGGCTTAATAATACACCCTTGAGAATTCCAATAGAAGCCCATGTTCACAGCAGAACAGGGGCTTCTATGGGAATTCACAAGGGCGTATTATCAAGCCCATTAACACCTTCGACGCTCATGACGAGCTGGGCTCGTCATGGCGTAGCCCGCTCGCACGCTGATGACGAGCCCAGCTCGTCACGCAAAGTGCGATTTTGAAAAACCCAGCGCGCTAGCGGAATTCCGCTAGCGCGCTTGCGGTTAACGCCGCTTTAGCAGCAGTTTTCTGCCGCTAAAGGGGCGATAATTTAAACTCAGTTCCTTGATAATATGCCCCTAGATTCAGAGTGAACTTAAGTCATTGGCTTTCCACTCAGTAATCCCAAAAGGCGCTACAATTCATCAGTACCTTTATCCGTACCACAAATGTATATCTCTCGACATGCTTGATCCATCTTTCACCTTTATTACATATCTGCTCTGTAATAAGTATGCAACAATTTGCCAAAACAATAAGCAGCGGTGCCTGACATAATAAAATATCGGCAGGGGGAGGGGGGGTGTTGGAGAGGTGCAGAGGGGTAGAGGGGCCAGTGGGAAGCATGCCGGGGAGCGCACCAAGAGGTGGGGAGACGATATTAATGGCACTTACCTGGTACTGCGGTCCGCCTCGCGCCCCTCTGCTGCAGTTCCTGGGAAAGCATCTGATTCCCATCTCATATGAGAGCAGCGCGGGGATTGGCCTGAGCGGGCTGAAAAGACAATCCGCTCAGGACAGGGGTCTCTGGGGTGTCTACAGTCTGGCTGTTCAATACAGCCTGGCTGAAGAAACCTAAGTGGGTATGTGTGTCTGGCCGGCCTGAGAAGGCGGGCCAAACACAAATGCGCACTTAAGAGTGCACAAAGAACTGCTCCTCCCCCTCCCATACTCTGGCCCTGCCCCTCCCTGCAGAAGGTAGCTCAGAGTTGGAAAGTGAAAAATAAAACAATACTAAGATATCATTTTACTTTTCACTTGCTGGCTTTGAGCCAGTGAGGCAATGTTCCTCCGCCATTGCGGGGGAGCGCCCATGCCGACAGGTCCGGCATTAGAATGCCAACACATAAACAGAGTGTTAGATCTGTCGGCCCTTTGGGTGGTCCCTACTATTATTTATTTATTTTGTCCCTTTTTGCCTCCTAGTACTTTTCATTTTTATGTTCACTGGAAATGTTTGGTGTTGTCCTAGGGGTTAGGTGCTACCTTGTCCCTATAACTTTTTGAGGCCTAGGTGTTCCCTTATAATGGTGAAAATTTAGTCACACAAAATGGTGGCTGGTAACTGCCACAACTGATTACCTCAGAGGTTGAGCGACAGGACTTCAATGGGAAGGTTCTAGAACCTTCCAGCTTGTTCCAGTAGCCTGGGCCCAGTCCATATAAGGGTCAGAACCAGGGCGGCCATTTTAGGAGTGCCCAGAGCGTTGTAGTAGAATCTGGTGAGGAGTGAAGCAACAGTGTGGGGAGGAAGGTGCCTTGTTAGGGGTTAGATCGTCCCTTGGGCCGGATGCTCAACTTGATGACGTCCCCCCTACCTACTGACTGAGCCCTACTGCGGTTATAGTGCCACTAACTCTCTGGTTTTATCAGTACCTGAGGGGAAACAGGTGTTACAACGCAACTATGATAGTACATAGCAGATGCTTTTACAACGCATGCCTTTACAACGTAAGTATAGGTAAGTATATCATTTTATTTAACTTTTTTTTAATTTTAAAAATATTTAAAATAATTAAAATAAATTAATTAAAGTTATTTATATATATATATATATATATATATATATATATATATATATATAGTTTGGGTTACAGGGGTATTTTTAGGGTTCAAGGTTGGGTTTGGGTTTTGGGGTACAGGGGTATTTTTAGGTTTCAGGGCTGGGTTTGGGTTATGGGGTACAGGGGTATTTTTAGGTTTCAGGGTTGGGTTTGGGTTTTGGGGTACAGGGGTATTTTTAGGTTTCAGGGCTGGGTTTGGGTTATGGGGTACAGGGGTATTTTTAGGTTTCAGGGTTTGGTTTGGGTTTTGGGGTACAGGGGTATTTTTAGGTTTCAGGGTTGGTTTTGGGGTACAGGGGTATTTTTAGGTTTCAGGGTTGGGTTTGGTTTATGGGGTACAGGGGTATTTTTAGGGTTCAGGGCTGGGTTTGGGGTTTGGGGTACAGGGGTATTTTTAGGGTTCAGGGCTGGGTTTGGGTTTTGGGGTACAGGGGTATTTTTAGGGTTCAGGGCTGGGTTTGGGTTTTGGGGTACAGGGGTATTTTTAGGGTTCAGGGCTGGGTTTGGGTTTTGTGGTACAGGGGTATTTTTAGGTTTCAGGGTTGGGATTGGGTTTTGGGGTAAAGGGGTATTTTTAGGGCTCAGAGCTGGGTTTGGGTTTTGGGGTACAGGGGTATTTTTAGGGTTCAGGGCTGGGTTTGGGTGTTGGGGTACAGGGGTATTTTTAGGTTTCAGGGTTGGGTTTGGGTTTTGGGGTACAGGGTTGTTTTTAGCGTTCAGGGCTGGGTTTGGGTTTTGGGGTACAGGGGTATTTTTAGGGTTCAGGGCTGGGTTTGGGTTTTGGGGTACAGGGGTATTTTTAGGGTTCAGGGCTGGGTTTGGGTTTTGGGGTACAGGGGTATTTTTAGGTTTCAGGGTTGGGTTTGGGTTTTGGGGTACAGGGGTATTTTTAGGTTTCAGGGCTGGGTTTGGTTTTTGGGGTACAGGGGTATTTTTAGGGTTTTTTAAATACCTAATCTATTTTTTAAAATATATATATATATATATCTACAAAATAATTATTTAAAAATAATTTAATTTATTAAATTAATTTTAATTAATTACATTTTTTAATAAAATAATAGACTTACCTATACTTTTACGTTGTAATGGCATGCGTTGTAATAGCATCTGCTATGTAATGTCATGCGTTGTAAAGGCATTCGTTGTAAATGCATCTGCATTGTAAAAAATGCGTTGTAACGGTGTGCGTTGTAATAGTTTGCGATGTAACGTCATACATCGGTACCTGAGAGGAACTTGTTTCTAAAGAACTGGTGGGGTATCGTGAGAAGTTCATACAAGAATTCCACGAAGAAAGTAGTTAACTGAAGAAGAGCCTGAGTAGTTTTCCCTTCCCCTGTCTTCAGTGGTCCTATCAGAACTGCTTTGATACTGAGGGGAAGAGGGGAAAGGCTCCGGTAATATCTCCGCTACTGACCCCTAGCACTACCGGTGGTGAAAGAAAGTGAATCCGATCCTACCTGGACGCAGCGGTTGCCGCGGTTCCTCTCCTTAGATCACCGCTGCTTAGTTACTGGCCCCCACTGTGGAGATTCCGTGCGGGAGGGCCCTGGGTGTCATCAGCGGTGAAACAGATCAAAAAAGGCGGTGTTGCGGAAGCCAGCGGCGCTGACGCGGATGCGCTGAGGAGAAGGGGGCGGGTATCAGAAGAGGCCGGCCTGCGGAAGCACCTTCCCTCGACGACGACGAAGCTGTAGGAAGCATCAAGGGGGCGTGAGGAAGTTCCGGCCTAGCCTGCTGTGAGGTGGTTGCAGCGCTGGGGCCGGGGAGCTTCAATGAATAATTGCGGCGCAATCAGTGGTGAAAGCTGACCGGGACGAGTTGTCCAGTACCCAGTAACATAAAGAAGTGAAGTTTGGGGCCAACGAGCAAAGCGGGCCTCGCTGTCATATCAGAAAAGGGTAGTGGGAGGGGAGGATCCGAGCTAAATGGCTTCCCCACAAGAGCTATCCAACTGCGGATGCCTGGTGAGACTAAATCTTGCGGCAAGGCTCTGGAGGAATTCCTACCTAATAATCTGCGCTGCTAATGGTAACTCAGACAAGCGCAATTCAGTGGTGTTAATTCCATTCCTGCATAACGAGATTGCCTGGGGAGAAGCGGGTATTGGAAGAAATTGATAGTACTGACTTGAGGAACCGAGTAAGGGAGCGGAGCTAGACGCAGGGCATCTTGGTTGAAAGAGGGGATTGATTCATTGGTGCAAAGTGTGTGAAAACTACAAATTTCACTTGGGCAACCTGCCAATTGGGTGGGGAGACCGCGAACTATTGGAATATATGAACTGACAAAACAACATGCCTATCTTGTTTTAGATGCCAATGTGAACTCAGATATTGTTTAGATAACTGTGTCTTGTTTACTGACCTGCTGTAACCTAATGTCATTAACCCCTTCGAGGCTATTGACGAGCTGGGCTCGTCATCGCGCTTACCTGTCCTGCGCGGATGACAAGGCCAGCTCGTCACGTAACGCGGTAATTTTGAATTTGCCGCGCACAGCGGGAAAAGCCGCCGCAGCGATGCGGTTAATAACACTGATTTTTCTAGGGCCAGGTACAGATGTGGAGGAGTGTAGAGAATCTGATTATTGATTAATTGCTTCCATTGAAACTGTGGCCAAGAATTACCGCTGAGCTTCCATCAAGGAAGGAAGGGGAAGGTGACCTTATTGTTAATTGGGACTGTGAAAGTGCTAACTGTCAGATGTAAAGTAGATCTATAAATGAAATCTTAACACTGCTAAGAAGCCAAGAGTAACTACAAGAGAATTTTATAAAACAGCCCGTATTTTTCTAAACTGGTGTGGTGTCATTTATTTTGGGCGGTGGAGCGCTGAGGTACTGTGAGTGAGTGATGTAAGCACAACACAATTGCCTTTGGAGTGTTGCTATTTCCCCTCTGTGCCAGGCTACCCTATGTGGACTGGTAACCCCAGGTCCAACATATTTGGTTATCAGTGGTGGGATAGGAGCTTGTGCTTACATCCACTTAGTAGTAACGCAGTGTGTACCACAGGCCTACACCTGAAGTTTTCTCCAAGCGGACTCCCTAATTAAAATTTTGTTTTTCCAAATTCTTTCCTGGTGGTGGGTGGAGGAAGCCCTCACGTAATACCCTTCCTTGAATTCTTCCAAGTGGCTGTTTGATACCCTGTTGGCAAAATGGAATTTGATTTGGAAGAGTTGGAGACCTATACTGCGGCACAACTCAGAGAATTTTGTCAGAGAAAGGGGGTATTTTTCAAGCGAGGTGCGAAAAAGAGTGAACTTCAAACTAGCCTGATGGCATGGGTGGAAGCTCATTCAGAAGGGGAGAAGGGAGAGGGAGAGAGAGACCAGGACACTGACATCGGGGTAGATGTATTGTACCAACCTGAGGGGGAGAAACTACTGACAGGTCCCAGAACACTCTCAAGGGAGGGCAGCAGTGTCTCTGTGAGGAGCTTAACTGAAGCTGAACTAGTGGACCGGAGAGAAGAAAGGCAGTTAAAGTGGGAGTTTGCGAGATTGGAGAAGGAGAGGGAGGAACAGAGGCTGGCTCATGAATTGAGTCTCTGAGAGTTAGACCTCAAGGCCCTGCAAATAGGCACTCCCAGTACTCCTATTGGTGGCAGCAAATCCAAAGACACAACCAGGGAACCCAGACCCTAGTTGCCAAAGGACGTAGTCGCCAGCTACAGCGCGGGGGATGACATTGCGAAATGGTTGGCTGCCTATGAGGTCTCCTTAAGAGCCCATGGGATATTGGAAAAACACGGGGTGGTTTGTACAAATACATGCCTCCTGCTGGAAGGGATACACTTTTGGCCCTGGAGCAGGGAGAGCAGACCCACTAACCCACCATGAAAGTGGCGCTGATAAAAAAGTTTGGGCTGATTCCCGAAAAGTACCGTCAGAAGTTTAGGAGCAGTCACAAACTGGCCACACAGAATTGGGTGGATTTCCTAGACTATGCAAAGAAGGCCCTAGAGGGTTGGGTGCAAGGCCGCGAGGTGGGGGACTACGAGGGGTTGTATGATCTTATCCTCAAGGAGCACCTACTCGAGAAATGTTTTCCCGAGCTGCGACAACACCTCGTGGACAGCAAGCTGACCAGCCCCAGGAAGCTTGCTGAGGAGGCGGAAATCTGGGCTAGTACCCGTGTGTCCTCAAAGGGGACTGGAGGGGATTCCCAAAGGACCGGACAGGGCGCGCCTCAGAAGAAAGAGGGGGGAGATAAAAAGAGGGAGTTCTCAAGAGGCCCCCAAAACAGTTTCCAGGGAAAGGGAACAGGATTGATTCCCAAGGCTAACCTGCCAAGAAACCCTCATCCTGACCATAGTCAGCAGCCAAGGGTTGTCCGCTGCTATGAGTGTCGTGGGGTTGGGCACTATAAAGGTGATGTCAAGTGCCCAAAGAGACCACCCCCTCCCACTGGAGGAAAAGCCCCGGGAATAGCTAGTGTCGTGCTCGGGGAGGAGTTGCCCTTAGATAAGGGGGGAGTGGGCGGGAGTCATCTTAGTGTCCCTGGGAGATCGGGAGATGGTTCCTAAGATCCAGGTGCCCTCAAATACTACCAAGTATGGGCGATGGGTCACCATCAATGGCCAAAGAGGGGAAGCTCTGAGAGACACAGGAGCCAGTATGACTATGGTAAGAAGTCATATGGTGTCTCCAGAGCAGGTGATTCCACATGTACTCCACCCCGCCGCGATGGCTGACGGCAGAATGGGTCACTACCCGGTTGCCGAGGTTCCATTTGAGTGGGAAGGGGTTGCAGGTCTACTTCGAGTTGCCGTAAGCCCTGCCGTGCCAGTTGATTGTTTGTTGGGGAATGATATGGAGCACAATGCTTGGAAGGAGGTGGAATACCGGACTCATTCTGAGATGCTGGGTACACCTGACTGGGCCTGTGCCAGCACAAGGTCCGCGACTACCCGGAGGGGGAGTTCGCCAGGGCTGGAGCCTGAAACCAAGGCACAGACAGCTGACAGGAAGTGAAAGAACCAGGGACAGGAGAAGCCTGCCTCGACATCCAAGCCTCGTGAGATGGATAGGCCACCTGAGGTGGTGGACCTGGAGTCCACGGGGGGATGTTGTCTCACTGGAGAACCTACCAATCCCTGCCGAATGGCATGTGGAGGGGGGGGGCCTACCAGGGAGGAGTTTTGTAAGGGGCAGATGGAGTGCCCTACCATTGAGGGACTGAGGCGACAGGCCGAAGCCCAGGCACATTTACTGGGAGGATGGACTCCTCTACAGTGAACCCAAGGCACCAGTGCACGGTTCGTCACGGGCCTTGGTTGTCCCTCAACGTTACCGAGCCTTTCTTTTAGAACTGGCTCATGAGATACCCTTGGCAGGACACTTGGGTCAGGACAAGACCTTTGCCCGGCTTGTCCCCCACTTTTATTGGCCTCAGATAAAGGTGGCGTCCGACACTTACTGCCGGACATGTGTGTCTTGCCAAGCCAGTGGAAAACAGGGGTGAAGCTGAAAGCTCCCCTGGAACCACTTCCTGTCGTTAGTACCCCCTTTGAAAGGGTGGGCATCGACATTGTGGGGCCATTGGATCCACCAACTTCAGCTGGTCACAGGTTTATCCTGGTTCTGGTGGATCACGCCACACGGTACCCAGAGGCAATTCCTCTGAGGACCATTACTGCACCTGCAGTGGCTAGGGCCCTGATGGGGATCTTTACCCGAGTGGGTTTCCCAACGGACGTTGTGTCCGACAGGGGGACCATCTTCATGTCAGCTTACATGCGGGCTATGTGGAAGGAGTGTGGGGTTACCTACCGGTTCATCACTCCTTACCACCCACAGACCAATGGTCTGGTGGAAAGGTTCAACAAAACCTTGAAAGGCATGATCAGAAGTCTGCCTGAGAGCCTGCAGAGGAAATGGGAAGTCCTCCTACCCGGTCTGTTGTTTTCCTAAAGGGAAGTGCCACAGAAGGGAGTGAGCTTCAGCCCCTTCGAACTTCTGTATGGGCAACCTGTGCGTGGACCTCTCAGCCTGGTGAAAGACGGATGGGAAAAGACTCCCAGGAAGCTTCCCCAGGATGTGGTGAGCTATATGCTGGCCTTCCGGAGCCAAATGGCTAAGTTGTGGAAGCAAGCTTCTGACAACTTGGAAGCCAGCCAAGCAGTGATGAAGGAGTGGTATGACCACAATGCTCACCCTGTGGAGTTGGAGCCTGGCCAGAAAGTGTGGGTGATGGAACCTGGAGAGCTCAGTGCCCTCCACGGTCGCTGGACAGGCCCCTTTGAGGTGATCGAGAAAAAGGGTAAGGCCACTTATCTAGTGGATCTTAAGACCTCCCGGCAGCCCCATCAGGTGCTCCATGCCAATCGCCTCAAACCCCACCATGAGAGGCCCGAGGTCATCTTGATGATGGTGATTGATGGAGTAGAGGAAGAGGAAAGCGAGCCTCTCCCTGATCTTTTTTCGTCTCAGGAAAAGGATGGGTCGGTGGAGGGAGTGATTCTCTCACCATACCTGACTCCTGAAAAGCGGAGGGACTGCCGCCAGGTATTGGAGCAATATTCCTTGCTGTTCTCCCTTGTCCCGGGAAGGACCCACCTGTATACCCATGATGTGGACACAGGAGACAGCCCACCTGTGAAGTCTAAGATCTACCCGCTGTCAGACAAGGTGAAGGCCAGCATCCACAGTGAAGTCACTAAGATGCTGGAGCTAGGAGTAATTGAACCTTCAAGTAGCCCTTGGTCCTGGTACCAAAATCTGCCCCACCGGGCACCACTCCAGAACTAAGGTTCTGTGTGGATTACCGGGGACTGAATTCAGTGACCAAAACCGATGCCCATCCGATCCCTAGAGCTGATGAACTCATTGACCGGCTGGGAGCTGCCCAATACTTGAGTACCTTTGACCTCACTTCAGGGTACTGGCAGATCTCCCTTACAGATGGAGCAAAGGTAAGGTCAGCCTTCTCCACGCCTGAGGGCCACTACCAGTTCTGTGTAATGCCCTTTGGGCTCAAGAACGCTCCTGCCACCTTTCAGAGGCTGGTGAACGAGGTCCTCTCCGGGATGGAGGCCTTCTCCGCTGCTTATCTGGATGACATTGCCGTCTTCAGCAGCAGCTGGGAGGACCATTTGTGTCATCTACAAGCTGTTCTCCAGGCCCTTAAACAGGCTGGCTTGACACTCAAGGCCAGTAAATGTAAGACCGGGCAGGGGTCGGTGGTGTACCTAGGCCACTTGGTGGGCAGGGGAATGGTGCAGCCCCTCCAGGCGAAGATTGAGGCTATCATGGCCTGGGAGCCCCCCAAGACTCAAACTGAGGTCCGAGCTTTCCTGGGCCTCACCGGTTACTACCGTCGCTTTGTGAAGGGGTATGTCACAATTGTGGCACCCCTAACTGAACTCACATCCAAAAAGCAACCCCGACAGGTAGTCTGGACAGAGGCTTGTCAGCAAGCCTTTGACACCTTGAAACAAGCAATATGTGCGGCTCCAGTCCTGAGAGCTCTGGATTTTTCTAAGGAATTCATTGTCCAAACAGACGCATCAGAACATGGCATTGGGGCAGTGTTATCGCAACTCAATGAACCTGTTGTCTTCCTGTCCAGGAGACTGCTTCCCTGGGAACAGAGGTGGAGTGCAATTGAGCGGGAAGCCTTTGCGGTGGTATGGGCTCTGAAGAAGTTGCGGCCATACCTGTTTGGCTCGCACTTCCTGGTTCAGACTGACCACCAACCCCTTCGTTGGCTGATGCAAATGAAGGGAGAAAATCCCAAGCTGTTGAGATGGTCTATCTCCCTACAGGGAATGGACTTCCGGGTGGAACATCGGCCTGAAGTGGACCACACCAATGCAGACGGTCTCTCTAGGTATTTCCGCCTTAGTGATGAGAACTCCCAAGGGGTTGAATAGCTCTCCCCACTTTCAGCTGGGGGGACACGTGTTAGACCTGTCGGCCCTTTGTGTGGTCCCTCCTATTATTTATTTATTTTGTCCCTCTTTGCCTCCTAGTACTTTTCATTTTTATGTTCACTGGAAATTTTTGGTGTTGTCCTAGGGGTTAGGTGCTATCTTGTCCTTATAACTTTTTGAGGCCTAGGTGTTCCCTTATAATGGTGAAAATTTAGTCACACAAAATGGTGGCTGGTAACTGCCACAACTGATTACCTCAGAGGTTGAGCCATAGGACTTCAATGGGAAGGTTCTAGAACCTTCCAGCTGGTTCCAGTAGCCTGGGCCCAGTCTATATAAGGGTCAGAACCAGGGCGGCAATTTTAGGAGTGACCAGAGCGCTGTAGTAGAACCTGGTGAGGAGTGAAGCAACAGTGTGGGGAGGAAGGCGCCTGTTAGGGGTTAGATCGTCCCTTGGGCCGGCTGCTCAACTTGATTACGTGCCCCCTACCTATTGACTGAGCCCTACTGCGGTTATAGCGCTACTAACTCTCTGGTTTTATCAGTACCTGAGAGGAACTTGTTTCTAAAGAACTGGTGGGGTATCGTTCATACAAGAATTACACGAAGAAAGTAGTTAACTGAAGAAGAGCCTGAGTAGTTTCCCTTCCCCTGTCTTCAGTGGTCCAATCAGAACTGCTTTGATACTGAGGGGAAGAGGGGAAAGGCTCCGGTAATATCTCCGCTACTGACCCCTAGCACTACCGGTGGTGAAAGAAAGAGAAGTTCGGGGACCACGAGCAAAGCGGGCCTCGCTGTCATCTCAGAAAAGGGTAATGGGAGGGGAGGATCCGAGCTAACCGGCTTCCCCACGAGAGCCATCCAACTGCGGATGCCTGGTGAGACTAAATCTTGCGGCAAGGCTCTGGAGGAATTCCTACCTAATAATCTGCGCTGCTAATGGTAACTCAGGCAAGCGCAATTCAGTGGTGTTAATTCCATTCCTGCATAACGAGATTGCCTGGGGAGAAGCGGGTATTGGAAGGAATTGATAGTACTGACTTGAGGAACCGATTAAGGGAGCGGAGCTAGACGCAGGGCATCTTGGTTGGAAGAGGGGATTGATTCATTGGTGCAAAGTGTGTGAAAACTACAAATTTCACTTGGGCAACCTGCCAATTGGGTGAGGAGACCGCGAACTATTGGAATATATGAACTGACAAAACAACATGCCTATCTTGTTTTAGATGCCAATGTGAACTCAGATATTGTTTAGATAACGGTGTCTTGTTTACTGACCTGCTGTAACCTAATGTCATTAATAACACTGATTTTTCTAGGGCCAGGTACAGATGTGGAGGAGTGTAGAGAATCTGATTATTGATTAATTGCTTCCATTGAATTTGTGGAATATTTAATGCAAACATAAGGGCCAAGAATTACCGCTGAGCTTCCATCAAGGAAGGAAGGGGAAGGTGACCTTATTGTTAATTGGGACTGTGAAAGTGCTAACTGTCAGATGTAAAGTAGATCTATAAATGAAATCTTAACACTGCTAAGAAGCCAAGAGTAACTACCAGAGAATTTTATAAAACAGCCCGTATTTTTCTAAACTGGTGTGGTGTCATTTATTTTTGGCGGTGGAGCGCTGAGTTACTGTGAGTGAGTGATGTAAGCACAACACAATTGCCTTTGGAGTGTTGCTATTTCCCCTCTGTGCCAGGCTACCCTATGTGGACTGGTAACCCCAGGTCCAACACAGAGGCATTCACGAATGCTGTTCCCATGCGTTACATGCACGAGTTCTGTACACCGCATTAAACCTTCCCCTCTTTGCTTTGCCAGCGCTGGGGATAAAACGCAGCTAAAAAGAAATACTTTCTACATAGAATGCATGTAGGACATGAATGAATTAATTGTTTCACACAGAGCAATTGTTGAGTGTACATTTTTCAAAAGTAAAATAATCCCTCTTGCGTTCCAAAGGTAGCACTTCCTAAAAGGCGCAATGATATAACAAATAGCCAACAGAATGAAGTGACAACATTGTACTGCTCCGGGTGGAGCCAAAGCTCACTTCATGTGTATTAAACAGTACTGGCAGTAACACATTGTGCTGAAGGGTGTGCTATCAAGCAAGACTGGACAACAGAAGAGGGCCCCCCACTCTATTTGTGTCAACCTGGGATCTTTTATTAAAGTTACTGGAAGAGGGGGGGGGGCAGCAAAAGCCCTGTGATTACCAGAATGATATGGAGTCAAACGAGGTTTGTTATAATCTGAAAAAAAGCTGTACTTTTAATTGCAATAATTGCAAGTGCTTGCTCTCTGCCAAGCAAATATGCACCATAGTAGCCAATATCCGTACCATTATCAGTACCAAGTTTGACATGCTTCACCATAACACAGTCAGGGTCAGCTTAACTACTTAGTCATGCAGTGCAGTGCCGCAACCGCAAATGCTGCACTGTGCGAGAAGAAGAGAGTAGGAGAAAGCCACATTTACAGAAATATGGCACTCCCCTCTCCCTAACACCAGCGCAGAAATGTACAGCTGTGCACCATAGACATCTTTGCACAATACTGCAAGGGTGTCTCCGTGAGTCTAACATAGGTTTTGTACTGAAAGGATATATTTCCGGTACAAACTACAATGCTTAGACTAACTTTTTTAAACCTTTTCCCACTTTGTATGTGAGCTGTACAGTGCAGCACACATGCAAAATTGGTAAAGAAAGGAGAAATAAAAGCATTTCTCCTTCACAGTGCCTGTTTCAAATAGGTGCTTTTATCTGACGCTGTACCTTTTCTACATTTTTAAGCAAATGGGACTAAGCATAGGAAACCTTGGGTGGTTGCATGGGAACGCCCATGCCCGCCCATGGTATGACCCCTTGGCGCCAAGTAATGCAAAGCACCGTTATGCGCTGCTTTCAAGTAATTTTCCAACGTAAAAATGATTTTACGCTGGAAATGTGCACAAAGATTTACCATAGTTTTGCATCACTTTTGTGACACAAACAGGGCATTAAATCTTAGTTAACATACCTCTCAGTTTAAGAATCACTGTACACTCCATTATCGCAGGCGGAGCATTTTATTTCTTTAAGCTGAACTATCTCTATATAAAGCTTTACGTTCTCAAGAGCTTCACTGTGCAAACTTCAGCAAAATCCATATTGACAAAGACAACTTATTGTCTAATACAACTATGTAGATAAGATGACAATCTACTCATATTTGCCTGATAAAGTCTAGGATCGACACCTGTGCGTTCGGTGCAGTGGCAATAACCTCTTCTGTACAAAATATTCAGATTACCATGTGGTTTGTCAAACCCCCTCCCTCCTAAATATAGGGCTGCTTCAGCCTTCATGGGGAAATGCTGGTTTTAGGCGTACTTCATTTTCACAAAGCAACGAGAACTGGCATTATTCTATAGGAGTTGGGATCCTAAAATCCCAAATTTTAAGATACTGACAAAAGGACATCTAGTCCCACAGAAATAGAGTCTGTGAAAGTATGAGTCTTATGTGGCATATATAACCTTAGTTTTAGGGTACCCCATTCCCTCAAAGTACCAAAGTAAACTGAACTAGCAGTAAAATGCTTTTAAGCCTTCTACACGAGGTACTCTGGATTCCAGGTTCTCTACTTGGAACACAAAATGTACTCAATCCGTCAAACCCTCTTTCATGCTTACTTGTAGAATCAGTCAAAATCATAATGAATATCTCTTCAATTATTGTTGTTCTAAGGGGGGTCCTGGTGGTTCATCAGTAGTGAACACCAGGTTCACTTCTCACCTTAACTGTATTGCATCCTTATTTAGGTCAAAATTCAGGAAACTGTGACCCCTCACATGACAGTGACACGAGAAAGATCCTGGGGAGGTTTCTGATGGGATGTGAATGTTCCCTGCATGGTATAAGGATGTGTTTCCCTGCCCCGTGTGAATGACTGCATTGAGCTGGTACCCTAATTTGGGATTTGTTTGACCCTGGCATCACATTAATCTAGCCTCCCGTACAGGTCTCTGCCGTATCTGCTCCTGCGGGCTCTGCCACTGGGTGGGACAGCCATGCAGGACTTCCTATAGAGTCCCATCTTACATCAATGAGGAAGGAGATCAGAAATGGGTTCTTGGTCTCGGCAGAAAATCAATCCGAGATAAGGGCCGCTTGCGATGTACTTGAGAAGAAGGTGGATCGGCTGTATGACAGAACGGAGGTATTGGAAGGGTCCGTAGATGTGCTCAAGGCAAGTCTGGGATCAGCTGAGCTACAAATTCAAACACTACGTAGGGAGGGGGGTGCAGTTCGAGGGAGAGTGGAGCCCCTAGAAAATTATTCTAGGAGGAATAACCTCCGGCTTTTGAAGATCCCCGAAGGGAAAGAAGGGAACGACATCAAGACTTTTGTGGTGGCATTATTAAAAGGCACCCTAAACCTAGAGGAGTACACAGACTTCTTGGAGAAAGATATACAAAGGATTCATAGGGACCCCTTCTGTTTGAACCCTGGGAGGGTAAAACCAAGAAAGATACTCGTCAACTTTCTTACTTACTCATTCAAGTAGCTCTCCTATACAAAGCACCAACGGCAAGACTACTTGTTAATAACTCTTTGACAGAGGCCTTTAACATAACAATAGGCACAAGGCAGGGTTGCCCGCTTTCCCCCCTCCTTTTTAATCTTTATATTGAGCCCTTTGCTCAAGCTCTAAGAGAGGCGAATAAAATTCCGTCGTTTAGATTTGGTGGGTGGGAAAGGCGGGTAACGCTCTACGCAGACGATATTCTTATCATGACATCTGACCCTGACCTTCCATTTCCCACGGTTATCAAAAAAGCGGAGGAGTTTGGTAAAATTTCGGGGTATGAAGTGAATGCCAATAAAACTGACATCATGGCTTTGAACACCACCACTTCACACCTTGCCTTGACCACCTCCATGCGATATCTTGGGGTCAGAATTATTCAGAAGATGGGGAAAGTTGCAGAATACAATCTAGATCGGGTCTCAAAGGAATGCCAAAAACAACTAAAGTCCTGGGTTCATCTCCCCTTATCCATCCTGTGGAGGACACATCTAATAAAAATGTCCATCCTCCCTAAATACACATTTCTTTTTAATTCCATCCCCCTGGCATTTGACACTAAACTGTTGGACAAATGTCAGCGCGAGATAAACTCATTTATATGGAATTATAAAGCTACAAGAGTTGCATGGAAGAAGTTGAGGCGAAGAAGGGAGAAAGGAGGGTTGGCTTTACCTGAACTGCAGTACTTCGCTTGGGCCTTCCAACTCTCATTCTCTAGAATGCTCCTAAAAACACCTATAGACTCATCTCGAAGGGTAATGTTCCGGGCTATGCTAGAGGGTGCCGATATACCAGCGGCCGGCTTTCTCTTCAAGTTTGGGGACCAAAAATTCTTTAAGAAGGTGAAATTAAAAAGCCTACAATCCTTGGCTAAGAGTTGGTCAATAATTCGGGAAAAAATAGGGATAAGCTACTTTTCAAATCAGGCACCTATGTGGGATTCACCAGGCACTCCACCTTGTCTTAAGGATAGTTTGGCGAAACCCTTAAGGAATGCCGGGATAGTGATCTGGGGAGACTTGTTTTCAGGGGGTTCTATGTTAACTTGGGATGATTTGCTGAACAAAGTTGGGCTGGGCCTTTCTAGGTTTAAGTATATGCAGTTGAATAGCTGGGCCCAAGCACAATGTAGGAAGGGGGTCCCCCTGGGTAAAATCAGTAATTTTGAACATCAGCTGGTGATAAAACCACGGGGCGGCAAGGAGATCTCAACTTGGTATTGGATGCTTTTGGAGGTGATAGATGGGTATTTTAAACTTCCGGATGAGCTATAGGGTGGAGAGATTGAGATCCAATGTGAGCAGCTGTGGATTGACTCGTTTAATCTCCTGTACAAAACAGTGAAACCAGCTTGGCTGAGGCGAAATCATCTCTTCAGTTTGCATCGGGCTTATTTGTCTCCCCTAAAGCTATCCAAGTACCAGATGGAAAAAAATGCAATAAATGCGGCCTGCCAGAGGCAACTGACATTCATATGTTTGAAGACTGTCCAGCTACAGCCTGCTTCTGGGAGGAAGTGAAGGTCTCCTTGGATTCTATCCTTAAAATCTCCTTGAATATTACTCTCCAATTAATTATCTTTGGCATTGATGACAAAATCCTTGGTCATGCAATATCTCTCCTCTTTTACGCTATCCTTTTGGCAAGGAGGCAAATTTGTATGTTTTGGGTCGATTCAGCTGCCCCAACACATGCCGGTTGGCTGACGTCCCTTTATCAGGCTCCAGGGTGGACATGGCCAGATCATGTAGCAAACAAAAAGTAGCCTCCTGGGAACTGTTGGTACAGTGGAGTTAGGATTTCCGTTTTTTTGTTTTTCCCCCCCCCAGGTCCTTTGATTATGCCTTATTGCTCCATGGACCTTCGGATTTGGGTTCCCTTTGGGAAATACTGCGGTCTAATAGGTGGTAAAACACCTCTATGGAGTCATCTAACTAGTCCTCAAAATGTTGGTAACTTCTTCCGCCACTAAGATACATTTGTCTTGCAGCGATTGGGACGAGCCTAGGGGTCCAGGGGCGTATGCCCACGCAGGCAAGAAATGGTGGCTGGGGTTTTCCACATTTATGGGTTAAGGCAAATGAGGACAAAAAAAATAGAGTGGTGGGTAGTGGTAGCATGCCATGTTTTGATAATAGTTTGACCAGACCATTTTTATTTGTCACCATAAAGGCCCGCTCTCCCAGTCATGTTAAGTTCTGCGTCAAGGCACTTCCCAAGTCATTAGACCCTCTGTGGATCAGCTCGAGATGTGGGACCTCTTCATCTCAGGACTGCCACTTCCTGCGAGCATAAGAGATGTAGCAGGCGCATGGCGAAATACAGCTTAACGCCTCGTATGAGAGGGAATTGAGGATTACCTTCCAGTGCTTTGCAATCCATCATAATGAGCAGATATGTCCAAGACTACCGAGTGAGCTGAGCAAGATTCAACAGGACGGAATTCAGCTGTGAGTGGGTAAGAGACTGAAAAGACTAAGGAGCCTATTTATGAAAAAGCCGTGCAGGCCAGCAAGTCCCCTTGCGACAGGGAAAGGTCAGGAATACGCCGTATTTTAAGCAATAAGGTGCATTTCAGCCTTTTTCACTGAGCTGACGCTCTTTTGGCAGCCCAGTGCCAATGCAGGCACCCTCGTACCACGGTGCCTACGTTGTATGCAGGATTGTTTTAGTGCAGGAAAGCACACCTTCCTGCACCAAAACAATGCAGAGGCATATTCTTCTATCTATGAGTGCTACAGAATGCAGCACACATAGAAAGAGATAGTACCAAGGAGAAATAAAGATATTTCTTCGAGTTACACCTCTCCTGGGAATGCTTATATTTTTGGTGCATTCCTAGGTTTTCCAGTTCTGGTATATCTGGGAATGTGTAAAAATCATGGGACTTGCATGGTAACGCCTACACAACACGGATGGAATGCCTTCCCAGGGCAGAGTAAGGCAACGCAGCAATTTGCGCTGCGTTGCCTTACTCCAGATGTATGGAGCCACTCCGGGCCATGCAAAGTGGCCTTGCATGGCTTCATGAATCTGACTTAAGGTTTGCGTCACTCTTGCAACATGTTGAGTAAATAAACCCCAAAGAGCAGATAATGTGTGGGGGCGACTGCACTGCACCTGGGCTACTCCATTTCTTCCCGTGAGATAGAGGGAACTATCCTGAAACCAAAGAGAGATTGGGCACAGCAAGGTGGACACAAGGCCTCCTGCCTCTGCTGAATGCCCCCTAGAGACATTGACTTGACTTTAGCTGCTCGGAGTGTGTAGTATTGAGTATCATTGTGTAATAAAGTACCTTCTTGGGGAGATAAGCACTAAGATGAACATTCACTTAACTGATTTGTTAAATCTGATCTTGTCGAGCACCCCCCACACTACCTCCCTGAGAAGCACAAGACTTCTCGTCCTCACTACCTGAGAGTTGAGTGCAGAAATGGATGTATTTGGCACCGTTTTATGAACCAGAGCAGGATGGATCAAAGGACATCAGAAGGAAAAGACCAACACCTCCACAGTTGTCGACTAATAACCCCCGCTGGCCCACTTGGCCCAGCCAAATGGGGTAGCAGTTTCTAAAACTAATATTCGACCCGAAACAACCTCATACAGGTCTTTTTGAGAGTTATGGTATACATCTCTTTTTAGTGTTCTCATTCATTCTAATGTCTCTCACTAAATACCTCACAAATAGCTGTGAGACACCAAGAGTTGTGGATATTGCACCTGGAACAAGCACAGATGGACTTTAGGTTTAGGTGTTTTGCCTCATGGTGATTTTGCCACCCTCTCCCCTGATTCTGTGTTTCCTTTCTTCCTTTTTAATTTTTTTTCCACTAATGGTACCCTCCCATGGCCCGATTCTTATTTCTTAATGAGGGTTGCCAATGTGCCTCTGCTTTCCTTTTCCAAATTGTTTAATTAAGCAGTGTAATGCAGGTGGCCGAAATGTCCCTCTGCACTAAAGCCACATACCAGTCAGTGACAGCTTCAACATCCTATGATGCCCCTACAGGACAGTGTACAGCTCCTGGCTGGCCCTAGACTGCCCCCCAGTGAAAACACACAAACAGCATTCACACAGACCAACCCCAAAATCAAAATGTAAACACCAAAAATACAAATCAAAAATAGACATCTGGTCTGAAAAGCATACTCAGTCCAAAGTAGACAAGCATTTGCAATGCAATAGGTCTCACATTTGCGAGAGTTTGAGCTTTGACATTGTAAAAGACAATGCCATGTATGTATGTGTTTTGAAAACCTGCAAATGGTGCGTAGAAACGCTCTTTGTACTTCTAGTAGTTGCTTACGAGAAGCAAGAATGGCAGTAACTGCTTTTCATGAACAAGGAAAATAAGACCTAAAAATAAAGCACAGATCATCTGCAGATCAACCCTACTGCATCCTATGACTTTGCAAAAGAACTGTAGCCTACTTGCAGACTTGGTTCGCGGCATCACAGGGCAGGTAGGGTGAACCGGAACACAACTATGATGGTTGGAGGTCTTCTGCCTCTGGTGTCTCTCCTACATTGGACATGTAAACTGGCCCATGTACAACCCTACCACACTTTACCCTCAGGGGAGCAAGGGCAAGCAATACGTGGCCTTTCAGGGACTTACAGCCTGATTCATCATACTCCCGTTTTGCGAGCCCCTAATAGCGATTCATAGCGAATCGCTATTAAGGACTCGCAAAACGGGATTCATGTAGGAATATGCAAAAAAAATGCGATTCCTACTAATTCCTTATTTGCGATTAGCAAATTGCTAATCGCAAATAAGGAATAACTCCCCATTCATTCCTATGGGCCAAAAGGCCCATAGGAATGAATGGGGAGTATTCAATCAATCAATCAATCAGTGACACTTATAGAGCGCGCTACATACCCGTAGGGTCTCAAGGCGCTGGGGGGGGCGGAGCCGCTACTGCTCGAACAGCCAGGTCTTCAGCTTCTTCCTGAAGGAGAGGTGGTCTTGGGTCAGGCGCAGGTCGGTCGGGAGGGAGTTCCAGGTCTTGGCGGCCAGGTAGGAGAAGGACCTTCCTCCTGTAGTCGCTCTTCGGATGCGGGGGACGGTGGCGAGGGCGTGGTTGGCTGATCGGAGGTGGCGTTTGGGAGCGTAGAAGTTGACTCGGCTGTTGAGGTAGCTCGGGCCTTGGTCGTGTAGGGCTTTGTGTGCGTGGGTGAGGAGGCGGAAGGTGATTCTTTTGTTGACGGGGAGCCAGTGAAGGTCTCTCAGATGTCCGGAGATGTGGCTGGTTCGTGGGATGTCGAGGATGAGTCTGGCTGAGGCGTTCTGGATCCGCTGGAGTCTCTTCTGGAGCTTGGCGGTGGTACCGGCGTAGAGGGCGTTGCCGTAGTCCAGTCGGCTGGTGACGAGGGCCTGGGTGACGGTCTTCCTGGTCTCGTGGGGATCCACCAGAAGATCTTCCGTAGCATGCGTAGGATGTTGAAGCATGCCGAGGAGACGTTGTTGACTTGCCTGGTCATGGAGAGGGAGGAGTCCAGGATGAAGCCCAGGTTGCGTGCATGGTCTGTCGGTTTGGGTGCGGTGCCCAGGGCGGGAGGCCACCAGGAGTCGTCCCAGGCGGAGGGAGAGGAGCCCAGGATGAGGACCTCCGTCTTGTCCGAGTTCAGTTTCAGGCGGCTGGTCGTCATCCACTCGGCTACCTCTTTCATCCCTTCGTGCAGGTTGGCTCTGGCGGCGGCGGGGTCGTTGGTCAGGGAGAGGATCAGCTGGGTGTCGTCGGCGTAGGAGATTATGCTGAGGTTGTGTTTGCGTACGATGGCCGTGAGGGGGCTCATGTAGACGTTGAAGAGGGTGGGGCTCAGAGATGATCCTTGGGGGACGCCGCAGATGACTTCGGAGGCCTCTGACTTGTACGGTGGTAGGCGGACTCTCTGTGTTCTTCCGTCGAGGAAGGAGATGATCCATTCCAGCGCCTTGTCCTGGATTCCGACGTTGCTGAGGCGCCGTACTAGGGTGCGGTGGCAGACCGTGTCGAATGCCGCGGAGAGGTCTAGGAGGATGAGGGCCGCTGTTTCTCCGTTGTCCATCGGGGCTCGGATGTCATCGGTGGCGGCGATGAGGGCGGTCTCGGTGCTGTGGTTGGCTCGGAAGCCGGACTGTGAGGGGTCGAGGGATCCGTTCGTCTCGAGGAAAGCGGCCATCTGCTTGTTGACGGTCTTCTCGATGACTTTGGCTGGAAACGGGAGGAGCGAGATGGGGCGGTAATTCTTGAGGTCGGTGGGGTCCGCTGTTGGTTTCTTGAGTAGAGCGCTGAGTTCGGCGTGTTTCCAGCTCTCAGGGAAGATGGTGGTGTCGAAGGATGTGTTGATGATGCCTCGCAGGTGGGGTGCGATGACAGCGTCGGCCTTGTTGAAGACGTGGTGAGGGCAGGGGTCGGTCGGTGATCCGGAGTGGATGGAGTTCATCGTGCGGATGGTGTCTTCGGTGCTGATCGGGGTCCAGGCGTGGAGGGTGGTGGTGGGGGGTGGTTGTTCGGTCATGGTGTGCGTTGGTTGGTTGTTGAAGCTGTTGTGTATGTCCGCGATCTTGTTGTGGAAGTATGAAGCGAGGGAGTTGCAGAGGCCTTGCGATGGGGTGATGTCGTTGTTTCCTGCGCTGCGGTTGGAAAGCTCTTTCACGATGTTAAAGAGTTCCTTGCAGTTGTGTGCGTTGTTGTCCAACCGGTCCTTGAATGCTGTTTTCTTGGCGGCGCGGATCAGCTGGTGGTGTTTCCGGGTGGCAAGTTTGAAGGAGGTCCTGTTGTCCGGTGTCGGTTCCCTTCTCCAGACTTTCTCGAGGGCTCGGCAGTTCTTCTTGGAGCTCTTGAGTTCGTCGGTGAACCATGGGGCTTTCTTGCTGCCGGGTCTGCTGGGCGGGGTCCTTAGTGGGGCGAGTTCGTCCGCGCAGTCGCTGATCCACTTCGTGAGGTTGTCGGCGGCCTGGCTGGGGTTCGCTGAGCTGGCAGGAGGGTGCTGGCTCAGGGAGGTGGCGAGCTGGTCTGCTGTGATCTTGTTCCAGCTTCTGCGGGCGGCCTGTTGCTGGTGGTGGTGGGTCGTTGTTTTCTTGAAGGTGAAGTGGACGCAGCTGTGGTCCGTCCATTGAAGCTCTGTGGCGTGGCTGAAGTCGATGTCCTTGCTGGATGAGAAGACAGCGTCGAGTGTGTGTCCGGCGAGGTGGGTGGGGGTGGACACCAGTTGCTTGAGTCCCAGGTTGGCGAGGTTGTCGAGCAGGGTGCTGGTGTTGCGGTCGTTGTTGTTCTCCAGATGGAAGTTGAGGTCTCCCAGGAGGATGTAGTCAGCGGAGGGGAGGGCATGTGGGCTGACGAAGTTATTTGCGATTAGCAATTAGCTAATCGCAAATAAGATAGCGATTGAAAGGGTGCCAGGGGTGTCCAAAGGACACCCTGTAGCACCCCTTAAATGCTAATATGAACAGGGGTTGCGCACACACATGTCCAAAGGACATGTGTGTGTGCAACATGCAACTCAGAAAAGTGCTTTTAAAAGCATTTTTCTGAGTTATCGCTATTTACCACGAGGTTTGACCTCGCGGTAAATAGCGGCCCGAAACTGCGATTTCGCAATTTTTAAATGGATGATGAATTGCATTGAAGGAATCTCAAATAGAGATTCCTTAAATGTAATCCATCGCAAATTTGCGAAAACGCAATTACCGATTTTTGCATTTGGGATGATGAATCCCAAATGCAAAAATCTCACTCGCAAAGGGCCAGATTCTCAGAATCTGGCCCTTTGCGAGCCGAATTCAGCTTCATGAATTAGGCTGTTAGTTTTGGGAGTGGGGTAGAGCCTCAGAGCTGAAGCAGTCAGACAACAGACCGAATTAGTGAATGGCCATCCCAGTGCCTTCCTTTTAAGAAAAGGAGAAGTAGTTTTGTCACAGAACAACTCAATAATATACATAAGGGATAAGCAGCACTGCAGGGAAGGTATTCTACAGATGCTACAGTAGTTACTACACAAAAAGAAGCTTTTAATTTAAACATAGAAAGAGCTGTGCATGGTGAAAGACGGCAGCTTCCCAGAATTCTGTGACCCATAGGCAGATCCACTGAAATGATGCAGCAGGGGAGCACTGCGGTATCTTCCGATTGTAGGGACAACTGTCCTATTGCTGCACCCCTCCCCTGATGTGTATTGTGGTTCTTCCCTTTCGCGTGACCTCTCAGAACGCTGCCACACCGAAGGTTCTAAGTCGAGCTCCCTGCGAGGAGACGGCGGGCACCGGCGGTGGAGCTGTGGCTGAGGTCCTTATCTGATGTAACTTAATAAACTCTTTGCTTCAAGAACATTTGCCGGCTTCTGGATGTTGATGTAATGTGTGGACGTCTTCTTAAATGTTACACTGGCGACAATGGACGGGCGCAGAAGCATTGATGTGGAATAAGTGACCTCAACACGCCAAAAAGCAACTTCGAAGGATTGTGAGATCAGCGATTCTGTGAGTAATTACATAACACTCGCGAGTCAAAGTAAGTGTGAAACGAACACATCATTAAGGCGTTCTCACGTCACGTATAGTAGCTGACAGGAGCCAGGTGGTACCGGTTACCTCTGGGGACTTCTTTACGACTCACACTGACCTCTTGGGCATCCGCATTTGGTGGTCTGCACGGGAGAGAGAATAGCTAATTAATTTTTTGTGGAGAAGTCCAATGAGTACACTGGCCCTCACGTCAGCACTGTTGTGCAGTTTATTTGGTTGCGTCATTTACATATCCTGTGGCAAAGAGAGAGTTTTGGAGGAGTACAGAGTTACATTTCCGTATAAGAGTCCTCGTAGCAGCATACGTTGTAAGTGGTTGTGTGGGAGGAGCAGTTTGTGTGGAACTTTCACAACCGCAATATACTTGCCAGGGGATAGACGTCAGCTGAAGTGAGCGGATACATCGCGCAAGAAATCATTGTCCACACCTTCTTTTAAGAGCAAGAAAGGCCACTTTTATTTTAGGACAGGTGCATCATCAATTTCATAAACACATCCATTATTTATTTATTTACATAATCCAACTCTACAGTGAGCCTACGAAACCTAAATCCCAAAACCCCGAACAAACTCCTGCCTACTACCCCTAGCCTACCCAACGCTACCCTTCAGGATGGCCAACCCGCTCCAGGCTGCCCACCCCCACTAACAAAAACCCGCCTCCAAAAGAACAAAGGCACCCATCCTAACAGTGGCAAACCTACCTAAACTAAACAGCGCCTAGAGCACTGCAAAATAAAAACCCATAAATAAAGAAAAAGAAAAAGAAAAAGAAAAAGAGGGAGGGTGGGTGGGGCAAAACAACCTCCCTTCACGCCTCCCGCCACGCAGTTCCTAACCGCCCGCCTGACTTCCCCTTTTTACCCCCTCTGCTAATCAGCCCCCACCTGGCAATGCTCCTCGCGCGAACCTGCCCAGGAAGAGACCGGCTCGCGCCTGGCTCTCCCTGGGCCCCCCCTCGCGCAAGAAATCATTGTCCACACCTTCTTTTAAGAGCAAGAAAGGCCACTTTTATTTTAGGACAGGTGCATCATCAATTTCATAAACACATCCATTATTTATTTATTTACATAATCCAACTCTACAGTGAGCCTACGAAACCTAAATCCCAAAACCCCGAACAAACTCCTGCCTACTACCCCTAGCCTACCCAACGCTACCCTTCAGGATGGCCAACCCGCTCCAGGCTGCCCACCCCCACTAACAAAAACCCGCCACCCAGGAAAACCTTTAGCGTTTTCCTGCCCCACCTAAAGGAAAGGAAGGAGCACACCACAACTGTACCTGAAGAACCTTGCTAATCAAGTCCCTGAGTTCAAGGAGGTAAAAAGAGAGGCCCAAAGCTGAGAGATGCACACCGTCCTCACAAAATAAATGATGTTCAGAGACTTTTAAATGATAATGGTCCAAACTGTAGATACCCCAATGTTGACAAAAAAGGCGCATTGTCCTGTTCACTTTCCTTCTAGCCTTTTCCAGGGCAGAATGGTTCCTCGCCCCACGCCATTGCAAACGAGGCACAAACTCAGTCCATATAAGCATGGTGCTCACCCATGTAGTTCTGATGATTTCCAGGTCCTGCTTCATTAATTTTAACAAGGTCAACCCAGAGAGAGAAACCAAGTCATTCTCTCCCAAGTGTAGCACCAGGAGATCCGGAGGGCCCCCCAAACACTGTGAAACCAAAGCAGCCAAGGCGGGAAAAAGCCCACCCCAGCGCATTCCCCCTGTTCCATGCCAGGAGACTTCGTGTGTCATACTGCTCAGACCAAGTGATCTCCCACAGAGCTGACTGGCAGCGGCTAAAGCTGCTCTTTTAATAAAAGAGTGCCCCAGTATCCACACCCTTCGTTTGCATCCGGCGACTGATGGCCAGGGACCTAGGAGAGAAAGAAATGTTAGACAAGCCAAAATGCACTATTTCCTCACATACTTTTCACAGCACTTGGAACGCCAACGACCAATGCGTCGGATCTGGGACCAGTCCCACCCCAACCGAGCGGCCTCCGTCGCCGCACCAATTCGGAAAGAATGAGTACCAAATTGAACAGGATCCTTCCCCAAGCGCAATAAAACCTTGCGCAATACAGCCAACAATTGAGATGCAACTATGGGACTACCATCCGCATGACAGAATATGGACCCCTGGAGAAAATGCGGAGAGGACACAAACACTTCCCATTCCCCAACCGGGCAACATGCAGAGACACCACTCCTACCAAGGAACACCCACTTACCCCTCCCCATCTGGTCGGTTTTTGATGCCCGCAGCCACAGCCGCACTCTGTCACTTTCCAACACCACCTCATTGCTGGTCATACCTACCCTGCCCCGCAACCCCAGCAACTCTGATGCCCGAAATGCCCCAAAGAACAACCAAACAAAACACAAACGAAATTTGGCACACTCCCAAGCATCATAACAACACACCTCCAATTCCGGCAACAGCAACTGGAGCAACTCAAAAGTCACTGGCTGCCGGAGCTGCTGACCACCAGCCCGGAGCCTGGCCAAACCTTTCAACACTTTACGAACCAACACCCCCCCAACCGGATCCCTCCCCCACCAAAGCTGCCCATAAAAAGAAACCCCAGCCAATTTGCCAGAAATGGTAGTGGGCGATAAGCCTTTGTCCGCCAGATGTAAAACAAACTGCAAGACGCATTGTTCATCAGACCAACCCGCCCCAATCGGCCCCATCGAATCCTTACCAAACTGCAGAAACTCATTCCAGGCTTTCACATAACCCCGCCTGGTGGATTCAGCCACTGAATTTTCTACCAAGTGGTGAACCCTCAATCCCCCAGGTCCCATACGTACTGTGGGATCGCTGTTGGTTCCAGGTCCGCCCCAGGAGCTAACTTGCGGAACTCGGACCACTGAAAGCGAGACAAAGAATCAGCGATGCAATTAGAAGTACCAGGAACATGCCGTGCTTTAAAGACAATATTTAATTGCAGACACCGCAGCATGAATGCGCGCAGGAGCCGCAAAACCCGCAAATCACGAGCCTTTTGGTGATTGACAAGGTACACGACTGCCAGATTGTCCACGTGAAACAAGACTGAGCGATTCTGAAACTCATCCCCCCATAGATGCAGAGCAACCAGCAGCGGGAAGAGCTCCAGAAACGCTATGCTGCGACCCTGATCCTTCCAGTGTGCCGGCCAGCCGGCCGCGCACCATCGACCTTCCCAAAATATTCCGAAGCCGTGAGCCCCTGACGCATCAGTGAACAACTGTACTTGCCATACCATGTCCTCATCCGCAAAAAACAAGGACACGCCATTAAACTCTCGTAAGAAACGAAGCCAGACGGTCAAATCGGCACGCACAGCGGTGGTAATGCGCACCCTATGATGGGGAAGGCGTGCTCCGGACATGGACAAACCCAGACGTCTGCAGAATGTCCTGCCCGCCCGAACAACACGGCAAGCAAAATTGAGGTAACCCAACAACTTCTGAACAGTTTTCAAAACAACTTTCCGCTCCCCCAGCACCAGATGTATGAAAGCAGACATTTCCTTCACTTTAGCCACAGGCAATCTCGCCACCATAGACAGAGTATCAATTTCAATCCCCAAGAAAGTCAGGGACGTACAGGGACCCTCTGTCTTGTCCGGCGCCAATGGAACCCCCAATTCCTCCGCTAGATCCTGAAAGATGTTCAAGGCCGACTGACACTGCCCAGATCGACCTTCCCCAATGAAAAGAAAATCATCAAGGTAATGACAGACCAATACATGGCCACTAACAAAAGTGAATCGCCACTGCAGGAAGGTACTGAAAGATTCAAAAAGGGAGCATGACACTGAACAGCCCATGGGCAACACCCTATCCACGTAGAAACTACCATCAAAATGCATTCCCAACAGACTGAAATCCCAAGGGTGAATGGGCAATAGCCGGAAAGCCGACTGAATGTCGCTCTTCGCCAGCAAAGCCCCAACACCAGCCGTGCGCACGAGCCGTAAGGCATCGTCCACCGAAGCATAATTGACAGTTGAGTCAGCTGGATCAATAAAGTCATTAATTGATGAACCCTCTGGCCAGGACAGGTGATGGATAAGACGAAACTCCCCTTCCGCCTTCTTAGGCACCACACCCAGGGGCGATACAATCAAGTCAGGCAGAGGACAATTCACAAAAGGACCAGCAATCCTACCAGCCGCAAGCTCAGCATCCAGCTTCTTCCGCACAACCTGGGGACTCTCCTTCGCAGACTTCAAATTGTCCGACCACCTGCCCACCCTGGGTCCCTGATACCCAATCCTGAACCCAATTTTGAAACCCCAAGACAAAATCTTAGCGGCCTCAAAATCTGGATAATCCACCAGCCAGAGATCGAGAACCTCCTGCCTAATAGGAGTAGGGGCCCTTGTAAACAGACTGTTGTTGCTGCCCCCTACCCCCTGAACCGCGTCCTTGCTCACCCAATCGCTGACCGGGAAAACACTGGGTGAGGGCATGCTTCCCTCCACACTGCGAACACTCGTGTTTGTACCTGCAAGCAGGTCTGTTACAGGAACCCCTGTTAAAATGCCAGCATGTGCCAGAGGCGGCTGACTGACCTCTGCCCCAAACCCCCGCCCCAGACTGAGCGGGGCGAGCTGAAAAGGGCCGATAATACACGGGCTGCCCGCTAGCTGTGTGAGTCGTAGCAGGGGGGTTTGCCGATGCCATCCATTGCAACCATAACTCGGAATCAACCTCACCCCACGAACGCTCAGGGAAAGCGCTCATGCGCGCCCTGAATTCGTCATCATAGGACAACCAAGCAAAGCCGCCAAAATAACTGTGAGCCTTGCGTATAACATCAGCATATTTAAACATGTCTATTGCTTTCTCAGGATGACGTTGACAATAAACGCTGGCATAAATAAGAAAGGCCGAAGTCCAGTTCTCTATGGACTTCGGAACACGAGGCCTCCGAGCCAATTCTAATTCCTCCTCCTTTGACCCTTCTTTTGCCTGAACATCCCTATGGAGAAGCCGAAAAACATCCACAAATGCCCCAGACCATATCAAATTCTTCGTTTTTTCAGATAAATGAGACCCCAAAGGCATTCCCACCCCAGAATAAGGCAACTTTTTCGGTAGGATACTATCCTCCGTGACACGTGTGGCATCCACCCCGCCCACCCCCGCTGTAGAAACTTCATTTGCAACTTGCACATTAGAAACATTCGAAAGTACAGGCCGCTCAAGCCTCGGTGCCAGAGCGACTCGCTCAACCACAACCCCATCACCCGTACCAATAGATCTTGTACTTTTAACAGGGAGACTCTCCCTAGGTTGCCACACAGACCACCACCCATCCTTACCTCTCGGTAACTGCTCCGACTGCTGTGCGACAGCCCCACGATCCCTCTGAGAAGGTCCAGACCACACTGCCCCTCGTACACCTGCATGGTCCGCTCGAGACTCCTGCAAAACACGAGAAACAGTGGGTTGCCCCAACCCACCCCCCTGGGCCCGTGCTGCCAAAAGCCCAACATCCTTGTCTCTCAACTCCCCTTCTTCCAACTCATCATCATGAAAACTCCCACCGAAAGCTTCATCAGAAAATTCAACTTGAGCACTACCACTGGGCATAGCCCCATCACCAATACCCCCATCATAAAATTGCCAGTCGATGTTTTGAAAGCTATGTGCACTGAAAGCTGTAGAAGAGCCGTCCGCTCCAGACAGCCCCCCTGTAAGCCCACCACTGGAAACAGCCGTGTGGACAGTTCCCGGGCCCGTAGAGACAGCCAACAGCCGCCCAGCCGATGGCGCAGATTGAAAACTGCGGCCGCTCGAGCCAGACAAAGAAACAGCCCCAGAAACATTGCCCCCCACAGCGGAACCGCAATCACCCCCCGACGCCAGAGCAGTGACACCCACCGACCCAGCCTCAGGGCCACCCAGAAGCCCACCTGGACGACCCCTGGGGACCGGGAACAGTGACTGACCAGTAGCCGGGGGCGCCCCCTTGCGCAGCAAACCCTTACCACCCGGGGTCAAGGACGTGTGGGGGGGGGGGCCGGGAGCCGAGGGCACCAGTTGAAGCAGCCTTAGCCGGGGGGGGCAGCGGGGTATGAGCAGCACCCACCGTCACCACAGCAGGGGCCGGGGGCAGGGCCTCAGGGTGGGGGGGCGACGTCAGCGTGGCACGGGGGTGCCTGGCATCGGCGTCAACCGTGGGAGGAGTGCCAACATTAGGGAGGGGGGCAGGAACAGGCCCCGGCAATGCAGGGGAGAGCAGATAACACTGCCCGTTAAGCCATAAATATGGAGAGACCCCATCTGCCAAAGGCGGCACCGAGGGGGAAGAGGCGGGGGGCACCGCAGCAGGTAGCGGGGCGTGCAAGCGCCCATTCTGCTCCAAACTTCGCCCACGCTTGGGCCTGGGGCCCCCCTGCAATTTCACAGACTTCCCAGGTGCCATTCCGCCTGTGCGCGGAGCCAGCCGGCCCATGGAACGCCCCCGCCTCCCCCCGGGCGCCCCTCGTGCACCAGCATCGAAAAACGGTAAGGCACATACCTGCTGGAGGGCGCCCGGGTCACACGGCGGGGGTTCTGCTTCCACGGCGGGCAAAAGAAGCCCAGGCCCGTCTGCCGGCATGGCCGCCTCGCCGTCTTCCTCGTCCTCTGGGCCCGGCGATAGGCACGCCTCCACAGCCCTGGCGACGCCCTCCGAAGCCTTGCGAGGGGGGCGGGCCATGCCGACCCAAGCTTCCGCCGGGACACCCGGCATCAACAAGTCCTCGCGCCCCGCCGCACAAAGGATTTGGACAGCCCTCCTGACCTCCGCAGCTTCCTCCATAACTCAGGACAAAGGTGGGAACACGAGCGCAAAACAACCTCCCTTCACGCCTCCCGCCACGCAGTTCCTAACCGCCCGCCTGACTTCCCCTTTTTACCCCCTCTGCTAATCAGCCCCCACCTGGCAATGCTCCTCGCGCGAACCTGCCCAGGAAGAGACCGGCTCGCGCCTGGCTCTCCCTGGGCCCCCCCTCTCTGGAAGGGGATAGAAGAACTCAAGTTTCACAACCTTGGTGCGAAGGCTCAGGTGCATCTTGACTGGAGAAACGGACGTGTCTCCCACCTGGAAAGCAGGCGCAAGGACACTCCGCATCAAGGAGCAAATGGGATATAGTAGGGCCGGTCGCGCTGACTGGCACAGCTTATCACTGACAATTTGATGAGGCACTGGTGAGGAGCAGCTACTGCTGGTCGCGCTGACTGGCACAGCAGGTGTGTGTTCGGGCGTTTTGGCGTGCCCTAGACTGGAACTGGTGAGGAGCACTCTTGTCTCCCGGTCACGCTGACTGGCACAGCACCTCATAGCCTTCTGTAAGAAGGGACACAACAAGGAGCTGCTGTGTCCCGCCATACAGTCTGGTCCGAAGTAACAGAAACTTTTGGGTGGTGTAAGAGTCCGCTTTCCTTGTGTGTACACTGGAAGAGAGGATCGTGTACATTGACAACCGTACATTCGTTTTCCCATTGCATGGTGATCAGGAACCAGGGAAAATGGGCAGGTCTCTCTGTCTTTGTGCTCAAGCTGTGCCCAAACACGTATACAAAGTAGACATCTAGTACCCCGATATCGCATTCTGTAGATTTTGCCTACATTTTGTTAACACTGTAGGAGCACAGCTCCATCTAGTGGAACAGTCTTTAATTATACCTTACTATTTTTAACGGGTTCTGTGGTCATCTCAGGATTTACAGCTAGATTCATCAAAGTCCCGATTTGCGAGTCCTTAATAGCGATTATTAAGGAATCGCTATAAAGGACTTGCAAATCGGGATTCATGTAGGAATCGCTAAATAAATTGCAATTCCTACACATTCCTTATTTGCGATTAGCAAATTGCTAATCGCAAATAAGGAATAACAGCCTGATTCATGAACGGGCCGTTTTGCGAGGCTCAAATAGCGAATCATAAGGAATCGCTATTTGAGACTCGCAAAATGGTATTCATGTAGGAATCGCAATATTAATTGCGATTCCCACTGATTCCTTATTTGCGATTAGCTAATTGCTAATCGCAAATAAGGAATAACTCCCCATCCATTCCTATGGGCCTTTAGCAATTTGCTAATCGCAAATAAGGATGCGATTTCAAGGGTGCCAGGGGTGTCCAAAGGACACCCTGTAGCACCCCTGAAATGTAATTTACATTGGTGTTGCGCACACACATGTCCAAAGGACATGTGTGTGTGTAACATGCAACTTAGAAAAATGCATTTTTCTAAATTTTCGCTATTTACCACAAGGTTTGACTTCGTGGTAAATAGCGCTCCTAAATTGCGAATTCACAATTTTTAAATGTTTCATGAATAGCATTTAAGGAATCTCTAATAGAGATTCCTTAAATGCTAATCCTCGCAAATTTGCGAATTCTGTATTAGAGATTTTTGCATTTGGGATGATGAATCCCAAATGCAAAAATTGCACTCGCAAAGGGCCAGATTCTCAGAATCTGGCCCTTTTGCAAGCGCATTTCGCTTGATGAATCTGGCTGTTAGAGTTTTACTTTGTTACATTTCTCTTCTGGGGGTTGGTGAGACACTTGGACAATTTTGTGACTAGGGACTGTACTACTTTCATGCTAAACATGCAGAATGTTACTCCACCCCCATTCTTTTTGGGCACACCAGGGGAGCCCCCTCTGAAATTGAACAAGTGGAAAAAAGTGTTCCAGAATTATGCTGTGGTTTGTGGGCCTAATCTAGGTTTGGAAAGGAAGGTGGCATTACTACTACACTACTTAGGAGCTGAAGGTCAAGAGATTTTAGAACACCTACCTGATTTGAATGCAAATGATGCCAGGGGCCTGAATGAATTTGAGATAAGTTTGAAAAAGTTAGATATACATTTCTTGCCTAAGATCAGCACCATCAAGGAATGTTACAGTTTTTGAAAAAGAGGACAGAATGAAGGAGAGACAGTGGAAGAATTTGTGTCAGAGTTAAGAAATTGGCCGCAAGTTGTAAATTTGGGGGGGGGGGCTTGCGAGGAAAGAATAAGATATCAGTTAATATTGATGTGCAAGATAGGAAGAATACATGAAGAGCTCTGGCTGAAAGATGATCTACCTTTGGAGGAGGTGTTAATCATTGCCAAACAGGTGGAACACATGATGAAGTGTGTCAGTGAAATAAAGCAAGATTGTGAAGAGAAGTCTAAGGTGAACAGAGTCAATAATGAGAATGAAAGTGTGCTAGTGGTTAAAGTAGCTAAAGATGATCAGAAGTAAAACAAAGGAGTTTGGAATCCCAAAGGGAATTGCTACAGGTGCGGAAGAGCAGGCCTTTGGGCTAACAGTAGGGAATGCCCAGCGCTCAAAGTCACCTGCAACACGTGTGGAAGGAGAGGTCATTTTAGAATCTGCTGCAAGAACAACACTACCTACAGGAGAAACAGTAGAGAGGACTACACACAAGTCTGTGAGGAAATGGTACTGCATGTTGAGAGTGGGGCTGTGTGTAACCCGAAAGATTACATAACAATAGATGTGACAGAGGTCAAAGCCATGTTTGACTCGTGCTCTAAAATGACCATTGTTTCAGCAGAAGATTTTGAGAAAGTGTAAAGGCAAGATGAAACTCCAAAGAATGGATGACAGGCCGGGTGGCTATGGAGGTCAACCCATATGCCTGAGAGGTTTCTTTTGGGGCACAGTTGGCTATAAGGACAGAATTGCAGTAACCAAGGTTTATGTATCTAATAAAGGGGACAAAATACTGGGTTGGCAGGCACAAAAAGACCTGGGCATCCATCTCAATCCTAACAAGAGCCCACACATTTTGGTACAAGAGGTAGACAAAATAGGTGTTAGAATTGAAGATGAGTTCAAATGAGTGTTCTTAAATAGGCTGTCTTAAGAACTATGTGCATAGGATCAAGCTAAAAGAGAACGCTAAACCAGTAACAGCCAAGGTCAGAAACCTGCTGATTTCCATACAAGAACCTGTGAAAGAAGAATTGGAGAAACTGTGTTGTTTGGGAGTAATTGAGCCTGTGGAGGCCACGGAGTGGCAAGCACTCATTTTAGCAGCAAGGAAAGGGGATGGGGCTGTACGTCTATGCATAGACCTAAGGGCTCTAAACAAGGTAGTTGTAGTGGACATGTTTCCCCTCCCCAACATATCCCAAATGATGAGCAGACTTGCTGGTGCAAAGGTCTTTTCCACCCTGGACCTCACGTCAGCTTATTATCAGGTCAGGATGCACCCAGAGCCACAAGATCTCACGGCCTTTTTTATACTCATGGGGCCTACAGCTTTAAGCAAATGCCTTTTGGACTTGTCTCGGCTGCAGCTGTTTTCTCAAAGGATCATGAACAATCTCCTTAAAGGAATTCCTGGAATTTTATGCTACCAGGATGATGTTCTGATCTTTAGAGAAAACAACACCTAACATGAACCCAGGCTAAGGCAAGTTCTAGAGAGATTCTTAGAGCTAGGTCTAACAGTGAAGAAGGAAAAATTTAGGATTGGGTGCTCAGAGATAGAGTTTTTGGGGCATAAGGTAACTGGAGAAGGTATACTTCCTAAAACAGAGTTGCAGAACACCATCCTCAACCTAACCCCTCCAGTAGCAAATCAAATCATTTATGGGTATGATTGAGTTTTATAGCAAGTTTGTGCAGAACTTTGCTAGACGTACCTACCAGATTCGCAATCTCCTAAGAAAGGGAGTACCATTTGACTGGAGTGAGGCATGCCAAAACGAATTTGACGCCACCAAGAAAGCATTGGCGGAGGCACCCAATCTTAAAGCTTTTGTTCCTGGTAGGAGGACCTTACTGACATAGGACACCAGTACTAAAGGTTTGGGTGCGGGCCTGACTCAGGAAGGTGAAAAGGGGAAAGAGACTATAGCGTTTGCATCCAGATCCCTACGTTGGGCAGAGTACAACTACTCGATTATCGAGAAAGAGACACTTGCGGTGCATTGGGCCACTAACAAATTTTAAGATTTTGTATGGGGAACAAAGTTTGACATAAGGACTGACCAAAAACCCCTTGTAGAAGTCTTTACTAAGAAAGGTTTAGATGTCACCTCGAGCAGGATAAGAAGGTGGGTAGTGAGCTTACAAGAATACACCTTTGGGGTAGAGTACATACCAGGGGTGAGGAATTTAACCGCCGACTGTCTCACGCGGTTTGTAAGGGAAACCCCTGAAGAAATTGAGGAAGAGAACAGGCCAGGTGAAGAGGACAATGTGATGGAGAATGAGAACATGTGTGCTATTACTCAAGGGGTGGTGGATGAAGAACTCTGGAAAGTGAAGTTGGAAAGTGATGTGCTTCTTCAAGAAGTATGTGCCAAGACCAAGGGGGGTTGGTCTGACTGCGACAAGAAGGAAGAGTCTCTCCGACCGTTCTGGATGGTCAGAGAGGAGTTGTCTGTTGCGGACAATTGTCTTTTTCATGGTACCAAATTAGTTCCGCCAGGGATTTTGAGAGAAGTATTGGTTAATTTGGCCCATGAGGGTCACCTGGGCATCACTAAAACTAAGCAGAGGTTACCCTTAGACTATTGGTGGCCAAATATGGACATGGAGATAGAGAGGAGAATAAGGGAGTGTGTACCTTGCTCGACCAGCGACAAGGTGCTCAAACAACACACACCTCCCATGCACTGCAGGCCTCTGGCAGAAGGCCCATGGGCAGATGTAGCCTTAGACATTGTGGGGCCATTATCAGGAGAGAACCGTACCCCGTACATCCTGGTACTTATGAACTCATACTCTAAGTGGCCTAAGCTGCAGTTTGTGTCTGAAATAACTACCAAGTCGGTCATTGAGTTTCTCCTGGAGGTATTCCTCCGTGAAGGGTTGCCTAGCATTATCCTGATAGATAATGGAGTGCAACTCTGCTCTAGAGAAATAAAGGAATTCCTAGAGTGCAATGGGATCAAGCACAGGTTCGGTGCTCTCTACCACCCAGAGAACAACGGGACGGTTGTTGAGAAATTCAACAATACAATCAAAGAGTGCATTCAGCTAGCTAAAGCTAGTGGGTTGTGTTGGAGGGAGGAGGTGACCAATTGCCTAGAAGCTTACGGATGAAGTCCATCAAACCATGGGCCATTTTCGTCCGCTAAAAGGCGATAATTCTATTGCCCTATTAGCAAGCTGTCGCTAACAGCAGTTAGCGACAGCTTGTAGGCGATAGCGAGAAGTTTGGGGCCTGCTTTGCATGTCAGCGATATTTATCGCTAATGACATGCAAAGTGGGCCTTCCCAACCTGTGAGTGACTGACAGCAGTCGCTAACATCGCTATCGCCCATTATCAACACAGGCGTAGCGTTGGAAATATTCGCGCTAAGCACCAATATCTCCAAAAACGCCTGCTCAGACCAGTTCTTAGCCATGTTATCCAATGGGTGGTGGATAACATGGCTAAGAGCATTTTGTCGCTAAGGCGTGAATATCGCTGTATTCTCAGCGATATTTACGTATTTCGCCGCTGTCGTCGGAAAATGTACCGCTTTGGAGATAAAGTTGCTAATAGCATGCTATCTCAGCGATAAATTCTGGCGATGCTCAGCGATAAAAAAATCGTTGCTAAGCCTATTTAGCGATAAATATCGCTACTTGTTGGTAATATGTCCCAATGGTCCCTTGGGACTCTTTCAGTAAAGTCACTGTGAGCAGTCAACGAGCTAACTAAATAAATTCAAACAATCATAAATCAACCAATGGTAGTCCCACAGCAGTCCATTTCTCTGGGTAGCACCACTCTCCGGACTCGTGGCTGGGCTTAGCTTTCCTGGGTACACAGCTCCTGTGGGTGAAGTTGTTACTTTTCCCATCTCAGCAGGCAGGCTCCCTGGTGTCAGGCAGACCACAGCTCTCCAGTACACTTGAGGTGATGTTTCCTTGCCTCCAGGAGCATGGCTAGAAGCAAACCTAGCACTAGATCACAAAAGCTCTTCGAGTACTCTATAAACTACCCAGGTTCTTGTTCAGTGAAGAACCTTGCAACAGGAATGAAGTGGAAATGTTTGGGTTTCTTTTTAATACGTGATTTTGCACATAAGATATATGATTCCCCTGTAAGTTCTTTTCGCATTTCATTATCTGGTAGCAGCGCTAACACTGTCCTTGGGTAAAACGATTAATCCGTTAATCCGTCCCTTTTGGTTCAGTGAATTAAAAAAATATGGGGGCATATTATCAAGGAACAGCCTTACAATTATTGCCGCTTTAGCGGCAGGAAACTGCCGCTAAAGACAACGATTATGGGCTTGATAATATGCCGTTGAGAATTCCAATAGAAGCCCATGTTAACATCAGAACATGGGCTTCTATTGGATTTCTCAAGGGTATATTATTAAGCCCATTATCGCTGCTTTAGCGGCAGTTTCCTGCCGCTAAAGCAGCGATAATTTTAACGCTGTTCCTTGATAATATGCCCCATGGTGCCTGCCTCACTTTGCAATTGCGCATGCGCAATGATGCACGTGCACACTTACACTATGCCCAAATCATCGCTGCTTTTATTGTTTTGTTTTCTTTTGGTCATGTTGCACAGCAGCATCTTGCCGATAATATACAACTTTGCCGAAAAGCATTGGCAAAGCCGTTAGTCAGCATTTTGCCTCTCTGCCAATGCTTGTTTTCTTACAGCAGCTGATGCAGCCTTATAGGCTGCAAGTTGAAAACACACTGGCTCGTTCACTGTCTCGGAAAGAAGATCAATGAGCCAGCCAGCATGCCTTGTTGATGGTGACATGTAAAAGTCCTCCTCTTGGGAGCCACCGAGCCTCACACAAACCTGCGCGAGGCTCCGAACGCTGCACCATTCAGAATGAGAAGAGTGAAAGGAGCCGACGCCAAGGCTTGAGCTGCGAGACTCGAGTGTCACAGCCTTTATGTCACGTGACCGAAAACGAAATTTGCATACCCATAAGTCCGTGTCACTAGTGCGACCCGCTTTTGTTTCGATTATCTCGAGAAGTGTTTTGTCAATGTACCGGATTACAAGGTTTCTCACGAGTTGGTTATATTTTGAAGGATTATCAATGATAGACTTAGAAGAGTAAATCACCCTAATATTCTGTGGATAGCTGTTATTGGGGGGCATAGTGAGTCTGCGAAAGACGTATACTCTGGTTTCTCTTCAAACCGAATAAATCTTTCGCCTTTTACTAAAGTTTTCCGTGGAGAGGAACATTTAAGAGTTTCACTCAATTTTTGAAAGCCCTGCTGCTGCGGTTACCCATTTATGGTTAAAAAAGGAAAACTGTATCTTGCTACTGTTACATTTGTTATGTTATGTTATGTTACTGGGTGTTTTGTAGAGCGCTCAGCTGCTCAAAGAGCGTCCCGGCGCTATAGATCCTCTTCACAAACTACCAGCAACCAACAAGACAGCCAAACGGTACATTTGTACTGTTCTATCTCGAAGCAGATCGGGAAACGACTTTACTGATACGCTCAACTTACAGTATACTCATGTAACAAGAACGCAAACATCGCTCTATGAAAGGCTTCACTCCTATATACGTGCAGCGCTATAGAACAAAAGATAAAGAAGGATCAATTGGTAAATAAAACCCATAACTTTTCAATCTGGGGTTTATTTCAAGATTAGTCTCCTGATTATTGAGATTTGATTGAAATCGCCTCTGTGATTCAAATTCTAAAGGGGCATTAAAATATATATGTGTATGTGTGTATATATATATATTGATGTGACCAAGAGCCTGTGTGCTCGAAACGCGTCTTTTTGCCCGCAAAATAAATAATCTTTGACGTACCTGGTTGGTGTGGCTCGATCGTCTTCTTTGAAGCAAGGAGATTCCTGTGGATATATATATATATATATATATATATATATATATATATATATATATATATATATATATATATATATATATATATATATATATATATGCACACCAACCTTCTTCACAAGAAAAGAAGAGACAGATTCCCCAGGAGGACCAGGTAGGAGACGCCTGTTTATTGGTAACTTGGCGAATGCATTTCGGCAGCTGTACTGCCTTCCTCAGCCCCCAAAGCGTCCCGTAGATGAAGCACCACGCTGTGTGTGAGTTCCTCTCAAGTAAGCTTTTTGGTGCATGTCAGCTCTGCCCTTCCGCTGAAGTCCCCACACCTGTGAGCAGTTCCAAGTGTGGCGCGGAACTGCAGGTCCCAGAATGCAGCAGGATCGATGTTTGGAACCACGGTGCAGGGGAATGACTGGAATATTGAAAGTCATTGCGGGCTGGCAGGAGAGGAGCGTGATGTCTTTAGGAAACAAATTGTCCGTCTTGCTTTGGAGTTTCCAACTAGTGGGTGCCTCCTCCGGTCCCCCTTGACCACCGCAACCACATAGACCTAAGAGTCCGTAAAGCAGGGGACGAGCCACAGTGGGCCCTACCCAGCATGGGATTGATAATCCCAAAACTGCTCACACTCCTCCTTGGTTTTCAGTGGCGGATTCCCAGCCTGTCCAGCAAACGCTGGCAAAATACACAAACTGCAAGAGTCCAAAGTCCCAGTGAGGCTGGTTTCTCCTGGCGCGATGTGGGTCTCTGATATATATATATAAAACGTATATTTAAATCATGCCAAGGCCTAGCTTCCTACTTTAAAACAGGCAAATCAAGTTTGAGTCCTGCAGACTTAACCTGCGATGATCCTCGAAAAGTGGCTCAACAAGTGCCCCAAAAAACAAGCATTAGCAAAGGCAATAAGTCGTACCCATGCAAGATCGAATGTCTTTGTCCAGGCTTTTTCGTAGCCAGGTACAGCTGTGCACCATGGATGAATGTAAAACATAAAAGTGCGATGACGCGTTCAATGCTTGCTGCTTTACAGTGCTTTTTTATTTGATTTTAAACCATGCTGCACAGCAGCCCGCATCTGTACAACATGGCAAAAAACATTGACTAAGCCAATAGATCTCGCATAGGTGAGGCATATTGTCTTTATCAATGTTTAGGGAAAATAGCACTATGATATGGCTAGTGCTGGCTGTGTCTGATTGATTTTTGTTTTCTGGCAGGAGGAGGTGTGGAAAAGGGCAAGCAACAATGCGGTGAGGGTCAAAAAGACTGGGCGAGCAACAAAGAATGGGAAGGGTGGGGTACGGGACAAGCAACAATGGGCTAAGGATGTAGGGGTACGGGACAAGCAACGATGGAGGAAGGTGGAAGGGGGACAAAGCAAGCAACAATGGGGGAGGGGCAGAGGGAATGGCTCATGTAAACTCAGTGAGAGATGGAATAGGGGTAAGCAATAACGATGTGGAAACAATGTGGGATGGGGTACGGGAACCAGGCACGCAACAACAGTGCAGGGTAAGCAGGGTAAGCAACAATGCACATGGGAGACAGGGCAAGCAAGCACAAGAGGTCAACAACGCGGGAGGGAGACAGGCAAGCAACAATGTCGAACGGGATTGGGGAGGAGGGAGACAGCCTGCAAACAAATGTACTCCTATCAAGTGCTACATTTTAAACTAGCATTTACAATGCAATGGTCTCAGCATTATTAAAGGTAGAGCTAATGGCATTGCTCATGACATTATTTTTTGTATTTGGTTTTTTTTTTACATCATAAATAAATGGCATTGTCACTTACATTGCCAATAGCTTAATCGTTAAATAAATGGCATTGTCATTTACAATGCCAATAGCTTAATCGCTCGCATATGCATGACCTATTGCATTTACACCTACACAGAGTCACACACTCAAAGCCACCCACACACACATACAGAGTCACCCACACAGAGACACTCACACAGAGTCATTCACATAGAGCCACCTACACAGAGCCACCCTCACACAGACAGAGCCACCCACACATAGAGCCACCTACAAAAAAAGCTATCCACACAGAGCCACACACACACACACACACACACACACACACACACAGCCTCACACACACAGAGCCACACACATACACACAGAGCCACACACACACACACACACACACACACACAGCCTCACACACACAGAGCCACACACATACACACAGAGCCACACACACACAGAGCCACGCACACACACAGACAGACAGAGCCACACACACACACACACACACACAGACAGAGACACACACAGAGCTACACACACACACACACACACACACACAAACAAACAGAGCAACTCTAAGAACTGGACATCAGTTAAAAATACAAGTCAAAGCTCTTTGGGATTTTAAAGTGTCTGTGGAATTTTATTTTCGAGACTAAAACCAAAAATAAACATTGAATTGAAATTCAAATAAAGGAAACGGTAACACGCATTTTGAAATGTGCACATAATAAAAACACTTGTGCGCTTTCAACAAAGTTTGCCTGGGCTGGCCCTTTAAAATGAAAAATGGGTAACCAGGCAGGAGAACGCGGCCTGCAACGTATGCTTGCATTCTTCCCGCCATGTAGACATTCCGTGGGCAAGGCAAGTTTCTCCCCCCCCCGACCCCGATTCACACATATATTTGGGAAGGAAGTAGAATAATGTGCCAACAGTAGAACACGGCAAAGTGTGCAACTGAAGCTAAAAAAAAACACAAATAACTCTAAAGTGGGACTGACTCTTAATGTTGCTGTCCAGTCAAATATGATATACCTAGTGGCGAAAGACAGTTGATGCATCCCTGATGTAGTTAGTAAACGGTGCAAGGACTGAAAACAAACGTACACGTTTAAAAAATGCGTTTTGTACCGTTGACCAAAAGCGCTGCACAGCGGAGATTTATCGCTTATAGGCATAATTAAAACAGCAGTACTACCAAAGGCTCCGAGCACAGTCTAACAAGCAAGACAACGTTTCTATACTATTTTACAATGGTCTTAAGACCAGTACACCTGAGCTATTGAAGAACAGCTCAATGTATTCACAAGCTGGAGACACATTCCTACTTGTAGCCAAACCCTACTTACCCGTAACGCACTACCACCATTACTAGGCATTCATACTATGCACTTGTTTTTTTGGCAATGGTTGTCGGTTGGGCAAGTTAGATTTACCATGCAGAAGCGCCGGCAGTGGCTGCCGAAGCAACTATCCAGAAAACGTTACTAGGTACGAATGAACAATGGAAAGGTAGGTTACCAGTAGATTTTCGTACTGCAACATGTAAGATTCGGCATACGGGCATCCAGTACTAGTTCAAAGGCCACCACGCCTGGTTGGGCTGGTGGTAGGGATAAAGGAACCCAAGGTGAGCAGAACTGGGCCAGGGCAATCGTGTCATCTAGTATAGAAACATCGAGTTAGTCACTCGTGTCCATGACACCGTCGCTTTAGTTGAAGACCGCACCGCCATTCGCGTCTGAGTGCTTAGCGTAAACAAGGCACACAGAAATTATGCGGGCATATCTTTATTCAGCACACGAGCGAGTGTATGTGAGAAAGTTCTATATTATAAAAGCAGTGGGTACATCAATACCCCATGCCTACTGCAGGTATAGTTTCAAGGGGAGACTTGCACCAGAGACACAGATGGGTACTGGGGAAGTACCCGGCGTCCGTAATGAAGCCACATAGATAAGAAGGATGGGATAAGTTTGGGAGTAAAAGACAATTACAAGCGGTGGGGAAGAGGGGGGATGAACTCCTGGTTCCCAGAAAGCACCGTAATACTGACAGGTTCGATACTATGTGCAAAAGAGGAAACGCACAAGTGAATCAGCATCTACATACCAAAAAGTTGTATTACCCAGTGTGCCTCGCGCTTCTGCCATTAGAGCGGCACAAAGGCCACCGGCCGCCATTACAAGCCTGACCCTGCACCGGTCACGGTGCACGATCGCTTAAAATGTGGCCAGCGCGGTACCAGCTGGATAAGTAGTACAGAAAAGCGCACACAAAATATAAGCCAGCAAAATAAAGTGCGTACTTAGGCTGTCAACGTTCTTTAACTCCCGTACGATTCCGAAAAGGTGCCAGCGGCTGGAGTCAAAACACGTGTTTTATGACACCCACCCGATTCCCTTTTAGTACCATGTTTAGCCCTTTTGTCGAAACGCTTACTTTCGTCGTTTCTCGAAGGTTTCCCTGCAGCTTGTCGGCTGCGACACACGCTGGAGCCGGCAGTTGAGCAGACGGAACCATTGACAATAGAAAGATGTAGAAACATCCCACCTGGAAAAAGACCCAAAATATTTTCGTTTGCTTACCAGTGTTTGGATAGTGAAGGGCCGCCGCCAAAAGTACATATATACTGGGCTTGTTCCTGCTAGGAATAGGAGGGGTCTATTCGCAGGTCAAGCGCACGACCACTTTTCTCCGAGGCGAGGCAGAAATGCCTCGGAGAAAGCATGGTCATTTTCCGATTCAGGGCGTGGTTTTCGTTCTCTCCTCTTCCCATTGGCTGGAAGGTAAAATTCCAGCCAATGGGAAGAGGAGAGAAAGAAAACAAGAAAGAAGCTTAAAAAAACGCCCCCGAATCCAAATAAGACGGGGCTTCGACCGAGTGACGCCCCTCTCCTCCAATGGCTGGCCAGCATTTACTAGGCCAGCCAAAGGAGAAGAGGGGCGGGTTCCAAGCCCCCTCTAAGAAACATTAAATCTTCGGGCTCCGCCCACACTGCTTACAGCAGTGCGACGGAGTCCTCGACCTTATAAAAAAGAACCTTTGGAAGCATGCGACCAGTGGATGGACACTGGCTGCCGAACGTAAGAAGCACTTGGCCCATGCTCCATTGAAGGGACAAACATGAAGAGAAATGAAACTAGCATTTGCTGACCAATGAAAAGCCTGGAAAAGAGAGTGATGATGAAACAAACAAATGGTAACTTATGGGCAGGCTCTAAGCTTCTTGAATTTAAACAAAATGTCCCGCAAGCAACAGTGCATGCATTGTCTCGGAGAGCGACCTATAAATGAATCTGATCTGCTGTGATATATTTTAGTGTTCACATAATGAACTCCAATGCCCTTGGGTTAAGCTAACGCTATATAAATTGAAAAAAAGTGCCCATTGTAAACTCTCCTTCCGCATTACATCCTGGTTTCTGTAATTTCATCTCGACTTCATTTCCCACAAAGAATACCGTTCTAAGTAAATACTCCTCCTATTTGGTGCACACCAGCTGCAATCAAAATGTACCCTCGAAATTAACCCTGGCTATTCAGAACTAGAATCAGGGTGAAATTAAGTCATTGGCTTTCCACTCTGTAATCCCAAAAGGCGCTACAATTCATCAGCACGTTTATCCGTACCACAAGTGTATATCTCTCGACATGTTTGCTCCATCTTTCACCTTTATTACAGATCAGCTCTGTAATAAGTAAGCAACAAGAAGCACACCTGCCTCTTGTGTACTTGTACTTGTGGATACTGCCTCAGTGAATCATAGTGTATCTGCTACGTGATTTTGCTGCCCCATGAACCGTTCATAAGCTCTGCCAAGAAGTGCAGTTATTCCCATCCACACGTATATCAGCGCATCACATCTGAGGATTTTTGAAGCTGGACAGCAGTTGGCCCTATAATAGACAACACCCTTCTGTCCTACAGGTTCATATTTCGACACAGTCTAGACTGTGCCAAAAACACTTCAAGAAATGCAGTCTGCCCTTTGCCTTTAGGTACTATTTCTCTACATATGAACATGTGTTACATGCAAAATATCTGCTAAATGGGTGCAGTGCACACTGACCCATCTGCACACATGCTGTACAGCCAGCGAGAACAACAGTTGCATTTAAGAGTGCATGACCATGCACTGCATAATTGGACTTGCACTTGAAATATATATTGCACGGTATGTTGCACTGATTGCAATGCAGGGTCTCTCCGTGCAGATCTACCATAGTGATTTATGGAGTAGGTGGGGCAAGCAGTTACCTTCCCAGGACAAGTAGATTTATGTAACGTTTTGTCCCCTGGCCAAGTAGATTTTTGAAATATTTCCACACCCCTGTTAGATTAGATAGGCTGTCTTAAGAACTATGTGCATAGGATCAAGCTAAAAAAGAACGCTAAACCAGTAACAGCCAAGGTCAGAAACCTGCTGATTTCCATACAAGAACCTGTGAAAGAAGAATTGGAGAAACTGTGTTGTTTGGGAGTAATTGAGCCTGTGGAGGCCACGGAGTGGCTAGCACTCATTTTAGCAGCAAGGAAAGGGGATGGGGCTATACGTCTATGCATAGACCTAAGGGCTCTAAACAAGGTAGTTATAGTGGACATGTTTCTCCTCCCCAACATATCTCAAATGATGAGCAGACTTGCTGGTGCAAAGGTCTTTTCCACCCTGGACCTCACGTCAGCTTATTATCAGGTCAGGATGCACCCAGAGCCACAAGATCTTACGGCCTTTTTTATACTCATGGGGCCTACAGCTTTAAGCAAATGCCTTTTGGACTTGTCTCGGCTGCAGCTCTTTTCTCAAAGTATCATGAACAATCTCCTTAAAGGAATTCCTGGAATTGTATGCTACCACAAAGATGTTCTGATCTTTGGAGAAAACAACACCTAACATGAACCCAGGCTAAGGCAAGTTCTAGAGAGATTCTTAGAGCTAGGTCTAATGGTGAAGAAGGAAAAATTTAGGATTGGGTGCTCAGAGATAGAGTTTTTGGGGCATAAGGTAACTGGAGAAGGTATACTTCCTAAAACAGAGTTGCAGAACACCATTCTCAACCTAACCCCTCCCAGTAGCAAATCAAATCATTTATGGGTATGATTGAGTTTTATAGCAAGTTTGTGCAGAACTGTGCTAGGCGTACCTACCAGATTCACAATCTCCTAAGAAAGGGAGTACCATTTGACTGGAGTGAGGCATGCCAAAACGAATTTGACGCCACCAAGAAAGCATTGGCAGAGGCACCGAATCTTAAAGCTTTTGTTCCTGGTAGGAGGAACTTACTGACGTAGGACACCAGTACTAAAAGGTTTGGGTGCGGGCCTGACTCAGGAAGGTGAAAAGGGGAAAGAGACTATAGCGTTTGCATCCAGATCCCTACGTCGGGCAGAGTACAACTACTCGATTATCGAGAAAGAGGTACTTGCGGTGCATTGGGCCACTAACAAATTTTAAGATTTTGTATGGGGAACAAAGTTTGACATAAGGACTGACCAAAAACCCCTTGTAGAAGTCTTTACTAAGAAAGGTTTAGATGTCACCTCAGCAGGATAAGAAGGTGGGTAGTGAGCTTACAAGAATACACCTTTGGGGTAGAGTACATACCAGGGGTGAGGAACTTAACCGCCAACTGTCTCACGCGGTTGGTAAGGGAAACCCCTGAAGAAATTGAGGAAGAGAACAGGCCAGGTGAAGAGGACAATGTGATGGAGAATGAGAACATGTGTGCTATTACTCAAGGGGTGGTGGATGAAGAACTCTGGAAAGTGGAGTTGGAAAGTGATGTGCTTCTTCAAGAAGTATGTGCCAAGACCAAGGGGGGTTGGTCTGACTGCGACAAGAAGAAAGAGTCTCTCCGACCGTTCTGGATGGTCAGAGAGGAGTTGTCTGTTGCGGACAATTGTCGTTTTCGTGGTACCAAATTAGTTCCGCCAGGGAATTTGAGAGAATTATTGGTTAATTTGGCACATGAGGGTCACCTGGGCATCACTAAAACTAAGCAGAGGTTACCCCTAGACTATTGGTGACCAAATATGGACATGGAGATAGAGAGGAGAATAAGGGAGTGTGTACCTTGCTCGACCAGCGACAAGGTGCTCAAACAACACACACCTCCCATGCACTGCAGGCCTCTGGCAGAAGGCCCATGGGCAGATGTAGCCTTAGACATTGTGGGGCCATTATCAGGAGAGAACCGTACCCCGTACATCCTGGTACTTATGAACTCATACTCTAAGTGGCCTAAGCTGCAGTTTGTGCCTGAAATAACTACCAAGTCGGTCATTGAGTTTCTCCTGGAGGTATTCCTCCGTGAAGGGTTGCCTAGCATTATCCTGATAGATAATGGAGTGCAACTCTGCTCTAGAGAAATAAAGGAATTCCTAGAGTGCAATGGGATCAAGCACAGGTTCGGTGCTCTCTACCACCCAGAGAACAACAGGACGGTTGAGAGATTCAACTAGACAATCAAAGAGTGCATTCAGCTAGCTAAAGCTAGTGAGTTGTGTTAGAGGGAGGATATGACCAATTGCCTAGAAGCTTACGGATTAACTCCATCAAACCATGGGCCATTTTCGTCCGCTAAAAGGCGATAATTCTATTGCCCTATTAGCAAGCTGTCGCTAACAGCAGTTAGCGACAGCTTGTAGGCGATAGCGAGAAGTTTGGGGCCTGCTTTGCATGTGAGCGATATTTATCGCTAATGACATGCAAAGTGGGCGTTCCCAACCTGTTAGCGACTGACAGCAGTCGCTAACATCGCTATCGCCTATTATCAACACAGGTGTAGTGTTGGAAATATTCGCGCTAAGCGCGAATATCTCCAAAAACTAACGCCTGCTCAGACAGCCATGTTATCCAATGGGAGGTGGATAACATGGCTAAGAGCATTTTGTCGCTAAGGCGTGAATATCGCTGTATTCTCAGCGATATTTACGTATTTCGCCGCTGTCACCGGAAAATGTACCGCTTTGGAAATAAACGTTGCTAATAGCATGCTATCTCAGAGATAAATTCTGGCGATGCTCAGCGATAAAAAAATTGTCGCTAAGCCTATTTAGCGATAATTATCGCTACTTGTTGGTAATATGTCCCAATGGTCCCTTGGGACTCTTTCAGTAAAGTCACTGTGAGCAATCAACGAGCTAACTAAATCAAATTCAAACAATCATAAATCAACCAATGGTAGTCCCACAGCAGTCCATTTCTCTGGGTAGCACCGATCTCTGCGGACTCGTGGCTGGGCTAAGCTTCCCTGGGTACACAGCTCCTGTGGGTGAAGTTGTTCCTTTTCCCATCTCAGCAGGCAGGCTCCCTGGTGTCAGGCAGACCACAGCTCTCCAGTAGACTTGAGGTGATGTTTCCTTGCCTCCAGGAGCATGGCTAGAAGCAAACCTAGCACTAGATCACAAAAGCTCTTCGAGTACTCTATAAACTACCCAGGTTCTTGTTCAGTGAAGAACCTTGCAACAGGAATGAAGTGGAAATGTTTGGGTTTATTTTTAATACGTGATTTTGCACATAAGATATATGATTCGCCTGTAAGTTCTTTTCGCATTTCATTATCTGGTAGCAGCTCTAACACTGTCCTTGGGTAAAACGATTAATCCGTTAATCCGTCCCTTTTGGTTCAGTGAATTAAAAAAGATATGGGGGCATATTATCAAGGAACAGCCTTACAATTATTGGCGCTTTAGCTGCAGGAAACTGCCGCTAAAGACAACGATTATGGGCTTGATTATATGCCGTCGAGAATTCCAATAGAAGCCCATGTTAACATCAGAACATGGGCTTATATTGGAATTCTCAAGGGTATATTATCAAGCCCATTATCGCTGCTTTAGCAGCAGTTTCATGCTGCTAAAGCAGCGATAATTTTAACGCTGTTCCTTGATAATATGCCCCATGGGGCCTGCCTCACTTTGCAATTGCGCATGCGCAATGATGCACGCGCGCACTTACACTATGCCCAAATCATCGCTGCTTTTATTGTTTTGTTTTCTTTTGGTCATGTTGCACAGCAGCATCTTGCCGATAATATACAACTTTGCCGAAAAGCATTGGCAAAGCCGTTAGTCAGCATTTTGCCTCTCTGCCAATGCTTGTTTTCTTACAGCAGCTGATGCAGCCTTATAGGCTGCAAGTTGAAAACACACTGGCTCGTTCACTGTCTCGGAAAGAAGATCAATGAGCCAGCCAGCATGCCTTGTTGATGGTGACATGTAAAAGTCCTCCTCTTGGGAGCCACCGAGCCTCACACAAACCTGCGCGAGGCTCCGAACGCTGCACCGTTCAGAATGAGAAGAGTGAAAGGAGCCGACGCCAAGGCTTGAGCTGCGAGACTCGAGTGTCACAGCCTTTATGTCACGTGACCGAAAACGAAATTTGCATACCCATAAGTCCGTGTCACTAGTGCGACCCGCTTTTGTTTCGATTATCTCGAGAAGTGTTTTGTCAATGTACCGGATTACAAGGTTTCTCACGAGTTGGTTATATTTTGAAGGATTATCAATGATAGACTTAAAAGAGTAAATCACCCTAACATTCTGTGGATAGCTGTTATTGGGGGGCATAGTGAGTCTGTGAAAGACGTATACTCTGGTTTCTCTTCAAACCGAATAAATCTTTCGCCTTTTACTAAAGATTTCCGTGGAGAGGAACATTTAAGAGTATCACTCAATTTTTGAAAGCCCTGTTGCTGCAGGGTTACCCCATTAATGGTTAAAAAAGTTAAACTGTATTTTCATACAGTTACAATTGATTCAATCTCGAAGCAGATCGGGGAAACGACTTTTACTGACGCGCTTAACTTACAGTATACTCATGTAACAAGAACGCAAACATCGCTCTATGAAAGGCTTCACTGCTGTATACGAGCAGCGCTATAGAACAAAAGATAAAGAAGGATCAATTGGTAAATAAAACCCATAACTTTTCAATCTGGGGTTTATTATAAGATCAGTCTCATGATTATTGAGATTTGATTGAAATCGCCTCTGTGATTCAAATTCTAAAGGGGCATTAAAATATATATGTGTATGTGTGTGTGTATATATATATATATATATATATATATATATATATATATATATATATATATATATATATATATATATATATATATATATATATATTGATGTGACCAAGAGCCTGTGTGCTCGAAACGCGTCTTTTTGCCCGCAAAATAAATAATCTTTGACGTACCTGGTTGGTGTGGCTCGATCGACTTCTTTGAAGCAAGGAGATTCCTGTGGATATATATATATATTTATATAGTATATTTAAATCATGCCAAGGCCTAGCTTCCTACTTTAAAATGGGCAAATCAAGTTTGAGTCCTGCAGACTTAACCCTGCGATCATCCTCGAAAAGTGGCTCAACAAGTGCCCTAAAAAACAAGCATTAGCAAAGGCAATAAATCGTACCCATGCAAGATCGAATGTCTTTGTCCAGGCTTTTTCGTAGCCAGGTACAGCTGTGCAGCATGGATGAATGTAAAACATAAAAGTGCGATGACGCGTTCAATGCTTGCTGCTTTACAGTGCTTTTTTATTTGATTTTAAACCATGCTGCACAGCAGCCCGCATCTGTACAACATGGCAAAAAACATTGACTAAGCCAATAGATCTCGCATAGGTGAGGCATATTGTCTTTATCAATAACGATGTGGAAACAATGTGGGATGGGGTATTGGAACCAGGCACGCAACAACAGTACAGAGTAAGTAGGGTAAGCAACAATGCACATGGGAGACAGGGCAAGCAAGCACAAGAGGTCAACAACACGGGAGGGAGACAGGCAAGCAACAATGTCGAACGGGATTGGGGAGGAGGGAGACAGCCTGCAAACAAATGTACTCCTATCAAGTGCTACATTTTAAACTAGTATTTACAATGCAATGGTCTCAGCATTATTAAAGGTAGAGCTATTGGCATTGCTCATGACATATTTTTTTTGTATTTTTTTTTTTTACATCATAAATAAATGGCATTGTCATTTACATTGCCAATAGCTTAATCGTTAAATAAATGGCATTGTCATTTACAATGCCAATAGCTTAATCACTCGCATATGCATGACCTATTGCATTTACACCCACACAGAGCCACACACTCAAAGCCACCCACACACACATACAGAGTCACCCACACAGTGACACCCACACAGAGTCATTCACATAGAGCCACCTACACAGAGCCACCCTCACACAGACAGAGCCACCCACACATAGAGCCACCTACAAAAAAAGCTATCCACACAGAGCCACACACAGAGCCACACACACACACACAGCCACACACACACACACACACACACACACACACAGAGCCACACACATACACACAGAGCCACACACACACAGAGCCACGCACACACACAGACAGACAGAGACACACACACACACATAGACAGAGACACACACACACACACACACAGAGCTACACACACACACACACACACACACACAAACAGAGCAACTCTAAGAACTGGACATCAGTTAAAAATAAAAGTCAAAGCTCTTTGGGATTTTAAAGTGTCTGTGGAATTTTATTTTCGAGACTAAAACCAAAAATAAACATTGAATTGAAATTCAAATAAAGGAAACGGTAACACGCCTTTTAAAATGTGCACATAATAAAAACACTTGTGCGCTTTCAACAAAGTTTGCCTGGGCTGGCCCTTTAAAATGAAAAATGGGTAACCAGGCAGGAGAACGCGGCCTGCAACGTATGCTTGCATTCTTCCCGCCATGTAGACATTCCGTGGGCAAGGCAAGTTTATCCCCCCCCCCGACCCCGATTCACACATATATTTGGGAAGGAAGTAGAATAATGTGCCAACAGTAGAACACGGCAGAGTGTGCAACTGAAGCTAAAAAAAAACACAAATAACTCTAAAGTTGGACTGACTCTTAATGTTTCTGTCCAGTCAAATGTGATATACCTAGTGGAGAAAGACAGATGCATCCCTGATGTAGTTAGTAAACGGTGCAAAGACTGAAAACAAACGTACACGTTTAAAAAATGCGTTTTGTACCGATGACCAAAAGCGCTGCACAGCGGAGATTTATCGCTTATAGGCATAATTAAAACAGCAGTACTGACAAAGGCTCCGAGCACAGTCCAACAAGCAAGACAATGTTTCTATACTATTTTGCAATGGTCTTAAGACCAGTACACCTGAGCTATTGAAGAACAGCTCAATGTATTCACAAGCTGGAGACACATTCCTACTTGTAGCCAAACCCTACTTACCCGTAACGCACTACCACCATTACTAGGCATTCATACTATGCACTTGTTTTTTTGGCAATGGTTGTCGGTTGGGCAAGTTAGATTTACCATCCAGAAACGCCGGCAGTGGCTGCCGAAGCAACTATCCAGAAAATGTTACTAGGTATGAATGAACAATGGAAAGGTAGGTTACCAGTAGATTTTCGTACTGCAACATATAAGATTCGGCATACGGGCATCCAGTACTAGTTCAAAGGCCACCATGCCTGGTTGGGCTGGTGGTAGGGATAAAGGAACCCAAGGTGAGCAGAACTGGGCCAGGGCAATCATGTCATCCGGTATAGAAACATCGAGTTAGTCACTCGTGTCTATGACACCGTCGCTTTAGTTGAAGACCGCACCGCCATTTGCGTCTGAGTGCTTAGTGTAAACAAGGCACACAGAAATTATGCGGGCATATCTTTATTCAGCACACGAGCGAGTGTATGTGAGAAAGCTCTATATTATAAAAGCAGTGGGTACATCAATACCCCATGCCTACTGCAGGTATAGTTTCAAGGGGAGACTTGCACCAGAGACACAGATGGGTACTGGGGAAGTACCCAGCGTCCGTAATGAAGCCACATAGATAAGAAGGATGGGATAAGTTTGGGAGTAAAAGACAATTACAAGCGGTGGGGAAGAGGGGGATGAACTCCTGGTTCCCAGAAAGCACCGTAATATTGACAGGTTCGATACTATGTGCAAAAGAGGAAACGCACAAGTGAATCAGCGTCTACATACCACAAAGTGGTATTACCGAGTGTGCCTCGCGCTTCTGCCATTAGAGCGGCACAAAGGCCGCCGGCCGCCATTACAAGCCTGACCCTGCACCGGTCACGGTGCACGATCGCTTAAAATGTGACCAGCGCGGTACCAGCTGGATAAGTAGCACAGAAAAGCGCACACAAAATATAAGCCAGCAAAATAAAGTGCGTACTTAGGCTGTCAACGTTCTTTAACTCCCGTACGATTCTGAAAAGGTGCCAGCGGCTGGAGTCAAAACACGTGTTTTATGACACCCACCCGATACCATTTTAGTACCATGTTTAGCCCTTTTGTCGAATCGCTTACTCTCGTCGTTTCTCGAAGGTTTCCCTGCAGCTTGTCGGTTGCGACACACGCTGGAGCCGGCAATTGAGCAGACTGAACCGTTGACAATAGAAAGATGATGAAATATCCCACCTGGAAAAAGACCCAAAATATTTTCGTTTGCTTACCAGTGTTTGGATAGTCAAGGGCCGCCGCCGAAAGTACATATATACTGGGCTTGTTCCTGCTAGGAATAGGAGGGGTCTATTCGCGGGTCAAGCGCACAACCACTTTTCTCTGAGGCGAGACAGAAATGCCTCGGAGAAAGCACGATCATTTTCCGATTCGGGGGCCTGGTTTTCGTTCTCTCCTCTTTCCATTGGCTGGAAGTTAAAATTCCAGCCAATGGGAAGAGGAGAGAAAGAAAACAAGAAAGAAGCTTAAAAAAACGCCCCCGAATCCAAAAAAGACGGGGCTTGGACCGAGTGACGCCCCTCTCCTCCAATGGCTGGCCAGCATTTACTAGGCCAGCCAATGGAGAAGAGGGTCGGGTTCCAAGCCCCCTCTAAGAAACATTAAATCTTCGGGCTCCGCCCACACTGCTTACAGCAGTGCGACGGAGTCCTCGACCTTATAAAAAAGTACCTTTGGAAGCATGCGACCAGTGGATGGACACTGACTGCCGAACGTAAGAAGCACTTGGCCCATGCTCCATTGAAGGGACAAACATGAAGAGAAATGAAACTAGCATTTGCTGACCAATGAAAAGCCTGGAAAAGAGAGTGATGACGAAACAAACAAATGGTAACTTATGGGCAGGCTCTAAGCCTTTTGAATTTAAACAAAATGTCCCGCAAGCAAAAGTGCATGCATTGTCTCGGAGAGCGACCTAAAAAAGAATCTGATCTGCTGTGATATATTTTAGTGTTCACATAATGAACTCCAATGCCCTTGGGTTAAGCTAACGCTATATAAATTGAAAAAAAGTGCCCATTGTAAACTCTCCTTCCGCATTACATCCTGGTTTCTGTAATTTAATCTCGACTTCATTTCCCACAAAGAATACCGTTCTAAGTAAATACTCCTCCTATTTGGTGCACTCCAGCTGCGATCAAAATGTACCCTGGAAACTAACCCTGGCTATTCAGAACTAGAATCAGGGTGAACTTAAGTTATTGGCTTTCCACTCTGTAATCCCAAAAGGCGCTACAATTCATCAGCACGTTTATCCGTACCACAAGTGTATATCTCTCGACATGTTTGCTCCATCTTTCACCTTTATTACAGATCAGCTCTGTAATAAGTAAGCAACAAGAAGCACACCTGCCTCTTGTGTATTTGTACTTGTGGATACTGCCTCAGTGAATCATAGTGTATCTGCTACGTGATTTTGCTGCCCCATGAACCGTTCATAAGCTCTGCCAAGAAGTGCCGTTATTCCCATCCACACGTATATCAGCGCATCACATCTGAGTATTTTTGAAGCTGGACAGCAGTTGGCCCTATGATACAGAACACCCTTCTGTCCTACAGGTTCATATTTCGACACAGTCTAGACTGTGCCAAAAACACTTCAAGAAATGCAGTCTGCCCTCTGCCTTTAGGTACTATTTCTCTACATATGAAAATGTGTTACATGCAAAATATCTGCTAAATGGGTGCAGTGCACACTGACCCATCTGCACACATGCTGTACAGCCAGCGAGAACAACAGTTGCATTTAAGAGTGCATGACCATGCACTGCATAATTGGACTTGCACTTGAAATATATATTGCACGGTATGTTGCACTGATTGCAGTGCAGGGTCTCTCCGTGCAGACCTACCATAGTGACTTATGGAGTAGGTGGGGCAAGCAGTTACCTTCCCAGGACAAGTAGATTTATGTAACATTTTGTCCCCTGGCCAAGTAGATTTTTGAAATATTTCCACACCCCTGTTAGATTAGATAGGCTGTCTTAAGAACTTTGTGCATAGGATCAAGCTAAAAGAGAACGCTAAACCAGTAACAGCCAAGGTCAGAAACCTGCTGATTTCCATACAAGAACCTGTGAAAGAAGAATTGGAGAAACTGTGTTGTTTGGGAGTAATTGAGCCTGTGGAGGCCACGGAGTGTCAAGCACTCATTTTAGCAGCAAGGAAAGTTGATGGGGCTGTACGTCTTTGCATAGACCTAAGGGCTCTAAACAAGGTAGTTATAGTGGACATGTTTCCCTCCCCAACATATCCCAAATGATGAGCAGACTTGCTGGTGCAAAGGTCTTTTCCACCCTGGACCTCACGTCAGCTTATTATCAGGTCAGGATGCACACAGAGCCACAAGATCTCACGGCCTTTTTTATACTCATGGGGCCTACAGCTTTAAGCAAATGCCTTTTGGACTTGTCTCGGCTGCAGCTGTTTTCTCAAAGGATCATGACCAATCTCCTTAAAGGAATTCCTGGAATTTTATGCTACCAGGATGATGTTCTGATCTTTGGAGAAAACAACACCTAACATGAACCCAGGCTAAGCCAAGTTCTAGAGAGATTCTTAGAGCTAGGTCTAACGGTGAAGAAGGAAAAATTTAGGATTGGGTGCTCAGAGATAGAGTTTTGGGGGCATAAGGTAACTGGAGAAGGTATACTTCCTAAAAAAGAGTTGCAGAACACCATCCTCAACCTAACCCCTCCCAGTAGCAAATCAAATCATTTATGGGTATGATTGAGTTTTATAGCAAGTTTGTGCAGAACTTTGCTAGGCGTACCTACCAGATTCGCAATCTCCTAAGAAAGGGAGTACCATTTGACTGGAGTGAGGCATGCCAAAACGAATTTGACGCCACCAAGAAAGCATTGGCAGAGGCACCGAATCTTAAAGCTTTTGTTCCTGGTAGGAGGACCTTACTGACGTAGGACACCAGTACTAAAGGTTTGGGTGCGGGCCTGACTCAGGAAGGTGAAAAGGGGAAAGAGACTATAGCGTTTGCATCCAGATCCCTACGTCGGGCAGAGTACAACTACTCGATTATCGAGAAAGAGGCACTTGCGGTGCATTGGGCCACTAACAAATTTTAAGATTTTATATGGGGAACAAAGTTTGACATAAGGACTGACCAAAAACCCCTTGTAGAAGTCTTTACTAAGAAAGGTTTAGATGTCACCTCGAGCAGGATAAGAAGGTGGGTAGTGAGCTTACAAGAATACACCTTTGGGGTAGAGTACATACCAGGGATGAGGAATTTAACCGCCAACTGTTTCACGCGGTTGGTAAGGGAAACCCCTGAAGAAATTGCGGAAGAGAACAGGCCAGGTGAAGAGGACAATGCAGTGGCGTCACTAGGGGGGTGCGGGGGGTGCGGACCGCACCGGGTGACACCGTTTGATGGGGTGACACCGTGCAGTCCCACCCAGTATCATGCATCAGGTGTGTGACAGTCACGCATTTTAAAAACTCGTGCTGACTTGTGTTCCAGCTCTGCTGCTCCCGGGCGCTGCAGGCCCACTTGCCAGCAGCTGGCTCAGATAGTTAATAAACAGTTAAATCTCTCTGGCTCAGAGTCAGTGAGGTGCTACAATGTTAGAATCTGCGTCGGACTGCCCTGGCTAGATTTAATGCCGTGGCTCGGTTTTGGCGCCGTGGGGGATTATAATCGGATGTGACCTCACGTTTTGCTGCCTGAACACAGGAAGTGAGGTCCCTGGTCGTCAGAAGCGGCGGGGGACTCGAGATAGACAATGAGTTGAGCTGCTGCCTCCCGTGGATCGTGTCGCAACCGGCAGGTACTGGTAACACACTAGCATTCTTAAAACCTACGGCTGGTTAGGATCAAGGTCGTGTGACGGTTCGTTGTTTATTGTGATTAATTGTTGATATGGAGAGTAAGTGGAAAGAGAAAGGTCAGGTTAAGTCTAGGAGGTCCTTGGAAAGGTGTAGGAGCAGAGAGAAACGGGAAAATAATTTTTAAAATGAGAAGGAACGGATACAGCTTGGTGCTGTTACAGGCTGGCCGTGAAGAAAGGCACTAGAGCTCTATAGTTAAAGATTTGTTTATTAAGTACCTGTTAGAAATGTTTAGCATTAAGGAAAGGGAAGGAAATGTTGAACTTTAAGGGGAGGATAATGGTGAGGGGGAGGGGCTAGAATTCATGTTATTACAGTGTTAGAGTGACAGGGTGTACGGCTAAAGCAAAAGGTGATGTGTTGGAATCTTTGATTGGTTCAAGATATAGCTGCTTTTTTCATAAATAAAAGTATTGAGGGGCTTCCCATCCCTATGCCATACAAGACCAATCACGCTGTTTATGTCGGATGTGACCCCCCAGGTGCCAGCTGAGCCAGGGGCGTAGTTGCCATAGTCCAGCCAGTGCAGCTGTACAGTTGGCGCTGGGGCCCAAAAGAGGGTAGGGGCCCTCGCTTTCATGCGCGAGCTGCTGTTTACGAGCACTCAATTCACTTCGCCGTTGGGCGTCTTCTGTCTGTATTCTCTGTCCGTGGCTCTGCAGAAGGGCCTGGATTTCAGCTTCTTGGTTTTTTTCTAAGGGCTCGAAGATGGCGCATTGCCGTCACTGACAGGCTCAGCCGGATGGGAGTAGCAGTTGTAACTCATAATGCAGGGACACTTTGCCTCAGGAGTAAACTGCCTGGCTAGTTGATTGTGAGTGCCCGCTGAAAGTTTGTATAAAATTAAAATAATAATTAGAAGTGGCAGAGATGAATTGAGCAAAAACTCCATCCAGCCAGTAAGCCTAAATTAAGAGTCTTGTTACTCTGATCCCTGTGGCCGGTCGGGAGAGGGCGGAGATGTACATTGGGCAGCGGTGCAAAGCCTACCACTAGCCAAGGAGTAGTTCTGTCTCGCCTCATGCTATTTATTGGCCCTATCATACTGCCTCCTATGGGGTGCTTGCATTTCAGTGTACGAGGGACTATACTATGTCACAAAAGCACACTTAATCATCACCCATAGGATTCTTTATCATGTCTGCAGACTGTGCAGACAGCCACACCCATACACCGCGTCATCACATATAGCATTCTTTATTTCATACATGCATACTATGCAGAATGCCACTCACATCATTCTCGCATATAACATTCTATATTTCATACATTTTTATTTCAAACCTGCATCCTATAAAGAAAGTCACACACGTACATATATATGTTCACGCATACACATAAGCACACCTTCCACCTGCCTAAAACAAAACAAGCGTTGGCAAAGCCAGTACTTCTGGCTTTAATGTGGAAATACATGAAAACAGACTGCCACGCACTAAGCTCTGGTTAATCCCTGCTGGAAAGTCAGAACGTGTATGTGTACAATGAGTCATGCTGTATATTCGCAAACTGTATTTTATGAGGTTTGATGATAGCTGTGTTACTTTTCTCACAGAGATAGTTTATTTCACTTGTGTAACTTGTACTTTCGTATAACTATGTTTGAATAGGTGCATGCTCGGGTACGGGGGCTCGTCGGGCGCGGGGTGGGAGCTCATGTTAAACCGGCCGGGCCAGCGGGGAAGCTCACCTTATTTCGCTGTTTGCACCTTAAGTATAGAGCCTGCATCAGGCTGCCTGCCTTTAAATTCTGCATTCTCCGGGGACGGTGTTTCCCAAATCCTGCTCCCTCACAAACCGCAAACGCCGCCTTGTGTATCCCAGCGCGGGTCTCTTACCCCCCCTGAATTGTTTTCCGGCTCCAGGGGTAAGTCGTGAGGGGGTGACACCATTAGTTACCGCACTGGGTGACACCAACCCTAGTGACGCCACTGGGACAATGTGATGGAGAATGAGAACATGTGTGCTATTACTCAAGGGGTGGTGGATGAAGAACTCTGGAAAGTGGAGTTGGAAAGTGATGTGCTTCTTCAAGAAGTATGTGCCAAGACCAAGGGGGGGTTGGTCTGACTGCAACAAGAAGGAAGAGTCTCTCCGACTGTTCTGGATGGTCAGAGAGGAGTTGTCTATTGCGGACAATTGTCTTTTTCGTGGTACCAAATTAGTTCCGCCAGGGATTTTGAGAGAAGTATTGGTTAATTTGGCCCATGAGGGTCACCTGGGCATCACTAAAACTAAGCAGAGGTTACCCCTAGACTATTGGTGACCAAATATGGACATGGAGATAGAGAGGAGAATAAGGGAGTGTGTACCTTGCTCGACCAGCGACAAGGTGCTCAAACAACACACACCTCCCATGCACTGCAGGCCTCTGGCAGAAGGCCCATGGGCAGATGTAGCCTTAGACATTGTGGGGCCATTATCAGGAGAGAACCGTACCCCGTACATCCTGGTACTTATGAACTCATACTCTAAGTGGCCTAAGCTGCAGTTTGTGTCTGAAATAACTACCAAGTCGGTCACTGAGTTTCTCCTGGAGGTATTCCTCCGTGAAGGGTTGCCTAGCATTATCCTGATAGATAATGGAGTGCAACTCTGCTCTAGAGAAATAAAGGAATTCCTAGAGTGCAATGGGATCAAGCACAGGTTCGGTGCTCTCTACCACCCAGAGAACAACGGGACGGTTGAGAGATTCAACAAGACAATCAAAGAGTGCATTCAGCTAGCTAAAGCTAGTGAGTTGTGTTAGAGGGAGGAGATGACCAATTGCCTAGAAGCTTACGGATTAACTCCATCAAACCATGGGCCGTTTTCGTCCGCTAAAAGGCGATAATTCTATTGCCCTATTAGCAAGCTGTCGATAACAGCAGTTAGCGACAGCTTGTAGGCGATAGCGAGAAGTTTGGGGCCTGCTTTGCATGTGAGCGATATTTATCGCTAATGACATGCAAAGTGGGCGTTCCCAACCTGTTAGCGACTGACAGCATTCGCTAACATCGCTATCGCCTATTATCAACACAGGCGTAGTGTTGGAAATATTCGCGCTAAGCGCGAATATCTCCAAAAACTAACGCCTGCTCAGACCAGTTCTTAGCCATGTTATCCAATGGGAGGTGGATAACATGGCTAAGAGCATTTTGTCGCTAAGGCGTGAATATCGCTGTATTCTCAGCGATATTTACGTATTTCGCCGCTTTCACCGGAAAATGTACCGCTTTGGAGATAAACGTTGCTAATAGCATGCTATCTCAGAGATAAATTCTGGCGATGCTCAGCGATAAAAAAATTGTCGCTAAGCCTATTTAGCGATAAATATCGCTACTTGTTGGTAATATGTCCCAATGGTCCCTTGGGACTCTTTCAGTAAAGTCACTGTGAGCAGTCAACGAGCTAACTAAATCAAATTCAAACAATCATAAATCAACCAATGGTAGTCCCACAGCAGTCCATTTCTCTGGGTAGCACCGATCTCTGCGGACTCGTGGCTGGGCTAAGCTTCCCTGGGTACACAGCTCCTGTGGCTGAAGTTGTTCCTTTTACCATCTCAGCAGGCAGGCTCCCTGGTGTCAGGCAGACCACAGCTCTCCAGTAGACTTGAGGTGATGTTTCCTTGCCTCCAGGAGCATGGCTAGAAGCAAACCTAGCACTAGATCACAAAAGCTCTTCGAGTACTCTATAAACTACCCAGGTTCTTGTTCAGTGAAGAACCTTGCAACAGGAATGAAGTGGAAATGTTTGGGTTTCTTTTTAATACGTGATTTTGCACATAAGATATATGATTCCCCTGTAAGTTCTTTTCGCATTTCATTATCTGGTAGCAGCGCTAACACTGTCCTTGGGTAAAATGATTAATCCGTTAATCCGTCGCTTTTGGTTCAGTGAATTAAAAAAATATGGGGGCACATTATCAAGGTACAGCCTTACAATTATTGGCGCTTTAGCGGCAGGAAACTGCCGCTAAAGACAACGATTATGGGCTTGATAATATGCCGTCGAGAATTCCAATAGAAGCCCATGTTAACATCAGAACATGGGCTTATATTGGAATTCTCAAGGGTATATTATCAAGCCCATTATCGCTGCTTTAGCAGCAGTTTCATGCTGCTAAAGGAGCGATAATTTTAACGCTGTTCCTTGATAATATGCCCCATGGTGCCTGCCTCACTTTGCAATTGCGCATGCGCAATGATGCACGCGCGCACTTACACTATGCCCAAATCATCGCTGCTTTTATTATTTAGTTTTCTTTTGTGTCATGTTGCACAGCAGCATCTTGCCGATAATATACAACTTTGCCGAAAAGCATTGGCAAAGCCGTTAGTCAGCATTTTGCCTCTCTGCCAATGCTTGTTTTCTTACAGCAGCTGATGCAGCCTTATAGGCTGCAAGTTGAAAACACACTGGCTCGTTCACTGTCTCGGAAAGAAGATCAATGAGCCAGCCAGCATGCCTTGTTGATGGTGACATGTAAAAGTCCTCCTCTTGGGAGCCACCGAGCCTCACACAAACCTGCGCGAGGCTCCGAACGCTGCACCGTTCAGAATGAGAAGAGTGAAAGGAGCCGACGCCAAGGCTTGAGCTGCGAGACTCGAGTGTCACAGCCTTTATGTCACGTGACCGAAAACGAAATTTGCATACCCATAAGTCCGTGTCACTAGTGCGACCCGCTTTTGTTTCGATTATCTCGAGAAGTGTTTTGTCAATGTACCGGATTACAAGGTTTCGCACGAGTTGGTTATATTTTGAAGGATTATCAATGATAGACTTAGAAGAGTAAATCACCCTAACATTCTGTGGATAGCTGTTATTGGGGGGCATAGTGAGGCTGTGAAAGACGTATACTCTGGTATCTCTTCACACCGAATAAATCTTTCGCCTTTTACTAAAGATTTCCGTGGAGAGGAACATTTAAGAGTTTCACTCAATTTTAGAAAGCCCTGCTGCTGCAGGGTTACCCCATTAATGGTTAAAAAAGTTAAACTGTATCTTCATACAGTTACATTTGGTTTAAAGTATTTTATTAAGGCACAAAAACACGGGGAGGGGAGCAGGAGGTCAAGCAAACATACAATACAAGAAGCGGAACGTTGCAGCGAGTCAGAAGAAAAGCAGGGAGGCAGGAAGCCCCAGAGGGTAACAAGGCAAAGACATAAGGCAATAAGGCATTGTGAACGACCCCCCTGTAGACCCCCACTCCCTAGGCAAGGCCGAGCCCGAATAGCACCCCGCAACACAGTAAAGGAGAAGCATACCGTTCCACCAACCCCCCGACCCCAGAAAAGAAGAAGAAAGAAAAGCAAAGGAGGAAAAGAAAGAAAACAATACCCCAACATCCCCGTCCGAAAGTCAGCATTAGAAGCATATAACCCCTCTTCCCGCCCCCAACCCCCGGCCCCCGATCCGCACTTTCACTCCGCCGCAGCCGCCGGCGGCGTCAGCCTAAGGAGGCGCAAATACCGTGGACACGTGAGCTCGTGAAATTCCGTGGACAGCAGTGCCAAAAAGGGGTGCCAGAGCTCCTCAAACTGGTCAACATTCCCAGCCACCGTTAGCGACATCTTCTCCATGCCCAGTACCTGCCAGAGCCTATGCAGCCAACCAGTGATAGAGGGGGCAGTAGGGGTGCGCCAGAGTACAAGTATGTTCTGAACGGCGGAGCCTAGCGCAATCGCAATCTGCCTGCCCCTGCGGGATTTCAGCGGGTACATCAAGTCATTGGGGAGGCCTAGCAAGACATACGCGGGGAAGCGCGGAAGCTCGATCTCAAAATGCCTATCCACCTCATCTAAGACTTCCTTCCAATAGGCCGACAGCACCGGGCACTCCCAGAGAATGTGCGTGAGGGTGCCCTCCTGTCCGCAGCCGCGCCAGCAACCTTTATCGCCGATTTTGCGCATCTCATAGAGCCGCTCCGGGGTGTAGTACCAATAGGTGGACACTTTAGTGAAGGTTTCCGTCAGCCCAGTGTGGTACGCAGAGTGCCTCGCCCGATACGCAATCCTGTCCCACTCCTTGTGACTCAGGGTCCTGCCCAGTTCCCTGTGCCAGCGCTCCCTCCCTGGGTTATGGTAATGAAACGGCGGGGGTTGGAGAAACTTATACAAATCAGTGATGAGCTTGGCGTCCGAGGTCCGGGTTACCAACCATCGCTCGTAGGGCGTAATCGAACGGGCAGCGACGTCACGCACTGGGGGTTGAAGAGCCCAGTGGCGGACTTGCATGTAACGCAGTCTGTCCCCTTCCGTCAGGCCAAACTCCTGTCGGAGCTGCTGGAAGGGGAGCACGCCCTCCGGCCCGTAGATCTGGAAAAGCGCCCTGCAACCCGCGCTCACCCAGTGGGAAAAGGCTCCCGGCTCCAGACCCGGGGTAAAGTCCGGATTGCCAGCAATGGGAGTGAACGGCGATGGAAAAGTGGTGAGCTCACGCAGCTCACACACCGCGTCCCACACTCTTAGCGGGACCCGGGTGATAAAAGAGGCGTAGAGATTAGGCGGGCGGTGAGTGCGCCGCAGGAACGGGACCTCCTGGAGGGTACGGCCTGCAACTACCTGGTCTTGAAAGAGCCAGTGTTTGTCCGATTCCCACCGGCTCCACTCCACCAAATACCGGAGCTGCGCCGCCTGAAAGTACTTCCGGAGGTCCGGGACTCCGAGACCCCCCGCCTCCGGGGCAAGCATGGAGAGGACCCGCTTCATCCGAGGTTTACGGCCCTGCCACACAAAGCGGGAGATGTCGGCCTGCGTCTGCCGTATCCAACCCACGGGGGGCTGGAGAGGCAGAGCGCGGAAAAGATACAGGATCTGAGGCAGTATCGTCATCTTCACCGCCGCGATACGGCCCAACCACGAGAGTAGGCCCTTGTTCCATCGGCCGAGTTCCTCTTTGATCTTTTTGCCCAGAGAGGAATAGTTAGCTGCGACCATGGCAGGCAGGGAGGGAGCAAGCAAAATTCCCAGGTAAGGCACCGTGGAGGAGGACCCCTGCAGAGGAAAGAGACTCTGAAGGTCCCGCCTGGTGTCGGCAGAGAGCGACACATCCAGTGCAGCCGACTTAGTCATATTCATTTTAAAGCCCGCCACGCGGGCAAAAGCGTTCAGTTCCTGGACCCAGGCAGGGAGCGACCGCTTGGGGTCATCCAGGGTCAGCAAGACATCGTCCGCGTATAAGCTGACAGTGTGCGTGTATTGCCCCATCTTCACCCCAATAGCGTCCGGGTTATCGCGAATCCTCTGTGCAAACGGCTCCATATAAAGGGCAAAGAGGAGCGGCGAGAGGGGGCAACCCTGTCTCGTGCCGCGCTCAATGGCAAAGCTGTTGGAGCTGTGTCCATTGACACGCACTGACGCTGATGATCTCCTATAGCAGTTAAAGACCATAGTGCGGAACTTCTCGCCGATCCCCAGTTTCCCAAGGACCAGCTCGAGATATGGCCAATGAACCCTATCAAAGGCCTTCTCCGCGTCGACCGATAGCAGCATCCGCTCCCCCGGGACACGTGAGGCCTTTTCCAGCACGTGCGTCACCCTCTTTGTGTTGTCGACCGTCTGCCTACCGGGTACAAAACCGGCCTGGTCCGCCTCCACCAAACCTGGTAGGTGTAGACCCAGTCTGGCCGCCAAGATTCCGGTGTAAAGCTTGAGGTCCACATTTAGGAGCGAGATGGGCCGGTACGAGCCGCACAGGGTCCGGTCCTTCCCCGGCTTGGGGATAACCGACACAGTCGCTGAGAGAAGGTCCGGTGGGATGGCTCCCGGTTCGGAGAAGGAGTTGAACAAGCGAGCCAGTAGAGGCGCGACAGTGGGACAGAAGGTCTTGTAAAACAAGGCCGTATAGCCATCCGGGCCCGGGGCTTTACCATGCTTTAGCCGTGCAATCGCGGAGATGACCTCCTCCACGTGAATGTCCCTCTCTAGGTGGTCCGCCTGGGAGGGGTCCAGGGCCGGGAGGGTCACGGATTCCAAATAGGCCTCAGCCTCTCCCGGTGGGGAAGGCTCTGCAGCGTACAGCGCCTTGTAAAAGGAACGAAAGGAATCTGCCACCTCCGCGTCACCGGAAACCGGGATCCCATCCACTCCCACCAGCTCCTTCACCACATTGCGTTGCTGCGCAGCCCTGAGCCTATGGGCCAGGAGCTTACCGCACCTGTCTCCGCCGGTGTAAAAGGCATGCTTCAGGCGCAGCGCTGCATACTCCGCCCGATCTAGATCCAACGCAGAGAGGAGTTTCCGTGCCGCCTTCAGCTGCTTCCAGACACGAGGAGCCCCTGTTCGGCGGTGAACCTGCTCAAGCTCCCTAACCTGCGCCGTCAGTTCCTCCCTCTTGCGTTGGCGTTCCCTGTTTTCCGCCGAGGAAATGGAGATAAACTCCCCCCTGACGACCGCTTTCAAAGCCGCCCACTGCGTTGCCAGGGACGTGGCAGAGTTGTTATTGTGGGTCAGGTAGTCCTGGATGACCTCCTCCACTCGCTTCACAACCGATTTCTTATGGAGAAGCGTGTCCCGAAGCCGCCACATCCCCCTAGAGGGGGGGGCCGCCGGCCAAGCAAAGATTCCGGAAACCGGTGCGTGGTCGGACAGGGACAAGACCCCGATGTCTGCCGCTGTGGCGGCCGAACGAAGCGGTCCGCTCACCAAGAGGTAATCCAACCGTGAATACGTGCGGTGCGCGTGGGAGAAATAGGAGTAGTCCCTATCGGTGGGGTGCATGGCGCGCCAGAGGTCATGCAGGTCCATTTCCGCAATCTGGTCCTGTACCGCCCTAGAAAGCTCCCCTGTCTGCGGAAAGCGCTGGGCAGACCTATCCAGGGTGGAGTCGAAGACCATATTCAGGTCTCCCCCCAAGATGATATGGCGATCGGGCGAGGCAGTAACGTCCACCAACACTGATTCCAGGAAGCGATCCTGGTGGTCATTTGGGCTGTATACCGAACCAACCGTAAAGGTAACACCTCCCAAACGCATGCGATACACTAGAAGCCTCCCCTTCTGCTCAGCATGTTTATGCAACACCTCCCCCCTGAAGGAGCTGGCTAGAAGAATGGCCACCCCAGCAGTCTTAGTCGCAGCAGAGGAAAAGAGTTGCGTGGGGAACTTGGCAGAGCGCAACCTATGGCAATCTTTGGAAAGTAAATGGGTTTCCTGCAGGAGGCAGATATCCGCCTGCGACCCCTCCAACAGGGAAAGGATCGCCCTACGCTTCACGGGGTTATTCAGACCCTTAACATTAAGGGTCACTACTTTCAGGGGCGGCATCGCCTCCAGGGAAACAACGCGCTATGCAGCGAGCGAGGGATCAGCGGAGGGGGCGCGCGGGGCAGGGGCGCAGGGAAGGCCAGAGGCAGCATCGCACATGGTCGGACAGCTTCGGACGGGACCCCCCCCACACCAAACCAACAGTTAAACCCCCCCAGAACCAACCCATAGCAACCAACCAAAACAAAAAACAGGAAACAACACCCCATAGTCTCAGTCTAGCCCAGGTGGGCGAGTCTGCAGAAAACAGTCAAGTGGACGTCCAGCCACACGCCTCCCCCCTCGCCGTTCCCGACCGCCAGCCCCAGCCCAGCATCGTTAAAGCTAAGAGTCTCTCCCCCCGGAGAAAAGTTAGGCCGTTAGGGCCACACCAGTAGATTCAGGCAAGTTCCTGGCCGCAGTCCTCAGGGCCTCCTCCATGTCTGCTCTGATGGTGGGCGAGTCTGGACGACTCGCCGTCGCTGACGATTGGCGCCTCCTCGATCTCCGTCGGCCCCGCCGTTCGGGGCGCCGCCATGCGGGTGTAGCCCCTTCCTCCTCCGTAGCAGTAAGGCCCAGTACTCCACAGACATCTTGTAAAGAGCGCAGCTGATGCAGCACCCCATTCCATCGAAAGATAAGACGGAAGGGGTGACCCCAGGAATAGGCTGTCTCATGCTCTCGCAGAAAGTCCGTAGCGATGCGGAAAGACCTGCGCTTCTGCAGTGTGATGGCGGACAGGTCCTGATAGAGCGTCACAGGTCTTTCTCGGAAGGTCAGCGGTTGCTTCCTGCGGGCCTCCGTCATGATGCACTCTTTTAGGGGGAAATCCGGCAGGAATGCCAGGATATCAGGCGGGGTTGCCGATGACTGGCGCTGGCGGCCCACCCTGTGTGCTCTGTCAATGCGGATCGGGAAATCCGCTCCTTCCTCCAAGATGTCGCGGAACAGGTCCTGCAGATAGGCCACTAGGTCCGCACCTTCATCCGCGGATGGAACCCCTCGCACCCGGATGTTATTCCGCCTGGACCTGTTCTCGAGGTCCTCCGAGTGGGCCTGGAGCTCGACACATTGCTCCCGAAGGCGGAGGACGTCCTGCTGGAGATGAGTTATCTCTTCATCGCGACGTTGGGCCGCCGTCTCCACAGTATTGACCCGCTCACCTAGGCCTTCGACTTCCCTGCGCACCTCCCGGACCTCTCCAGCCACTTCGGTCTTAAGAGTTTGAAATTCCTCCTTGAGGGAGCTGAATAAGTCCTCCATGAAGGACCTCGTGACTGGTGGCTCGCCCACGGTTGCGTCTGTTGATGCCCGGGAGGCCCCCGGGGACGGCTGCGCCCTGTCGCGTAGTTGCTGGGACCTGCCGAGCATTTCCGGCAAAGTGCGATCTCCTCGTGCCGCGCCACGTCTCCCAGTCATCTTGGCCCACCGGTGAAGCCTAGGGTCAGTTGCTGTAGGCGAGCGCCACCGCTCGCGGGCACCAGATGTGAGGCCCTCGTCGGGGACAAGGGTAGTGCATCACAGGCGACAAAATGGCGGCCCGGGCCTGGGCAAGACGACCCCCGGGCCAGCAGGGCAGGCAGCAACGTCCAAAGTGTAGGCCTCCAGCCTCGTACTCCCAGGGGGGGCAGCAGATGAGTCGGTACCAGGACGAGCCGAGGCTCCCGTGTGAGAAGGGCGCGGGCAAGGGCCACTGGGCTCAGCTACACAAAGACAAGATGGCGGGAGGGTGGAACCCAAGAAGGCAGCCCGGGCCAGCAAGTCCGTGGGCAACCCTCAAACAGCAACGGGTCCGGAAAGTGCGAAACCGATGTCTCCCTTCACCACCAGTTGATTTGCCCGGCTCGGGCACTGCTCGAACTCCGCCATCCAGTGCCTCCAGGCGCGGAGTTCGCAAGTCAGCACTCCTCGAAACCCAGAGTAGGGGGAAGATCGCCGGCGCAGGGCTGGGGTTCGTCGCCCAGCAATGGTGCTTGCCACCAGGGCACCGGCCAGGAAGCCTCCACACTCCGCGGAGTCCGTCTAGTCCGCTCCCCCGGGATCTCCGGCTTTCAGCTTTTCAGCACTCGGCCCAGCCGAGGCGCGCGGACAGCGCCGCAATACGCTCCGCCTCCCGGCTCTTCACCTCGGGGCGACCCGGGCTCCACTCCTCGGAGCGGTCTCCGAATAAACTTTTCGGGGACTTCCCCCGGGGCCACAGAAGTCAAAGTGGTCTCAAAATGTGCCCCACGAACTCCGGCACAGTTCTCTCACCCGCAGTGCAGCCGCGGGGGGAGAGAAGCGCAGGAATCGGGGCTCGGGCTGAGCTGGGCCGGAGGAGCTACGGGAGGAAGCGTCCGCTCACCCCGCCATCTTGGCCACGCCCCCATACAGTTACATTTGATTCAATCTCGAAGCAGATCGGGAAACGACTTTTACTGACGCGCTGAACTTACAGTATACTCATGTAACAAGAACGCAAACATCGCTCTATGAAAGGCTTCACTGCTGTATACGAGCAGCGCTATAGAACAAAAGATAAAGAAGGATCAATTGGTAAATAAAACCCATAACTTTTCAATCTGGGGTTTATTTCAAGATCAGTCTCATGATTATTGAGATTTGATTGAAATCGCCTCTGTGATTCAAATTCTAAAGGGGCATTAAAATATATATGTGTATGTGTGTATATATATATATATATATGTGTATGTGTGTATATATATATATATATATATATATATATATATATATTGATGTGACCAAGAGCCTGTGTGCTCGAAACGCGTCTTTTTGCCCGCAAAATAAATAATCTTTGACGTACCTGGTTGGTGTGGCTCGATCGACTTCTTTGAAGCAAGGAGATTCCTGTGGATATATATATATATTTATATAGTATATTTAAATCATGCCAAGGCCTAGCTTCCTACTTTAAAATGGGCAAATCAAGTTTGAGTCCTGCAGACTTAACCCTGCGATGATCCTCGAAAAGTGGCTCAACAAGTGCCCTAAAAAACAAGCATTAGCAAAGGCAATAAGTCGTACCCATGCAAGATCGAATGTCTTTGTCCAGGCTTTTTCGTAGCCAGGTACAGCTGTGCAGCATGGATGAATGTAAAACATAAAAGTCCGATGACGCGTTCAATGCTTGCTGCTTTACAGTGCTTTTTTATTTGATTTTAAACCATGCTGCACAGCAGCCCGCATCTGTACAACATGGCAAAAAACATTGACTAAGCCAATAGATCTCGCATAGGTGAGGCATATTGTCTTTATCAATAACGATGTGGAAACAATGTGGGATGGGGTATTGGAACCAGGCACGCAACAACAGTACAGAGTAAGTAGGGTAAGCAACAATGCACATGGGAGACAGGGTAAGCAAGCACAAGAGGTCAACAACACGGGAGGGAGACAGGCAAGCAACAATGTCGAACGGGATTGGGGAGGAGGGAGACAGCCTGCAAACAAATGTACTCCTATCAAGTGCTACATTTTAAACTAGCATTTACAATGCAATGGTCTCAGCATTATTAAAGGTAGAGCTATTGGCATTGCTCATGACATATTTTTTTGTATTTTTTTTTTTACATCATAAATAAATGGCATTGTCATTTACATTGCCAATAGCTTAATCGTTAAATAAATGGCATTGTCATTTACAATGCCAATAGCTTAATCACTCGCATATGCATGACCTATTGCATTTACACCCACACAGAGCCACACACTCAAAGCCACCCACACACACATACAGAGTCACCCACACAGTGACACCCACACAGAGTCATTCACATAGAGCCACCTACACAGAGCCACCCTCACACAGACAGAGCCACCCACACATAGAGCCACCTACAAAAAAAGCTATCCACACAGAGCCACACACAGAGCCACACACACACACACAGCCACACACACACACACAGCCACACACACACAGAGCCACACACATACACACAGAGCCACACACACACAGAGCCACGCACACACACAGACAGACAGAGCCACACACACACACACACATAGACAGAGACACACACACACACACACAGAGCTACACACACACACACACACACAAACAAACAGAGCAACTCTAAGAACTGGACATCAGTTAAAAATAAAAGTCAAAGCTCTTTGGGATTATAAAGTGTCTGTGGAATTGTATTTTCGAGACTAAAACCAAAAATAAACATTGAATTGAAATTCAAATAAAGGAAACGGTAACACGCCTTTTAAAATGTGCACATAATAAAAACACTTGTGCGCTTTCAACAAAGTTTGCCTGGGCTGGCCCTTTAAAATGAAAAATGGGTAACCAGGCAGGAGAACGCGGCCTGCAACGTATGCTTGCATTCTTCCCGCCATGTATACATTCCGTGGGCAAGGCAAGTTTCTCCCCCCCCCCCCCCCCCCGACCCCGATTCACACATATATTTGGGAAGGAAGTAGAATAATGTGCCAACAGTAGAACACGGCAAAGTGTGCAACTGAAGCTAAAAAAAAACACAAATAACTCTAAAGTGGGACTGACTCTTAATGTTTCTGTCCAGTCAAATGTGATATACCTAGTGGAGAAAGACAGATGCATCCCTGATGTAGTTAGTAAACGGTGCAAAGACTGAAAACAAACGTACACGTTTAAAAAATGCGTTTTGTACCGATGACCAAAAGCGCTACACAGCGGAGATTTATCGCTTATAGGCATAATTAAAACAGCAGTACTACCAAAGGCTCCGAGCACAGTCCAACAAGCAAGACAATGTTTCTATACTATTTTGCAATGGTCTTAAGACCAGTACACCTGAGCTATTGAAGAACAGCTCAATGTATTCACAAGCTGGAGACACATTCCTACTTGTAGCCAAACCCTACTTACCCGTAACGCACTCCCACCATTACTAGGCATTCATACTATGCACTTGTTTTTTTGGCAATGGTTGTCGGTTGGGCAAGTTAGATTTACCATCCAGAAACGCCGGCAGTGGCTGCCGAAGCAACTATCCAGAAAACGTTACTAGGTATGAATGAACAATGGAAAGGTAGGTTACCAGTAGATTTTCGTACTGCAACATATAAGATTCGGCATACGGGCATCCAGTACTAGTTCAAAGGCCACCATGCCTGGTTGGGCTGGTGGTAGGGATAAAGGAACCCAAGGTGAGCAGAACTGGGCCAGGGCAATCGTGTCATCCGGTATAGAAACATCGAGTTAGTCACTCGTGTCTATGACACCGTCGCTTTAGTTGAAGACTGCACCGCCATTCGCGTCTGAGTGCTTAGTGTAAACAAGGCACACAGAAATTATGCGGGCATATCTTTATTCAGCAGACGAGCGAGTGTATGTGAGAAAGCTCTATATTATAAAAGCAGTGGGTACATCAATACCCCATGCCTACTGCAGGTATAGTTTCAAGGGGAGACTTGCACCAGAGACACAGATGGGTACTGGGGAAGTACCCAGCGTCCGTAATGAAGCCACATAGATAAGAAGGATGGGATAAGTTTGGGAGTAAAAGACAATTACAAGCGGTGGGGAAGAGGGGGATGAACTCCTGGTTCCCAGAAAGCACCGTAATATTGACAGGTTCAATACTATGTGCAAAAGAGGAAACGCACAAGTGAATCAGCGTCTACATACCACAAAGTGGTATTACCGAGTGTGCCTCGCACTTCTGCCATTAGAGCGGCACAAAGGCCGCCGGCCGCCATTACAAGCCTGACCCTGCACCGGTCACGGTGCACGATCGCTTAAAATGTGACCAGCGCGGTACCAGCTGGATAAGTAGCACAGAAAAGCGCACACAAAATATAAGCCAGCAAAATAAAGTGCGTACTTAGGCTGTCAACGTTCTTTAACTCCCGTACGATTCTGAAAAGGTGCCAGCGGCTGGAGTCAAAACACGTGTTTTATGACACCCACCCGATACCATTTTAGTACCATGTTTAGCCCTTTTGTCGAATCGCTTACTCTCGTCGTTTCTCGAAGGTTTCCCTGCAGCTTGTCGGTTGCGACACACGCTGGAGCCGGCAGTTGAGCAGACTGAACCGTTGACAATAGAAAGATGTAGAAACATCCCACCTGGAAAAAGACCCAAAATATTTTCGTTTGCTTACCAGTCAGACCCTCCAGCTTATCGCGATTTCGCGATTTGCAAAAAAATCGCGAAATCGGCAGATCCCTGCAAATGCCGCGATATTTACATAAACGGCCGCGAAATCCGCCGTTTCCCGCTTCTTAAATGCCCAATCACAACCAGCAGGTCAGCGGAGAGCAGGAAGGAGAGCAGGCACGACGACTCTTCTCCAGCCCAGGAACACACACGGAAGCGGGAGCGGCAATACCTTTGCTTCGGGTATGTTGGTATTGTGAAAATTAGCATTGGGCAAAATTCTAAATAAATCAACACGAAGGCACTGCCAGGGATAAGGGTCACAGGAAAGTAAACGAAATAAGGCATCACATCAGAGCCGACTCTGATTTCGCCATTGTGTGAAAGTTTCAGCCCGGACACATATTTGTTTGAAGGAAGGAAGATTGCCTCGGCAGAGTCGCGCTGCAGGGGCTCCTAGAAGGGGCGAAGCCACAACAAAGCACAGGCAGAGTGGCGCTGCAGGGGCCATAATATGAATAATGGTCTTTGAATGACCTGTGAACCGCTTGGGTGCGGCTGTGTGTGTGCCCCCGGAAAACGTGCCACAATTCAATTAGGCAGAGATAAACAGGGCATACTACGTGCAGTACTAACTACGCCAGATGTTTTTTTAATTAAGTAGCCCATGTGTAGATTCTATCCTGGAACTGTTCAGAGCAAAATTCTTTACAGCTATTCGATATTGCTTCTTTTCATACGGCTCTAAATTGTAACTATACTTGTGAATACTTCCCTCTTAAACTGTGTCTCCTCTTATTAGGGCTCAGAATTAGTTTATTAAAGCCCTGTTTCTTAAAATTGTGGATACACACTATTAATGAGGCGACTGCATTGTGTGTGCTGGGTCAAGATGTACAGCAATTCTGCAGATGGGTGAAATATTGTGACCTTGCTATCAGAAAACTTGAAAGGTAAAGAATAGAACCCATGCTGAATTGTAAATAAACAGAATGTACATAGCTCCATGTTGGCAAATAACTCAAACAGTAAGATATCTGTGTTTGTTGGCGAAAAAAACCCCAAATAAAATGCCGCTAAATGCCGCTAAATTTTCATTTTTGTGCCGCTAAATTTTCATTTTTGTGCCGCTAAATTTGCCAATTCATGCCGCTATATCCTGGGGGGTCTGACCAGTGTTTGGATAGTGAAGGACCGCCGCCGAAAGTACATATATACTGGGCTTGTTCCTGCTAGGAATAGGAGGGGTCTATTCGCGGGTCAAGCGCACAACCACTTTTCTCCGAGGCGAGGCAGAAATGCCTCGGAGAAAGCACGATCATTTTCCGATTCGGGGGCCTGGTTTTCGTTCTCTCCTCTTCCCATTGGCTGGAAGTTAAAATTCCAGCCAATGGGAAGAGGAGAGAAAGAAAACAAGAAAGAAGCTTAAAAAAACGCCCCCGAATCCAAAAAAGACGGGGCTTGGACCGAGTGACGCCCCTCTCCTCCAATGGCTGGCCAGCATTTACTAGGCCAGCCAATGGAGAAGAGGGTCGGGTTCCAAGCCCCCTCTAAGAAACAATAAATCTTCGGGCTCCGCCCACACTGCTTACAGCAGTGCGACGGAGTCCTCGACCTTATAAAAAAGTACCTTTGGAAGCATGCGACCAGTGGATGGACACTGACTACCGAACGTAAGAAGCACTTGGCCCATGCTCCATTGAAGGGACAAACATGAAGAGAAATGAAACTAGCATTTGCTGACCAATGAAAAGCCTGGAAAAGAGAGTGATTACGAAACAAACAAATGGTAACATATGGGCAGGCTCTAAGCCTCTTGAATTTAAACAAAATGTCCCGCAAGCAAAAGTGCATGCATTGTCACGGAGAGCGACCTAAAAATGAATCTGATCTGCTGTGATATATTTTAGTGTTCACATAATGAACTCCAATGCCCTTGGGTTAAGCTAACGCTATATAAATTGAAAAAAAGTGCCCATTGTAAACTCTCCTTCCGCATTACATCCTGGTTTCTGTAATTTAATCTCGACTTCATTTCCCACAAAGAATACCGTTCTAAGTAAATACTCCTCCTATTTGGTGCACTCCAGCTGCGATCAAAATGTACCCTGGAAACTAACCCTGGCTATTCAGAACTAGAATCAGGGTGAACTTAAGTTATTGGCTTTCCACTCTGTAATCCCAAAAGGCGCTACAATTCATCAGCACGTTTATCCGTACCACAAGTGTATATCTCTCGACATGTTTGCTCCATCTTTCACCTTTATTACAGATCAGCTCTGTAATAAGTAAGCAACAAGAAGCACACCTGCCTCTTGTGTATTTGTACTTGTGGATACTGCCTCAGTGAATCATAGTGTATCTGCTACGTGATTTTGCTGCCCCATGAACCGTTCATAAGCTCTGCCAAGAAGTGCCGTTATTCCCATCCACACGTATATCAGCGCATCACATCTGAGTATTTTTGAAGCTGGACAACAGTTGGCCCTATGATACAGAACACCCTTCTGTCCTACAGGTTCATATTTCGACACAGTCTAGACTGTGCCAAAAACACTTCAAGAAATGCAGTCTGCCCTCTGCCTTTAGGTACTATTTCTCTACATATGAAAATGTGTTACATGCAAAATATCTGCTAAATGGGTGCAGTGCACACTGACCCATCTGCACACATGCTGTACAGCCAGCGAGAACAACAGTTGCATTTAAGAGTGCATGACCATGCACTGCATAATTGGACTTGCACTTGAAATATATATTGCACGGTATGTTGCACTGATTGCAGTGCAGGGTCTCTCCGTGCAGACCTACCATAGTGATTTATGGAGTAGGTGGGGCAAGCAGTTACCTTCCCAGGACAAGTAGATTTATGTAACATTTTGTCCCCTGGCCAAGTAGATTTTTGAAATATTTCCACACCCCTGTTAGATTAGATAGGCTGTCTTAAGAACTTTGTGCATAGGATCAAGCTAAAAGAGAACGCTAAACCAGTAACAGCCAAGGTCAGAAACCTGCTGATTTCCATACAAGAACCTGTGAAAGAAGAATTGGAGAAACTGTGTTGTTTGGGAGTAATTGAGCCTGTGGAGGCCACGGAGTGGCAAGCACTCATTTTAGCAGCAAGGAAAGGGGATGGGGCTGTACGTCTTTGCATAGACCTAAGGGCTCTAAACAAGGTAGTTATAGTGGACATGTTTCCCCTCCCCAACATATCCCAAATGATGAGCAGACTTGCTGGTGCAAAGGTCTTTTCCACCCTGGACCTCACGTCAGCTTATTATCAGGTCAGGATGCACACAGAGCCACAAGATCTCACGGCCTTTTTTATACTCATGGGGCCTACAGCTTTAAGCAAATGCCTTTTGGACTTGTCTCGGCTGCAGCTGTTTTCTCAAAGGATCATGACCAATCTCCTTAAAGGAATTCCTGGAATTTTATGCTACCAGGATGATGTTCTGATCTTTGGAGAAAACAACACCTAACATGAACCCAGGCTAAGGCAAGTTCTAGAGAGATTCTTAGAGCTAGGTCTAACGGTGAAGAAGGAAAAATTTAGGATTGGGTGCTCAGAGATAGAGTTTTGGGGGCATAAGGTAACTGGAGAAGGTATACTTCCTAAAACAGAGTTGCAGAACACCATCCTCAACCTAACCCCTCCCAGTAGCAAATCAAATCATTTATGGGTATGATTGAGTTTTATAGCAAGTTTGTGCAGAACTTTGCTAGGCGTACCTACCAGATTCGCAATCTCCTAAGAAAGGGAGTACCATTTGACTGGAGTGAGGCATGCCAAAACGAATTTGACGCCACCAAGAAAGCATTGGCAGAGGCACCGAATCTTAAAGCTTTTGTTCCTGGTAGGAGGACCTTACTGACGTAGGACACCAGTACTAAAGGTTTGGGTGCGGGCCTGACTCAGGAAGGTGAAAAGGGGAAAGAGAGTATAGCGTTTGCATCCAGATCCCTACGTCGGGCAGAGTACAACTACTCGATTATCGAGAAAGAGGCACTTGCGGTGCATTGGCCCACTAACAAATTTTAAGATTTTGTATGGGGAACAAAGTTTGACATAAGGAGTGACCAAAAACCCCTTGTAGAAGTCTTTACTAAGAAAGGTTTAGATGTCACCTCGAGCAGGATAAGAAGGTGGGTAGTGAGCTTACAAGAATACACCTTTGGGGTAGAGTACATACCAGGGGTGAGGAATTTAACCGCCAACTGTCTCACGCGGTTGGTAAGGGAAACCCCTGAAGAAATTGAGGAAGAGAACAGGCCAGGTGAAGAGGACAATGTGATGGAGAATGAGAACATGTGTGCTATTACTCAAGGGGTGGTGGATGAAGAACTCTGGAAAGTGGAGTTAAAAAGTGATGTGCTTCTTCAAGAAGTATGTGCCAAGACCAAGGGGGGTTGGTCTGACTGCGACAAGAAGGAAGAGTCTCTCCGACTGTTCTGGATGGTCAGAGAGGAGTTGTCTATTGCGGACAATTGTCTTTTTCGTGGTACCAAATTAGTTCCGCCAGGGATTTTGAGAGAAGTATTGGTTAATTTGGCCCATGAGGGTCACCTGGGCATCACTAAAACTAAGCAGAGGTTACCCCTAGACTATTGGTGACCAAATATGGACATGGAGATAGAGAGGAGAATAAGGGAGTGTGTACCTTGCTCGACCAGCGACAAGGTGCTCAAACAACACACACCTCCCATGCACTGCAGGCCTCTGGCAGAAGGCCCATGGGCAGATGTAGCCTTAGACATTGTGGGGCCAATATCAGGAGAGAACCGTACCCCGTACATCCTGGTACTTATGAACTCATACTCTAAGTGGCCTAAGCTGCAGTTTGTGTCTGAAATAACTACCAAGTCGGTCATTGAGTTTCTCCTGGAGGTATTCCTCCGTGAAGGGTTGCCTAGCATTATCCTGATAGATAATGGAGTGCAACTCTGCTCTAGAGAAATAAAGGAATTCCTAGAGTGCAATGGGATCAAGCACAGGTTCGGTGCTCTCTACCACCCAGAGAACAACGGGACGGTTGAGAGATTCAACAAGACAATCAAAGAGTGCATTCAGCTAGCTAAAGCTAGTGAGTTGTGTTAGAGGGAGGAGATGACCAATTGCCTAGAAGCTTACGGATTAACTCCATCAAACCATGGGCCGTTTTCGTCCGCTAAAAGGCGATAATTCTATTGCCCTATTAGCAAGCTGTCGCTAACAGCAGTTAGCGACAGCTTGTAGGCGATAGCGAGAAGTTTGGGGCCTGCTTTGCATGTGAGCGATATTTATCGCTAATGACATGCAAAGTGGGCGTTCCCAACCTGTTAGCGACTGACAGCATTCGCTAACATCGCTATCGCCTATTATCAACACAGGCGTAGTGTTGGAAATATTCGCGCTAAGCGCGAATATCTCCAAAAACTAACGCCTGCTCAGACCAGTTCTTAGCCATGTTATCCAATGGGAGGTGGATAACATGGCTAAGAGCATTTTGTCGCTAAGGCGTGAATATCGCTGTATTCTCAGCGATATTTACGTATTTCGCCGCTGTCACCGGAAAATGTACCGCTTTGGAGATAAACGTTGCTAATAGCATGCTATCTCAGAGATAAATTCTATCGATGCTCAGCGATAAATAAATATCGCTACTTGTTGGTAATATGTCCCAATGGTCCCTTGGGACTCTTTCAGTAAAGTCACTGTGAGCAGTCAACGAGCTAACTAAATCAAATTCAAACAATCATAAATCAACCAATGGTAGTCCCACAGCAGTCCATTTCTCTGGGTAGCACCGATCTCTGCGGACTCTTGGCTGGGCTAAGCTTCCCTGGGTACACAGCTCCTGTGGGTGAAGTTGTTCCTTTTCCCATCTCAGCAGGCAGGCTCCCTGGTGTCAGGCAGACCACAGCTCTCCAGTAGACTTGAGGTGATGTTTCCTTGCCTCCAGGAGCATGGCTAGAAGCAAACCTAGCACTAGATCACAAAAGCTCTTCGAGTACTCTATAAACTACCCAGGTTCTTGTTCAGTGAAGAACCTTGCAAAAGGAATGAAGTGGAAATGTTTGGGTTTCTTTTTAATACGTGATTTTGCACATAAGATATATGATTCCCCTGTAAGTTCTTTTCGCATTTCATTATCTGGTAGCAGCTCTAACACTGTCCTTGGGTAAAACGATTAATCCGTTAATCCGTCCCTTTTGGTTCAGTGAATTAAAAAAATATGGGGGCATATTATCAAGGAACAGCCTTACAATTATTGGCGCTTTAGCGGCAGGAAACTGCCGCTAAAGACAACGATTATGGGCTTGATAATATGCCGTTGAGAATTCCAATAGAAGCCCATGTTAACATCAGAACATGGGCTTCTATTGGAATTCTCAAGGGTATATTATCAAGCCCATTATCGCCGCTTTAGCGGCAGTTTCCTGCCGCTAAAGCAGCGATAATTTTAACGCGGTTCCTTGATAATATGCCCCATGGGGCCTGCCTCACTTTGCAATTGCGCATGCGCAATGATGCACGCGCGCACTTACACTATGCCCAAATCATCGCTGCTTTTATTGTTTTGTTTTCTTTTGGTCATGTTGCACAGCAGCATCTTGCCGATAATATACAACTTTGCCGAAAAGCATTGGCAAAGCCGTTAGTCAGCATTTTGCCTCTCTGCCAATGCTTGTTTTCTTACAGCAGCTGATGCAGCCTTATAGGCTGCAAGTTGAAAACACACTGGCTCGTTCACTGTCTCGGAAAGAAGATCAATGAGCCAGCCAGCATGCCTTGTTGATGGTGACATGTAAAAGTCCTCCTCTTGGGAGCCACCGAGCCTCACACAAACCTGCGCGAGGCTCCGAACGCTGCACCATTCAGAATGAGAAGAGTGAAAGGAGCCGACGCCAAGGCTTGAGCTGCGAGACTCGAGTGTCACAGCCTTTATGTCACGTGACCGAAAACGAAATTTGCATACCCATAAATCCGTGTCACTAGTGCGACCCGCTTTTGTTTCGATTATCTCGAGAAGTGTTTTGTCAATGTACCGGATTACAAGGTTTCTCACGAGTTGGTTATATTTTGAAGGATTATCAATGATAGACTTAGAAGAGTAAATCACCCTAATATTCTGTGGATAGCTGTTATTGGGGGGCATAGTGAGTCTGCGAAAGACGTATACTCTGGTTTCTCTTCAAACCGAATAAATCTTTCGCCTTTTACTAAAAATTTCCGTGGAGAGGAACATTTAAGAGTTTCACTCAATTTTTGAAAGCCCTGCTGCTGCAGGGTTACCCCATTAATGGTTAAAAAAGTAAAACTGTATCTTCATACAGTTACAATTGATTCAATCTCGAAGCAGATCGGGAAACGACTTTTACTGACGCGCTGAATTTACAGTATTCTCATGTAACAAGAACGCCAACATCGCTCTATGAAAGGCTTCACTGCTGTATACAAGCAGCGCTATAGAACAAAAGATAAAGAAGGATCAATTGGTAAATAAAACCCATAACTTTTCAATCTGGGGTTTATTTCAAGATCAGTCTCATGATTATTGAGATTTGATTAAAATCGCCTCTGTGATTCAAATTCTAAAGGGGCATTAAAATATATATGTGTATGTGTGTGTGTGTGTGTGTATATATATATAGATATATATATATATATATATATATATATATATATAGATATATATATATATATATATATATATATATATATATATATATATATATATATATATTGATGTGACCAAGAGCCTGTGTGCTCGAAACGCGTCTTTTTGCCCGCAAAATAAATAATCTTTGACGTACCTGGTTGGTGTGGCTCGATCGTCTTCTTTGAAGCAAGGAGATTCCTGTGGATATATATATATATATATTTATATAGTATATTTAAATCATGCCAAGGCCTAGCTTCCTACTTTAAAATGGGCAAATCAAGTTTGAGTCCTGCAGACTTAACCCTGCGATGATCCTCGAAAAGTGGCTCAACAAGTGCCCTAAAGAACAAGCATTAGCAAAGGCAATAAGTCGTACCCATGCAAGATCGAATGTCTTTGTCCAGGCTTTTTCGTAGCCAGGTACAGCTGTGCAGCATGGATGAATGTAAAACATAAAAGTCCGATGACGCGTTCAATGCTTGCTGCTTTACAGTGCTTTTTTATTTGATTTTAAACCATGCTGCACAGCAGCCCGCATCTGTACAACATGGCAAAAAACATTGACTAAGCCAATAGATCTCGCGTAGGTGAGGCATATTGTCTTTATCAATGTTTAGGGAAAATAGCACTATGATATGGCTAGTGCTGGCTGTGTCTGATTGATTTTTGTTTTCTGGCAGGAGGAGGTGTGGAAAAGGGCAAGCAACAATGCGGTGAGGGTCAAAAAGACTGGGCAAGCAACAAAGAATGGGAAGGGTGGGGTACGGGACAAGCAACAATGGGCTAAGGATGTAGGGGTACGGGACAAGCAACGATGGAGGAAGGTGGCAGGGGGACAAAGCAAGCAACAATGGGGGAGGGGCCGAGGGAATGGATCATGTAAACTCAGTGAGAGATGGAATAGGGGTAAGCAATAACGATGTGGAAACAATGTGGGATGGGGTACGGGAACCAGGCACGCAACAACAGTACAGAGTAAGTAGGGTAAGCAACAACGCACATGGGAGACAGGGCAAGCAAGCACAAGAGGTCAACAATGCGGGAGGGAGACAGGCAAACAACAATGTCGAACGGGATTGGGGAGGAGGGAGACATCCTGCAAACAAATGTACTCCTATCAAGTGCTACATTTTAAACTAGCATTTACAATGCAATGGTCTCAGCATTATTAAAGGTAGAGCTATTGGCATTGCTCATGACATATTTTTTTGTATTTTTTTTTACATCATAAATAAATGGCATTGTCATTTACATTGCCAATAGCTTAATCGTTAAATAAATGGCATTGTCATTTACAATGCCAATAGCTTAATCACTCGCATATGCATGACCTATTGCATTTACACCCACACAGAGCCACACACTCAAAGCCACCCACACACACATACAGAGTCACCCACACAGTGACACCCACACAGAGTCATTCACATAGAGCCACCTACACAGAGCCACCCTCACACAGATAGAGCCACCCACACATAGAGCCACCTACAAAAAAGCTATCCACACAGAGCCATACACAGAGCCACACACACACACACACAGCCACACACACACAGAGCCACACACATACACACAGAGCCACACACACACAGAGCCACGCACACACACAGACAGACAGAGCCACACACACACACATAGACAGAGACACACACACACACACACACACACACAGAGCTACACACACACACACACACACAAACAAACAGAGCAACTATAAGAACTGGACATCAGTTAAAAATAAAAGTCAAAGCTCTTTGGGATTTTAAAGTGTCTGTGGAATTTTATTTTCGAGACTAAAACCAAAAATAAACATTGAATTGAAATTCAAATAAAGGAAACGGTAACACGCCTTTTAAAATGTGCACATAATAAAAACACTTGTGCGCTTTCAACAAAGTTTGCCTGGGCTGGCCCTTTAAAATGAAAAATGGGTGACCAGGCAGGAGAACGCGGCCTGCAACGTATGCTTGCATTCTTCCCGCCATGTAGACATTCCGTGGGCAAGTCAAGTTTTCCCCCCCCCCGACCCCGATTCACACATATATTTGGGAAGGAAGTAGAATAATGTGCCAACAGTAGAACACGGCAAAGTGTGCAACTGAAGCTAAAAAAAAACACAAATAACTCTAAAGTGGGACTGACTCTTAATGTTTCTGTCCAGTCAAATGTGATATACCTAGTGGAGAAAGACAGATGCATCCCTGATGTAGTTAGTAAACGGTGCAAAGACTGAAAACAAACGTACACGTTTAAAAAATGCGTTTTGTACCGATGACCAAAAGCGCTGCACAGCGGAGATTTATCGCTTATAGGCATAATTAAAACAGCAGTACTACCAAAGGCTCCGAGCACAGTCCAACAAGCAAGACAATGTTTCTATACTATTTTGCAATGGTCTTAAGACCAGTACACCTGAGCTATTGAAGAACAGCTCAATGTATTCACAAGCTGGAGACACATTCCTACTTGTAGCCAAACCCTACTTACCCGTAACGCACTACCACCATTACTAGGCATTCATACTATGCACTTGTTTTTTTGGCAATGGTTGTCGGTTGGGCAAGTTAGATTTACCATCCAGAAACGCCGGCAGTGGCTGCTGAAGCAACTATCCAGAAAACGTTACTAGGTACGAATGAACAATGGAAAGGTAGGTTACCAGTAGATTTTCGTACTGCAACATATAAGATTCGGCATACGGGCATCCAGTACAAGTTCAAAGGCCACCATGCCTGGTTGGGCTGGTGGTAGGGTTAAAGGAACCCAAGGTGAGCAGAACTGGGCCAGGGCAATTGTGTCATCCGGTATAGAAACATCGAGTTAGTCACTCGTGTCTATGACACCGTCGCTTTAGTTGAAGACCGCACCGCCATTCGCGTCTGAGTGCTTAGTGTAAACAAGGCACACAGAAATTATGCGGGCATATCTTTATTCAGCACACAAGCGAGTGTATGTGAGAAAGCTCTATATTATAAAAGCAGTGGGTACATCAATACCCCATGCCTACTGCAGGTATAGTTTCAAGGGGAGACTTGCACCAGAGACACAGATGGGTACTGGGGAAGTACCCAGCGTCCGTAATGAAGCCACATAGATAAGAAGGATGGGATAAGTTTGGGAGTAAAAGACAATTACAAGCGGTGGGGAAGAGGGGGATGAACTCCTGGTTCCCAGAAAGCACCGTAATATTGACAGGTTCGATACTATGTGCAAAAGAGGAAACGCACAAGTGAATCAGCGTCTACATACCACAAAGTGGTATTACCGAGTGTGCCTCGCGCTTCTGCCATTAGAGCGGCACAAAGGCCGCCGGCCGCCATTACAAGCCTGACCCTGCACCGGTCACGGTGAACGATCGCTTAAAATGTGACCAGCCCGGTACCAGCTGGATAAGTAGCACAGAAAAGCGCACACAAAATATAAGCCAGCAAAACAAAGTGCGTACTTAGGCTGTCAACGTTCTTTAACTCCCGTACGATTCCGAAAAGGTGCCAGCGGCTGGAGTCAAAACACGTGTTTTATGACACCCACCCGATACCATTTTAGTACCATGTTTAACCCTTTTGTCGAATCGCTTACTCTCGTCGTTTCTCGAAGGTTTCCCTGCAGCTTGTCGGCTGCGACACATGCTGGAGCCGGCAGTTGAGCAGACTGAACCGTTGACAATAGAAAGATGTAGAAACATCCCACCTGGAAAAAGACCCAAAATATTTTCGTTTGCTTACCAGTGTTTGGATAGTGAAGGGCCGCCGCCGAAAGTACATATATACTGGGCTTGTTCCTGCTAGGAATAGGAGGGGTCTATTCGCGGGTCAAGCGCACGACCACTTTCGCCGAGGCGAGGCAGAAATGCCTCGGAGAAAGCACGGTCATTTTCCGATTCGGGGGCCTGCTTTTCGTTCTCTCCTCTTCCCATTGGCTGGAAGGTAAAATTCCAGCCAATGGGAAGAGGAGAGAAAGAAAACAAGAAAGAAGCTTAAAAAAACGCCCCCGAATCCAAAAAAGACAGGGCTTGGACCGAGTGACGCCCCTCTCCTCCAATGGCTGGCCAGCATTTACTAGGCCAGCCAATGGAGAAGAGGGTCGGGTTCCAAGCCCCCTCTAAGAAACATTAAATCTTCGGGCTCCGCCCACACTGCTTACAGCAGTGCGACGGAGTCCTCGACCTTATAAAAAAGAACCTTTGGAAGCATGCGACCAGTGGATGGACACTGGCTGCCGAACGTAAGAAGCACTTGGCCCATGCTCCATTGAAGGGACAAACATGAAGAGAAATGAAACTAGCATTTGCTGACCAATGAAAAGCCTGGAAAAGAGAGTGATGATGAAACAAACAAATGGTAACTTATGGGCAGGCTCTAAGCTTCTTGAATTTAAACAAAATGTCCCGCAAGCAACAGTGCATGCATTGTCTCGGAGAGCGACCTAAAAATGAATCTGATCTGCTGTGATATATTTTAGTGTTCACATAATGAACTCCAATGCCCTTGGGTTAAGCTAACGCTATATAAATTGAAAAAAAGTGCCCATTGTAAACACTCCTTCCGCATTACATCCTGGTTTCTGTAATTTCATCTCGACTTCATTTCCCACAAAGAATACCGTTCTAAGTAAATACTCCTCCTATTTGGTGCACACCAGCTGCAATCAAAATGTACCCTCGAAATTAACCCTGGCTATTCAGAACTAGAATCAGGGTGAAATTAAGTCATTGGCTTTCCACTCTGTAATCCTAAAAGGCGCTACAATTCATCAGCACGTTTATCCGTACCACAAGTGTATATCTCTCGACATGTTTGCTCCATCTTTCACCTTTATTACAGATCAGCTCTGTAATAAGTAAGCAACAAGAAGCACACCTGCCTCTTGTGTATTTGTACTTGTGGATGCTGCCTCAGTGAATCATAGTGTATCTGCTACGTGATTTTGCTGCCCCATGAACCGTTCATAAGCTCTGCCAAGAAGTGCAGTTATTCCCATCCACACGTATATCAGCGCATCACATCTGAGGATTTTTGAAGCTGGACAGCAGTTGGCCCTATAATAGAGAACACCCTTCTGTCCTACAGGTTCATATTTCGACACAGTCTAGACTGTGCCAAAAACACTTCAAGAAATGCAGTCTGCCCTCTGCCTTTAGGTACTATTTCTCTACATATGAACATGTGTTACATGCAAAATATCTGCTAAATGGGTGCAGTGCACACTGACCCATCTGCACACATGCTGTACAGCCAGCGAGAACAACAGTTGCATTTAAGAGTGCATGACCATGCACTGCATAATTGGACTTGCACTTGAAATATATATTGCACGGTATGTTGCACTAATTGCAATGCAGGGTCTCTCCGTGCAGACCTACCATAGTGATTTATGGAGTAGGTGGGGCAAGCAGTTACCTTCCCAGGACAAGTAGATTTATGTAACGTTTTGTCCCCTGGCCAAGTAGATTTTTGAAATATTTCCACACCCCTGTTAGATTAGATAGGCTGTCTTAAGAACTATGTGCATAGGATCAAGCTAAAAAAGAACGCTAAACCAGTAACAGCCAAGGTCAGAAACCTGCTGATTTCCATACAAGAACCTGTGAAAGAAGAATTGGAGAAACTGTGTTGTTTGGGAGTAATTGAGCCTGATGAGGCCACGGAGTGGCTAGCACTCATTTTAGCAGCAAGGAAAGGGGATGGGGCTATACGTCTATGCATAGACCTAAGGGCTCTAAACAAGGTAGTTATAGTGGACATGTTTCTCCTCCCCAACATATCTCAAATGATGAGCAGACTTGCTGGTGCTAAGGTCTTTTCCACCCTGGACCTCACGTCAGCTTATTATCAGGTCAGGATGCACCCAGAGCCACAAGATCTTACGGCCTTTTTTATACTCATGGGGCCTACAGCTTTAAGCAAATGCCTTTTGGACTTGTCTCGGCTGCAGCTCTTTTCTCAAAGTATCATGAACAATCTCCTTAAAGGAATTCCTGGAATTTTATGCTACCACAAAGATGTTCTGATCTTTGGAGAAAACAACACCTAACATGAACCCAGGCTAAGGCAAGTTCTAGAGGGATTCTTAGAGCTAGGTCTAACGGTGAAGAAGGAAAAATTTAGGATTGGGTGCTCAGAGATAGAGTTTTTGGGGCATAAGGTAACTGGAGAAGGTATACTTCCTAAAACAGAGTTGCAGAAAACCATCCTCAACCTAACCCCTCCCAGTAGCATATCAAATCATTTATGGGTATGATTGAGTTTTATAGCAAGTTTGTGCAGAACTTTGCTGGGCGTACCTACCAGATTCGCAATCTCCTAAGAAAGGGAGTACCATTTGACTGGAGTGAGGCATGCCAAAACGAATTTGACGCCACCAAGAAAGAATTGGCGGAGGCACCCAATCTTAAAGCTTTTGTTCCTGGTAGGAGGACCTTACTGACGTAGGACACCAGTACTAAAGGTTTGGGTGCGGGCCTGACTCAGGAAGGTGAAAAGGGGAAAGAGACTATAGCGTTTGCATCCAGATCCCTACGTCGGGCAGAGTACAACTACTCGATTATCGAGAAAGAGGCACTTGCGGTGCATTGGGCCACTAACAAATTTTAAGATTTTGTATGGGGAACAAAGTTTGACATAAGGACTGACCAAAAACCCCTTGTAGAAGTCTTTACTAAGAAAGGTTTAGATGTCACCTCGAGCAGGATAAGAAGGTGGGTAGTGAGCTTACAAGAATACACCTTTGGGGTAGAGTACCTACCAAGGGTGAGGAATTTAACCACCGACTGTCTCACGCGGTTGCTAAGGGAAACCCCTGAAGAAATTGAGGAAGAGAACAGGCCAGGTGAAGAGGACAATGTGATGGAGAATGAGAACATGTGTGCTATTACTCAAGGGGTGGTGGATGAAGAACTCTGGAAAGTGGAGTTGGAAAGTGATGTGCTTCTTCAAGAAGTATGTGCCAAGACCAAGGGGAGTTGGTCTGACTGCGACAAGAAGGAAGAGTCTCTCCGACCGTTCTGGATGGTCAGAGAGGAGTTGTCTGTTGCGGACAATTGTCTTTTTCGTGGTACCAAATTAGTTCCGCCAGGGATTTTGAGAGAAGTATTGGTTAATTTGGCCCATGAAGGTCACCTGGGCATCACAAAAACTAAGCAGAGGTTACCCCTAGACTATTGGTGGCCAAAAATGGACATGGAGATAGAGAGGAGAATAAGGGAGTGTGTACCTTGCTCGACCAGCGACAAGGTGCTCAAACAACACACACCTCCCATGCACTGCAGGCCTCTGGCAGAAGGCCCATGGGCAGATGTAGCCTTAGACATTGTGGGGCCATTATCAGGAGAGAACCGTACCCCGTACATCCTGGTACTTATGAACTCATACTCTAAGTGGCCTAAGCTGCAGTTTGTGTCTGAAATAACTACCAAGTCGGTCATTGAGTTTCTCCTGGAGGTATTCCTCCGTGAAGGGTTGCCTAGCATTATCCTGATAGATAATGGAGTGCAACTCTGCTCTAGAGAAATAAAGGAATTCCTAGAGTGCAATGGGATCAAGCACAGGTTCGGTGCTCTCTACCACCCAGAGAACAATGGGACGGTTGAGAAATTCAACAAGACAATCAAAGAGTGCATTCAGCTAGCTAAAGCTAGTGGGTTGTGTTGGAGGGAGGAGGTGACCAATTGCCTAGAAGCTTATGGATTAACTCCATCAAACCATGGGCCGTTTTCGTCCGCTAAAAGGCGATAATTCTATTGCCCTATTAGCAAGCTGTCGCTAACAGCAGTTAGCGACAGCTTGTAGGCGATAGCGAGAAGTTTGGGGCCTGCTTTGCATGTCAGCGATATTTATCGCTAATGACATGCAAAGTGGGCCTTCCCAACCTGTTAGCGACTGACAGCAGTCGCTAACACCGCTATCGCCTATTATCAACACAGGCGTAGCGTTGGAAATATTCGCGCTAAGCGCGAATATCTCCAAAAACTAATGCCTGCTCAGACCAGTTACTTAGCCATGTTATCCAATGGGAGGTGGATAACATGGCTAAGAGCATTTTGTCGCTAGGGCGTGAATATCGCTGTATTCTCAGCGATATTTACGTATTTCGCCGCTGTCGCCGGAAAATGTACCGCTTTGGAGATAAACGTTGCTAATAGCATGCTATCTCAGCGATAAATTCTGGCGATGCTCAGCGATAAAAAAATCGTCGCTAAGCCTATTTAGCGATAAATATCGCTACTGGGGAACATCACTTACAACGCATTTTTTACAACGCACTACCATTACATCGCAACCATTACAACACATACCATTACAACGCATTGCGCTGGGGGCGCTCTAGGATAGGGAATATATTTAATTTACTATCCAACACCTTCCCTGCTATCCACGGAGACTGGAGTTGGAATAGTAAATTAAATAATTCACTATCCAGCGCCTAAAAGCATTATGCGTTGTAATGGACTGCGTGGTAAAAACCGCGTTGTAAAGGCATGCGATGTAAAAGCATGCGTTGTAGTGACACCAATCCATCGCTACTTGTTGGTAATATGTCCCAATGGTCCCTTGGGACTCTTTCAGTAAAGTCACTGTGAGCAGTCAACGAGCTAACTAAATCAAATTCAAACAATCATAAATCAACCAATGGTAGTCCCACAGTAGTCCATTTCTCTGGGTAGCACCGCTCTCCGGACTCGTGGCTGGGCTTAGCTTCCCTGGGTACACAGCTCCTGTGGATGAAGTTGTTCCTTTTCCAATCTCAGCAGGCAGGCTCCCTGGTGTCAGGCAGACCACAGCTCTCCAGTAGACTTGAGGTGATGTTTCCTTGCCTCCAGGAGCATGGCTAGAAGCAAACCTAGCACTAGATCACAAAAGCTCTTTGAGTACTCTATAAACTACCCAGGTTCTTGTTCAGTGAAGAACCTTGGAACAGGAATGAAGTGGAAATGTTTGGGTTTCTTTTTAATACGTGATTTTGCACATAAGATATATGATTCCCCTGTAAGTTCTTTTCGCATTTCATTATCTGGTAGCAGCGCTAACACTGTCCTTGGGTAAAATGATTAATCCGTTAATCCGTCCCTTTTGGTTCAGTGAATTAAAAAAATATGGGGGCATATTATCAAGGAACAGCCTTACAATTATTGCCGCTTTAGCGGCAAAAAACTGCCACTAAAGACAACGATTATGGGCTTGATAATATGTCGTCGAGAATTCCAATAGAAGCCCATGTTAACATCAGAACATGGGCTTCTATTGGAATTCTCAAGGGTATATTATCAAGCCCATTATCTCCGCTTTAGCGGCAGTTTCCTGCCGCTAAAACGGCGATAATTTTAACGCTGTTCCTTGATAATATGCCCCATGGTGCCTGCCTCACTTTGCAATTGCGCATGCGCAATGATGCACACGCGCACTTACACTATGCCCAAATCATCGCTGCTTTTATTGTTTTGTTTTCTTTTGGTCATGTTGCACAGCAGCATCTTGCCGATGCTATACAACTTTGCCGAAAAGCACTGGCAAAGCCGTTAGCCAGCATTTTGCCTCTCTGCCAATGCTTGTTTTCTTAGGGAAACATCATTTACTACGAAGGAATTACCCCGCATAACGTTTACCACGCGTCACTCACCACGAAAAGGTCTTTTCCACGCGTATGCCTTCAACGTCCGTCTTTACCACGCGAGTGGTATTCCTTCGTGTCGTTCTGCCTGTACGATCTGCGTGGGCTTTGGGGGGGGGGGGCAGTTGGGGGGGGCTAGGGGGGATGGGGGGGTCTCCCCCACCAAAAAAAAACAAGCGGATAACAATAAATAAATAAGGAAATAGCCTCACCAACAAGGAGACGTGTACGTCATAATTGAAGTCCTTTCACAGTTTTGATAGACGTGTTTTGACGCTTGTTTCCGTGGTCGGTGGAAGAAAGGGCTGATGGGGAAAGACGTACAGGGGTCAGATAAGAATCTAAACTTTATTAATTAAGGTATTATTTAAGCGCATTATGAAAAAAATAAAAATAAAATGTAAGGGAATCTGTTGTTTTTAATTGTTTAAAACATCGATCTTTTCCTTCGTACTGCATGTAGCCTATCAGCATCGTTATGTAAATTTAAATGAGATGTGAGATGTTTCGTAACGTTAATTTTGCGGAGTAAAAACATGCGTTGTCAAATGCTGCGTGGTGAAGACACATGCGAACTAACGTTCGCGTGGTAATGCCATGCGTGGAACTTGTCTTCGTGGAAAAATCATATATTCGTTTTCTTACAGCAGCTGATGCAGCCTTATAGGCTGCAAGTTGAAAACACAATGGCTCGTTCACTGTCTCGGAAAGAAGATCAATGAGCCAGCCAGCATGCCTTGTTGATGGTGACATGTAAAAGTCCTCCTCTTGGGAGCCACCGAGCCTCACACAAACCTGCGCGAGGCTCCGAACGCTGCACCATTCAGAATGAGAAGAGTGAAAGGAGCCGACGCCAAGGCTTGAGCTGCGAGACTCGAGTGTCACAGCCTTTATGTCACGTGACCAAAAACGAAATTTGCATACCCATAAGTCCGTGTCACTAGTGCGACCCGCTTTTGTTTCGATTATCTCGAGAAGTGTTTTGTCAATGTACCGGATTACAAGGTTTCTCACGAGTTGGTTATATTTTGAAGGATTATCAATGATAGACTTAGAAGAGTAAATCACCCTAACATTCTGTGGATAGCTGTTATTGGGGGGCATAGTGAGTCTGTGAAAGACGTATACTCTGGTTTCTCTTCAAACCGAATAAATCTTTCGCCTTTTACTAAAGATTTCCGTGGAGAGGAACATTTAAGAGTTTCACTCAATTTTTGAAAGCCCTGCTGCTGCAGGGTTACCCCATTAATGGTTAAAAAAGTTAAACTGTATCTTCATACAGTTACATTTGATTCAATCTCGAAGCAGATCGGGGAAACGACTTTTACTTACGCGCTGAACTTACAGTATACTCATGTAACAAGAACGCAAACATCGCTCTATGAAAGGCTTCACTCCTATATACGAGCAGCGCTATAGAACAAAAGATAAAGAAGGATCAATTGGTAAATAAAACCCATAACTTTTCAATCTGGGGTTTATTTCAAGATCAGTCTCATGATTATTGAGATTTGATTGAAATCGCCTCTGTGATTCAAATTCTAAAGGGGCATTAAAATATATATGTGTATATATATATATATATATATACATATATTGATGTGACCAAGAGCCTGTGTGCTCGAAACGCGTTTTTTTGCCCGCAAAATAAATAATCTTTGACGTACCTGGTTGGTGTGGCATGATCGACTTCTTTGAAGCAAGGAGATTCCTGTGGATATATATATATATATATATATATATATATATATATATATATATATATATATATATATATATATATATATATATATATATATATATATACACATATATATTTTAATGCCCCTTTAGAATTTGAATCACAGAAGTGGTGAGCTGAGGCGGCTGCCTTGGCTGGTGACGAATTTTCGTTCATTTGTGTTACCGTAGAGGCTTCCACGGTACGAGCGGAACCCCTCCTTGTTGGTTTTGGGCTAAGCGGCAGGAAGCATTCCCTTGACTGGTCACCCGGAAGAGGTTTTACGAACTCCTGGAGGAGTAAGCCGCATTGCCCCCGGACGCCTGGAATTATCGGACTGCTTTGTAGCTGACACCTGCAGGAAGGAAGGAAGCACCGGCTGGTGCTTTGCAACGGTGAATCGGCGAAAGCGGTCTCATTAAGGACGATCCGGTAAGGAGTGTGCGTGTGTGACGGTGCTTGCTCACTGGATTAGCACCGAACAGCGAACCTTGGTGGAGCGATTTGAGCTCTCAGCCTAAAGTGCCGTAATGTCCGCAAATAAGTTGCGTGAGCGGGAGGAGGCGGCGGAGACAATGTTTCTGGATTCCCCGGCTGGGGGGTCTGGCCAAGTCCCACAGGCAACGCAAGCAAACACAGGAAATCCCACCATTCGTGACTTGTTCAAAAAATTAGAGAAGTTGATGAAATCGGAACAATCGAAATGGTGGGAGCACAGGTCTCTTTCAAGGTACTTGCAAGTCAACAGAGTACCTAGGGGGCTGAGAATAACACTAGCCCCCAGTTATGAGAACCCTGACCCGTTAATGCTTAAGGAATGGGCTGAAGCCAATTTAGAGTCATCTGCGAAGTTATTACGAATCCTGGTGAAATACGCCTCAAGCGACCGGGATAAATTGCAAGTTGAAATTGACAAATTGGAAGAGGAAATAGCTGGACTGGGAGTTAACGATCAGACTAAGAAATTGCGTGATGAAATGCTGGTCCGTTTGAATAAGGAAGAGGAGATTATTAAAAAGAGGAAGGCCTATAAATTTGAGAGAGATCGATTGGACTATGCTAATGGCCAAATCTTCACTTTTGCCAGACGGTTCGATGGGGTAAAAGCAAGAGTCAAGGGGGCACAGGGTGGAGTGTCTGCCGCCCGTGACAACTCCATTTCTAGCTCAGAATTGAGCTCCAACATTGAGAGCGAACCAGAGAATGAAGGCAGAACGGACCAGCCGTTGGGGTTTACCAGGCTTACCGTTGCGGAAGAGGTAGATTGCCTATGCCTGGATCGCAAGGACACTCTGCGATCGAGAACAAAACGCACACCAGGCGCAACTACCGGCGGAACCAACGCCGCAAAAAATGTAGGAGCCGCAAAGGCACAAGCAAAGGGACCCCCGAAGGGCAGATGGAACCGATCCCATCAACGCAATCAGGCACAATCGAAAACACCAGCTCAGTGATCAATCTGACAACAACGAAATTGACCAAGCAGGAGGAAGCGGTTCTTGCTTTGGGACTGTCATATTGTCCGCCTAACAATTTCAATTATGCGGATGCACGCATGGATACCTACAGATTTATCCGCAAGCTTAAATTAACCAAATTTCATTGTCTTCAATCCAAGAAACAAAATCCTGCAGAAATTAACAGCCCGACTTTGTTGACCGTGGAGGACCAAGAAGATTTGAATTTAATATGGTCTCTACAAAATGAATCCTCTGGCAATGAAGGAGGCAATTGCAACATGGAGCGAACAAATGCAGCAGCAGGTTTGACATCTTTCAAGCCTAAATCGACTTTTCAGCCCATCATGCTCCATGATAATATAGACGTTTATCATGACTTGGTGACCAAAGAACTGAAACAATTATATGTTGCCACCAACAGCAAACGAAATATCATGAATAAACGTAATTGGAGCTATTTACAACTGGTGGACAAACTTACTGCGGACAACAACATTTTGGTGCGTCAAGCTGACAAGGGGGGCAATGTTGTCTTGTGGCCTCGGAATCTATACTTGCAGGAGGCGGAAAAACAGCTAAATGACCTTGCATGCTATAGAAAGAGCAACTGGCCAACACTGAAGGCAACATGGGGAGACCAGGCAGCCAAGCTCCAAGCGTGGAGGAGTGCAGGCATTATTACGGAGGATGAGTTCCGCTTCATGAGGAAAGAACATCCTGTGGTTCCTTCGTTTTACTTAATCCCCAAAGTCCACAAAAACTGTACTACACCCCCTGGGCGCCCCATAATCTCCGCAATAGACAGCTCCTTGGAAAATGTGTCAAAATATATAGACTTTTTTCTCCAGGATTGGGTGAAAGGATTGAATTCATATGTGCAGGACTCGACGGATTTTATTCGTAAGACTGAGCATTTGGTTTGGGGCCCAGACCTCATATTTATGACTCTGGATGTATCCTCATTATACACCTCAATTTCCCATCGAGATGGACTGAAGGCAATAGAACATTTCCTTAACAAACGCCCCATATATTATGGGGTTCACAATAGGATGCTGTTATCCATGGTCCAAATGTGTTTGGAGCAGAATTTCTTTCTGTTCAATAATCAGATTTACCATCAAATTAGGGGTGTCGCCATGGGGGCCTGTTTCTCCCCGAGCTACGCATGTTTGCACATGGGGCTATGGGAGGAACAGGTCCTGGCGGGAGATCTGCTAGAAACCATGGAACAGCATGTGGTCACCTATTTACGTTATATTGATGACCTTTTTTTGTGTGGAAAGAGACGGAGGAATCAGCAAGGAAATTTGTTGAAAGGCTGAATGTGAATAATTTGAATCTGCATTTTACATCTTGCATTGATGCGAAAAAAGTCTGCTTTCTTGATATGGAAATATATGTCAGTGAAAATTGCATGCAAACCAGACTATACAGAAAGCCAACTGCTGGCAACACCATCTTGCACGCAGCAAGCCACCATCCTGGCCATTTGATACGCAGCATTCCCTACGGGGAAATGCTGCGTATCAGACGCATCTGTAGTAGCGAGGAGGAATGCACTGTAGCTCAGGAAGCTTGTAAAAATAGATTCCTTGCAAGGGGATACTCCAGATCTCTGGTTGAGTCCGCACAGAAGAGGACACAACAGATATCCCGGGAATCTGCCCTTACCCCGAAGAATAGAGAGTCAGAAACAACTGGGGTGGTAGGGGTCAGCAGTCCTCGCATGATTGTGACATACAGCAGACAGCACTCAGCGCTAAGAAAGATATTTTGCGATAACTGGAACCTCATATTGGGGGATCCGGTTATTGGGAACAAGGTATCGAAAAAGCCACTCCTAACCTTCAGGAAATCCAAATCTATGGCTAATGCCTTAGTCCAGAATGCCTTAGAACCACAGATGTCTTCAACGTGGAAGGCTTTGGGAGGTGGGTTCAAAAAATGCATACAGTGTAAGGCATGCAAATATGGGATCAACAAATCCAACTATGTTGTCCCATTCTCCAGTACCCCGAGGAGTATCACTAAACGCCTTACTTGTAGGACAGATTATGCGGTTTATGTGCTGGAGTGCACATGTGGTCTCAGGTACGTGGGGAGCACCCGCCTGCCGGTCCACAAACGTGTGCTTCAGCACATCAGAGCTATCTCCAACAAAGATCAGGCCTACCCTGTTGCAAGGCACTTTGAGCAGCAGCATAACTCCAACCCTATGCATCTGTCCTACTTTGTTATTGATGCAGTTTGGCCCATGAAAAGAGGGGGTGATCGAGAGGCGAAACTACGCCTGCTTGAAACCCGTTACATCCTGGAACTAGATAGTAAGCAGCCACAGGGTCTTAATGCGACGGAAGATCTTTACACTTGTCTATGAAGTGATAAAAGTAATTACATAGTAAAATCTCCGCGCCATAACTATCCCAGGACGATTCATTCATTTACTTACTGTGATTTGCAGAGTTTGCCGCTTGGTACTTGGTTGTTTTAAATTATAACACTGTTGTTACTGTATTTTACCATCTGACGCCTCCTCACGGTCTGTGTTAAGAGCTTCTTTCAAATAGGAGGAGGATTAGCCTATGTGTAATAACCATGGGTTTAACACAACATGTGTTTCTGTAGAAAAAGTTTTGATTTCCTTTTCAGATATTGGTTGAGCACAAGCACGAGCACTTTAGGAAATTTTATTCACTTAACACTATATTTTTGTGCCAATGTCAGAATGCAATGTGTAATGTTGTAGTGCTATCTTACGGGAAAAAAAAGGTTGTGCCCACTGGGGCTTCATTTCTTTTGCCGAGTGCCTTGTACATTTGGGGAGTGAGCAAAATAGTGAACAACAAATTCTTATGAATCCATGGCTAAAATCCTGTGGGTCCATGTTCACGATATGATTTAATTGTATTTATACAGTTATTCTAAATACTTTTTGTGGTTTTTAAAGTGTAAATATATATTTATATTTTATATATTAAGCCACTTGTACTTTTAACAAAGTATGTTTATAATTTTGACATACACTTGTTAGCACTTGGAAATGTAGTATTTTTTCTATGTTGCTGTAACTTTTGTAAGAATTGCGCGCGCACTTGCACTTTAAATGTATGGCATTGGCTGTTAGCAACTGGCCATGTGATCAAGCTGTAAAGGCGAAACGCGTTATGGCGGCGGCAGGCTTGCTGAAATAAATCACCAAGGTTAAAGCACTAAATTTTGGGTCCGTTCTTTCGTCAGCGTTGGAGTGGTGAGCTGAGGCGGCTGCCTTGGCTGGTGACGAATTTTCGTTCATATATATATATATATATATATATATATATATATATATATATATATATATATATATATATATATATTTATATAGTATATTTAAATCATGCCAAGGCCTAGCTTCCTACTTTAAAATGGGCAAATCAAGTTTGAGTCCTGCAGACTTAACCCTGCGATGATCCTCGAAAAGTGGCTCAACAAGTGCCCTAAAAAACAAGCATTAGCAAAGGCAATAAGACGTACCCATGCAAGATCGAATGTCTTTGTCCAGGCTTTTTCGTAGCCAGGTACAGCTGTGCAGCATGGATGAATGTAAAACATAAAAGTCCGATGACGCGTTCAAATCTTGCTGCTTTACAGTGCTTTTTTATTTGATTTTAAACCATGCTGCACAGCAGCCCGCATCTGTACAACATGGCAAAAAACATTGACTAAGCCAATAGATCTCACATAGGTGAGGCATATTGTCTTTATCAATGTTTAGGGAAAATAGCCCTATGATATGGCTAGTGCTGGCTGTGTCTGATTGATTTTTGTTTTCTGGCAGGAGGAGGTGTGGAAAAGGGCAAGCAACAATGCGGTGAGGGTCAAAAAGACTGGGCAAGCAACAAAGAATGGGAAGGGTGGGGTACGGGACAAGCAACAATGGGCTAAGGATGTAGGGGTACGGGACAAGCAACGATGGAGGAAGGTGGCAGGGGGACAAAGCAAGCAACAATGGGGGAAGGGTCGAGGGAATGGCTCATGTAAACTCAGTGAGAGATGGAATAGGGGTAAGCAATAACGATGTGGAAACAATGTGGGATGGGGTACGGGAACCAGGCACGCAACAACAGTACAGAGTAAGTAGGGTAAGCAACAATGCACATGGGAGACAGGGCAAGCAAGCACAAGAGGTCAACAACACGGGAGGGAGACAGGCAAGCAACAATGTCGAACGGGATTGGGGAGGAGGGAGACAGCCTGCAAACAAATGTACTCCCTATCAAGTGCTACATTTTAAACTAGCATTTACAATGCAATGGTCTCAGCATTATTAAAGGTAGAGCTATTGGCATTGCTCATGACATATTTTTTGTGTATTTTTTTTTTACATCATAAATAAATGGCATTGTCATTTACATTGCCAATAGCTTAATCGTTAAATAAATGGCATTGTCATTTACAATGCCAATAGCTTAATCACTCGCATATGCATGACCTATTGCATTTACACCCACACAGAGCCACACACTCAAAGCCACCCACACACACATACAGTCACCCACACAGTGACACCCACACAGAGTCATTCACATAGAGCCACCTACACAGAGCCACCCTCACACAGACAGAGCCACCCACACATAGAGCCACCTACAAAAAAAGCTATCCACACAGAGCCACACACAGAGCCACACACACACACAGCCACACACACACAGCCACACACACACACACACACACACACACACAGCCACACACACACAGAGCCACGCACACACACAGACAGACAGAGCCACACACACACACATAGACAGAGCCACACACACACACACAGACAGAGCCACCCACACATAGAGCCACCTACAAAAAAAGCTATCCACACAGAGCCACACACACACACACAGCCACACACACACACACACACACACACAGCCACACACACACAGAGCCACACACATACACACAGAGCCACACACACACAGAGCCACGCACACACACAGACAGACAGAGCCACACACACACACACATAGACAGAGACACACACACACACACACACACACACACAGAGCTACACACACACACACACAAACAAACAGAGCAACTCTAAGAACTGGACATCAGTTAAAAATAAAAGTCAAAGCTCTTTGGGATTTTAAAGTGTCTGTGGAATTTTATTTTCGAGACTAAAACCAAAAATAAACATTGAATTGAAATTCAAATAAAGGAAACGGTAACACGCCTTTTAAAATGTGCACGTAATAAAAACACTTTGCGCTTTCAACAAAGTTTGCCTGGGCTGGCCCTTTAAAATGAAAAATGGGTAACCAGGCAGGAGAACGCGGCCTGCAACGTATGCTTGCATTCTTCCCGCCATGTAGACATTCCGTGGGCAAGGCAAGTTTCTCCCCCCCGACCCCGATTCACACATATATTTGGGAAGGAAGTAGAATAATGTGCCAACAGTAGAACACGGCAAAGTGTGCAACTGAAGCTAAAAAAATACACAAATAACTCTAAAGTGGGACTGACTCTTAATGTTTCTTTCCAGTCAAATGTGATATACCTAGTGGAGAAAGACAGATGCATCCCTGATGTAGTTAGTAAACGGTGCAAAGACTGAAAACAAACGTACACGTTTAAAAAATGCGTTTTGTACCGATGACCAAAAGCGCTGCACAGCGGAGATTTATCGCTTATAGGCATAATTAAAACAGCAGTACTACCAAAGGCTCCGAGCACAGTCCAACAAGCAAGACAATAAAATGTTTCTATACTATTTTGCAATGGTCTTAAGACCAGTACACCTGAGCTATTGAAGAACAGCTCAATGTATTCACAAGCTGGAGACACATTCCTACTTGTAGCCAAACCCTACTTACCCGTAACGCACTACCACCATTACTAGGCATTCATACTATGCACTTGTTTTTTTGGCAATGGTTGTCGGTTGGGCAAGTTAGATTTACCATCCAGAAACGCCGGCAGTGGCTGCCGAAGCAACTATCCAGAAAACGTTACTAGGTACGAATGAACAATGGAAAGGTAGGTTACCAGTAGATTTTCGTACTGCAACATATAAGATTCGGCATACGGGCATCCAGTACTAGTTCAAAGGCCACCATGCCTGGTTGGGCTGGTGGTAGGGATAAAGGAACACAAGGTGAGCAGAACTGGGCCAGGGCAATCGTGTCATCCGGTATAGAAACATCGAGTTAGTCACTCGTGTCTATGACACCGTCGCTTTAGTTGAAGACCGCACCGCCATTCGCGTCTGAGTGCTTAGTGTAAACAAGGCACACAGAAATTATGCGGGCATATCTTTATTCAGCACACGAGCGAGTGTATGTGAGAAAGCTCTATATTATAAAAGCAGTGGGTACATCAATACCCCATGCCTACTGCAGGTATAGTTTCAAGGGGAGACTTGCACCAGAGACACAGATGGGTACTGGGGAAGTACCCAGCGTCCGTAATGAAGCCACATAGATAAGAAGGATGGGATAAATTTGGGAGTAAAAGACAATTACAAGCGGTGGGGAAGAGGGGGATGAACTCCTGGTTCCCAGAAAGCACCGTAATATTGACAGGTTCGATACTATGTGCAAAAGAGGAAACGCACAAGTGAATCAGCGTCTACATACCACAAAGTGGTATTACCGAGTGTGCCTCGTGCTTCTGCCATTAGAGCGGCACAAAGGCCACCGGCCGCCATTACAAGCCTGACCCTGCACCGGTCACGGTGCACGATCGCTTAAAATGTGACCAACGCGGTACCAGCTGGAGAAGTAGCACAGAAAAGCGCACACAAAATATAAGCCAGCAAAACAAAGTGCGTACTTAGGCTGTCAACGTTCTTTAACTCCCGTACGATTCCGAAAAGGTGCCAGCGGCTGGAGTCAAAACACGTGTTTTATGACACCCACCGATACCATTTTAGTACCATGTTTAGCCCTTTTGTCGAATCGCTTACTCTCGTCGTTTCTCGAAGGTTTCCCTGCAGCTTGTCGGCTGCGACACACGCTGGAGCCGGCAGTTGAGCAGACTGAACCGTTGACAATAGAAAGATGTAGAAACATCCCACCTGGAAAAAGACCCAAAATATTTTCGTTTGCTTACCAGTGTTTGGATAGTGAAGGGCCGCCGCCGAAAGTACATATATACTGGGCTTGTTCCTGCTAGGAATAGGAGGGGTCTATTCGCGGGTCAAGCGCACGACCACTTTTCTCCGAGGCGAGGCAGAAATGCCTCGGAGAAAGCACGGTCATTTTCCGATTCGGGGGCCTGGTTTTCGTTCTCTCCTCTTCCCATTGGCTGGAAGGTAAAATTCCAGCCAATGGGAAGAGGAGAGAAAGAAAACAAGAAAGAAGTTTAAAAAAACGCCCCCGAATCCAAAAAAGACGGGCCTTGGACCGAGTGATGCCCCTCTCCTCCAATGGCTGGCCAGCATTTACTAGGCCAGCAAATGGAGAAGAGGGTCGGGTTCCAAGCCCCCTCTAAGAAACATTAAATCTTCGGGCTCCGCCCACACTGCTTACAGCAGTGCGACGGAGTCCTCGACCTTATAAAAAAGTACCTTTGGAAGCATGCGACCAGTGGATGGACACTGACTGCCAAACGTAAGAAGCACTTGGCCCATGCTCCATTGAAGGGACAAACATGAAGAGAAATGAAACTAGCATTTGCTGACCAATGAAAAGCCTGGAAAAGAGAGTGATGACGAAACAAACAAATGGTAACTTATGGGCAGGCTCTAAGCCTCTTGAATTTAAACAAAATGTCCCGCAAGCAACAGTGCATGCATTGTCTCCGAGAGCGACCTAAAAATGAATCTGATCTGCTGTGATATATTTTAGTGTTCACATAATGAACTCCAATGCCCTTGGGTTAAGCTAACGCTATATAAATTGAAAAAAAGTGCCCATTGTAAACTCTCCTTCCGCATTACATCCTGGTTTCTGTAATTTAATCTCGACTTCATTTCCCACAAAGAATACCGTTCTAAGTAAATACTCCTCCTATTTGGTGCACTCCAGCTGCGATCAAAATGTACCCTGGAAATTAACCCTGGCTATTCAGAACTAGAATCAGGGTGAACTTAAGTTATTGGCTTTCGACTCTGTAATCCCAAAAGGCGCTACAATTCATCAGCACGTTTATCCGTACCACAAGTGTATATCTCTCGACATGTTTGCTCCATCTTTCACCTTTATTACAGATCAGCTCTGTAATAAGTAAGCAACAAGAAGCACACCTGCCTCTTGTGTATTTGTACTTGTGGATACTGCCTCAGTGAATCATAGTGTATCTGCTACGTGATTTTGCTGCCCCATGAACCGTTCATAGGCTCTGCCAAGAAGTGCAGTTATTCCCATCCACACGTATATCAGCGCATCACATCTGAGGATTTTTGAAGCTGGACAGCAGTTGGCCCTATGATAGAGAACACCCTTCTGTCCTACAGGTTCATATTTCGACACAGTCTAGACTGTGCCAAAAACACTTCAAGAAATGCAGTCTGCCCTCTGCCTTTAGGTACTATTTCTCTACATATGAAAATGTGTTACATGCAAAATATCTGCTAAATGGGTGCAGTGCACACTGACCCATCTGCACACATGCTGTACAGCCAGCGAGAACAACAGTTGCATTTAAGAGTGCATGACCATGCACTGCATAATTGGACTTGCACTTGAAATATATATTGCACGGTATGTTGCACTGATTACAGTGCAGGGTCTCTCCGTGCAGACCTACCATAGTGATTTATGGAGTAGGTGGGGCAAGCAGTTACCTTCCCAGGACAAGTAGATTTATGTAACATTTTGTCCCCTGGCCAAGTAGATTTTTGAAATATTTCCACACCCCTGTTTAGATAGGCTGTCTTAAAAACTTTGTGCATAGGATCAAGCTAAAAGAGAACGCTAAACCAGTAACAGCCAAGGTCAGAAACCTGCTGATTTCCATACATGAACCTGCGAAAGAAGAATTGGAGAAACTGTGTTGTTTGGGAGTAATTGAGCCTGTGGAGGCCACGGAGTGGCAAGCACTCATTTTAGCAGCAAGGAAAGGGGATGGGGCTATACGTCTTTGCATAGACCTAAGGGCTCTAAACAAGGTAGTTATAGTGGACATGTTTCCCCTCCCCAACATATCCCAAATGATGAGCAGACTTGCTGGTGCAAAGGTCTTTTCCACCCTGGACCTCACGTCAGCTTATTATCAAGTCAGGATGCACACAGAGCCACAAGATCTCACGGCCTTTTTTATACTCATGGGGCCTACAGCTTGAAGCAAATGCCTTTTGGACTTGTCTCGGCTGCAGCTGTTTTCTCAAAGGATCATGAACAATCTCCTTAAAGGAATTCCTGGAATTTTATGCTACCAGGATGATGTTCTGATCTTTGGAGAAAACAACACCTAACATGAACCCAGGCTAAGGCAAGTTCTAGAGAGATTCTTAGAGCTAGGTCTAATGGTGAAGAAGGAAAAATTTAGGATTGGGTGCTCAGAGATAGAGTTTTTGGGGCAAAAGGTAACTGGAGAAGGTATACTTCCTAAAACAGAGTTGCAGAACACCATTCTCAACCTAACCCCTCCCAGTAGCAAATCAAATCATTTATGGGTAGGATTGAGTTTTATAGCAAGTTTGTGCAGAACTGTGCTAGGCGTACCTACCAGATTCACAATCTCCTAAGAAAGGGAGTACCATTTGACTGGAGTGAGGCATGCCAAAACGAATTTGACGCCACCAAGAAAGCATTGGCAGAGGCACCGAATCTTAAAGCTTTTGTTCCTGGTAGGAGGACCTTACTGACGTAGGACACCAGCACTAAAAGGTTTGGGTGCGGGCCTGACTCAGGAAGGTGAAAAGGGGAAAGAGACTATAGCGTTTGCATCCAGATCCCTACGTCGGGCAGAGTACAACTACTCGATTATCGAGAAAGAGGTACTTGCGGTGCATTGGGCCACTAACAAATTTTAAGATTTTGTATGGGGAACAAAGTTTGACATAAGGACTGACCAAAAACCCCTCGTAGAAGTCTTTACTAAGAAAGGTTTAGATGTCACCTCAGCAGGATAAGAAGGTGGGTAGTGAGCTTACAAGAATACACCTTTGGGGTAGAGTACATACCAGGGGTGAGGAACTTAACCGCCAACTGTCTCACGCGGTTGGTAAGGGAAACCCCTGAAGAAATTGAGGAAGAGAACAGGCCAGGTGAAGAGGACAATGTGATGGAGAATGAGAACATGTGTGGTATTACTCAAGGGGTGGTGAATGAAGAACTCTGGAAAGTGGAGTTGGAAAGTGATGTGCTTCTTCAAGAAGTATGTGCCAAGACCAAGGGGGGTTGGTCTGACTGCGACAAGAAGAAAGAGTCTCTCCGACCGTTCTGGATGGTCAGAGAGGAGTTGTCTGTTGCGGACAATTGTCGTTTTCGTAGTACCAAATTAGTTCCGCCAGGGAATTTGAGAGAATTATTGGTTAATTTGGCACATGAGGGTCACCTGGGCATCACTAAAACTAAGCAGAGGTTACCCCTAGACTATTGGTGACCAAATATGGACATGGAGATAGAGGGGAGAATAAGGGAGTGTGTACCTTGCTCGACCAGCGACAAGGTGCTCAAACAACACACACCTCCCATGCACTGCAGGCCTCTGGCAGAAGGCCCATGGGCAGATGTAGCCTTAGACATTGTGGGGCCATTATCAGGAGAGAACCGTACCCCATACATCCTGGTACTTATGAACTCATACTCTAAGTGGCCTAAGCTGCAGTTTGTGCCTGAAATAACTACCAAGTCGGTCATTGAGTTTCTCCTGGAGGTATTCCTCCGTGAAGGGTTGCCTAGCATTATCCTGATAGATAATGGAGTGCAACTCTGCTCTAGAGAAATAAAGGAATTCCTAGAGTGCAATGGGATCAAGCACAGGTTCGGTGCTCTCTACCACCCAGAGAACAACGGGACGGTTGAGAGATTCAACTAGACAATCAAAGAGTGCATTCAGCTAGCTAAAGCTAGTGAGTTGTGTTAGAGGGAGGATATGACCAATTGCCTAGAAGCTTACGGATTAACTCCATCAAACCATGGGCCATTTTCATCCGCTAAAAGGCGATACTTCTATTGCCCTATTAGCAAGCTGTCGCTAACAGCAGTTAGCGACAGCTTGTAGGCGATAGCGAGAAGTTTGGGGCCTGCTTTGCATGTGAGCGATATTTATCGCTAATGACATGCAAAGTGGGCGTTCCCAACCTGTTAGCGACTGACAGCAGTCGCTAACATCGCTATCGTCTATTATCAACACAGGTGTAGTGTTGGAAACTAACGCCTGCTCAGACCAGTTCTTAGCCATGTTATCCAATGGGAGGTGGATAACATGGCTAAGAGCATTTTATGGCTAAGGCGTGAATATCGCTGTATTCTCAGCGATATTTACGTATTTCGCCGCTGTCACCGGAAAATGTACCGCTTTGGAGATAAACGTTGCTAATAGCATGCTATCTCAGAGATAAATTCTGGCAATGCTCAGCGATAAAAAAATTGTCGCTAAGCCTATTTAGCGATAATTATCGCTACTTGTTGGTAATATGTCCCAATGGTCCCTTGGGACTCTTTCAGTAAAGTCACTGTGAGCAATCAAAGAGCTAACTAAATCAAATTCAAACAATCATAAATCAACCAATGGTAGTCCCACAGCAGTCCATTTCTCTGGGTAGCACCGATCTCTGCGGACTCGTGGCTGGGCTAAGCTTCCCTGGGTACACAGCTCCTGTGGGTGAAGTTGTTCCTTTTCCCATCTCAGCAGGCAGGCTCCCTGGTGTCAGGCAGACCACAGCTCTCCAGTAGACTTGAGGTGATGTTTCCTTGCCTCCAGGAGCATGGCTAGAAGCAAACCTAGCACTAGATCACAAAAGCTCTTCGAGTACTCTATAAACTACCCAGGTTCTTGTTCAGTGAAGAACCTTGCAACAGGAATGAAGTGGAAATGTTTGGGTTTCTTTTTAATACGTGATTTTGCACATAAGATATATGATTCCCCTGTAAGTTCTTTTCGCATTTCATTATCTGGTAGCAGCTCTAACACTGTCCTTGGGTAAAACGATTAATCCGTTAATCCGTCCCTTTTGGTTCAGTGAATTAAAAAAGATATGGGGGCATATTATCAAGGAACAGCCTTACAATTATTGGCGCTTTAGCTGCAGGAAACTGCCGCTAAAGACAACGATTATGGGCTTGATTATATGCCGTCGAGAATTCCAATAGAAGCCCATGTTAACATCAGAACATGGGCTTATATTGGAATTCTCAAGGGTATATTATCAAGCCCATTATCGCTGCTTTAGCAGCAGTTTCATGCTGCTAAAGCAGCGATAATTTTAACGCTGTTCCTTGATAATATGCCCCATGGTGCCTGCCTCACTTTGCAATTGCGCATGCGCAATGATGCACGTGCACACTTACACTATGCCCAAATCATCGCTGCTTTTATTGTTTTGTTTTCTTTTGGTCATGTTGCACAGCAGCATCTTGCCGATGCTATACAACTTTGCCGAAAAGCATTGGCAAAGCCGTTAGTCAGCATTTTGCCTCTCTGCCAATGCTTGTTTTCTTACAGCAGCTGATGCAGCCTTATAGGCTGCAAGTTGAAAAGACACTGGCTCGTTCACTGTCTCGGAAAGAAGATCAATGAGCCAGCCAGCATGCCTTGTTGATGGGGACATGTAAAAGTCCTCCTCTTGGGAGCCACCGAGCCTCACACAAACCTGCGCGAGGCTCCGAACGCTGCACCGTTCAGAATGAGAAGAGTGAAAGGAGCCGACGCCAAGGCTTGAGCTGCGAGACTCGAGTGTCACAGCCTTTATGTCACGTGACCGAAAACGAAATTTGCATACCCATAATGCCGTGTCACTAGTGCGACCCGCTTTTGTGTCGATTATCTCGAGAAGTGTTTTGTCAATGTACCGGATTACAAGGTTTCTCACGAGTTGGTTATATTTTGAAGGATTATCAATGATAGACTTAGAAGAGTAAATCACCCTAACATTCTGTGGATAGCTGTTATTGGGGGCATAGTGAGTCTGCGAAAGACGTATACTCTGGTTTCTCTTCAAACCGAATAAATCTTTCGCCTTTTACTAAAGATTTCCGTGGAGAGGAACATTTAAGAGTTTCACTCAATTTTTGAAAGCCCTGTTGCTGCAGGGTTACCCCATTAATGGTTAAAAAAGTTAAACTGTTTCTTCATACAGTTACATTTGATCAATCTCGAAGCAGATCGGGAAACGACTTTTACTGACGCGCTGAACTTACAGTATACTCATGTAACAAGAACGCAAACATCGCTCTATGAAAGGCTTCACTGCTGTATACGAGCAGCGCTATAGAACAAAAGATAAAGAAGGATCAATTGGTAAATAAAACCCATAACTTTTCAATCTGGGGTTTATTTCAAGATCAGTCTCATGATTATTGAGATTTGATTGAAATCGCCTCTGTGATTCAAATTCTAAAGGGGCATTAAAATATATATGTGTATGTGTGTGTATATATATATATATATATATATATATATATATATATATATATATATATATATATATATATATATATATATATATATATATATATATATATATATATATATATATATATATATATATATATATATATATATATATATATATATATATATATATATATATTGATGTGACCAAGAGCCTGTGTGCTCGAAACACGTCTTTTTGCCCGCAAAATAAATAATCTTTGACGTACCTGGTTGGTGTGGCTCGATCGACTTCTTTGAAGCAAGGAGATTCCTGTGGATATATATATATATTTATATAGTATATTTAAATCATGCCAAGGCCTAGCTTCCTACTTTAAAATGGGCAAATCAAGTTTGAGTCCTGCAGACTTAACCCTGCGATCATCCTCGAAAAGTGGCTCAACAAGTGCCCTAAAAAACAAGCATTAGCAAAGGCAATAAATCGTACCCATGCAAGATCGAATGTCTTTGTCCAGGCTTTTTCGTAGCCAGGTACAGCTGTGCAGCATGGATGAATGTAAAACATAAAAGTCCGATGACGCGTTCAATGCTTGCTGCTTTACAGTGCTTTTTTATTTGATTTTAAACCATGCTGCACAGCAGCCCGCATCTGTACAACATGGCAAAAAACATTGACTAAGCCAATAGATCTCGCATAGGTGAGGCATATTGTCTTTATCAATAACGATGTGGAAACAATGTGGGATGGGGTATTGGAACCAGGCACGCAACAACAGTACAGAGTAAGTAGGGTAAGCAACAATGCACATGGGAGACAGGGCAAGCAAGCACAAGAGGTCAACAACACGGGAGGGAGACAGGCAAGCAACAATGTCGAACGGGATTGGGGAGGAGGGAGACAGCCTGCAAACAAATGTACTCCTATCAAGTGCTACATTTTAAACTAGCATTTACAATGCAATGGTCTCAGCATTATTAAAGGTAGAGCTATTGGCATTGCTCATGACATATTTTTTTTGTATTTTTTTTTTTTACATCATAAATAAATGGCATTGTCATTTACATTGCCAATAGCTTAATCGTTAAATAAATGGCATTGTCATTTACAATGCCAATAGCTTAATCACTCGCATATGCATGACCTATTGCATTTACACCCACACAGAGCCACACACTCAAAGCCACCCACACACACATACAGAGTCACCCACACAGTGACACCCACACAGAGTCATTCACATAGAGCCACCTACACAGAGCCACCCTCACACAGACAGAGCCACCCACACATAGAGCCACCTACAAAAAAAGCTATCCACACAGAGCCACACACAGAGCCACACACACACACACAGCCACACACACACACACACACACACACACAGCCACACACACACAGAGCCACACACATACACACAGAGCCACACACACACAGAGCCACGCACACACACAGACAGACAGAGACACACACACACACACATAGACAGAGACACACACACACACACACAGAGCTACACACACACACACACACACACACAAACAGAGCAACTCTAAGAACTGGACATCAGTTAAAAATAAAAGTCAAAGCTCTTTGGGATTTTAAAGTGTCTGTGGAATTTTATTTTCGAGACTAAAACTAAAAATAAACATTACATTGAAATTCAAATAAAGGAAACGGTAACACGCCTTTTAAAATGTGCACATAATAAAAACACTTGTGCGCTTTCAACAAAGTTTGCCTGGGCTGGCCCTTTAAAATGAAAAATGGGTAACCAGGCAGGAGAACGCGGCCTGCAACGTATGCTTGCATTCTTCCCGCCATGTAGACATTCCGTGGGCAAGGCAAGTTTATCCCCCCCCCCGACCCCGATTCACACATATATTTGGGAAGGAAGTAGAATAATGTGCCAACAGTAGAACACGGCAAAGTGTGCAACTGAAGCTAAAAAAAAACACAAATAACTCTAAAGTTGGACTGACTCTTAATGTTTCTGTCCAGTCAAATGTGATATACCTAGTGGAGAAAGACAGATGCATCCCTGATGTAGTTAGTAAACGGTGCAAAGACTGAAAACAAACGTACACGTTTAAAAAATGCGTTTTGTACCGATGACCAAAAGTGCTGCACAGCGGAGATTTATCGCTTATAGGCATAATTAAAACAGCAGTACTACCAAAGGCTCCGAGCACAGTCCAACAAGCAAGACAATGTTTCTATACTATTTTGCAATGGTCTTAAGACCAGTACACCTGAGCTATTGAAGAACAGCTCAATGTATTCACAAGCTGGAGACACATTCCTACTTGTAGCCAAACCCTACTTACCCGTAACGCACTACCACCATTACTAGGCATTCATACTATGCACTTGTGTTTTTTGGCAATGGTTGTCGGTTGGGCAAGTTAGATTTACCATCCAGAAACGCCGGCAGTGGCTGCCGAAGCAACTATCCAGAAAATGTTACTAGGTATGAATGAACAATGGAAAGGTAGGTTACCAGTAGATTTTCGTACTGCAACATATAAGATTCGGCATACGGGCATCCAGTACTAGTTCAAAGGCCACCATGCCTGGTTGGGCTGGTGGTAGGGATAAAGGAACCCAAGGTGAGCAGAACTGGGCCAGGGCAATCGTGTCATCCGGTATAGAAACATCGAGTTAGTCACTCGTGTCTATGACACCGTCGCTTTAGTTGAAGACCGCACCGCCATTCGCGTCTGAGTGCTTAGTGTAAACAAGGCACACAGAAATTATGCGGGCATATCTTTATTCAGCACACGAGCGAGTGTATGTGAGAAAGCTCTATATTATAAAAGCAGTGGGTACATCAATACCCCATGCCTACTGCAGGTATAGTTTCAAGGGGAGACTTGCACCAGAGACACAGATGGGTACTGGGGAAGTACCCAGCGTCCGTAATGAAGCCACATAGATAAGAAGGATGGGATAAGTTTGGGAGTAAAAGACAATTACAAGCGGTGGGGAAGAGGGGGATGAACTCCTGGTTCCCAGAAAGCACCGTAATATTGACAGGTTCGATACTATGTGCAAAAGAGGAAACGCACAAGTGAATCAGCGTCTACATACCACAAAGTGGTATCACCGAGTGTGCCTCGCGCTTCTGCCATTAGAGCGGCATAAAGGCCGCCGGCCGCCATTACAAGCCTGACCCTGCACCGGTCACGGTGCACGATCGCTTAAAATGTGACCAGCGCGGTACCAGCTGGATAAGTAGCACAGAAAAGCGCACACAAAATATAAGCCAGCAAAATAAAGTGCGTACTTAGGCTGTCAACGTTCTTTAACTCCCGTACGATTCTGAAAAGGTGCCAGCGGCTGAAGTCAAAACACGTGTTTTATGACACCCACCCGATACCATTTTAGTACCATGTTTAGCCCTTTTGTCGAATCGCTTACTCTCGTCGTTTCTCGAAGGTTTCCCTGCAGCTTGTCGGTTGCGACACACGCTGGAGCCGGCAGTTGAGCAGACTGAACCGTTGACAATAGAAAGATGTAGAAATATCCCACCTGGAAAAAGACCCAAAATATTTTCGTTTGCTTACCAGTGTTTGGATAGTCAAGGGCCGCCGCCGAAAGTACATATATACTGGGCTTGTTCCTGCTAGGAATAGGAGGGGTCTATTCGCGGGTCAAGCGCACGACCACTTTTCTCCGAGGCGAGGCAGAAATGCCTCGGAGAAAGCACGGTCATTTTCCGATTCGGGGGCCTGGTTTTTGTTCTCTCCTCTTCCCATTGGCTGGAAGGTAAAATTCCAGCCAATGGGAAGAGGAGAGAAAGAAAACAAGAAAGAAGCTTAAAAAAACGCCCCCGAATCCAAAAAAGACAGGGCTTGGACCGAGTGACGCCCCTCTCCTCCAATGGCTGGCCAGCATTTACTAGGCCAGCCAATTGAGAAGAGGGTCGGGTTCCAAGCCCCCTCTAAGAAACATTAAATCTTCAGGCTCCGCCCACACTGCTTACAGCAGTGCGACGGAGTCCTCGACCTTATAAAAAAGTACCTTTGGAAGCATGCGACCAGTGGATGGACACTGACTGCCGAACGTAAGAAGCACTTGGCCCATGCTCTATTGAAGGGACAAACATGAAGAGAAATGAAACTAGCATTTGCTGACCAATGAAAAGCCTGGAAAAGAGAGTGATGACGAAACAAACAAATGGTAACTTATGGGCAGGCTCTAAGCCTCTTGAATTTAAACAAAATGTCCCGCAAGCAAAAGTGCATGCATTGTCTCGGAGAGCGACCTAAAAATGAATCTGATCTGCTGTGATATATTTTAGTGTTCACATAATGAACTCCAATGCCCTTGGGTTAAGCTAACGCTATATAAATTGAAAAAAAGTGCCCATTGTAAACTCTCCTTCCGCATTACATCCTGGTTTCTGTAATTTAATCTCGACTTCATTTCCCACAAAGAATACCGTTCTAAGTAAATACTCCTCCTATTTGGTGCACTCCAGCTGCGATCAAAATGTACCCTGGAAACTAACCCTGGCTATTCAGAACTAGAATCAGGGTGAACTTAAGTTATTGGCTTTCCACTCTGTAATCCCAAAAGGCGCTACAATTCATCAGCACGTTTATCCGTACCACAAGTGTATATCTCTCGACATGTTTGCTCCATCTTTCACCTTTATTACAGATCAGCTCTGTAATAAGTAAGCAACAAGAAGCACACCTGCCTCTTGTGTATTTGTACTTGTGGATACTGCCTCAGTGAATCATAGTGTATCTGCTACGTGATTTTGCTGCCCCATGAACCGTTCATAAGCTCTGCCAAGAAGTGCCGTTATTCCCATCCACACTTATATCAGCGCATCACATCTGAGTATTTTTGAAGCTGGACAGCAGTTGGCCCTATGATACAGAACACCCTTCTGTCCTACAGGTTCATATTTCGACACAGTCTAGACTGTGCCAAAAACACTTCAAGAAATGCAGTCTGCCCTCTGCCTTTAGGTACTATTTCTCTACATATGAAAATGTGTTACATGCAAAATATCTGCTAAATGGGTGCAGTGCACACTGACCCATCTGCACACATGCTGTACAGCCAGCGAGAACAACAGTTGCATTTAAGAGTGCATGACCATGCACTGCATAATTGGACTTGCACTTGAAATATATATTGCACGGTATGTTGCACTGATTGCAGTGCAGGGTCTCTCCGTGCAGACCTACCATAGTGATTTATGGAGTAGGTGGGGCAAGCAGTTACCTTCCCAGGACAAGTAGATTTATGTAACATTTTGTCCCCTGGCCAAGTAGATTTTTGAAATATTTCCACACCCCTGTTAGATTAGATAGGCTGTCTTAAGAACTTTGTGCATAGGATCAAGCTAAAAGAGAACGCTAAACCAGTAACAGCCAAGGTCAGAAACCTGCTGATTTCCATACAAGAACCTGTGAAAGAAGAATTGGAGAAACTGTGTTGTTTGGGAGTAATTGAGCCTGTGGAGGCCACGGAGTGGCAAGCACTCATTTTAGCAGCAAGGAAAGGGGATGGGGCTGTACGTCTTTGCATAGACCTAAGGGCTCTAAACAAGGTAGTTATAGTGGACATGTTTCCCTCCCCAACATATCCCAAATGATGAGCAGACTTGCTGGTGCAAAGGTCTTTTCCACCCTGGACCTCACGTCAGCTTATTATCAGGTCAGGATGCACACAGAGCCACAAGATCTCACGGCCTTTTTTATACTCATGGGGCCTACAGCTTTAAGCAAATGCCTTTTGGACTTGTCTCGGCTGCAGCTGTTTTCTCAAAGGATCATGACCAATCTCCTTAAAGGAATTCCTGGAATTTTATGCTACCAGGATGATGTTCTGATCTTTGGAGAAAACAACACCTAACATGAACCCAGGCTAAGGCAAGTTCTAGAGAGATTCTTAGAGCTAGGTCTAACGGTGAAGAAGGAAAAAGTTAGGATTGGGTGCTCAGAGATAGAGTTTTGGGGGTATAAGGTAACTGGAGAAGGTATACTTCCTAAAACAGAGTTGCAGAACACCATCCTCAACCTAACCCCTCCCAGTAGCAAATCAAATCATTTATGGGTATGATTGAGTTTTATAGCAAGTTTGTGCAGAACTTTGCTAGGCGTACCTACCAGATTCGCAATCTCCTAAGAAAGGGAGTACCATTTGACTGGAGTGAGGCATGCCAAAACGAATTTGACGCCACCAAGAAAGCATTGGCAGAGGCACCGAATCTTAAAGCTTTTGTTCCTGGTAGGAGGACCTTACTGACGTAGGACACCAGTACTAAAGGTTTGGGTGCGGGCCTGACTCAGGAAGGTGAAAAGGGGAAAGAGAGTATAGCGTTTGCATCCAGATCCCTACGTCGGGCAGAGTACAACTACTCGATTATCGAGAAAGAGGCACTTGCGGTGCATTGGCCCACTAACAAATTTTAAGATTTTGTATGGGGAACAAAGTTTGACATAAGGAGTGACCAAAAACCCCTTGTAGAAGTCTTTACTAAGAAAGGTTTAGATGTCACCTCGAGCAGGATAAGAAGGTGGGTAGTGAGCTTACAAGAATACACCTTTGGGGTAGAGTACATACCAGGGGTGAGGAATTTAACCTCCAACTGTCTCACGCGGTTGGTAAGGGAAACCCCTGAAGAAATTGAGGAAGAGAACAGGCCAGGTGAAGAGGACAATGTGATGGAGAATGAGAACATGTGTGCTATTACTCAAGGGGTGGTGGATGAAGAACTCTGGAAAGTGGAGTTGGAAAGTGATGTGCTTCTTCAAGAAGTATGTGCCAAGACCAAGGGGGGTTGGTCTGACTGCGACAAGAAGGAAGAGTCTCTCCGACTGTTCTGGATGGTCAGAGAGGAGTTGTCTATTGCGGACAATTGTCTTTTTCGTGGTACCAAATTAGTTCCGCCAGGGATTTTGAGAGAAGTATTGGTTAATTTGGCCCATGAGGGTCACCTGGGCATCACTAAAAGTAAGCAGAGGTTACCCCTAGACTATTGGTGACCAAATATGGACATGGAGATAGAGAGGAGAATAAGGGAGTGTGTACCTTGCTCGACCAGCGACAAGGTGCTCAAACAACACACACCTCCCATGCACTGCAGGCCTCTGGCAGAAGGCCCATGGGCAGATGTAGCCTTAGACATTGTGGGGCCAATATCAGGAGAGAACCGTACCCCGTACATCCTGGTACTTATGAACTCATACTCTAAGTGGCCTAAGCTGCAGTTTGTGTCTGAAATAACTACCAAGTCGGTCATTGAGTTTCTCCTGGAGGTATTCCTCCGTGAAGGGTTGCCTAGCATTATCCTGATAGATAATGGAGTGCAACTCTGCTCTAGAGAAATAAAGGAATTCCTAGAGTGCAATGGGATCAAGCACAGGTTCGGTGCTCTCTACAACCCAGAGAACAACGGGACGGTTGAGAGATTCAACAAGACAATCAAAGAGTGCATTCAGCTAGCTAAAGCTAGTGAGTTGTGTTAGAGGGAGGAGATGACCAATTGCCTAAAAGCTTACGGATTAACTCCATCAAACCATGGGCCGTTTTCGTCCGCTAAAAGGCGATAATTCTATTGCCCTATTAGCAAGCTGTCGCTAACAGCAGTTAGCGACAGCTTGTAGGCGATAGCGAGAAGTTTGGGGCCTGCTTTGCATGTGAGCGATATTTATCGCTAATGACATGCAAAGTGGGCGTTCCCAACCTGTTAGCGACTGACAGCATTCGCTAACATCGCTATCGCCTATTATCAACACAGGTGTAGTGTTGGAAATATTCGCGCTAAGCGCAAATATCTCCAAAAACTAACGCCTGCTCAGACCAGTTCTTAGCCATGTTATCCAATGGGAGGTGGATAACATGGCTAAGAGCATTTTGTCGCTAAGGCGTGAATATCGCTGTATTCTCAGCTATATTTACGTATTTCGCCGCTGTCACCGGAAAATGTACCGCTTTGGAGATAAACGTTGCTAATAGCATGCTATCTCAGAGATAAATTCTGGCGATGCTCAGCGATAAATAAATATCGCTACTTGTTGGTAATATGTCCCAATGGTCCCTTGGGACTCTTTCAGTAAAGTCACTGTGAGCAGTCAACGAGCTAACTAAATCAAATTCAAACAATCATAAATCAACCAATGGTAGTCCCACAGCAGTCCATTTCTCTGGGTAGCACCGATCTCTGCGGACTCTTGGCTGGGCTAAGCTTCCCTGGGTACACAGCTCCTGTGGGTGAAGTTGTTCCTTTTCCCATCTCAGCAGGCAGGCTCCCTGGTGTCAGGCAGACCACAGCTCTCCAGTAGACTTGAGGTGATGTTTCCTTGCCTCCAGGAGCATGGCTAGAAGCAAACCTATTAGCTAAATGTCCAGGTAGGAATCATTTACAGTGTCAATTTAACATTGAGCAGTGTCATAACTATGATCACCGAATTAAGTGACCGTAGGGTTTCAGTAACAGCCAACATCGATTAATATCAAAAATATATTTATTCTTTTTTTAGTTTTCAGATATAAACTTTTTTATATATTGCAACTTGATCCAAAAATCAAAAGTCCGGCAACATTAGACCACCAAACACATATATCACAAATCATATGGTGGTATATGAACACCTTTACCACATAGTGTGGACACAATGAAGGACCACATGCACGTTATAAAATATGCAGCCTAATTCACAAATTATTATTTTACGTGAATTATACAATGTAATCGTGTAAAAGGTGTTAGGCGTCGACGTTTCGGTCCAAGTAGGCCAGAAAGATCCGGAGGACCATCTTCAGGACAAAAAGGTTGCACAGAGGTATCTAATACAAACATAACAACATCAAAAATAATAATCAGAGAAACCCTAGGGTACACGGAGATTATTTGTCAGCTCAAAATGAGAACAAAGTGCGAGTGCTCTACTGACAATACATTAAACTGAATGTAGCACACACCATTAAACAGCCACCAAGTGTGCATATAACACATGCAAAGTGACTACGAAAAAACCCCAAAACAGGACCAATTGACCAGTGCCTAAAAAGACCAGTGCCTAAAAAGACCTGTATAGCAAGTCCGAAAGGTGCAAAGCTTTCACCACCATGAGTATATACAACATATACCTGTGTACTACGGGGTGTTTTCAACAACCAAAAAACGCCTCACAGGTCGTTCTACAAACCAAAGAATAATTAGGTCAGTAACGCTAAGTCGGTGGACAGAACGCTATCAAGGTGTGCATGCATAAGCTGTCACTTACGTCTGGCAGCCGCCCACAATTCTGCAACACAAACGGAATACGTGTAAGAAATCTGGGTATGCCCTCTCTACTTTGACTATACCGATAACCAGCTGTAAACTTACTTCATAGTTCACAAGACGCCGGCTCAAAGGAGTCCGAGTGTCTTCTCCGTGACCAAACGCGGAAGCGGGCTGTTTCCGCAATTGACGCATATAACATGCCGCGTCCTGACGTCAGTGCCACAGTAGACTTGGCGGCCATCTTGGAGTGTACTTGACCGCTTGTAGGTTGCTATACTATCGCTATGAAAGCCTACTTTGGTGAAAACGTCAATGTAACCAGTCTTACCTATTCTAAAAATACTTACATCACACCTTAATGAAAGCTTAAAATTGGGGCTTGCAAGTGTGATATAACAATAAGCAATACAACATTAAGACAACTATACACCATTAAATAAACAATAAACAAACATTAGAAATCTCAGGTCCAATAGATACAATAGATAACCACCACCTCAAAACCTCAAGAGACTACATAGAGACAGATATCCTACACTCTAAGAGGCAGAGGGGAGCTATTCACTCACATACAGCCGTATGTGGTATTCCAGATTTGAAAAGCCTTTATACTAGGGTAGCCAGTGAGTGCCATTCAATAAACGTATTTAACCCATTATCCACAGTATCACACAGCCAAATCAGTTTGTTCTCTCTTTGAGAGATTTGGCTGTGTGATACTGTGGATAATGGGTTAAATACGTTTATTGAATGGCACTCACTGGCTACCCTAGTATAAAGGCTTTTCAAATCTGGAATACCACATACGGCTGTATGTGAGTGAATAGCTCCCCTCTGCCTCTTAGAGTGTAGGATATCTGTCTCTATGTAGTCTCTTGAGGTTTTGAGGTGGTGGTTATCTATTGTATCTATTGGACCTGAGATTTCTAATGTTTGTTTATTGTTTATTTAATGGTGTATAGTTGTCTTAATGTTGTATTGCTTATTGTTATATCACACTTGCAAGCCCCAATTTTAAGCTTTCATTAAGGTGTGATGTAAGTATTTTTAGAATAGGTAAGACTGGTTACATTGACGTTTTCACCAAAGTAGGCTTTCATAGCGATAGTATAGCAACCTACAAGCGGTCAAGTACACTCCAAGATGGCCGCCAAGTCTACTGTGGCACTGACGTCAGGACGCGGCATGTTATATGCGTCAATTGCGGAAACAGCCCGCTTCCGCTTTTGGTCACGGAGAAGACACTCGGACTCCTTTGAGCCGGCGTCTTGTGAACTATGAAGTAAGTTTACAGCTGGTTATCGGTATAGTCAAAGTAGAGAGGGCATACCCAGATTTCTTACACGTATTCCGTTTGTGTTGCAGAATTGTGGGCGGCTGCCAGACGTAAGTGACAGCTTATGCATGCACACCTTGATAGCGTTCTGTCCACCGACTTAGCGTTACTGACCTAATTATTCTTTGGTTTGTAGAACGACCTGTGAGGCGTTTTTTGGTTGTTGAAAACACCCCGTAGTACACAGGTATATGTTGTATATACTCATGGTGGTGAAAGCTTTGCACCTTTCGGACTTGCTATACAGGTCTTTTTAGGCACTGGTCTTTTTAGGCACTGGTCAATTGGTCCTGTTTTGGGGTTTTTTCGTAGTCACTTTGCATGTGTTATATGCACACTTGGTGGCTGTTTAATGGTGTGTGCTACATTCAGTTTAATGTATTGTCAGTAGAGCACTCGCACTTTGTTCTCATTTTGAGCTGACAAATAATCTCCGTGTACCCTAGGGTTTCTCTGATTATTATTTTTGATGTTGTTATGTTTGTATTAGATACCTCTGTGCAACCTTTTTGTCCTGAAGATGGTCCTCCGGATCTTTCTGGCCTACTTGGACCGAAACGTCGACGCCTAACACCTTTTACACGATTACATTGTATAATTCACGTAAAATAATAATTTGTGAATTAGGCTACATATTTTATAACGTGCATGTGGTCCTTCATTGTGTCCACACTATGTGGTAAAGGTGTTCATATACCACCATATGATTTGTGATATATGTGTTTGGTGGTCTAATGTTGCCGGACTTTTGATTTTTGGATCAAGTTGCAATATATAAAAAAGTTTATATCTGAAAACTAAAAAAAGAATAAATATATTTTTGATATTAATCGATGTTGGCTGTTACTGAAACCCTACGGTCACTTAATTCGGTGATCATAGTTATGACACTGCTCAATGTTAAATTGACACTGTAAATGATTCCTACCTGGACATTTAGCTAATACGTTTATATTACCCAGTCCCGGTGGGATTATTGGGTGGCTCTGTTCTAATAATATAGAAGCAAACCTAGCACTAGATCACAAAAGCTCTTCGAGTACTCTATAAACTACCCAGGTTCTTGTTCAGTGAAGAACCTTGCAAAAGGAATGAAGTGGAAATGTTTGGGTTTCTTTTTAATACGTGATTTTGCACATAAGATATATGATTCCCCTGTAAGTTCTTTTCGCATTTCATTATCTGGTAGCAGCTCTAACACTGTCCTTGGGTAAAACGATTAATCCGTTAATCCGTCCCTTTTGGTTCAGTGAATTAAAAAAGATATGGGGGCATATTATCAAGGAACAGCCTTACAATTATTGGCGCTTTAGCGGCAGGAAACTGCCGCTAAAGACAACGATTATGGGCTTGATAATATGCCGTCGAGAATTCCAATAGAAGCCCATGTTAACATCAGAACATGGGCTTATATTGGAATTCTCAAGGGTATATTATCAAGCCCATTATCGCCGCTTTAGCGGCAGTTTCCTGCCGCTAAAGCAGCGATAATTTTAACGCTGTTCCTTGATAATATGCCCCATGGTGCCTGCCTCACTTTGCAATTGCGCATGCGCAATGATGCACGTGCACACTTACACTATGCCCAAATCATCGCTGCTTTTATTGTTTTGTTTTCTTTTGGTCATGTTGCACAGCAGCATCTTGCCGATAATATACAACTTTGCCGAAAAGCATTGGCAAAGCCGTTAGTCAGCATTTTGCCTCTCTGCCAATGCTTGTTTTCTTACAGCAGCTGATGCAGCCTTATAGGCTGCAAGTTGAAAACACACTGGCTCGTTCACTGTCTCGGAAAGAAGATCAATGAGCCAGCCAGCATGCCTTGTTGATGGGGACATGTAAAAGTCCTCCTCTTGGGAGCCACCGAGCCTCACACAAACCTGCGCGAGGCTCCGAACGCTGCACCGTTCAGAATGAGAAGAGTGAAAGGAGCCGACGCCAAGGCTTGAGCTGCGAGACTCGAGTGTCACAGCCTTTATGTCACGTGACCGAAAACGAAATTTGCATACCCATAAGTCCGTGTCACTAGTGCGACCCGCTTTTGTTTCGATTATCTCGAGAAGTGTTTTGTCAATGTACCGGATTACAAGGTTTCTCACGAGTTGGTTATATTTTGAAGGATTATCAATGATAGACTTAGAAGAGTAAATGACCCTAACATTCTGTGGATAGCTGTTATTGGGGGGCATAGTGAGTCTGTGAAAGACGTATACTCTGGTTTCTCTTCAAACCGAATAAATCTTTCGCCTTTTACTAAAGATTTCCGTGGAGAGGAGCATTTAAGAGTTTCACTCAATTTTTGAAAGCCCTGCTGCTGCAGGGTTACCCCATTAATGCTTTAAAAAGTTAAACTGTATCTTCATACAGTTACAAGTGATTCAATCTCGAAGCAGATCGGAAAACGACTTTTACTGATGCGCTGAACTTACAGTATACTCATGTAACAAGAACGCAAACATCGCTCTATGAAAGGCTTCACTCCTATATACGAGCAGCGCTATAGAACAAAAGATAAAGAAGGATCAATTGGTAAATAAAACCCATAACTTTTCAATCTGGGGTTTATTTCAAGATCAGTCTCATGATTATTGAGATTTGATTAAAATCGCCTCTGTGATTCAAATTCTAAAGGGGCATTAAAATATATATGTGTATGTGTGTGTATATATATATATATATATATATATATATATGTATATATATATATATATATATATATATATATATATTGATGTGACCAAGAGCCTTTGTGCTCGAAACGCGTCTTTTTGCCCGCAAAATAAATAATCTTTGACGTACCTGGTTGGTGTGGCTCGATCGTCTGAACTTACAGTATACTCATGTAACAAGAACGCAAACATCGCTCTATGAAAGGCTTCACTCCTATATACGAGCAGCGCTATAGAACAAAAGATAAAGAAGGATCAATTGGTAAATAAAACCCATAACTTTTCAATCTGGGGTTTATTTCAAGATCAGTCTCATGATTATTGAGATTTGATTAAAATCGCCTCTGTGATTCAAATTCTAAAGGGGCATTAAAATATATATGTGTATGTGTGTGTATATATATATATATATATATATATATATATATATATATATATATATATATATATATATATATATTGATGTGACCAAGAGCCTTTGTGCTCAAAACGCGTCTTTTTGCCCGCAAAATAAATAATCTTTGACGTACCTGGTTGGTGTGGCTCGATCGTCTTCTTTGAAGCAAGGAGATTCCTGTGGATATATATATATATATATATATATATATATATATATTTATATAGTATATTTAAATCATGCCAAGGCCTAGCTTCCTACTTTAAAATGGGCAAATCAAGTTTGAGTCCTGCAGACTTAACCCTGCGATGATCCTCGAAAAGTGGCTCAACAAGTGCCCTAAAAAACATGCATTAGCAAAGGCAATAAGTCGTACCCATGCAAGATCGAATGTCTTTGTCCAGGCTTTTTCGTAGCCAGGTACAGCTGTGCAGCATGGATGAATGTAAAACATAAAAGTCCGATGACGCGTTCAATGCTTGCTGCTTTACAGTGCTTTTTTATTTGATTTTAAACCATGCTGCACAGCAGCCCGCATCTGTACAACATGGCAAAAAACATTGACTAAGCCAATAGATCTCGAATAGGTGAGGCATATTGTCTTTATCAATGTTTAGGGAAAATAGCACTATGATATGGCTAGTGCTGGCTGTGTCTGATTGATTTTTGTTTTCTGGCGGCAGGAGGAGGTGTGGAAAAGGGCAAGCAACAATGCGGTGAGGGTCAAAAAGACTGGGCAAGCAACAAAGAATGGGAAGGGTGGGGTACGGGACAAGCAACAATGGGCTAAGGATGTAGGGGTACGGGACAAGCAACGATGGAGGAAGGTGGCAGGGGGACAAAGCAAGCAACAATGGGGGAGGGGCCGAGGGAATGGCTCATGTAAACTCAGTGAGAGATGGAATAGGGGTAAGCAATAACGATGTGGAAACAATGTGGGATGGGGTACGGGAACCAGGCACGCAACAACAGTACAGAGTAAGTAGGGTAAGCAACAATGCACATGGGAGACAGGGCAAGCAAGCACAAGAGGTCAACAATGCGGGAGGGAGACAGGCAAACAACAATGTCGAACGGGATTGGGGAGGAGGGAGACAGCCTGCAAACAAATGTACTCCTATCAAGTGCTACATTTTAAACTAGCATTTACAATGCAATGGTCTCAGCATTATTAAAGGTAGAGCTATTGGCATTGCTCATGACATATTTTTTTGTATTTTTTTTTTTACATCATAAATAAATGGCATTGTCATTTACATTGCCAATAGCTTAATCGTTAAATAAATGGCATTGTCATTTACAATGCCAATAGCTTAATCACTCGCATATGCATGACCTATTGCATTTACACCCACACAGAGCCACACACTCAAAGCCACCCACACACACATACAGAGTCACCCACACAGTGACACCCACACAGAGTCATTCACATAGAGCCACCTACACAGAGCCACCCTCACACAGATAGAGCCACCCACACATAGAGCCACCTACAAAAAAGCTATCCACACAGAGCCACACACAGAGCCACACACACACACACAGCCACACACACACACACACAGCCACACACACACAGAGCCACACACATACACACAGAGCCACACACACACAGAGCCACGCACACACACAGACAGACAGAGCCACACACACACACACATAGACAGAGACACACACACACACACACACACACAGAGCTACACACACACACACACAAACAAACAGAGCAACTATAAGAACTGGACATCAGTTAAAAATAAAAGTCAAAGCTCTTTGGGATTTTAAAGTGTCTGTGGAATTTTATTTTCAAGACTAAAACCAAAAATAAACATTGAATTGAAATTCAAATAAAGGAAACGGTAACACGCCTTTTAAAATGTGCACATAATAAAAACACTTGTGCCCTTTCAACAAAGTTTGCCTGGGCTGGCCCTTTAAAATGAAAAATGGGTAACCAGGCAGGAGAACGCGGCCTGCAACGTATGCTTGCATTCTTCCCGCCATGTAGACATTCCGTGGGCAAGGCAAGTTTTTCCCCCCCCGACCCCGATTCACACATATATTTGGGAAGGAAGTAGAATAATGTGCCAACAGTAGAACACGGCAAAGTGTGCAACTGAAGCTAAAAAAAAAACACAAATAACTCTAAAGTGGGACTGACTCTTAATGTTTCTGTCCAGTCAAATGTGATATACCTAGTGGAGAAAGACAGATGCATCCCTGATGTAGTTAGTAAACGGTGCAAAGACTGAAAACAAACGTACACGTTTAAAAAATGCGTTTTGTACCGATGACCAAAAGCGCTGCACAGCGGAGATTTATCGCTTATAGGCATAATTAAAACAGCAGTACTACCAAAGGCTCCGAGCACAGTCCAACAAGCAAGACAATGTTTCTATACTATTTTGCAATGGTCTTAAGACCAGTACACCTGAGCTATTGAAGAACAGCTCAATGTATTCACAAGCTGGAGACACATTCCTACTTGTAGCCAAACCCTACTTACCCATAACGCACTACCACCATTACTAGGCATTCATACTATGCACTTGTTTTTTTGGCAATGGTTGTCGGTTGGTCAAGTTAGATTTACCATCCAGAAACGCCGGCAGTGGCTGCCGAAGCAACTATCCAGAAAACGTTACTAGGTACGAATGAACAATGGAAAGGTAGGTTACCAGTAGATTTTCGTCCTGCAACATATAAGATTCGGCATACGGGCATCCAGTACAAGTTCAAAGGCCACCATGCCTGGTTGGGCTGGTGGTAGGGTTAAAGGAACCCAAGGTGAGCAGAACTGGGCCAGGGCAATTGTGTCATCCGGTATAGAAACATCGAGTTAGTCACTCGTGTCTATGACACCGTCGCTTTAGTTGAAGACCGCACCGCCATTCGCGTCTGAGTGCTTAGTGTAAACAAGGCACACAGAAATTATGCGGGCATATCTTTATTCAGCACACGAGCGAGTGTATGTGAGAAAGCTCTATATTATAAAAGCAGTGGGTACATCAATACCCCATGCCTACTGCAGGTATAGTTTCAAGGGGAGACTTGCACCAGAGACACAGATGGGTACTGGGGAAGTACCCAGCGTCCGTAATTAAGCCACATAGATAAGAAGGATGGGATAAGTTTGGGAGTAAAAGACAATTACAAGCGGTGGGGAAGAGGGGGATGAACTCCTGGTTCCCAGAAAGCACCGTAATATTGACAGGTTCGATACTATGTGCAAAAGAGGAAACACACAAGTGAATCAGCGTCTACATACCACAAAAGGGTATTACCGAGTGTGCCTCGCGCTTCTGCCATTAGAGCGGCACAAAGGCCGCCGGCCGCCATTACAAGCCTGACCCTGCACCGGTCACGGTGCACGATCGCTTAAAATGTGACCAGCGCGGTACCAGCTGGATAAGTAGCACAGAAAAGCGCACACAAAATATAAGCCAGCAAAACAAAGTGCGTACTTAGGCTGTCAACGTTCTTTAACTCCCGTACGATTCCGAAAAGGTGCCAGCGGCTGGAGTCAAAACACGTGTTTTATGACACCCACCCGATACCATTTTAGTACCATGTTTAACCCTTTTGTCGAATCGCTTACTCTCGTCGTTTCTCGAAGGTTTCCCTGCAGCTTGTCGGCTGCGACACACGCTGGAGCCGGCAGTTGAGCAGACTGAACCGTTGACAATAGAAAGATGTAGAAACATCCCACCTGGAAAAAGACCCAAAATATTTTCGTTTGCTTACCAGTGTTTGGATAGTGAAGGGCCGCTGCCGAAAGTACATATATACTGGGCTTGTTCCTGCTAGGAATAGGAGGGGTCTATTCGCGGGTCAAGCGCACGACCACTTTTCTCCGAGGCGAGGCAGAAATGCCTCGGAGAAAGCACGGTCATTTTCCGATTCGGGGGCCTGGTTTTTGTTCTCTCCTCTTCCCATTGGCTGGAAGGTAAAATTCCAGCCAATGGGAAGAGGAGAGAAAGAAAACAAGAAAGAAGCTTAAAAAAACGCCCCCGAATCCAAAAAAGACAGGGCTTGGACCGAGTGACGCCCCTCTCCTCCAATGGCTGGCCAGCATTTACTAGGCCAGCCAATTGAGAAGAGGGTCGGGTTCCAAGCCCCCTCTAAGAAACATTAAATCTTCAGGCTCCGCCCACACTGCTTACAGCAGTGCGACGGAGTCCTCGACCTTATAAAAAAGTACCTTTGGAAGCATGCGACCAGTGGATGGACACTGACTGCCGAACGTAAGAAGCACTTGGCCCATGCTCTATTGAAGGGACAAACATGAAGAGAAATGAAACTAGCATTTGCTGACCAATGAAAAGCCTGGAAAAGAGAGTGATGACGAAACAAACAAATGGTAACTTATGGGCAGGCTCTAAGCCTCTTGAATTTAAACAAAATGTCCCGCAAGCAACAGTGCATGCATTGTCTCGGAGAGCGACCTAAAAATGAATCTGATCTGCTGTGATATATTTTAGTGTTCACATAATGAACTCCAATGCCCTTGGGTTAAGCTAACGCTATATAAATTGAAAAAAAGTGCCCATTGTAAACTCTCCTTCCGCATTACATCCTGGTTTCTGTAATTTAATCTCGACTTCATTTCCCACAAAGAATACCGTTCTAAGTAAATACTCCTCCTATTTGGTGCACTCCAGCTGCAATCAAAATGTACCCTGGAAATTAACCCTGGCTATTCAGAACTAGAATCAGGGTGAACTTAAGTCATTGGCTTTCCACTCTGTAATCCCAAAAGGCGCTACAATTCATCAGCACGTTTATCCGTACCACAAGTGTATATCTCTCGACATGTTTGCTCCATCTTTCACCTTTATTACAGATCAGCTCTGTAATAAGTAAGCAACAAGAAGCACACCTGCCTCTTGTGTATTTGTACTTGTGGATACTGCCTCAGTGAATCATAGTGTATCTGCTACGTGATTTTGCTGCCCCATGAACCGTTCATAAGCTCTGCCAAGAAGTGCAGTTATTCCCATCCACACGTATATCAGCACATCACATCTGAGGATTTTTGAAGCTGGACAGCAGTTGGCCCTATGATAGAGAACACCCTTCTGTCCTACAGGTTCATATTTCGACACAGTCTAGACTGTGCCAAAAACACTTCAAGAAATGCAGTCTGCCCTCTGCCTTTAGGTACTATTTCTCTACATATGAAAATGTGTTACATGCAAAATATCTGCTAAATGGGTGCAGTGCACACTGACCCATCTGCACACATGCTGTACAGCCAGCGAGAACAACAGTTGCATTTAAGAGTGCATGACCATGCACTGCATAATTGGACTTGCACTTGAAATATATATTGCACGGTATGTTGCACTGATTGCAGTGCAGGGTCTCTCCGTGCAGACCTACCATAGTGATTTATGGAGTAGGTGGGGCAAGCAGTTACCTTCCCAGGACAAGTAGATTTATGTAACATTTTGTCCCCTGGCCAAGTAGATTTTTGAAATATTTCCACACCCCTGTTAGATTAGATAGGCTGTCTTAAGAACTTTGTGCATAGGATCAAGCTAAAAGAGAACGCTAAACCAGTAACAGCCAAGGTCAGAAACCTGCTGATTTCCATACAAGAACCTGTGAAAGAAGAATTGGAGAAACGGTGTTGTTTGGGAGTAATTGAGCCTGTGGAGGCCACGGAGTGGCAAGCACTCATTTTAGCAGCAAGGAAAGGGGATGGGGCTGTACGTCTATGCATAGACCTAAGGGCTCTAAACAAGGTAGTTATAGTGGACATGTTTCCCCTCCCCAACATATCCCAAATGATGAGCAGACTTGCTGGTGCAAAGGTCTTTTCCACCCTGGACCTCATGTCAGCTTATTATCAGGTCAGGATGCACACAGAGCCACAAGATCTCATGGCCTTTTTTATACTCATGGGGCCTACAGCTTTAAGCAAATGCCTTTTGGACTTGTCTCGGCTGCAGCTGTTTTCTCAAACGATCATAAACAATCTCCTTAAAGGAATTCCTGGAATTTTATGCTACCAGGATGATGTTCTGATCTTTGGAGAAAACAACACCTAACATGAACCCAGGCTAAGGCAAGTTCTAGAGAGATTCTTAGAGCTAGGTCTAACGGTGAAGAAGGAAAAATTTAGGATTGGGTGCTCAGAGATAGAGTTTTTGGGGCATAAGGTAACTGGAGAAGGTATACTTCCTAAAACAGAGTTGCAGAACACCATCCTCAACCTAACCCCTCCCAGTAGCAAATCAAATCATTTATGGGTATGATTGAGTTTTATAGCAAGTTTGTGCAGAACTTTGCTAGGTGTACCTACCAGATTCGCAATCTCCTAAGAAAGGGAGTACCATTTGACTGGAGTGAGGCATGCCAAAACGAATTTGACGCCACCAAGAAAGCATTGGCAGAGGCACCGAATCTTAAAGCTTTTGTTCCTGGTAGGAGGACCTTACTGACGTAGGACACCAGTACTAAAGGTTTGGGTGCGGGCCTGACTCAGGAAGGTGAAAAGGGGAAAGAGACTATAGCGTTTGCATCCAGATCCCTACGTCGGGCAGAGTACAACTACTCGATTATCGAGAAAGAGGCACTTGCGGTGCATTGGGCCACTAACAAATTTTAAGATTTTGTATGGGGAACAAAGTTTGACATAAGGACTGACCAAAAACCCCTTGTAGAAGTCTTTACTAAGAAAGGTTTAGATGTCACCTCGAGCAGGATAAGAAGGTGGGTAGTGAGCTTACAAGAATACACCTTTGGGGTAGAGTACATACCAGGGATGAGGAATTTAACCGCCAACTGTTTCACGCGGTTGGTAAGGGAAACCCTTGAAGAAATTGAGGAAGAGAACAGGCCAGGTGAAGAGGACAATGCAGTGGCGTCACTAGGGGGGTGCGGGGGGTGCGGACCGCACCGGGTGACACCGTTTGATGGGGTGACACCGTGCAGTCCCACCCAGTATCATGCATCAGGTGTGTGACAGTCACGCATTTTAAAAACTCGTGCTGACTTGTGTTCCAGCTCTGCTGCTCCCGGGCGCTGCAGGCCCACTTGCCAGCAGCTGGCTCAGATAGTTAATAAACAGTTAAATCTCTCTGGCTCTGAGAGTCAGTGAGGTGCTACAATGTTAGAATCTGCGTCGGACTGCCCTGGCTAGATTTAATGCCGTGGCTCGGTTTTGGCGCCGTGGGGGATTATAATCGGATGTGACCTCACGTTTTGCTGCCTGAACACAGGAAGTGAGGTCCCTGGTCGTCAGAAGCGGCGGGGGACTCGAGATAGACAATGAGTTGAGCTGCTGCCTCCCGTGGATCGTGTCGCAACCGGCAGGTACTGGTAACACACTAGCATTCTTAAAACCTACGGCTGGTTAGGATCAAGGTCGTGTGACGGTTCGTTGTTTATTGTGATTAATTGTTGATATGGAGAGTAAGTGGAAAGAGAAAGGTCAGGTTAAGTCTAGGAGGTCCTTGGAAAGGTGTAGGAGCAGAGAGAAACGGGAAAATAATTTTTAAAATGAGAAGGAACGGATACAGCTTGTTGCTGTTACAGGCTGGCCGTGAAGAAAGGCACTAGAGCTCTATAGTTAAAGATTTGTTTATTAAGTACCTGTTAGAAATGTTTAGCATTAAGGAAAGGGAAGGAAATGTTGAACTTTAAGGGGAGGATAATGGTGAGGGGGAGGGGCTAGAATTCATGTTATTACAGTGTTAGAGTGACAGGGTGTACGGCTAAAGCAAAGGGTGATGTGTTGGAATCTTTGATTGCTTCAAGATATAGCTGCTTTTTTCATAAATAAAAGTATTGAGGGGCTTCCCATCCCTATGCCATACAAGACCAATCACGCTGTTTATGTCGGATGTGACCCCCCAGGTGCCAGCTGAGCCAGGGGCGTAGTTGCCATAGTCCAGCCAGTGCAGCTGTACAGTTGGCGCTGGGGCCCAAAAGAGGGTAGGGGCCCTCGCTTTCCTGCGCGAGCTGCTGTTTACGAGCACTCAATTCACTTCGCCGTTGGGCGTCTTCTGTCTGTATTCTCTGTCCGCGGCTCTGCAGAAGGGCCTGGATTTCAGCTTCTTGGTTTTTTTCTAAGGGCTCGAAGATGGCGCATTGCCGTCACTGACAGGCTCAGCCGGATGGGAGTAGCAGTTGTAACTCATAATGCAGGGACACTTTGCCTCAGGAGTAAACTGCCTGGCTAGTTGATTGTAAGTGCCCGCTGAAAGTTTGTATAAAATTAAAATAATAATTAGAAGTGGCAGAGATGAATTGAGCAAAAACTCCGTCCAGCCAGTAAGCCTAACTTAAGAGTCTTGTTACTCTGATCCCTGTGGCCGGTCGGGAGAGGGCGGAGATGTACATTGGGCAGCGGTGCAAAGCCTACCACTAGCCAAGGAGTAGTTCTGTCTCGCCTCATTCTATTTATTGGCCCTATCATACTGCCTCCTATGGGGTGCTTGGATTTCAGTGTACGAGGGACTATACTATGTCACAAAAGCACACTGAATCATCACCATAGGATTCTTTATCATGTCTGCAGACTGTGCAGACAGCCACACCCATACACCGCGTCATCACATATAGCATTCTTTATTTCATACATGCATACTATGCAGAATGCCACTCACATCATTCTCGCATATAACATTCTATATTTCATACATTTTTATTTCAAACCTGCATCCTAAAAAGAAAGTCACACACGTACATATATATGTTCACGCATACACATAAGCACACCTTCCACCTGCCTAAAACAAAACAAGCGTTGGCAAAGCCAGTACTTCTGGCTTTAATGTGGAAATACATGAAAACAGACTGCCACGCACTAAGCTCTGGTTAATCCCTGCTGGAAAGTCAGAACGTGTATGTGTACAATGAGTCATGCTGTATATTCGCAAACTGTATTTTATGAGGTTTGATGATAGCTGTGTTACTTTTCTCACAGAGATAGTTTATTTCACTTGTGTAACTTGTACTTTCGTATAACTATGTTTGAATAGGTGCATGCTCGGGTACGGGGGCTCGTCGGGCGCGGGGTGGGAGCTCATGTTAAACCGGCCGGGCCAGCGGGGAAGCTCACCTTATTTCGCTGTTTGCACCTTAAGTATAGAGCCTGCATCAGGCTGCCTGCCTTTAAATTCTGCATTCTCCGGGGACGGTGTTTCCCAAATCCTGCTCCCTCACAAACCGCAAACGCCGCCTTGTGTATCCCAGCGCGGGTCTCTTACCCCCCCTGAATTGTTTTCCGGCTCCAGGGGTAAGTCGTGAGGGGGTGACACCATGAGTTACCGCACTGGGTGACACCAACCCTAGTGACGCCACTGGGACAATGTGATGGAGAATGAGAACATGTGTGCTATTACTCAAGGGGTGGTGGATGAAGAACTCTGGAAAGTGGAGTTGGAAAGTGATGTGCTTCTTCAAGAAGTATGTGCCAAGACCAAGGGGGGGTTGGTCTGACTGCGACAAGAAGGAAGAGTCTCTCCGACTGTTCTGGATGGTCAGAGAGGAGTTGTCTATTGCGGACAATTGTCTTTTTCGTGGTACCAAATTAGTTCCGCCAGGGATTTTGAGAGAAGTATTGGTTAATTTGGCCCATGAGGGTCACCTGGGCATCACTAAAACTAAGCAGAGGTTACCCCTAGACTATTGGTGACCAAATATGGACATGGAGATAGAGAGGAGAATAAGGGAGTGTGTACCTTGCTCGACCAGCGACAAGGTGCTCAAACAACACACACCTCCCATGCACTGCAGGCCTCTGGCAGAAGGCCCATGGGCAGATGTAGCCTTAGACATTGTGGGGCCATTATCAGGAGAGAACCGTACCCCGTACATCCTGGTACTTATGAACTCATACTCTAAGTGGCCTAAGCTGCAGTTTGTGTCTGAAATAACTACCAAGTCGGTCACTGAGTTTCTCCTGGAGGTATTCCTCCGTGAAGGGTTGCCTAGCATTATCCTGATAGATAATGGAGTGCAACTCTGCTCTAGAGAAATAAAGGAATTCCTAGAGTGCAATGGGATCAAGCACAGGTTCGGTGGTCTCTACCACCCAGAGAACAACGGGACGGTTGAGAGATTCAACAAGACAATCAAAGAGTGCATTCAGCTAGCTAAAGCTAGTGAGTTGTGTTAGAGGGAGGAGATGACCAATTGCCTAGAAGCTTACGGATTAACTCCATCAAACCATGGGCCGTTTTCGTCCGCTAAAAGGCGATAATTCTATTGCCCTATTAGCAAGCTGTCGCTAACAGCAGTTAGCGACAGCTTGTAGGCGATAGCGAGAAGTTTGGGGCCTGCTTTGCATGTGAGCGATATTTATCGCTAATGACATGCAAAGTGGGCGTTCCCAACCTGTTAGCGACTGACAGCATTCGCTAACATCGCTATCGCCTATTATCAACACAGGCGTAGTGTTGGAAATATTCGCGCTAAGCGCGAATATCTCCAAAAACTAACGCCTGCTCAGACCAGTTCTTAGCCATGTTATCCAATGGGAGGTGGATAACATGGCTAAGAGCATTTTGTCGCTAAGGCGTGAATATCGCTGTATTCTCAGCGATATTTACGTATTTCGCCGCTGTCACCGGAAAATGTATCGCTTTAGAGATAAACGTTGCTAATAGCATGCTATCTCAGAGATAAATTCTGGCGATGCTCAGCGATAAAAAAATTGTCGCTAAGCCTATTTAGCGATAAATATCGCTACTTGTTGGTAATATGTCCCAATGGTCCCTTGGGACTCTTTCAGTAAAGTCACTGTGAGCAGTCAACGAGCTAACTAAATCAAATTCAAACAATCATAAATCAACCAATGGTAGTCCCACAGCAGTCCATTTCTCTGGGTAGCACCGATCTCTGCGGACTCGTGGCTGGGCTAAGCTTCCCTGGGTACACAGCTCCTGTGGGTGAAGTTGTTCCTTTTCCCATCTCAGCAGGCAGGCTCCCTGGTGTCAGGCAGACCACAGCTCTCCAGTAGACTTGAGGTGATGTTTCCTTGCCTCCAGGAGCAGGGCTAGAAGCAAACCTAGCACTAGATCACAAAAGCTCTTCGAGTACTCTATAAACTATCCAGGTTCTTGTTCAGTGAAGAACCTTGCAACAGGAATGAAGTGGAAATGTTTGGGTTTCTTTTTAATACGTGATTTTGCACATAAGATATATGATTCCCCTGTAAGTTCTTTTCGCATTTCATTATCTGGTAGCAGCGCTAACACTGTCCTTGGGTAAAACGATTAATCCGTTAATCCGTCCCTTTTGGTTCAGTGAATTAAAAAAATATGGGGGCATATTATCAAGGAACAGCCTTACAATTATTGGCGCTTTAGCGGCAGGAAACTGCCGCTAAAGACAACGATTATGGGCTTGATAATATGCCGTCGAGAATTCCAATAGAAGCCCATGTTAACATCAGAACATGGGCTTATATTGGAATTCTCAAGGGTATATTATCAAGCCCATTATCGCCGCTTTAGCGGCAGTTTCCTGCCGCTAAAGCAGCGATAATTTTAACGCTGTTCCTTGATAATATGCCCCATGGGGCCTGCCTCACTTTGCAATTGCGCATGCGCAATGATGCACACGCGCACTTACACTATGCCCAAATCATCGCTGCTTTTATTGTTTTGTTTTCTTTTGGTCATGTTGCACAGCAGCATCTTGCCGATAATATACAACTTTGCCGAAAAGCATTGGCAAAGCCGTTAGTCAGCATTTTGCCTCTCTGCCAATGCTTGTTTTCTTACAGCTGCTGATGCAGCCTTATAGGCTGCAAGTTGAAAACACACTGGCTCGTTCACTGTCTCGGAAAGAAGATCAATGAGCCAGCCAGCATGCCTTGTTGATGGTGACATGTAAAAGTCCTCCTCTTGGGAGCCACCGAGCCTCACACAAACCTGCGCGAGGCTCCGAACGCTGCACCATTCAGAATGAGAAGAGTGAAAGGAGCCGACGCCAAGGCTTGAGCTGCGAGACTCGAGTGTCACAGCCTTTATGTCACGTGACCGAAAACGAAATTTGCATACCCATAAGTCCGTGTCACTAGTGCGACCCGCTTTTGTTTCGATTATCTCGAGAAGTGTTTTGTCAATGTACCGGATTACAAGGTTTCTCACGAGTTGGTTATATTTTGAAGGATTATCAATGATAGACTTAGAAGAGTAAATCACCCTAACATTCTGTGGATAGCTGTTATTGGGGGGCATAGTGAGCCTGTAAAAGACGTATACTCTGGTTTCTCTTCAAACCGAATAAATCTTTCGCCTTTTACTAAAGATTTCCGTGGAGAGGAACATTTAAGAGTTTCACTCAATTTTTGAAAGCCCTGCTGCTGCAGGGTTACCCCATTAATGGGTAAAAAAGTTTAACTGTATCTTCATACAGTTACATTTGATTCAATCTCGAAGCAGATCGGGAAACGACTTTTACTGACGCGCTGAACTTACAGTATACTCATGTAACAAGAACGCAAACATCGCTCTATGAAAGGCTTCACTGCTGTATACGAGCAGCGCTATAGAACAAAAGATAAAGAAGGATCAATTGGTAAATAAAACCCATAACTTTTCAATCTGGGGTTTATTTCAAGATCAGTCTCATGATTATTGAGATTTGATTGAAATCGCCTCTGTGATTCAAATTCTAAAGGGGCATTAAAATATATATGTGTATGTGTGTGTATATATATATATATATATATATATATATATATATATATATATATATATATTGATGTGACCAAGAGCCTGTGTGCTCGAAACGCGTCTTTTTGCCCGCAAAATAAATAATCTTTGACGTACCTGGTTGGTGTGGCTCGATCGACTTCTTTGAAGCAAGGAGATTCCTGTGGATATATATATATATATTTATATAGTATATTTAAATCATGCCAAGGCCTAGCTTCCTACTTTAAAATGGGCAAATCAAGTTTGAGTCCTGCAGACTTAACCCTGCGATGATCCTCGAAAAGTGGCTCAACAAGTGCCCTAAAAAACAAGCATTAGCAAAGGCAATAAGTCGTACCCATGCAAGATCGAATGTCTTTGTCCAGGCTTTTTCGTAGCCAGGTACAGCTGTGCAGCATGGATGAAGGTAAGACATAAAAGTCCGATGACGCGTTCAATGCTTGCTGTTTTACAGTGCTTTTTTATTTGATTTTAAACCATGCTGCACAGCAGCCCGCATCTGTACAACATGGCAAAAAACATTGACTAAGCCAATAGATCTCGCATAGGTGAGGCATATTGTCTTTATCAATGTTTAGGGAAAATAGCACTATGATATGGCTAGTGCTGGCTGTGTCTGATTGATTTTTGTTTTCTGGCAGGAGGAGGTGTGGAAAAGGGCAAGCAACAATGCGGTGAGGGTCAAAAAGACTGGGCAAGCAACAAAGAATGGGAAGGGTGGGGTACGGGACAAGCAACAATGGGCTAAGGATGTAGGGGTACGGGACAAGCAACAATGGAGGAAGGTGGCAGGGGGACAAAGCAAGCAACAACGGGGGAGGGGCCGAGGGAATGGCTCATGTAAACTCAGTGAGAGATGGAATAGGGGTAAGCAATAACGATGTGGAAACAATGTGGGATGGGGTACGGGAACCAGGCACGCAACAACAGTACAGAGTAAGTAGGGTAAGCAACAACGCACATGGGAGACAGGGCAAGCAAGCACAAGAGGTCAACAACACAGGAGGGAGACAGGCAAGCAACAATGTCGAACGGGATTGGGGAGGAGGGAGACAGCCTGCAAACAAATGTACTCCTATCAAGTGCTACATTTTAAACTAGCATTTACAATGCAATGGTCTCAGCATTATTAAAGGTAGAGCTATTGGCATTGCTCATGACATTTTTTTTTGTATTTTTTTTTTAACATCATAAATAAATGGCATTGTCATTTACATTGCCAATAGCTTAATCGTTAAATAAATGGCATTGTCATTTACAATGGCAATAGCGTAATCACTCGCATATGCATGACCTATTGCATTTACACCCACACAGAGCCACACACTCAAAGCCACCCACACACACATACAGAGTCACCCACACAGAGACACCTACACAGAGTCATTCACATAGAGCCACCTACACAGAGCCACCCTCACACAGACAGAGCCACCCACACATAGAGCCACCTACAAAAAAAGCTATCCACACAGAGCCACACACAGAGCCACACACACAGCCACACACACACACACATCCACACACATACACACAGAGCCACACACACACAGAGCCACGCACACACACAGACAGACAGAGCCACACACACACACATAGACAGAGACACACACACACACACACACACACACACAGAGCTACACACACACACACAAACAAACAGAGCAACTCTAAGAACTGGACATCAGTTAAAAATAAAAGTATAAAAGTCAAAGCTCTTTGGGATTTTAAAGTGTCTGTGGAATTTTATTTTCGAGACTAAAACCAAAAATAAACATTGAATTGAAATTCAAATAAAGGAAACGGTAACACGCCTTTTAAAATGTGCACATAATAAAAACACTTGTGCGCTTTCAACAAAGTTTGCCTGGGCTGGCCCTTTAAAATGAAAAATGGGTAACCAGGCAGGAGAACGCGGCCTGCAACGTATGCTTGCATACTTCCCACCATGTAGACATTCCGTGGGCAAGGCAAGTTTCTCCCCCCCCCGACTCGATTCACACATATATTTGGGAAGGAAGTAGAATAATGTGCCAACAGTAGAACACGGCAAAGTGTGCAACTGAAGCTAAAAAAACCCACAAATAACTCTAAAGTGGGACTGACTCTTAATGTTTCTGTCCAGTCAAATGTGATATACCTAGTGGAGAAAGACAGATGCATCCCTGATGTAGTTAGTAAACGGTGCAAAGACTGAACACAAACGTACACGTTTAAAAAATGCGTTTTGTACCGATGACCAAAAGCGCTGCACAGCGGAGATTTATCGCTTATAGGCATAATTAAAACAGCAGTACTACCAAAGGCTCCGAGCACAGTCCAACAAGCAAGACAATGTTTCTATACTATTTTGCAATGGTCTTAAGACCAGTACACCTGAGCTATTGAAGAACAGCTCAATGTATTCACAAGCTAGAGACACATTCCTACTTGTAGCCAAACCCTACTTACCCGTAACGCACTACCACCATTACTAGGCATTCATACTATGCACTTGTTTTTTTGGCAATGGTTGTCGGTTGGGCAAGTTAGATTTACCATCCAGAAATGCCGGCAGTGGCTGCCGAAGCAACTATCCAGAAAACGTTACTAGGTACGAATGAACAATGGAAAGGTAGGTTACCAGTAGATTTTCGTATTGCAACATATAAGATTCGGCATATGGGCATCCAGTACTAGTTCAAAGGCCACCATGCCTGGTTGGGCTGGTGGTAGGGATAAAGGAACCCAAGGTGAGCAGAACTGGGCCAGGGCAATCGTGTCATCCGGTATAGAAACATCGAGTTAGTCACTCGTGTCTATGACACCGTCGCTTTAGTTGAAGACCGCACCGCCATTCGCGTCTGAGTGCTTAGTGTAAACAAGGCACACAGAAATTATGCGGGCATATCTTTATTCAGCACACGAGCGAGTGTATGTGAGAAAGCTCTATATTATAAAAGCAGTGGGTACATCAATACCCCATGCCTACTGCAGGTATAGTTTCAAGGGGAGACTTGCACCAGAGACACAGGTGGGTACTGGGGAAGTACCCAGCGTCCGTAATGAAGCCACATAGATAAGAAGGATGGGATAAGTTTGGGAGTAAAAGACAATTACAAGCGGTGGGGAAGAGGGGGATGAACTCCTGGTTCCCAGAAAGCACCGTAATATTGACAGGTTCGATACTATGTGCAAAAGAGGAAACGCACAAGTGAATCAGCGTCTACATACCACAAAGTGGTATTACCGAGTGTGCCTCGCGCTTCTGCCATTAGAGCGGCACAAAGGCCGCCGGCCGCCATTACAAGCCTGACCCTGCACCGGTCACGGTGCACGATCGCTTAAAATGTGACCAGCGCGGTACCAGCTGGATAAGTAGCACAGAAAAGCGCACACAAAATATAAGCCAGCAAAATAAAGTGCGTACTTAGGCTGTCAACGTTCTTTAACTCCCGTACGATTCCGAAAAGGTGCCAGCGGCTGGAGTCAAAACACGTGTTTTATGACACCCACCCGATACCATTTTAGTACCATGTTTAGCCCTTTTGTCGAATCGCTTACTCTCGTCGTTTCTCGAAGGTTTCCCTGCAGCTTGTCGGCTGAAGACACACGCTGGAGCCGGCAGTTGAGCAGACTGAACCGTTGACAATAGAAAGATGTAGAAACATCCCACCTGGAAAAAGACCCAAAATATTTTAGTTTGCTTACCAGTGTTTGGATAGTGAAGGGCCGCCGCCGAAAGTAATATATACTGGGCTTGTTCCTGCTAGGAATAGGAGGGGTCTATTCGCGGGTCAAGCGCACGACCACTTTTCTCCGAGGCGAGGCAGAAATGCCTCGGAGAAAGCACGGTCATTTTCCGATTCGGGGGCCTGGTTTTCGTTCTCTCCTCTTCCCATTGGCTGGAAGGTAAAATTCCAGCCAATGGGAAGAGGACAGAAAGAAAACAAGAAAGAAGCTTAAAAAAACGCCCCGGAATCCAAAAAAGACGGGGCTTGGACCGAGTGACGCCCCTCTCCTCCAATGGCTGGCCAGCATTTACTAGGCCAGCCAATGGAGAAGAGGGTCGGGTTCCAAGCCCCCTCTAAGAAACATTAAATCTTCGGGCTCCGCCCACACTGCTTACAGCAGTGCGACGGAGTCCTCGACCTTATAAAAAAGTACCTTTGGAAGCATGCGACCAGTGGATGGACACTGACTGCCGAACGTAAGAAGCACTTGGCCCATGCTCCATTGAAGGGACAAACATGAAGAGAAATGAAACTAGCATTTGCTGACCAATGAAAAGCCTGGAAAAGAGAGTGATGACGAAACAAACAAATGGTAACTTATGGGCAGGCTCTAAGCCTCTTGAATTTAAACAAAATGTCCCGCAAGCAACAGTGCATGCATTGTCTCGGAGAGCGACCTAAAAATGAATCTGATCTGCTGTGATATATTTTAGTGTTCACATAATGAACTCCAATGCCCTTGGGTTAAGCTAACGCTATATAAATTGAAAAAAAATGCCCATTGTAAACTCTCCTTCCGCATTACATCCTGGTTTCTGTAATTTAATCTCGACTTCATTTCCCACAAAGAATACCGTTCTAAGTAAATACTCCTCCTATTTGGTGCACTCCAGCTGCAATCAAAATGTACCCTGGAAATTAACCCTGGCTATTCAGAACTAGAAACAGGGTGAACTTAAGTTATTGGCTTTCCACTCTGTAATCCCAAAAGGCGCTACAATTCATCAGCACGTTTATCTGTACCACAAGTGTATATCTCTCGACATGTTTGCTCCATCTTTCACCTTTATTACAGATCAGCTCTGTAATAAGTAAGCAACAAGAAGCACACCTGCCTCTTGTGTATTTGTACTTGTGGATACTGCCTCAGTGAATCATAGTGTATCTGCTACGTGATTTTGCTGCCCCATGAACCGTTCATAAGCTCTGCCAAGAAGTGCAGTTATTCCCATCCACACGTATATCAGCGCATCACATCTGAGGATTTTTGAAGCTGGACAGCAGTTGGCCCTATGATAGAGAACACCCTTCTGTCCTACAGGTTCATATTTCGACACAGTCTAGACTGTGCCAAAAACACTTCAAGAAATGCAGTCTGCCCTCTGCCTTTAGGTACTATTTCTCTACATATGAAAATGTGTTACATGCAAAATATCTGCTAAATGGGTGCAGTGCACACTGACCCATCTGCACACATGCTGTACAGCCAGCGAGAACAACAGTTGCATTTAAGAGTGCATGACCATGCACTGCATAATTGGACTTGCACTTGAAACATATATTGCACGGTATGTTGCACTGATTGCAGTGCAGGGCCTCTCCGTGCAGACCTACCATATTTTTTGTATGATTTATAGAGTAGGTGGGGCAAGCAGTTACCTTCCCAGGACAAGTAGATTTATGTAACATTTTGTCCCCTGGCCAAGTAGATTTTTGAAATATTTCCACACCCCTGTTTAGATAGGCTGTCTTAAGAACTTTGTGCATAGGATCAAGCTAAAAGAGAACGCTAAACCAGTAACAGCCAAGGTCAGAAACCTGCTGATTTCCATACATGAACCTGCGAAAGAAGAATTGGAGAAACTGTGTTGTTTGGGAGTAATTGAGCCTGTGGAGGCCACGGAGTGGCAAGCACTCATTTTAGCAGCAAGGAAAGGGGATGGGGCTGTACGTCTTTGCATAGACCTAAGGGCTCTAAACAAGGTAGTTATAGTGGACATGTTTCCCCTCCCCAACATATCCCAAATGATGAGCAGACTTGCTAGTGCAAAGGTCTTTTCCACCCTGGACCTCACGTCAGCTTATTATCAGGTCGGATGCACACAGAGCCACAAGATCTCACGGCCTTTTTTATACTCATGGGGCCTACAGCTTTAAGCAAATGCCTTTTGGACTTGTCTCGGCTGCAGCTGTTTTCTCAAAGGATCATGAACAATCTCCTTAAAGGAATTCCTGGAATTTTATGCTACCAGGATGATGTTCTGATCTTTGGAGAAAACAACACCTAACATGAACCCAGGCTAAGGCAAGTTCTAGAGAGATTCTTAGAGCTAGGTCTAACGGTGAAGAAGGAAAAATTTAGGATTGGGTGCTCAGAGATAGAGTTTTTGGGGCATAAGGTAACTGGAGAAGGTATACTTCCTAAAACAGAGTTGCAGAACACCATCCTCAACCTAACCCCTCCCAGTAGCAAATTAAATCATTTATGGGTATGATTGAGTTTTATAGCAAGTTTGTGCAGAACTTTGCTAGGCGTACCTACGAGATTCGCAATCTCTTAAGAAAGGGAGTACCATTTGACTGGAGTGAGGCATGCCAAAACGAATTTGACGCCACCAAGAAAGCATTGGCAAGGGTTGCCTAGCATTATCCTGATAGAAAATGGAGTGCAACTCTGCTCTAGAGAAATAAAGGAATTCCTAGAGTGCAATGGGATCAAGCACAGGTTCGGTGCTCTCTACCACCCAGAGAACAACGGGACGGTTGAGAGATTCAACTAGACAATCAAAGAGTGCATTCAGCTAGCTAAAGCTAGTGAGTTGTGTTAGAGGGAGGAGATGACCAATTGCCTAGAAGCTTACGGATTAACTCCATCAAACCATGGGCCATTTTCGTCCGCTAAAAGGCGATAATTCTATTGCCCTATTAGCAAGCTGTCGCTAACAGCAGTTAGCGACAGCTTGTAGGCGATAGCGAGAAGTTTGGGGCCTTCTTTGCATGTGAGCGATATTTATCGCTAATGACATGCAAAGTGGGCGTTCCCAACCTGTTAGCGACTGACAGCAGTCGCTAACATCGCTATCGCCTATTATCAACACAGGCGTAGTGTTGGAAATATTCGCGCTAAGCGCGAATATCTTCAAAAACTAACGCCTGCTCAGACCAGTTCTTAGCCATGTTATCCAAAGGGAGGTGGATAACATGGCTAAGAGCATTTTGTCGCTAAGGCGTGAATATCGCTGTATTCTCAGCGATATTTACGTATTTCGCCGCTGTCACCGGAAAATGTACCGCTTTGGAGATAAACGTTGCTAATAGCATGCTATCTCAGAGATAAATTCTGGCGATGCTCAGCGATAAAAAAAATTGTCGCTAAGCCTATTTAGCGATAATTATCGCTACTTGTTGGTAATATGTCCCAATGGTCCCTTGGGACTCTTTCAGTAAAGTCACTGTGAGCAGTCAACGAGCTAACTAAATCAAATTCAAACAATCATAAATCAACCAATGGTAGTCCCACAGCAGTCCATTTCCCTGGGTAGCACCGATCTCTGCGGACTCGTGGCTGGGCTAAGCTTCCCTGGGTACACAGCTCCTGTGGGTGAAGTTGTTCCTTTTCCCATCTCAGCAGGCAGGCTCCCTGGTGTCAGGCAGACCACAGCTCTCCAGTAGACTTGAGGTGATGTTTCCTTGCCTCCAGGAGCATGGCTAGAAGCAAACCTAGCACTAGATCACAAAAGCTCTTCGAGTACTCTATAAACTACCCAGGTTCTTGTTCAGTGAAGAACCTTGCAACAGGAATGAAGTGGAAATGTTTGGGTTTCTTTTTAATACGTGATTTTGCACATAAGATATATGATTCCCCTGTAAGTTCTTTTCGCATTTCATTATCTGGTAGCAGCTCTAACACTGTCCTTGGGTAAAACGATTAATCCGTTAATCCGTCCCTTTTGGTTCAGTGAATTAAAAAAGATATGGGGGCATATTATCAAGGAACAGCCTTACAATTATTGGCGCTTTAGCGGCAGGAAACTGCCGCTAAAGACAACGATTATGGGCTTGATTATATGCCGTCGAGAATTCCAATAGAAGCCCATGTTAACATCAGAACATGGGCTTATATTGGAATTCTCAAGGGTATATTATCAAGCCCATTATCGCCGCTTTAGCAGCAGTTTCCTGCCGCTAAAGCAGCGATAATTTTAACGCGGTTCCTTGATAATATGCCCCATGGGGCCTGCCTCACTTTGCAATTGCGCATGCGCAATGATGCACGCGCGCACTTACACTATGCCCAAATCATCGCTGCTTTTATTGTTTTGTTTTCTTTTGGTCATGTTGCACAGCAGCATCTTGCCGATAATATACAACTTTGCCGAAAAGCATTGGCAAAGCCGTTAGTCAGCATTTTGCCTCTCTGCCAATGCTTGTTTTCTTACAGCAGCTGATGCAGCCTTATAGGCTGCAAGTTGAAAACACACTGGCTCGTTCACTGTCTCGGAAAGAAGATCAATGAGCCAGCCAGCATGCCTTGTTGATGGTGACATGTAAAAGTCCTCCTCTTGGGAGCCACCGAGCCTCACACAAACCTGCGCGAGGCTCCGAACGCTGCACCATTCAGAATGAGAAGAGTGAAAGGAGCCGACGCCAAGGCTTGAGCTGCGAGACTCGAGTGTGACAGCCTTTAATGTCACGTGACCGAAGACTAAATTTACATACCCATAAATCCGTGTCACTAGTGCGACCCGCTTTTGTGTCGATTATCTCGAGAAGTGTTTTGTCAATGTACCGGATTACAAGGTTTCTCACGAGTTGGTTATATTTTGAAGGATTATCAATGATAGACTTAGAAGAGTAAATCACCCTAATATTCTGTGGATAGCTGTTATTGGGGGGCATAGTGAGTCTGTGAAAGACGTATACTCTGGTTTCTCTTCAAACCGAATAAATCTTTCGCCTTTTACTAAAGATTTCCGTGGAGAGGAACATTAAAGAGTTTCACTCAATTTTTGTAAGCCCTGCTGCTGCAGGGTTACCCCATTAATGGTTAAAAAAGTAAAACTGTATCTTCATACTGTTACAATTGATTCAATCTCGAAGCAGATCGGGAAACGACTTTTACTGACGCGCTTAACTTACAGTATACTCATGTAACAAGAACGCAAACATCGCTCTATGAAAGGCTTCACTGCTGTATACGAGCAGCGCTATAGAACAAAAGATAAAGAAGGATCAATTGGTAAATAAAACCCATAACTTTTCAATCTGGGGTTTATTTCAAGATCAGTCTCATGATTATTGAGATTTGATTGAAATCGCCTCTGTGATTCAAATTCTAAAGGGGCATTAAAATATATATGTGTATGTGTGTATATATATATATATTGATGTGACCAAGAGCCTGTGTGCTCGAAACGCGTCTTTTTGCCCGCAAAATAAATAATCTTTGACGTACCTGGTTGGTGTGGCTCGATCGACTTCTTTGAAGCAAGGAGATTCCTGTGGATATATATATATATTTATATAGTATATTTAAATCATGCCAAGGCCTAGCTTCCTACTTTAAAATGGGCAAATCAAGTTTGAGTCCTGCAGACTCAACCCTGCGATGATCCTCGAAAAGTGGTTCAACAAGTGCCCTAAAAAACAAGCATTAGCAAAGGCAATAAGTCGTACCCATGCAAGATCGAATGTCTTTGTCCAGGCTTTTTCGTAGCCAGGTACAGCTGTGCAGCATGGATGAAGGTAAGACATAAAAGTCCGATGACGCGTTCAATGCTTGCTGCTTTACAGTGCTTTTTTATTTGATTTTAAACCATGCTGCACAGCAGCCCGCATCTGTACAACATGGCAAAAAACATTGACTAAGCCAATAGATCTCGCGTAGGTGAGGCATATTGTCTTTATCAATGTTTAGGGAAAATAGCACTATGATATGGCTAGTGCTGGCTGTGTCTGATTGATTTTTGTTTTCTGGCAGGAGGAGGTGTGGAAAAGGGCAAGCAACAATGCGGTGAGGGTCAAAAAGACTGGGCAAGCAACAAAGAATGGGAAGGGTGGGGTACGGGACAAGCAACAATGGGCTAAGGATGTAGGGGTACGGGACAAGCAACGATGGAGGAAGGTGGCAGGGGGACAAAGCAAGCAACAATGGGGGAGGGGCCGAGGGAATGGCTCATGTAAACTCAGTGAGAGATGGAATAGGGGTAAGCAATAACGATGTGGAAACAATGTGGGATGGGGTACGGGAACCAGGCACGCAACAACAGTACAGAGTAAGTAGGGTAAGCAACAATGCACATGGGAGACAGGGCAAGCAAGCACAAGAGGTCAACAATGCGGGAGGGAGACAGGCAAACAACAATGTCGAACGGGATTGGGGAGGAGGGAGACAGCCTGCAAACAAATGTACTCCTATCAAGTGCTACATTTTAAACTAGCATTTACAATGCAATGGTCTCAGCATTATTAAAGGTAGAGCTATTGGCATTGCTCATGACATATTTTTTTTGTATTTTTTTTTTTTTACATCATAAATAAATGGCATTGTCATTTACATTGCCAATAGCTTAATCGTTAAATAAATGGCATTGTCATTTACAATGCCAATAGCTTAATCGCTCGCATATGCATGACCTATTGCATTTACACCCACACAGAGCCACACACTCAAAGCCACCCACACACACATACAGAGTCACCCACACAGAGACACCCACACAGTCATTCACATAGAGCCACCTACACAGAGCCACCCTCACACAGACAGAGCCACCCACACATAGAGCCACCTACAAAAAAAGCTATCCACACAGAGCCACACACAGAGCCACACACACACACACTGCCACACACACACACACACACACACACACACACACAGCCACACACATACACACAGAGCCACACACACACAGAGCCACGCACACACACAGACAGACAGAGCCACACACACACACACATAGACAGAGACACACACACACACACACACACAGAGAGCTACACACACACACACACACAAACAAACAGAGCAACTCTAAGAACTGGACATCAGTTAAAAATAAAAGTCAAAGCTCTTTGGGATTTTAAAGTGTCTGTGGGATTTTATTTTCGAGACTAAAGCCAAAAATAAACATTGAATTGAAATTCAAATAAAGGAAACGGTAACACGCCTTTTAAAATGTGCACATAATAAAAACACTTGTGCGCTTTCAACAAAGTTTGCCTGGGCTGGCCCTTTAAAATGAAAAATGGGTAACCAGGCAGGAGAACGCGGCCTGCAACGTATGCTTGCCTTCTTCCCACCATGTAGACATTCCGTGGGCAAGGCAAGTTTCTCCCCCCCCCCCCGACCCCGATTCACACATATATTTGGGAAGGAAGTAGAATAATGTGCCAACAGTAGAACACGGCAAAGTGTGCAACTGAAGCTAAAAAAAAACACAAATAACTCTAAAGTGGGACTGACTCTTAATGTTTCTGTCCAGTCAAATGTGATATACCTAGTGGAGAAAGACAGATGCATCTCTGATGTAGTTAGTAAACGGTGCAAAGACTGAAAACAAACGTACACGTTTAAAAAATGCGTTTTGTACCGATGACCAAAAGCGCTGCACAGCGGAGATTTATCGCTTATAGGCATAATTAAAACAGCAGTACTTCCAAAGGCTCCGAGCACAGTCCAACAAGCAAGACAATGTTTTTATACTATTTTGCAATGGTCTTAAGACCAGTACACCTGAGCTATTGAAGAACAGCTCAATCTATTCACAAGCTGGAGACACATTCCTACTTGTAGCCAAACCCTACTTACCCGTAATGCACTACCACCATTACTAGGCATTCATACTATGCACTTGTTTTTTTGGCAATGGTTGTCGGTTGGGCAAGTTAGATTTACCATGCAGAAACCCCGGCAGTGGCTGCCGAAGCAACTATCCAGAAAATGTTACTAGGTACGAATGAACAATGGAAAGGTAGGTTACCAGTAGATTTTCGTACTGCAACATATAAGATTCGGCATACGGGCATCCAGTACTAGTTCAAAGGCCACCACGCCTGGTTGGGCTGGTGGTAGGGATAAAGGAACCCAAGGTGAGCAGAACTGGGCCAGGGCAATCGTGTCATCCGGTATAGAAACATCGAGTTAGTCACTCGTGTCCATGACACCGTCGCTTTAGTTGAAGACCGCACCGCCATTCGCGTCTGAGTGCTTAGCGTAAACAAGGCACACAGAAATTATGCGGGCATATCTTTATTCAGCACACAAGCGAGTGTATGTGAGAAAGCTCTATATTATAAAAGCAGTGGGTACATTAATACCCCATGCCTACTGCAGGTATAGTTTCAAGGGGAGACTTGCACGAGAGACACAATTGGGTACTGGGGAAGTACCCAGCGTCCGTAATGAAGCCACATAGATAAGAAGGATGGGATAAGTTTGGGAGTAAAGGACAATTATAAGCGGTGGGGAAGAGGGGGATGAACTCCTGGTTCCCAGAAAGCACCGTAATACTGACAGGTTCGATACTATGTGCAAAAGAGGAAACGCACAAGTGAATCAGCGTCTACATACCACAAAGTGGTATTACCCAGTGTGCCTCGCGCTTCTGCTATTAGAGCGGCACAAAGGCCGCCGGCCGCCAATACAAGCCTGACCCTGCTCCGGTCACGGTGCACGATTGCTTAAAATGTGGCCAGCGCGGTACCAGCTGGATACGTAGCACAGAAAAGCGCACACAAAATATAAGCCAGCAAAATAAAGTGCGTACTTAGGCTGTCAACGTTCTTTAACTCCCGTACGATTCCGAAAAGGTGCCAGCGGCTGGAGTCAAAACACGTGTTTTATGACACCCACCCGATACCCTTTTAGTACCATGTTTTAGCCCTTTTGTCGAATCGCTTACTCTTGTCGTTTCTCGAAGGTTTACCTGCAGCTTGTCGGCTGCGACACACGCTGGAGCCGGCAGTTGAGCAGACGGAACCGTTGACAATAGAAAGATGTAGAAACATCCCACCTGGAAAAAGACCCAAAATATTTTCGTTTGCTTACCAGTGTTTGGATAGTGAAGGGCCGCCGCCGAAAGTACATATATACTGGGCTTGTTCCTGCTAGGAATAGGAGGGGTCCATTCGCGGGTCAAGCGCACGACCACTTTTCTCCGAGGCGAGGCAGAAATGCCTCGGAGAAAGCACGGTCATTTTCCGATTCGGGGGCCTGGTTTTCGTTCTCTCCTCTTCCCATTGGCTGGAAGGTAAAATTCCAGCCAATGGGAAGAGGAGAGAAAGAAAACAAGAAAGAAGCTTAAAAAAACGCCCCCGAATCCAAAAAAGACGGGGCTTGGACTGAGTGACGCCCCTCTCCTCCAATGGCTGGCCAGCATTTACTAGGCCAGCCAATGGAGAAGAGGGGCGGGTTCCAAGCCCCCTCTAAGAAACATTAAATCTTCGGGCTCCGCCCACACTGCTTATAGCAGTGCGACGGAGTCCTCGACCTTATAAAAAAGTACCTTTGGAAGCATGCGACCAGTGGATGGACACTGACTGCCGAACGTAAGAAGCACTTGGCCCATGCTCCATTGAAGGGCCAAACATGAAGAGAAATGAAACTAGCATTTGCTGACCAATGAAAAGCCTGGAAAAGAGAGTGATGATGAAACAAACAAATGGTAACTTATGGGCAGGCTCTAAGCCTCTTGAATTTAAACAAAATGTCCGCAAGCAACAGTGCATGCATTGGCTCGGAGAGCGACCTAAAAATGAATCTGATCTGCTGTGATATATTTTAGTGTTCACATAATGAACTCCAATGCCCTTGGGTTAAGCTAACGCTATATAAATTGAAAAAAAGTGCCCATTGTAAACTCTCCTTCCGCATTACATCCTGGTTTCTGTAATTTCATCTCGACTTCATTTCCCACAAAGAATACCGTTCTAAGTAAATACTCCTCCTATTTGGTGCACTCCAGCTGCAATCAAAATGTACCCTGGAAATTAACCCTGGCTATTCAGAACTAGAATCAGGGTGAACTTAAGTCATTGGCTTTCCACTCTGTAATCCCAAAAGGCGCTACAGTTCATCAGCACGTTTATCCGTACCACAAGTGTATATCTCTCGACATGTTTGCTCCATCTTTCATCTTTATTACAGATCAGCTCTGTAATAAGTAAGCAACAAGAAGCACACCTGCCTCTTGTGTATTTGTACTTGTGGATACTGCCTCAGTGAATCATAGTGTATCTGCTACGTGATTTTTCTGCCCCATGGACCGTTCATAAGCTCTGCCAAGAAGTGCAGTTATTCCCATCCACACGTATATCAGCGCATCACATCTGAGGATTTTTGAAGCTGGACAGCAGTTGGCCCTATGATAGAGAACACCCTTCTGTCCTACAGGTTCATATTTCGACACCGTCTAGACTGTGCCAAAAACACTTCAAGAAATGCAGTCTGCCCTCTGCCTTTAGGTACTATTTCTATACATATGAAAATGTGTTACTTGCAAAATATCTGCTAAATGGGTGCAGTGCACACTGACCCATCTGCACAGATGCTGTACAGCCAGCGAGAACAACAGTTGCATTTAAGAGTGCATGACCATGCACTGTATAATTGGACTTGCACTTGAAATATATATTGCACGGTATGTTGCACTGATTGCAGTGCAGGGTCTCTCCGTGCAGACCTACCTTAGTGATTTATGGAGTAGGTGGGGCAAGCAGTTACCTTCCCAGGACAAGTAGATTTATGTAACATTTTGTCACCTGGCCAAGTAGATTTTTGAAATATTTCCACACCCCTGTTAGATTAGATAGGCTGTCTTAACCCCTTCCATGCTGGGCTGTTTCCGCCGCTGTGCGGTAAACAAAAGAACAGGGCGGGGCCGTGACGAACCCCAGCCGTCATCAGCACACGAGCGCCGCAGAGCGTGACGGCTGGGGTTCGTCACCAGCATGGAAGGGGTTAAGAACTTTGTGCATAGGATCAAGCTAAAAGAGAACGCTAAACCAGTAACAGCCAAGGTCAGAAACCTGCTGATTTCCATACAAGAACCTGTGAAAGAAGAATTGGAGAAACTGTGTTGTTTGGGAGTAATTGAGCCTGTGGAGGCCACGGAGTGGCAAGCACTAATTTTAGCAGCAAGGAAAGGGGATGGGGCTGTACGTCTATGCATAGACCTAAGGGCTCTAAACAAGGTAGTTATAGTGGACATGTTTCCCCTCCCCAACATATCCCAAATGATGAGCAGACTTGCTGGTGCAAAGGTCTTTTCCACCCTGGACCTCACGTCAGCTTATTATCAGGTCAGGATGCACACAGAGCCACAAGATCTCACGGCCTTTTTTATACTCATGGGGCCTACAGCTTTAAGCAAATGCCTTTTGGACTTGTCTCGGCTGCAGCTGTTTTCTCAAAGGATCATGAACAATCTCCTTAAAGGAATTCCTGGAATTTTATGCTACCAGGATGATGTTCTGATCGTTGGAGAAAACAACACCTAACATGAACCCAGGCTAAGGCAAGTTCTAGAGAGATTCTTAGAGCTAGGTCTAACGGTGAAGAAGTAAAAATTTAGGATTGGGTGCTCAGAGATAGAGTTTTTGGGGCATAAGGTAACTGGAGAAGGTATACTTCCTAAAACAGAGTTGCAGAACACCATCCTCAACCTAACCCCTCCCAGTAGCAAATCAAATCATTTATGGGTATAATTGAGTTTTATAGCAAGTTTGTGCAGAACTTTGCTAGGCGTACCTACCAGATTCGCAATCTCCTAAGAAAGGGAGTACCATTTGACTGGAGTGAGGCATGCCAAAACGAATTTGACGCCACCAAGAAAGCATTGGCAGAGGCACCGAATCTTAAAGCTTTTGTTCCTGGTAGGAGGACCTTACTGACGTAGGACACCAGTACTAAAGGTTTGGGTGCGGGCCTGACTCAAGAAGGTGAAAAGGGGAAAGAGACTATAGCATTTGCATCCAGATCCCTACGTCGGGCAGAGTACAACTACTCGATTATCGAGAAAGAGACACTTGCGGTGCATTGGGCCACTAACAAATTTTAAGATTTTGTATGGGGAACAAAGTTTGACATAAGGACTGACCAAAAACCCCTTGTAGAAGTCTTTACTAAGAAAGGTTTAGATGTCACCTCGAGCAGGATAAGAAGGTGGGTAGTGAGCTTACAAGAATACACCTTTGGGGTAGAGTACATACCAAGGGTGAGGAATTTAACCGCCGACTGTCTCACGCGGTTGGTAAGGGAAACCCCTGAAGAAATTGAGGAAGAGAACAGGCCAGGTGAAGAGGACAATGTGATGGAGAATGAGAACATGTGTGCTATTACTCAAGGCATGGTGGATGAAGAACTCTGGAAAGTGGAGTTGGAAAGTGATGTGCTTCTTCAAGAAGTATGTGCCAAGACCAAGGGGGGTTGGTCTGACTGCGACAAGAAGGAAGAGTCTCTCCGACCGTTCTGGATGGTCAGAGAGGAGTTGTCTGTTGCGGACAATTGTCTTATTCGTGGTACCAAATTAGTTCCGCCAGGGATTTTGAGAGAAGTATTGGTTAATTTGGCCCATGAGGGTCACCTGGGCATCACTAAAACTAAGCAGATGTTACCCCTAGACTATTGGTGGCCAAATATGGACATGGAGATAGAGAGGAGAATAAGGGAGTGTGTACCTTGCTCGACCAGCGACAAGGTGCTCAAACAACACACACCTCCCATGCACTGCAGGCCTCTGGCAGAAGGCCCATGGGCAGATGTAGCCTTAGACATTGTGGGGCCATTATCAGGAGAGAACCGTACCCAGGACATCCTGGTACTTATGAACTCATACTCTAAGTGGCCTAAGCTGCAGTTTGTGTCTGAAATAACTACCAAGTCGGTCATTGAGTTTCTCCTGGAGGTATTCCTCCGTGAAGGGTTGCCTAGCATTATCCTGATAGATAATGGAGTGCAACTCTGCTCTAGAGAAATAAAGGAATTCCTAGAGTGCAATGGGATCAAGCACAGGTTCGGTGCTCTCTACCACCCAGAGAACAACGGGACGGTTGAGAGATTCAACAAGACAATCAAAGAGTGCATTCAGCTAGCTAAAGCTAGTGGGTTGTGTTGGAGGGAGGAGGTGACCAATTGCCTAGAACCTTACGGATTAACTCCATCAAACCATGGGCCGTTTTCGTCCGCTAAAAGGCGATAATTCTATTGCCCTATTAGCAAGCTGTCGCTAACAGCAGTTAGCGACAGCTTGTAGGCGATAGCGAGAAGTTTAGGGCCTGCTTTACATGTCAGCGATATTTATCGCTAATGACATGCAAAGTGGGCGTTCCCAACCTGTTAGCGACTGACAGCAGTCGCTAACATCGCTATTGGCTATTACCAACACAGGCGTAGTGTTGGAAATATTCGCGCTAAGCGCGAATATCTCCAAAAACTAACGCCTGCTCAGACCAGTTCTTAACGATTCAGAAAAGGGGGTGGTGATGAACAGAGTGTCTGAATTAAACAGACCACTCTTACCCAGTCCAAAGATCAGGGCTTGATCCATCACCGTTATTTAGCTCACTGCACCATCCCAGCTCAGAACCTGGCTATATGCAAATTAGTCTGTCCCTGGCCCAGTGCATCATGGGAACAGGGCAGACCAAACTACCAAGCCAATTCTTCACCGGAAAGGAGACAAGCTTCCGGGGACCGGTTTCTGGCATTTCAGCCGTCGTCGGCCCGGCTTGCTTGAATCCTGAAGGTGCAGTGAGCAAGGGACTCATGTCTGAGTATACCCTGCCACACCTATAGTGGCCAAAAACGATTCAGAAAAGGAGGTGGTGATGAACAGAGTGTCTGAATTAAACAGACCACTCTTACCCAGTCCAAAGATCAAGGCTTGATCCATCACCGTTATTCAGCTCACTGCACCATCCCAGCTCAGAACCTGGCAATATGCAAATTAGTCTGTCCCTGGCCCAGTGCATCATGGGAACAGGGCAGACCAAACTACCAAGCCAATTCTTCACCGGAAAGGAGACAAGCTTCCGGGGACCGGTTTCTGGCATTTCAGCCGTCGTCGGCCCGGCTTGCTTGAAGCCTGATGGTGCAGTGAGCAAGGGACTCATGTCTGAGTATACCCTGCCACACCTATAGTGGCCAAAAACGATTCAGAAAAGGGGGTGGTGATGAACAGAGTGTCTGAATTAAACAGAGCACTCTTACCCAGTCAAAAGATCAGGGCTTGATCCATCACCGTTATTTAGCTCACTGCACCATCCCAGCTCAGAACCTGGCTATATGCAAATAAGTCTGTCCCTGGCCCAGTGCATCATGGGAACAGGGCAGACCAAACTACCAAGCCAATTCTTCACCGGAAAGGAGACAAGCTTCCGGGAACCGGTTTCTGGCATTTCAGCCGTCGTCGGCCCGGCTTGCTTGAATCCTGATGGTGCAGTGAGCAAGGGACTCATGTCTGAGTATACCCTGCCACACCTATAGTGGCCAAAAACGATTCAGAAAAGGGGGTGGTGATGAACAGAGTGTCTGAATTAAACAGACCACTCTTACCCAGTCCAAAGATCAGGGCTTGATCCATCACCGTTATTTAGCTCACTGTACCATCCCAGCTCATAACCTGGCTATATGCAAATTAGTCTGTCCCTGGCCCAGTGCATTATGGGAACAGGGCAGACCAAACTACCAAGCCAATTCTTCACCGGAAAGGAGACAAGCTTCCGGGGACCGGTTTCTGGCATTTCAGCCGTCGTCGGCCCGGCTTGCTTGAATCCTGATGGTGCAGTGAGCAAGGGACTCATGTCTGAGTATACCCTGCCACACCTATAGTGGCCAAAAACGATTCAGAAAAGTGGGTTCTTAGCCATGTTATCCAATGGGAGGTGGATAACATGGCTAAGAGCATTTTGTCGCTAAGGCGTGAATATCGCTGTATTCTCAGCGATATTTACGTATTTCCCCGCTGTCTCCGGAAAATGTACCGCTTTGGAGATAAACGTTGCTAATAGCATGCTATCTCAGCGATAAATTCTGGCGATGCTCAGCGATAAAAAAATTGTCACCAAGCCTATTTAGCGATAAATATCGCTACTTGTTGGTAATATGTCCCAATATGTTCAGTAAAGTCACTGTGAGCAGTCAACGAGCTAACTAAATCAAATTCAAACAATCATAAATCAACCAATGGTAGTCCCACAGCAGTCCATTTCTCTGGGTAGCACCGCTCTCGGGACTCATGGCTGGGGTTAGCTTCCCTGGGTACACAGCTCTTGTGGGTGAAGTTGTTCCTTTTTCCATCTCAGCAGGCAGGCTCCCTGGTGTCAGGCAGACCACAGCTTTCCAGTAGACTTGAGGTGATGTTTCCTTGCCTCCAGGAGCATGGCTAGAAGCAAACCTAGCACTAGATTGTGGTAAATTTAAATTACCTATACTGAATTTATGCGGTAAAGATCAATAAGAATAACTCAGTCAAAAAGAAGAGGCAGAGTCCGTGGCATCTGAGTTTTATGAAGGTTTTATTCCTTAAAAAGGAATTGGTTCGAACCAGGTATCATGTTCCATCACCACGAAGGTTCAGGAAGGGAATTACAATACTTTATTAACAGTACATCATATATATAGTCAATGCATTACAGTGGTGATGGGTTCAGAAGGCGTAACAGCTGAGAGAAAAGAGATAAGAACACACATGCGTAACAGAAGGCGTGCACGAGGGCGTACACGGAGGTGTGTGCTAGAAACGTCAAATAGAGGTGTCACATGTGGGTGGATCCCTAGAAGAATCCTGCAGAGTCAGCAGAAACATGTGGCAGAGATGCGCGCGCAGCAGCATGACGTGTGATTGACGTGTAACTGGAGGGTGAAGGGGACTTGACATTTAGCCCTACATGTGGAGACAGAAGTCTGGGGTGTCAGAACAACCTAATCCCAAATCATATCTAATATCTTGTGTTTGAGGAACTGTATTATCTAGAAGAAAAGGTCTCTCGGGCAGAGGCTATTCTATACTGACGGCTAGTACGTGCATATGCGACTACGTGTCTACGTGTAAAGCAAGGGGGCCATGGGCCTACCATGGTAACGGAAGCTATGAATTATTTGCATGGAGACAGAAAGGCCGGGCCCTTTGCTCTGCAGCTGGGAAGGATGTTTACCTAAACTACTAGACAGGAATGTATTTTCGAGGAGCGGAGCAGATAACTTGAAGGCTGAATACAGTCTTGGCAGGCAAGCAGGCCGAGCCAGGCACCGCTTCCCGCGCAGGGAGTAAGTAAAAGGTCATGGATACAGATGCAGGTCCAAGCTGCAGCTTCCAGAGGCGGAAGGCAGAAAAAAGTCTTGAATGGCAGAAAACAAGGCCTAACTCGCCAGAGCTAGAAAAACGTGAAAGTGCACCATGTAAAGACGTTGGCAAGGCACACTTAGGAACTGAATATCGGACCCATTCATGGTGGATCTGAAAGAGGACATGTTAACGTTGGACGCAAATGTATTTGCGTCTTCATAGCTGGTTGTGGAGGGAACTTACATGTACTAGAAGCACGTACATGGAGCTTTTGGGGTCTACGATAGGGGACACAATTGACCATAAAAATTCATACTACCTCATTCCCTCCTTGTCCCCTACGGACCCTTCATGATATATCAATCCTCATTAATCTATCAATCTGTTCGTGTAACATCATTTGCTCTTCTTTCTTCTTACGGCGTTTTGAATGTGAACTTGAATGAGGAATACATGATGTGGCGCACAAACCACAAATCGCTGGCCCACATTGCAGACATAGGCAACAACTGAATACTATAAGAAGGGCTATACCTAGGAAGGATAGGACTTTCCATCCCCAGGCTGACAACGTGGTCCAGAACCAACCGGACCAAGTCCAGGTGCCTGGATTCTGGTGTATCAGACTTTCAATCTTGTGAAGACGGGTAATGGCTCTATATACTGATGGCGCGTTTTCTGGAATGAAAACACAGCAGCTCGATCCGATGACTCTACAGGCTCCGCCCCTATCGGCCAGGATGACGTCAAGGACAAGACGATTTTGAAGAACGACAAGTCTCATAGCAGACTGTTCCTCTGTCAGGTTGCCTAAGGCGGAAGTAGTTTCATTCACTACAGCTTCAAGGGTTCTAGTTAATTTGCGTATCAGTTTACTATTAAAGACAGCACCTAAATAGGGAAAGAAACCTTTATTGAAATCTGTGTATTGCTCCCATGCCGTTTCAGTGTAGTCGACAATCGGGAGATCTCTCTGTGGTCTATTGTGTACTAGATGGGTGTCCCTATGATAATCAGGAGGGGCTAGAAAAACGGGTGGCAGAAGGAATGCAATGTAACAGGTGCCATCCCAGTCTAGAGGTAAGCGTATATATGCGGTATGACCACAAATGAAGTAGGAATGACGGGAGGCTTTAAATGTAGACTTGCCCTTATCACTAAATTCGATCACAGTAGTACATTTACTATGACCCCGGTGTACTGAACCATTCTTTCTGACACATAATTCACCTTTGACTGGTAATACGGACATAGCGGGCAAGACTGGTTCTGTTTCGGATTCAACACTCAGAATCATGAGGTTAAGTGTAAAGTTACCTAATCCATATACTTCATTTTCTAGATCAGTTCCTGTCCTTTTGGGAAGACCCTCCTTGTCAGGGAAACATACTTTATGCAAAACAGTGTTCAGGTTTACCCATACCCAGTTGCCCTGGTAAACTACAGAATCTGAATTTAAGGAATTAATCAAACTAAACCATGCACCACAGGATCCATTGTGTGTGAACGGGTACGGGAAAAGGGGCAGAACTCCCTTGTATTTCTGATAGGGAGGGAGTCGGCCACATATCCAACAATTTGTAGCGTTGCTGGTCTGATGGGAATGGTGTAACATACTAATGAATGTATTGTTGCGCAGCGCAAGTCTGTAAGATAACTCATGCGGAGGTAATTCACTGAAAGAGTGCTCGGCAGTAACATTGAAGAAAGAATGTGCACGCTTGAAAATAGGATAATATACATGTAACAGTACACTTGCAGCAATAATCATAAGACTCAGAAAAAACATAATCAGAAGTGTCACTATACAGTGACTACGCAAGGATTTACAATATGCACGTTTCTTGAGCTGTTTCTGTCTATCTCTCTCTCTGTTGGGGTCTAGGGGATACATGTCAGAAACTCGTCTAACCGATTCACCTAGGGGAGGACTTAAACAATTAAACTGTCTGACTTGCTAGACCTCAATTTCAGTTTATCATTTTGAGAAGAAGTTTTCTCTACCAGGGGGAGTTTTGAGTCAGTCTGTGGAGGAGGGCCGGGGTGGGAGTCTGAAACTGGCGGCAGTCCATGGAACTTTTTGATATGACTCGAGTGGAGCCAGCCCTTGCGGCCCTCCACTTTGATCGCTGTCCTTGTGGTCAAAAGTACTAGTTTTGGTGCTTGCCAGCGGGGCTCCAGCGGACTTCTCCTGTCGAAATTTCTTACGAAGACGAGATCTCCCAGAACAACTTCATGCGGTTTCACCTCGGTGTTGTCGGGAAAGGCTGCAGCGACCTGTGAACGACATGATTGTAGTGCAGACATCAAGGAGGCAAGGTAATCTGTCAGCATATTACAATCAACATCGGTAATTTTTCGAGGCAGAGGCGTCCCCCACATATTCGGTGGCCTACCAAAGACCACCTCGTACGGGGATAGCCCTGTTCTGGAGTGTGCGACCATCCTCATATAAAAAAGGGCAACTGGCAAAGCTACTATCCAGTCGACACCTTTCTCTCTACAGATTTTAGCAAGATGAATTTTCAGAGTCTGATTGTGTCTCTCTACGAGACCTGCTGCCTCGGGATGTCGGACACAGTGGAACTTCCACTGATAACCTAGCAGGAGTGATACCTGCTTCATAAGCTCGGACGAGAATGGCTGACCGTTATCGGAGTATACGATGCGGGGCAAACCATATCTGGGGAAGAATTCACGAACCAGCTGCTTGGCAGTGGTCGGAGCAGTGTAATCTGGGACTGAATATGCTTCTGTCCAACGGGAGAGTGCACATACAACTACGAGGACATATTTGAATCCTCAACAACGTTCCATCTGGATATAATCCATCTGGAGGACTTCAAAAGGGTGATCGGGAGGATGAAATCCACCTTGCTCTACGGGAATGCTTTTACCTGGATTGAACTGACAACAAATCATGCAAGTACGCACTTTCTGTTTGGCTGCTGCTCGTAAATGTTTATTGAACCAGAGGTGTTGAATACTGTCTAACATGGCTTTTTCTCCTAAATGTGCTGGACTGTGTACTGTGTTAATGATAACTTGAACCATAGAGTCGGGGAGAAACCATGTAGATTTTCCCTTCGTCATCCATCCCTGTTCTGTCTGGACCCCTCCTAGTTCAGTCCATTTCTTTATTTCGTCTGGTGTAGCATGTGTCTGTATGTCAATTACATCTAGGGCGGGATCCTTAACTGTCATGCAATGTGTCGGTGTCGCGACTATTGTCTTTGTCAGGTCAGTGGTGTGAGTCTGATTTTGAGCTGTATGCTTTGCGGTTCGGTCTGCCAGGTCATTTCCCTGGGAAATGGTATCTGTAACCTTTGTATGTGCCTTGCACTTAATGATGGATATAGCTGTAGGCAGATGTATTGCGTCTAATAGAGCTTGAATGAGAGGACCGTGCTGAATTTTGGCTCCGTGAGAAGTCAAAAAACCTCTCTCTCGCCAGAGGACACCGAAGTCGTGTACGACTGCGAATGCATAATGGGAATCTGTGTATATGTTAACTCTCTTGTTCTTGGCTTGAATACAGGCTTGTGTCAGAGCGATGAGCTCTGCTGCTTGGGCTGACAGGGTGTCAATACAATTCGTTTCTATGACTTCAGTTTCTGTCGTGACTGCGTATGCGGCCACTAATTCTCCTGTACTTGTTCTCATGCATGAACCATCCACATAGAGTGTCAGGTCTGGATCTGGTAATGCGGTGTCTGTCAAGTCTTGTCTGGGTTTCGTCGTGATGGTAATGACTTCAATGCAATCATGTGCTAATGGGTCTGTTTCAGTTAATGGCAGAAGTGTAGCAGGGTTCAATGTATTACAACGTCTAATTTCTATGTGTGGCTGAAACAATGTCAATTCATAACCTGTCAGTCGTGCTATAGTCAAGTGTTGAGTCTGTGTTCGGTTTAAAAGAACTTCCACGGAGTGTGGAACTTGTACTGTCAATTGATGTCCTAACACTATGGAATCACTTTGTCTAATTGCTAGAGCTGTTGCTGCTACTGATTTCAAGCACGCAGGCAGAGCCTGGGCTACTGGATCCAATGTACTAGAAAAGTAAGCACACGGTTTGTGTGAACCTGCTTGATCCTGCGTGAGTACCGACAATGCAGTACCTTCACGTTCTGTGACAAAAAGTGTAAAAGGCTTACTGTAACATGGTGTCGCTAAAACTGGTGCTTGACATAAGGCTTTCTTTAGGTCGTCAAAAGCTTGTGTATGTTCCTGAGTCCAAGGGAGGACAGTCGAAGACGCTGCCTCCTGTGTTGTCAACTGTATGAGTGGCTTTGCTAGAAATGCATACTGAGGGATCCATTGTCTGCAGTAAGAAGTGAGGCCTATAAAAGCTCGCACCTCCTTTTGTGTCCTGGGTGGTAACATGTTTGCAATTAACTGGATGCGGTCAGGTGTTAGCTGTCTCCCCCATTTGGACAGCAAGTGCCCAAGGTACACCACTTGCTGAACACAGAATTGCAGCTTCGAAGGGGACACCTTGTGCCCCTTGTCAGCCAGGAAATGCAAAACCGTCAGGGACGCTAGTTCACATTCAGGTTCACTTCGGGCGGTGATCAATAGATCATCGACATACTGGAGTAGGGCAGTGTTGTCAGGCATGTGAATACTGTTGAGTTGTCTTTTCAGTGCTTGGCTATAGATGCTGGGGCTTTCTGTGAATCCTTGAGGTGCGCGTGCAAATTTGAAGCTTCGTCCATTTAAACAGAATCCGAAAAGGTATTGGCTTTCTGGATCAATAGGGACACTAAAGAAGGCGTTCTTCAGATCAATTACAGTAAAGAACGTTGCCTCGGAATCAATAGCTGTCAATAGAGATGAGATATCTGGGACCACAGGGTACTGCGGTACAATGCATTTATTCAATTCGCGCAAATCGATAACTAATCGATAAACTGGTGGTGCATTTTGATCAGTGCGTTTAAGAATTGGAATGATAGGAGAATTACATAAATTCGAGTCGGTTTCTACAACCACTCCTTGTGCGATGAGCTCGTCAATGATTTTCAGTAAAGCCACTACAGCATCTGGGGGTAACTTGTATTGTCGAATTCGTGGTAAAACAACTCCTGGTTTAAGTGTGACTCGATATGGTGTAATGTGCATACAGCCTACATCAGTGGGGCCTTGTGCTCATAAATGTGCAGGTACATTCTGTAATCTGGGATCAATATCTCTCAACACATAGTGACCTTTAAAGTCACGTAAAAACAATCTTACTCCTTCCGGAGAACAGCAAATAACAGCTCCTAGAGCTTTAAGAGTCTTGATACCTAACAAGTTTTCTGGACATGACTTTGTTAGTAATACATCTGTAGTACGTGTCAATGGACCAACTGCAAGGGGAAGTGGTTGCGATACTTCATTAATAATAGGTTTGCCTGAAAAACCAAGGGAAACATTCTGTGAGCCTGAGACGGGTGCCCCTGGAACCTCGTCGTGACTTATCGTTGTTCTGCTTGCCCCTGTATCAATTAAAAACTTTCTGTCTTTCCCTAATACTTGACTGTGTACATAAGGACCCTCTTGATCTACAGGAACCTCAATAAGAGGCAAGCCAACTTCCCTCTCTAGGCTGTTTCATGTGTATCGCTGATAATCGGGATAATCAGTTTGGGCATACTGGTACATCTGCTGAGTTGCATGTTGTGTTGCGGCAATCGGTTGTGGCTGTGGTACCGCTACTGTCTGTACTGTCTGTTGTGAAGCTTGCATAGGCTGGATATTCTGTGGTACTTGTTGTTGGACCTGGTCCTGTCTAGGAGGACGCGGTCTCTCTTTAGTTTTTCCAGTAAGTATATTATGTTTCAAAACTGCACAATCGTTTATATAGTGGCCTGGCTGTTTACAATAGTTGCATGTCCCTTTAACAGGAGCTGCTGAATTATTGGACTGTGTCGTGCCCTTTTTCTGACCGTCAGCTGGAACTGACTGAGCAACTAACATTTTCATTTTCGTGTCTTTCATACGTCTTTGTTCGTGTTCATGTTCTTCCCTGATTCTGTTCTGGTGATACTGTAACATTTGTAACATTTGTGAAGGCGTATTTGCTTGCCATGTGCTCTCGACTTTCTGTACACGATTCTTAACTTGGGGCAGGGAATTCTCAACCAACTTGGTTACAAAAAGATGTGGATATGACTCGCTACTTGCTTTCAGGCCACTATTGATACCAAAACATTTCTCAAATCGGGAATAAAAATCACTAGTGTCTTCATCGGGTTTCTGTTTACAGGCTGAGATTGCATCCCAGTCCTCCTTTTTAGTAGCTAATAAACGTGGCAATACTTGTACTAACAATCCTGGTAATGCTTTAGTTTTGTCCCCAAGCCCTAGGCCTGGGGTTCGAGTATTTTCTTCATTTTCTAATGCAGCCCAATCAATCTTTTGCTCTCCCACCTCCCAATCCTTTTCTTTGAGTTTCTCGTAAATACCGGCAGGCAATAATACTTTCAATATTTTCATAATGTCGGGATAGGTATAATCACCCATGAGTAACATGTCTTTGATTTCACGGTGGAAACCTGCTGGGTCTTTGTCATGACTAGGCACTAGTTTCTTCATTTCTAACAGTTCCATTTTAGTTATGGGCATGTACACAAACACGCGTCTAAAGGTATTATCATCATTCTGGACTGGATGCACTTCTCGCAAGGGATTCTGTCTGTCTATGTAATACATTTTTCTTTCTACAGATGGAGCTGGAACAAACTGTGTATTCAGAAAAGCATTATACCTGTGTCGATGTTCTAGAATTACTTTAATTAAGTCGGTACCTAGACCTCTCCATCTATTCGAGAGTAGCTCTATTAAAATATCAGTTAGGGGACCTGGATCAGAATGTTGGCCTTTGAACAATGTAATAAGATGCTGAATCATATATACTCCAGCTAATTTCTGTTCGTCAGGGGAAAGGTTCAAAAAGGTCTGCGCTAAGCCGTCATCACTATATTTATCAGAATTGTCAGCCCATTGTACTGCTGACCTGGCCAATTCTGGTTCATCCATGGAATCGAGTACATGGTACCCCATTCGTTCTTGAAGTATTTTATCGGTAGCCTGAAATAGATGTTCAGGGGTCTGTGGATTCGACATGGCAGCTTGAAAAAGTCTCTTACTTTCTGGACGTACCGGACGTATTGAATTATTAAAAGGTCTTCCCTTACCTACATATGCTATCGTTTCTCTAGCTGGTAATTGCAATACTCCTGTTGTCGTTTCTGGTTGTTCCTCATCCTCCGAGGATTCATTTTTGTCTGTATCTATTTCTCTTTCAGGCTGTCTTCTTTCGTGTATTTTTAATACTGCTTTTCGGATCCTTCGGTACATGTTTTCTATACAACTCTGCTTATCATGTTTTCCGTCTGCTATATTCTGACCCCATTTATTAAGTGCAATCATTTCTTCCTTGTCTACACCAGGCCTATCTTGGTCTCTTATCAAGCAGTTTATGAAGAACCGTAATATCATACCTTGAGTGTCAACTTTCTGGTATGCCATGGCCTCGCCAATACTTTCAGGACCTTCCCCCGTTTGGACAAAATGATATATTTTGTCTAGATGATCAATCATTCCCGGTAGTAACATTAAATAGTTTGCAACTCGTCGTAGACGTACTGATGCTAGCATCATTCTGTCGTCTTTACCGGGTACTGGATCATATCTACAGTCTGTAAGAGGCTCTTTAAGTATGTCGTAACTCGCTGTTTGAGGTGTACGTTGTTGTGCTAAATCCCTATAAGTCAATCGATGTGTTTGTGGCGGCGTTTGAAAACCTCCTGTCGCACCTCCCGAGGTGCCAGGTCCAAAAGGATTTAGTGAGTGAATGCCAGGAAGAAGAGGTGCAGGAAGGGCTGGGGGAACAGGCGCAGGATGTGGAACGGGAGGAGGAGTTTGTTGTTGCGGAAGTGGGTGTAGAAGGAGTGGTTGTAGATTATCTCGGGGTGGGGTGCCGTCATCGGGTGGTGCAAGGACACGTGGATTTGTATATGCGGGAGCTACGTCGTCTAAATAGGAAGAAAGGAATATGTCTTTTGTGGTCTTGTGATGTAATTTAGTCGGGAGCAATGGAGGGGGCAGATCCTTAGGTATTTCCGGAGTGGCCTTAGGTAAACCCTCGGCCAGCAGAGGATACGTACCATTCATAAGAGTGTTTCGTTGTCGGTCTACTTGTTCTGCTTTTACTCGTATCCCCTCCTCAACTAATACGTTTTCTCGGACTTTGTCTGAATCCTCTCTATGTTTATCTGCTTTTCTGAGTGCTTTCTCTGTGCGTCTGTGCGATTCTTTACGCCATAGTTCAATGGCGTCCTTCTGTGACTGTCTGGCTTTCTTTTTCCATAACACTTCTTCTACTCTCATGATGCAATCGGCATCCCATGTCCCTGTAGCGGGCCATCTTTGATTCTCTGCTAAATCTTTGGTATAGTCTACCCACAAGTCGAGATATAATATAGCATCTAAGCCATGCTTGTGGTACATAAAATGCCCTGGAGTGTCCCTAGGTGGGACAGGCACTGCTTCTTCTAGAATCCCTTTTCTAGTTCCTATCTGTTTCAGTTTGGAAAACAGCGGCATGTTTCAGCCGTCCTGTTCTGGGACTTGATACTTACTTGGACTTGGACACAACTAAGACAGTAAACACGATAATGTAGATCAAACAATCACTCATACCACGACATTAAAACACATTTAAACATTTAAAAAAAAACGAACAATAATAACTAGGATAAACTAACTACCTGCATACTCGATATACTGCTAAACAGTACAGATACACCGCTAAACAGTGCAGACCGGGTCTGTGTACCCAAACCCGTCTTGACCGGGCACAAACTAATGCACCCGTCTAGATGCGTCCCCAGCAACGGTACTCACCGGGAAGCACGGAACAGAAGGCCTCGGAAACTCGATACTGGACTGGACCCGACTCGACTCGTGACGTAAGCACTTCGGAACTTCGGAACTGGTGGGCCTCTGAATACCTCGGACTTTGCTCTCTCAGCTAGGCTCTGGTCGGGATCCTCCGCACTCCTCACCGCCTCGTCTGGGTGTCGATCGCAGTCTCAGTCACCTCCGTTGGCCTGAGGGAGATACAGGAAATCCTGCGGGTACGCGTAATTGTCCGTCAGCGCTGTGGCAGGGGACCGGGCCTGCAACGCACCGCCGGCGCGTAAGGTGGGGGAGGGGTCCCTGTTCGGGCGCCAATTATGTGGTAAATTTAAATTACCTATACTTAATTTATGCGGTAAAGATCAATAAGAATAACTCAGTCAAAAAGAAGAGGCAGAGTCCGTGGCATCTGAGTTTTATGAAGGTTTTATTCCTTAAAAAGGAATTGGTTCGAACCAGGTATCATGTTCCATCACCACGAAGGTTCAGGAAGGGAATTACAATACTTTATTAACAGTACATCATATATATAGTCAATGCATTACAGTGGTGATGGGTTCAGAAGGCGTAACAGCTGAGAGAAAAGAGATAAGAACACACATGCGTAACAGAAGGCGTGCACGAGGGCGTACACGGAGGTGTGTGCTAGAAACGTCAAATAGAGGAGTCACATGTGGGTGGATCCCTAGAAGAATCCTGCAGAGTCACCAGAAACATGTGGCAGAGATGCGCGCGCAGCAGCATGACGTGTGATTGACGTGTAACTGGAGGGTGAAGGGGACTTGACATTTAGCCCTACATGTGGAGACAGAAGTCTGGGGTGTCAGAACAACCTAATCCCAAATCATATCTAATATCTTGTGTTTGAGGAACTGTATTATCTAGAAGAAAAGGTCTCTCGGGCAGAGGCTATTCTATACTGACGGCTAGTACGTGCATATGCGACTACGTGTCTACGTGTAAAGCAAGGGGGCTATGGGCCTACCATGGTAATGGAAGCTATGAATTATTTGCATGGAGACAGAAAGGCCGGGCCCTTTGCTCTGCAGCTGGGAAGGATGTTTACCTAAACTACTAGACAGGAATGTATTTTCGAGGAGCGGAGCAGATAACTTGAAGGCTGAATACAGTCTTGGCAGGCAAGCAGGCCGAGCCAGGCACCGCTAGCCGCGCAGGAAGTAAGTAAAAGGTCATGGATACAGATGCAGGTCCAAGCTGCAGCTTCCAGAGGCGGAAGGCAGAAAAAAGGCTTGAATGGCAGAAAACAAGGCCTAACTCGCCAGAGCTAGAAAAACGTGAAAGTGCACCATGTAAAGACGTTGGCAAGGCACACTTAGGAACTGAATATCGGACCCATTCATGGTGGATCTGAAAGAGGACATGTTAACGTTGGACGCAAATGTATTTGCGTCTTCATAGCTGGTTGTGGAGGGAACTTACATGTACTAGAAGCACGTACATGGAGCTGTTGGGGTCTACGATAGGGGACACAATTGACCATAAAAATTCATACTACCTCATTATCACAAAAGCTCTTCGAGTACTCTATAAACTACCCAGGTTCTTGTTCAGTGAAGAACCTTGCAACAGGAATGAAGTGGAAATGTTTGGGTTTCTTTTTAATACGTGATTTTGCACATAAGATATATGATTCCCCTGTAAGTTCTTTTCGCATTTCATTATCTGGTAGCAGCGCTAACACTGTCCTTGGGTAAAACGATTAATCCGTTAATCCGTCCCTTTTGGTTCAGTGAATTAAAAAAATATGGGGCCATATTATCAAGGAACAGCCTTACAATTATTGCCGCTTTAGCGGCAGGAAACTGCCGCTAAAGACAACGATTATGGGCTTGATAATATGCCATCGAGAATTCCAATAGAAGCCCATGTTAACATCAGAACATGGGCTTCTATTGGATTTCTCAAGGGTATATTATTAAGCCCATTATCGCTGCTTTAGCGGCAGTTTCCTGCCGCTAAAGCAGCGATAATTTTAACGCTGTTCCTTGATAATATGCCCCATGGTGCCTGCCTCACTTTGCAATTGCGCATGCGCAATGATGCACGTGCACACTTACACTATGCCCAAATCATCGCTGCTTTTATTGTTTTGTTTTCTTTTGGTCATGTTGCACAGCAGCATCTTGCCGATGCTATACAACTTTGCCGAAAAGCATTGGCAAAGCCGTTAGTCAGCATTTTGCCTCTCTGCCAATGCTTGTTTTCTTACAGCAGCTGATGCAGCCTTATAGGCTGCAAGTTGAAAAGACACTGGCTCGTTCACTGTCTCGGAAAGAAGATCAATGAGCCAGCCAGCATGCCTTGTTGATGGGGACATGTAAAAGTCCTCCTCTTGGGAGCCACCGAGCCTCACACAAACCTGCGCGAGGCTCCGAACGCTGCACCGTTCAGAATGAGAAGAGTGAAAGGAGCCGACGCCAAGGCTTGAGCTGCGAGACTCGAGTGTCACAGCCTTTATGTCACGTGACCGAAAAGGAACTTTGCATACCCATAAGTCCGTGTCACTAGTGCGACCCGCTTTTGTTTCGATTATCTCAAGAAGTGTTTTGTCAATGTACCGGATTACAAGGTTTCTCACGAGTTGGTTATATTTTGAAGGATTATCAATGATAGACTTAGAAGAGTAAATCACCCTAACATTCTGTGGATAGCTGTTTCTGGGGGCCATAGTGAGTCTTTGAAAGACGTAAACTCTGGTTTCTCTCCAGACCGAATAAATCTGTCGCCTTTTACTAAAGATTTCCGTGGAGAGTTACAGTTAAGTGTTTCACTCAATTTTTGAAAGCCCTGCTGCTGCAGGGTTACCCCATAAATGGTTAAAAAAAGGAAAACTGTATCTTGCTACTGTTACGTTTGTACTGTTCTATCTCGAAGCAGATCAGGGAAACGATTTTTACTGACGCGCTTAACTTACAGTATACTCATGTAACAAGAACGCATACGACTCAAACATCGCTCTATGAAAGGCTTCACTCCTCTATACGAGCAGCGCCATAGAACAAAAGATAAAGAAGGATCAATTGGTAAATAAAACCCATAACTTTTCAATCTGGGGTTTATTTCAAGATCAGTCTCATGATTATTGAGATTTGATTGAAATCGCCTCTTTGATTCAAATTCTAAAGGGGCATTACCGTTCGCATCAGAGGGTTAAAAATTCAACTTTAAAAAGTCAAGAATTGCCCATCTAACAGTCCTATTTTTAGGATATGAATTATCAAGTGAAGGCAAAAGCCTGGCAGACAACTTCCTAGAGAAGTGTGCAGTACTCCAAGCACCAAAAGCGCCGAAAAATTTACAATCAATACTAGGTTTCCTGAATTTCGGAAGAACATACATTCTAAATTATGCAGAGAGGGTTAAACCTCTCTATGAATTAATAAAACCTGATTTCAAACCAATAAATTGGACTCAGAAACACACAGAAATTTTAAGATCACTACAAACAGACATGTTAGCTAAAACAAAATTACAAACTCGCGACAACATACGCAACCTTGTAATCCGAGTCATTGCAGGAAGATGCGGATTCACATACCTGACCTCTAATGAGGGAGAAACGGTACCTATAGCTTACAAATCACATTTGTACACTCAAGCTGAAATGAAATTCAGTTCTACAGAAAAAATTCTGAGTGCGGTTCAAACTGCTGTAGCAAAAGAAAGAGCCCTAGCCCAAGGCAAGAGAATAACTGTTTATACAGCAGAATCAGCCCTTGAGGCATTAACAAGTCCACGCAATCTGAATACAGTGGCATTAGATCCAAAATGGATACAATGGGAAAATTCTCTTGCTACAGAAGACGTGAAATACTAGTTTGACCCGAAACTGAAAAAACTAGATGATCTAGAATTTGAACAAGAATATCCTCTACCAATCGAAATTCTGCCTCTCGAACAATATACCTGCGTAATCTATATGGATAGATTCGCACAACACTACGATGTAGATAAAAAATCCTACAATGCAGCGTGCGCGATTGTCAAAGGTCGCTGGCGCTCTGGTAAATTCAGACCTATGAATACCAAAACTGAATCACTCAGAAACTGTTCAGCTGAACGAGCTGAAATAAGATCTTTAAAGATGGTGCTTGAAAATGCTGATCCCGAATTCCCTACACTAATAGTGTGCGATTCGCATTACTGCGTCAAGTCATACAACAGTGACATGCAGACATGGAGCAAAAATAGTTACAAAGATGACGTGATACATACACTGAGTCATCAACGTGATGGCGTTCACGTTGCAGGGAATTCATTGGCTAACACAGCCACAGCGGAAGCGTTTAAACCGGCTTCCGTAGCCACAAAAAGCGTTCAGAAAAACACATAGATGGAGAAACCATGCTGGCAGTAAAAGCCTCATTAAAAGGCGATTTTGCAGCATTACCTCTCAACTATCCACTCAGTAATACATACATAATTGATGCAAACTCCGTTCCTTTTGCTCAAATCCCTGGAGTGGGGGATAGAGTAATTCCAAACACGAACCGGAGAGTTTTCTTGATTGAAGACGCACACATGGGACTGGGTCCGAGGCACCAACAGATCTTGAAATCTCTAATAGAATTACAATTCGAATGTTGGTGGCCGGGGATGAGCTTGCAAATTTACAAATTTGCAATGGATTGCCCAGACTGCAACAGAGATCGCAGTTGTGAACCGGACCAGAATATTGCCAGGACACCTTGATTAGAAAGCATCAGGCGATCTATAACGCAAAAATCCAACCGGAGAAACGCGTTCCCACAAAATTAACTTAAAAATGTAGACCACCAGCGCTCGGCTGACGCCAGAACGGTTATAAAAGATTTGCGAGTCTTTATCGGCACATACGCAATTGGCATGCTTCATTCTGATCAGGGTCCTGCGTTTAGCTCTCGAGCTTATAAAGAGGCCATGACCAGCATGGGCATCGCATTGCGGTACTCTTCTCCCTTCCATCCTGAGGGAAATGCGGTAGTGGAAAGAAAAAAACGTGACATAAAGCAATCTATAACGGCGAGGGTATTAGGTTCGGGTGATGGGTGGGTCAAACATTTAATAAGTGTCCAAAGTAGTCTTAATAACATGCCAAGAAATTCTCTAGGAGGTATCAGTCCGTATGAACTATTGTTTGGTACTAGAATGATAATCCAGGATCTGGATCGTCAAATTTCAGTGGTAGAAGAAAAAACCTTTGATATCAAAGATCGTTTGGCTATTTTACAGGACTTGAATGAAACAAGAAAGAGTCTAAGTAGCAAAGTTTAAGCCAACAACCACTGAAGAACCACCTGTCTCAGCAAGACCTGTATGGATTCCGAAGATTGGTGATCTGGTCAGAGAAAAGATCGCGGTAAAGATGGAATTAGGGCCTTCTTACGGAAAAGTAGTACCTGTCTTAGCGGTCAGCGGAACAAGATCAGTAGTACTACCGCCACTTGCTGGTAAAAAGGAAAACAGAATTGTTTCCATCGATCTGGTGAAACCACAAACATGTGGCCGATAATAAATAGCAGGCCCAATGGACTACCAAGAAATAGCAGAAGACCAAACTTTGCTACAATCCAAGAGGTTCAATCTGAGAGACTAATCACATTCGATAAACCTGCAGTAAATAACAAGGGACTATGCAACAAAGCCATGGAACTTGTGCCTCTTGAAACCCAAATTGCGACAATTCATAATGATACACCAATCTACAACGATGTAGCATCAGAATGTACAAATGTAACAAAAGAAAATGCAAAGATCAATGGAAATTCGGAAGCAATCCCACCAATTGACAGAACAGCATCTGGTTATTTTATCAACTTTGATGACTTTTCCGATGATCCAAGTCAACATGGAGACAAGTCAGCAACAAAAACATTCAAAGAAAAAAATAATCGAGCTTTTTCACCAACTAAAAGAAACATATCTGATTTCACCATGGATTGAATTTTGGACTGTGTTAGGTGTACTTTTTCTCCTGCTTTGGCTCATCATGGTTTTATACTTGGGTAGATTCATTGATGGAAAATATAGTACAATGGACACAGCAAGCCAGAACATCAACTTGGTCCTAAAGTCTCACAGATCCTCTCACATCGAGAAAAGAGAACTATCATCAGTGAACATCACAGCCAACCGAATACCTGGTGGTATAGCATGGGACAAACCTGACTGATATTTATGGCCCGACTGAGCTCTTGAAGTATCCACACCACTTTAAGGTTTCCCTAAGTGACTTTGTGATGCCAAGTTCTTTTTCTGATGATTGGGACTTTGAAAATATATATAATATGATGTCAGATTTAGTAATGTCAGCTAAATTTACAGAACATGATTATTTACAGGGTTCATCAAATTATGAGGAATTATACTGTTACAATCACTATGGTCATCACTATTTGCATAAATCTGCACAACCTAGAATTTTTTTTAATTACAATCAATAGGAACATTGTCCAACTTCGCCAAAAGGCAGCTCGAAGACATTCTATGAGAAATTTCCATACTTCTCAGGGTTTAACAATAGTGATCCAGAAACGTTTTATTTTAAAATGTTAAACAAAACAGGAATGAAAACAATGTTGACAAATACTAAATTGATTTATTCTGAAAAATGTTATGACAAAATGTCTACATTTGGTTTTGAGATCTGGAAAATAACATTGAAACAAAAACCATCTGGGGAACAAAAGATTGGCAGGTACAAGGTCTAGAATCATTATTCAGAGCCTGCATGATCCCAGAACAAATTATGTTCCTGAATGATACCATTCAACAAACTACTTGTCTTGGCCTAGCTAAGATAAAAGATTTAAACAAACCGTCTATTCCGAAGCCCATAACTGATAGCAATAGCACTACAGATGTGGAAATAGACGTATCCCATATTTTTCACCAAAACAGAACAAATCCTAATTGGAAAAAATGGTTGATCTGGCCCACACACATAAACAACTGTCAAGATAGATTCCTGAACAAAAAATAGGGGTTAAAAATGACCAGGCCAGACCCAAGATACTCCCAGAGACAACATACAGGGGTAGTTACAACATACAGTGTAGGAAAATTATGCCTTGAGTGGCTACAGAAATCCACACTGGCTGAAATTAAGCAACACTTGACTTTACTTAAAGAAGGTGCTGACTTGCGAGATTTCATAATGGGACCTCGCAAACAGCGTCAAAAACGTTTCATAGCAGCCGGTATATACGCTGCATACAACGAAGCTTGGAAAGTAATGCAAATTGAGACAGCAGAAAAAATACGAGAAATTGATCATATAAATTTGGAAAAATCACTTTCTGTTGTGGACAATGGGTTAACGACTCTGTCTTCCAGAATATATTCACTGGACAGTATTGTGTCATCTGCCTTTGATATAACAGAGCAAGGCTTAGTAATGTTACAACATGGTCAGTCCCAATTGCGTTCTGTTGTACAGCTTGGCTGGACGTTGCAAAACCTACGTTCAGGCTACGTGCCATGGCGTCTAATCAACGTGACATCATTATTTTCTATCTTTAACCTTACTGATAAACAAATCAGTTAGGCACCAAAAGGAGTAGATTATACAATTCTGAGCATTGAAAAACTTGAGAGATTACCATTGACAATGTCAGAGAGACCTGTCATTGAATGGATAATACACGGAACAATTACAATTCCGATAACAACTTTCCAGTTTAAATATTGCCAAAAATATATACCAGCAGGCCAGTATGAAAGGTTGGGTAAAGGTTACATCAAATCAACCTGGGATTTACCTTACACACGCAAATATTACAGTGAAGGCAAAAAGGAGGTATTCCTTAGTCGCAATAATTGTAAAAAATCACTAGGCGGTACACTTCTGTGTCAAGGTATTAACTTGCATGGAGCTTGCGAAGGGTCTTCAAATAACATTTCATGTCACCTGCAAGGCACTCCTGCAAAACAGATGGAGCCATTCTTAAGACAGCTTTCCAACCAAAGCTACGTTTTAATAAATGACCACAGCTGTTGTGGAATGGTGCCAGGAGAATGTTATCTCGTTACTGTTACTTCCAGGGTGGTTTGCTGTATGCAAGTATTGTATCCAAACAGCAATCCAGATATGGAGGTGGCAATATGGCCTTATGTGAATATCTCTTCTATTCAAATTGATACTTTAGGCAGAATGAAGTTTATTCTTTTACAGACTTCTGTGCCTCTGACGTCTTCCAAAGAAACGTATGATCTGCAAGTTGCAAGGACGGCATCAGAGATACATACCCTTTTATCGAAAAATTGCCCCGTGCATTTCGAAGAAATGTTAAGTCAAATCTTAAACATGTCTGATACCAGTGGCATCGCACATGTATTTAAGACAGTTTTTTCGGGACTGTTAGCACCCTTTGAAACAGTTCTGGGCATCTTCCCAAATTTTGTCTATTCTGTCTTTGGCGGCTTACCCTTAATCTTGGGACTCGTGGCAGGAATTTTATTTTTGTTCCTTCTGCTCCGATATGGCAAGCCAATCCACAGACAAGACTCCAGCAACAATGGAAGAAACAATCCTAGCAATACGATACAGAGACCGTATCACTAAGGTCCTCGGATTGGCCCGGCTAAGAGATCTGAGTACAACCTGTTTTTTTTCATTCAGACCTATCTGGCAAGATTGCATCTTACCTGTGCTTCGATGTCTGCTATGCGGAGAAGAATGCGTGTTGGACGTTTGTCTTACACTACCATCAGCAGTACCAATGGATATCAACGCTTTGCTTTGTCCTGTAACGACTCTTACAACGTGTTGTCCCCAGCGGCTTCCTATTCTGATGACGGCATTCATTGAGACTTCACCATTACGAGTAGGTGGCGGTCAAGTACGAGAGGAAAGCAGCACCAAACAGGTACAACCTTCTGTGAGCATTGCTGATCCAAACATCGATGATAGCAATCACGCTCCAAACTGCACAGTTACAGCATTTTCGAACTTGGTCGAATTTTCACGTGATGTTGTAGACCAATTTTTTGTGAGTCTGTCTGATATGATGTTCTCTCCTAACAACGAGAACAACCTTTAAAAACAATGATCACACAGCGTTCCCTGAACTCTGAATTCGGCCTTCAGTTTTGTTAAACAATGCTACTAAAACATTTGGGACTATTTTTTTTTTCTCCCTTCTCCTGAAAGCAAAATTATTTTTCTTTCACTTCAAAAATATTTACCATTTTTCTGGCACATGGTACTCTGCTTAAAGTAGAACTATTCTTAGAGAACAGAGCTTCTATTTTTAGAGACGTTAGAGACAATATTTACCTCAGCCTCTAGCACATGTACAATATCGTATAAATATGTGATGAAGTGGTCTCGACCTTCTTTTCTGTAAACAGAGCCATTTCATGTGTAATTTTCGCAATTCATTCAGCTGATAAATATATGCATTTAACTGAATGATAACCCTGCTTGAAAAGCGTACAGTACCAATACTCATTTTCGTGTATAAACCATACACCATTTCAAATGCGATTATGTATTTTGGGGTAGGTTGGAAAACACACATGCATCGTTATATGTTTATATTGCTTATTATTTAGTAATGATGGACATTAATATGTGGAGTGGTTATTGTAATTCTATCTAGGACCCTAATTCGATATTCCCGATTCATGCCCTTATGTGGTTATAATTAATAATATCCTTATAAAGGCATAAGAATCATATCCATATTTAGTAATAGCCCATACAGTCCAAAACACGGCAAAGCGACTCCCATAGACTCCTAGAAAGCACAAAGCATTCTTTAAACAAACCAAGCCTCAAGCAGCCTGTGAAAACCCCCTGCTCTTGTTTTGATTTGCACAAGAACTCCTAGAGTCCAGAAAGAACTGTTAGTTCTTAGTGACGTCTTATATCCAACCTTACGTCAAACCCGGCACCTTTCAGGTATAAATATACCAACGTTGCCTTAAGCAAACACACGGTGGTTGGGAGCAGAGCGACGTTCTACTTGCCCGGGAGCCCAGCTGTTATGAGAGCAGACGGAAACCTCCCCTCCCCTTGACGCACAGAGAGAGACGCTGTCTTTTTCTCCAGCCGAGAAAATCCAGCTCCGGTGTTCCCAAGTCACCCTTGCGGGTTGCTGGGAGATCGAGTCCTGAGAAGCGAGATACAAGACCTCCTTCATTCTATAACCAAGGTACGGAGCTGATTGAAACCTTAGAGAGAATTCTTGATTCCGATACTTGGTAAAACTTAACTTAAAACTGCAACTTACTTACTCCTTCCCACGCATTAGGCTTAGGTCAGGTACACTGGGGTAGGCGTATCTTAGAAGCACCAGTTGAGTTCGTTAGTCAATGTTTTTATGTATGTATATATTTTATCCATTTTAAAGTATCATATGGCTAAGAAACCATATCAATGCTTTTACAGTATTATTTCATAATACTACTTTTTCTGTACGCACTTTACTTTATGATAAGAATTGCAATTGTGGCAATTCATTTCTCTTGCATGAGAAAGAAGACTGCTCAATAAAATAACACCTTTTATTGAAAACGCCCGTCTCTCTATTTCTCTGCAATCTGGTGGAACTAAGCATGCATGACTGACTGAGTGAAATAGTGGTCTATTGTTTTCACACGACTCTGGAGATACACTCTTTATTCGGGGGGAGCAAAGTTGTCATGTTTATGCGGTTGTCTGAAACTAATCCCTTCTTGTCTAAATCAGGACGGTTAACCCTTTCCTGAACATTCGAGAAAGTTTCTAGTGACCTCTGAGCTAGCTGGCAAAACTACTTAAGTGTAACATAGTCAGTAGAGACCTGGATGACCTCAGTCCTACGTCTACACTGCTGTTTATGTTATTCCAATGCGCAGAGCCTATTGGGAATATAGGAACTACACTACACCACTAATCCTTTATGGTCTTCCTGAATTGTGTGCTCCAACACCCCATCAGGGGTAACAAGCGGTATATAAATACAAACCTTTTTTCCTCCTCTATCCTTCTGCAATCATTTCAAATCCAAATAACTGACTAACCTATCCACCACTTAAAATGTACTTGCATGTTTCACTATACTAATTCAACACTGATCCTCTATGGGTCCCGGAGCTGCGCGCTACTCCCCGAAAAAGCGCTTCGACGCCACGTCAGGGGTAGTAAGCGCTAAATAAATGCAATTACAATACAATACAATGTCTAAAAAATAAAAATTAAAAATAAAGAAATCAGACGCTGTTCAAAAGGATCTGGTTTTGGAAAAGTAGGAAACGACTTTGTGCATAGCAAGGAAGCTAGTTAGGGAAAAAGAGGATGGGGCGATAAACTCTACACAGAGAAATAATGAACCAAGATCAGCAAGGAGTGTAAAAAGAGAGGTCACAAAATCCAATATATGCATTTTGACCACCGACAGCCACATGGATGGTCACTGTAGACCAAACCACAACTGCAGAAATTAACATCTGCCAGGAAAACCTCTAAGGGACCAAGAATTGTCAGACGTGCACTATATAAAATCCACGTCCCATAAAACAACTTAGTGTACGCCGCATTCTGCGCAACCTTGAGCCAACTAACAAGACTTTTAGGAGAGACCTGATCGAGCAAGGCCCCTAATCGAGTCTCGAAACAGCCAGAGCTGCCCCAAAGGATTTCCAGAGAAGGATATCTTGAGACATCCTCAGTTGTGAAAAACAGACGATAGTGCTTCAGTGGCTGGCTCAAGTGCCCTAGAACACCCCTCTTCACTATTAGACCCAAACAGCACTCTATGGGCCAGATGTACAAAGATTTTTTCAGCTAGCAAACAGCCCGATTTGGATTTTTTTTTTTAAACCTTTATTTAACATTTGCAATCAGATACAGACAAGGGCCTACAACCCCCAGGGCTGGCCGCTAGCGTTTCAGTACGTTATTATTATCCAACTTCGAACCCGCCTCCCTGGGGAGCATAGAACCCCAACCACAAAGCGCGTCAGTTGCAAAAGCAGTTCAATTCGAGAACAGGATAGGAGGTTTTCATTTTACAATAATAAGTAGAAGGGATCAGGTATCGTACAGTGTCTCAGATCACAAAGGGGGGCGAGCGAAAGAACAACGTGTCCAAAATAATGTCGCTATAATGTAAGTCAACGGCGTTAAGACATACGGCCTCAGGATAAGCTAGCACATTATTGTTCGTCTACGCCATCATTATCGTCCGCCCCATAGCACCAAAACCTCAAAAAAGGGGCGAGGTACAGATGTAGAAACAAGGATGTAAGAAAGCCGAACCCACTATACTAACCCGGAAAAGGAAAAAGAAGAAAAGACAAGGGAAGAGAAGGAAAAAGAGGCCATAGAACAAAAATAATAAAACACCCATCCCCCCACCCCCCACCCTGCACCCCTGCTGATGACTACGGCCACCCCCCTCGCAGCGTGCCTGTTGCCCAGTAACCAGAACCCGAAATATAGAAGGAAGGGAAAGAGAAGAAAAGGCAAAGAACCCCACTCGATAAGGGAAAGCGGAGGAGGGCATATTTCTACGGACTCCCGGTCTCCTTCCCCCGTCATAGCCAGCCCCGCCCCGGACTCCGTTAGGTCAATAAAAACAATCCAGGTAAACATAGTGCCACAATGAGAGACCTAGATAAAAATCTCAACCCTGGCCCCGTCGATCAAATTCACTGAAGTCGTCAATTAAGGAAAGCCCTTCCCACAAAGTACTGCAAAAGTCTACAAAACAGATGAGAAAAGAACGGCAGGTCCCGATGCAGACGGCTGGTACCAATGTTGCCCCTCCCTGCCTTCGAAGCCAAGCTTTACCCCATCCGCCATCTTGAAGGACAGACAGGGGAGGGGAGTCGACACGGTCCGAAACAGCAAAAGATCGAAAGTGGAAAGTTCCAAAATGGGGACGACATGTAAATGTTCCAAGAGATACACAATCGGGGGTTCCAATGGTTCCAGTGGGTGGCCAGGCATAGTACATTCAGGTAGATCCAATACAATAGGGGCAAACTCTGCTTCCAGCGCCGGGTCAAGATACGTCTCCGAAACGTCTATTGAAAAGCGGGCTGGCTGCCGGGTCGCGAGTGTCGTGTCAGGATCCGGTCTCGGGCTTGTGAGTCCATCCATCGCAGACAACAAACTGCAAGTCTTGACTTCAATAGTCCCCTTAAGTGCCATGAGTGCCACCAGCACCGTTCGCAGAGACGGGCCAGTTCGAGCCTGCTCCGCTAGATGCCTTTCATCCTCCAACATGGTGGTCCCCACGGAGAGGGGCCTTCTCTGGGGCAATATTAGGCGGAGCAGGAGTAAGCCATGAGGGACTGATGATTAGCGAGCAGTAGTACGCAGCGAGGCACCGACCCGGGGGAACCGGCGATGTGAATGCCGAGCACCCGGTCAGGGACCCCCCACACAGCACCATGCGTCACTCATCACCTCACCTACTGTAGGGCACCAGGCAGCTGATAGTAGCGGAACGATCAAAAAAGTCCGAGTGCTCCAGAGACCGGACCCAACCACATTCAGCAGTCCGTTGTTATTCAACTCGGATATGGCAGAACCAGCACTCGAGACCCCGGCTTCCCTGCTGGATTAGGCCTCAATGCGACACTCGACGTAGCTCCGTTCCACAACGGCGGAGAAACTCCGGGATTGCACCCATGGAATGCGGGTCGGATCACTCAAACGGATCCGGTGCAGGTAAGCAGGATAAGCAACAGGATAATAGAGCGTAGGACGGAGGTCAGCGGAGCCGGGAGACTATGCGGCCATCTTGGTTGGTGTCGTAGCTCCTCCCCCCGATTTGGATTTTTAAATGTAGAAAGCCCTATTTGCGATTCAATAAGCTATTAACGAATCGCAAATTGGGTTTGCGAGTCGCTATTAGGAAGGGGCGTGCCAAGGGCGTCCCTTCCTAACAGCGAGTCGCATTAGAATGTGGAAATGTTTTGCGAACAGGAATGCGGTCGCAAAACATTTGCAGTTACCACCATCTTCAAGTTGGGTGAAACCCATTGGTAATGGGGAAGGGGGACTTTTGTGAATGTGGGCACCAACATTTTTAAAGAGCAGGCAGTGGTCCCATGACCACTAACTACTCTCAAAAAATGAAAAGGAAACTCGTTATTTTCCTTTTATAAATGCATCCTGTTTTTCTTTAAGGAAAAAGGGCTGTATTTCAAAATGTAAAAAACTGCTCAATTTGAAAAGCAGTCACAGACATGGTGGTCTGCTGACCCCAGCTGGCCACAATCCCAATGAGTGCCAGCCATTCCTAATGGTTCGCAAATTGTGACCTGTCTGTAATGTAATGTAATGTAAGGGGTTATTTGTACCGCGCAACTATCGCTCCAAGGAGCATCTTGGCGCCCACTTGTATGGCTGATCAGATAGAATTCTTACACTAGGGATCTGGCAGTAGTGTCAGGTAAGGTGAAGATCCAGGTTTTTAATTGTTTCCTGAATTCAGTTTCTCTATCCAGAGCTCTTATGTAAGGTGGGAGGGTGTTCCAGGCTTTTGTACCTAGCACCGCGAGGGACTTGCCTCCGCGGGTCTTAAGCCTGAAAGATTGAGCTACCAGAAGATTGGCATTGGTCGAGCGGAGAGTTCGGGTTGGATGATATCTGGTGAATTTTTTCCGCAGATACAGTGGTCCTCGTTTGTGAAACGCTCTGAAAGTGATGAGCAATATTTTAAATAGAATTCTTTTAATGATAGGTAGCCAATGTAAATTCTTAAGGGCTTCTGTCGCTGATGATCTTCTGGGCCACTTTAATATGAGTTTGGCCGCCGAATTCTGCACCATTTGGAGCCTATGAATGACCTCCTTATTGGTGCCTGCATACAGTCCATTACAGTAATCAAGGTGAGATGTGACCAATGCGACCACTACTGTTTTCCTGGCTTCCAAAGGAAGGAGGTCGAAGAACTTTCTCAGACTCTTTATAACACCAAAGCACGTACCTGCCACTTTTAGTGCCTGCTGTTTAAAGGACAAATTCCTATCAAAGGTTACTCCCAGATTGCGGGCCGGGATGGCGGTATTGGGTGGTATTTCTGCTTTCTCAGGCCACCACAGTCTGGGTATGAATTCATTGTTTGGGCCCATCGGTATTATCTCCGTCTTCCCGGTGTTACACTTCAAATGATTAGTTCGCATCCATTCAAAGGTCGCCGTGAGGCAGCCTTTGAGTTTCTCTTCCCAGACCTGGTTATCTTTATCCATGGTCAGGATCAGTTGCGTGTCGTCGGCATAGGCTATAGCTTCTATGCCAAACGACGCAATCAAACTGATTAGGGGTGCGGTGTAGACATTAAACAATGTCGGGCTAAGACTAGAGCCCTGAGGTACTCCCGTCGTGAGTCTTCTCTCCCCAGATTGAAATTCTCCTAGCGTCACTACCTGTCTCCTTCCATTCAGGAAGTTCTTGAGCCATTCAAGTACCACGCCAGTGATGCCAAAGGATTTCAGACGGTCTATCAAGATGATATGCGAGACCGTATCGAAGGCCGCCGATAGGTCTAATAGAATCAGGACGGCCTTCTTCCCTTGGTCTAAGGCTGTACGAATAGTATCTGTAGTATGCAGGAGAGCAGACTCCGTTGAGTGCTGTGCTCTAAAACCAGCCTGGTTAGGATGCCATACTTCACTCTCTCATGAATATTAATGAGGCAGGCCCTTGCAACCCAATGGGAATCGCAAACAGTGTAAACATCCTGTTGCTCCTAGCTGTTTGCAATTCTCTAATTGCGAATCGCAAACATTCGCTATTAGGAAATCGAAAATGAAAGTCTATATACCTCTGGCCCTATATTATTTTGAGTTTTATAATAACAAGGTTTCTGATGCCTTTCACAATAAAATTGTAGATTAGTTACTGTAAACATCATTTACCACAGGGCCCCCAAAGCCGTCCGAGTATTCAGTCACAACCCCAATGGGAAGATACGCATATTGTATCAATAAATAGGGACACCTAATGTAGGTTCAAGAGGAATCTATCAAGATCATAGAAACAAAAGAAGGTTAACATGTACAAAGGCTATCAAATAAGTGGGCAAAGAGACTGGGGAGGGAAGGAAAACAGGACTTATCCGTCTCAGGTGGAGTAATCAAAAGAGGAGGAGCTGGGTGCTGTTGGTGTGATGTTTTGTATTTGTATATGTATTTGTTTTTGTATCGCGCATAGTTCACCCATTAGGTCTCGTAGCGCTGACAGATGGATAAAAACAGAACAGAACCAGTGTGTATGGGAAGTGGATGACTAAGGTTTAAAGAGCAGAGTTTTTAGGTTCTTACGGAAAATAATCAGATTAGGTTCTGCTCTCAGATCTAAGGGAAGTGAGTTCCAGAAAGAAGGACCGATTTTTGAGAAGCATCTGTCCCCGTTCCTCACTGTGCGGACTCTAGGCGTCTTTAGCAGTAGTTGGTTGGAGGAGCGAAGATTTCTCATTGGGCTGTATCGGTGCAGTTTGTCTCTGATATATGCTGGTCCTTGTCCGTTTAGAGATTTGTGGACTAGGCAGCAGACCTTAAATTTTATGCGTCTGTTGACTGGTAACCAGTGTAGTTGATTCAGACAGGGGGCAGACGGGGTTCTTGGTGGAAGGTCCAATGCTAGCCTAGCCGCACTGTTCTGAATGGTCTGTAATTTGGCTATGTTAGAAGCATTTATGTCTGCAAACAATGCATTGCCATAATCCAGCCGGCTGGTTATTAAGCTTTGGATTAGTGGTCTTCTGCTAGTTAAAGGAAGCCATTTGAATATTTTTCTAAGGCTTCTCATAAGGCCTATACAGGTATGTACCACTTTGTTAACGTGTGGTTGCATTGTGAGTTGGTCATCCATTAAAATTCCTAGGTTTCGGACTGTATTTTTGGGTGGGGGGCATTGACCAAGTTCGATGGGCCACCAGTCCTGTTCCCATATTTGATGTGCCTTTCCGAACAGCATTATTTCGGACTTTTCTGCATTAAGCATCAAAAAGTTCTCAGTCATCCATTTTTTAATGGCCACCATGCAGGACTGAAATCTAATTTTGGTGTCGCCTGGGTCGGGACCCATGGTGACCAGGATCTGTGTGTCGTCAGCGTATGAGACTGTTTGAAAGCCGTGATCTCTGATTATCTTGGCTAGGGGGGACATATAAACGTTGAATAACGTTGGGCTCAAAATTGAGCCCTGGGGGACGCCAATGTTGTTATCTGTAGTATCAGACAGGAAGGGACCGGTTTTGACTCTAGATTTCCTGTCTGTCAGGTAGCTTTGTAGCCAGCCCAGCGCCTTGCCCCCGACACCAACCCCCACCAGTCTCTCTATTAGTACTGTGTGGGAGATGGTGTCGAACGCTGCAGAGAGATCCAACAGAATCAGGATTGCTGATTTCTTTGAATCAATGGCAAGGCGGATATTATCCACTATTTCGAGTAGAGCCGTTTCCGTACTGTGGTGGGCTCTAAAGCCTGATTGGGTGGCGTCTAGTATCTTGTTATCTTCTAGATGTTTCATTAGTTGGGAGTTTATAGTTGCCTCCATCATTTTGCCAAACAGGGGGAGGAGGGCTATTGGGCGATAATTTGAAGGAGTTGTGTGGTCAGCATTGGTTTTTTTGATGATGGGCCTGATCGTTGCTTCCTTCCAGCTGCTAGGGAAAGTACTTTGTGTGAGAGACGTATTAAAAATATTGGTAAGTTCAGTTGCTATAGCTGGTCCTATTTTGGCTAGAATTTGTGATGATGCTGAGTCGTTTGGGGATCCTGATTTAATCTTCCCTAGATTCTTTATTACCATGTCTGTAGTAAAGGGGTTGAATTCTAGTAGTTGCATGGTGGGTGTCGGATTCTCCATATATGAAGGGTGCAGAGAATGTGGAACATCAGTGTTGGGGGTGGAATTAGGGAAGGTCATATATATATTATTTATTTTGTCCTTAAAATATACGGATAGCTGGTTTGCCCAGTCCTGGGATTCAAGTGCGTTTGCTTGGCAAGGTAAGGGATTCGTGAAGTCTTTCACTATTTTATATAGTGTTTTTTGGCAGCTCCCTGCTTGATCTATTTTGTCGGCAAGATAGTTTTTTTTTGCTGTTGCAATATTCGCCATATATTCATGATGGGAAGTTTTGTATTTGGCTTTGTCGTCTGAGTCTTTGGTTTTTCTCCAACGCCTTTCCAGAGCTCTAGTAGCTACTTTTAATCTCTTCAGTTCTGGGGTGAACCAGGGACTGCTTTTTGTAGGGCGTTTGGTTGGGCGTTTGGGGGCTATTATGTCGAGGGTTTTTACAATGGCTTTGTCTAAGTCCACTGCCATCTGAGTCGCCGATTGGGTGGCAGGGGGAGGAATAAAATGCCTCTGGAAAGTATCTATCTGTATTTTTGACCATGATCTGGTCAGACTCGATTGTTTAGGGGGTCTGGGGTTCTGTGAATTTAGCTTAATAGAGAATTTTATAAGTGAGTGATCGGTCCATAGTACAGGGATGAGATCATTAATGGATAATTGTTGCGAGTTAGAGCAGATGATATCGAGGCAGTGTCCCGCAATATGCGTCGGGCCTGTCTCTAGTATTTTCAGGTCTAATGCGTGTATACTGTTGCTCAACTCAGCAGTATGGTGATCCGTTTGACATTCTAGGTGGTAGTTTATGTCTCCTAATAGCAAGGAATTTTTACATGCAAGGACGTGGGGTGTGAGAATGTCTAGCATTTGGGTGGCGAAATTCGCTTTCGTGGTGGGAGGTCTATAGACCAAGGCACCCTTCCAGGATTCCGCGTTATTGAGTAGCAAGGAAAAAAATAAAAATTCGCCCCAGGGCGCCAGATGAGTCTCTATGATAGTAATTTTTATGTGCTCTTTAAATATGATGGCGGTGCCACCACCTCTTTTGGATTTCCTATCCAGTCTAATGATCTTATAGCCCTCAGGTAAAGCTATGGCTATATCTGGGGTGGAGTGGTCTTGAATCCATGTCTCTGTCATGAAGAACAGATCGGGAACCTCTTGATCGAGCACTGCCCAGATTTGTATGGCGTGCTTTGGGAGGGAGCGCACGTTGCCATAAATGCAAGCTAGTACAGGAGGTGTGTTTGTTTGGGGGGGTTTTGTTGGGCTGGTGTTTAAAGCTAGTAGCTGGTCCCTCGAATAGGTAATCATTTTATTGTATTGGCTATGGTACCTGGGGGACGGACGAGCGTGGCGTCGTGCGTCGGTTCCCAGGCGGTGACAGGCGAGGACAGGCCTTGACTTTGACGCGACTTAGACGCGCCGCACGCGCGCCGCTGCGCTTGTCCGCTCTGCGCACTCACTTTTGAAGTGTGGTGGGCGGGACCTCGCGCCGATCAAGCTAGACCGCTAACCGGTGATAGCCGGGAGTGTACAGGCAAGCAAAAACACTATGTTGTTCGGATTACATCTTAAAGCCTATTGATGATACGGATTGCTTCTGAGCGAGCAGTTAAAGTGATAGTACCATATAATGTCTCATTGCCTTGCCATAAAATTCATCTCATGTAGGTACCCTTCAAATCTAGCATGGATTCTACCCTGGTTGGATACAACTTAGGTATATTTTGCTAAGGTGTAATAGAGTCTCAATAGCTGCTATTAAATCAAGAATTTACCAACCGGACTCCAGACGAACCAGGGGCATGCCACCGTGGCACCCACCCAATCATTGAACAGGAGCGCCAACTGCAGTTTCTGTGTGTCATCTGCAGAACGAAGGTTTGATATTCTATTTCCTCTTTATGAGGCTAAGTAGGGTTGCACGAACATCAATTATTTAAAGTGCCAAGATACAATTCAGTTTAGGATGTTTCCTATTCAAATGATTCAGAAAAGGGGGTGGTGATGAACAGAGTGTCTGAATTAAGCAGACCACTCTTACCCAGTCCAAAGATAAGGGCTTGATCCATCACCGTTCTTTAGCTCACTGCACCATCCCAGCTCAGAACCTGGCTATATGCAAATCAGTCTGTCCCTGGCCCAGTGCATCATGGGAACAGGGCAGACTAAACTACCAAGCCAATTCTTCACCAGAAAGGAGACAAGCTTCCGGGGACCGGTTTCTGGCATTTCAGCCGTCGTCGGCCCGGCTTGCTTGAATCCTGATGGTGCAGTGAGCAAGGGACTCATGTCTGAGTATACCCTGCCACACCTATAGTGGCCAAAAACGATTCAGAAAAGGGGGTGGTGATGAACAGAGTGTCTGAAAAACGGTGATGGATCAAGCCCTGATCTTTGGACTGGGTAAGAGTGGTCTGCTTAATTCAGACACTCTGTTCATCACCACCCCCTTTTCTGAATCATTTTGTCCACCATAAGCGTGGAAGGGTATACTCAGATGTGAGTCCCTTGCTCATTGCACCATCAGGATTCAAGCAAGCCGGGCCGACGATGGCTGAAATGCCAGAAACCGGTCCCCGGAAGCTTGTTTCCTTCCCAGTATAAGAATTGGCTTGATAGTTTGGTTTGCCCTGTTCCCATCATGCACTGGGACAGGAACAGACTAAATTGTATGTAGCCAGGTTCTGAGCTGGGATGGTGCAGTGAGCTAAAAAACGGTGATGGATCAAGCCCTGATCTTTGGACTGGGTAAGAGTGGTCTGCTTAATTCAGACACTCTGTTCATCACCACCACCCCCTTTTCTGAATCCTATTCAAATGGTCATCATTAATTTATAGTCATTCTATAATAACGAAATCTACATCTTGCATATTCAAATTTGGAAAATTAGGACGGAGACAACATTAACCAAAATATCTTATCTTGTTTCATAAACGTAATACTGATCTGCATGTGTCTGTGGCTTCCCAAATAAGTTACTCTTCATAGCCAAGGTTGTAAGCAACAAAACAGTATAAAAATACAATATAAACAACATTTATTTCTGTATATGTTTGAAACAAGAAGTCCATTTGAAGGTTTCGTTCTACGATTATGTTTAATACCTAATATAAAAGAGGCATGGAAAAATAAAATGTCAACGTGCAGCTGTTGGTTGTTTCGAATACATTTATTATAATAAAATCTTTATTAAAAAGTATTCCAATATAAAACTCTGTGGAAGGAGTAAGTATTTATTTAACCATTAGGTTAGTCCCTCGCTTCATGTTCTGATTGCTTAGCCAAGATCGAAATATATTGCATTTATACAACATTTCAACCACACCAAAAAAGTCTGGATGTCTTTTCAGTTTTTAAATACAAGTATCACCTGCAGAGAGGCGCTGATCACTGCGCTCCAGAAATGCACAATGAGGTGAGAAAGGTAGAGGGCCAGCGAAGAGAGTACCTGTGTCCCGTCATTTTGATGACTAAACTCAAAAACGTGAACATTTGCACATCAGGCAAAAGATACAACTAAGCTTTAATCGCTGGCAGAAGCTCTCTCGGATACACCCATCACCGGAGCGCTGGCATCGTGGTCCCAAGAGTGGCGGACAGAATTGTTGAGGTGATCTCCCATGAGGCGAGAAAGTACCTGCTCTGTCCAGATCATGCTTAGAACATCTATCTGATGACCTCTCGTTTGAGGCCTTCTCCAATTGCCTGTCGGTCATCACAGCATGGTGCTTACGGGTCTGCCTCATGGTCTGCTGGCCATGTGACCTGGATATGATATGGCTTCAGGTCCTCAGCTGAGACAGTATCAGGGGCATTGCTCATGAGGTCGCGGCCCCGGAAGGACTTTGGGAAAGCAATGACATCACGGATGCTTGATGCTCCCACAATGAGGGAAACTAATCGGTCCAACCCTAAAAAACACAAATTATGAGAGAACATGATTCTGTGAACATCAGCATTATAGTTTATATAGCGCATCATCACTCAACAGCATACAGGTGATGTATGGGTTAATTATTAGCATATTTAACACTGAATTGTCATGATACATTCAACAAAGGAACCAACATTTAGTAATGGCTCCCGTCTCATAAGTCCTACATACAAGAAAAAAACACATAAGTGGAAGATCTTTCTCTGTTCAAGCAGGCAAACTATGGAATTCCCTACCCACAAACATCATACGCTTCAACGTACATATGAGTATATATATATATATATATATATATATATATATATATATTACCTACTGGCGGTCGCCAGTAGGTATATATAGTTAGGATTTTTTCCCTATGGGATTTTTGAAAATTCTATGTCTAATAACTTTGGCGTTTGTGGACGGAATCGGCTGAAATTTTCAGGAAAATGGCACATTTTGTTTCTGAGCAGCCCTTGAAAATTTGGGGGGGTTTCGTCAAGGGGGGGCCGAGAAAAAAGGGGGGTCCCAAAACACGTTTTCCCCATGTTAATTTCCATAGGGCGGTTGGCCTCACTTTTAGCTCGAACGGCTGAATGGATTTGCACGAAACTTGGCAAAATTGTAGGGACTGTTAGCCCGATGTGCCTTTGCTAGGTCTCAATATATGTGCTCCAGTGGATTTTGAGAAATTAACGTTCAAAACAAGATATATATCTGTAACAGCGCTCCGGGCTGCGCTCCGGTCCGCTTACTTTTCGCGAAACGGAACTTTGCGATGCGAAGCTGATTGGCTCTCCGGTGTCTGTCAACATTCTAAACAGTCCGGAGCGGCCGCCATCTTATCTCTCGGTAGGATCGAGAGAGAAGAAGAGGTGAAAAACGAAGGGGGAATTTAATGAAAGGGGGCAAGGTAGACCCCTCTTGACCCCCTAGGAATGATATCGGGGTTATTAAAGGGTCCCGTGGGGAAAATAAAAAAAAAAAGATTTTTCACGGTAGAAGCGCTTCTCGGGCCGCGAACTGGGCCGCAAACTGGTAGCGAAACGGGAATTCGCCATTTTGTGTTTCGTTTTAATTAAATTACTAGGTATAAGGGGGTGCGGGAGACGTATCCTGATCCCTTATGTTTTCTGAGGGTGGCTGAGGAGGCTCATATATGTTGATACATGTCTTCCAGCGGCAGTGCGTGTTTTTTTTTTTTTTTTGCTGCGTGACGTCTGTTAACGTTCGATTCGATGGAAATCAGGAAGTGTTGACCGCCAATTTGTCACTGCGATAAAATATTTTGTTATAAATGAATCCTTATTGATAAACATTGTCTGCGCCATCTTGCCTTTTTTCCAATGCCACACTTTTGTCGTGCACGGCAGCCATTTTAGATGCCTTGACCAGACCCACTCTCTGCACGCCGCCGATCCTCAGCACGGTTCCCCACCCTCGCAAGCATCTCCCCCGCTCTCTCTCTCACGCATGGGCCATAAACTTCCCCCCATCTGCGCTGCTCTTCCCTGAGAATCACACCCTGTGCCCGTCCGACACCTCCCTTTCACCCTATTCACTACCGCACCCTCTGACACTCCTCTTCCTCGGTGTCCGATTGTCCAGGCCGGTCCCAGGCTATCACCTAGCCCTGCGGATGTAGTTTATGGCCCCAGCTGCAGAGAATCCAGACATGCCAACCCTCTCGATTCAGGCGTGAGACTACCGATTTCAGTGCTAGTCTCCCGCCTCCCGATTCCGGCAAGCAAAAACCCGATTCCTCGGGGGTTTCAGCTGACAGTGCTTGGTATTGTGTTACGTGCTAATTCTTCCAGGAAACGTCAGAGGGCCGATGCAGGGGCTCTAGAAGGGGTGATAAACCATTTAAGCCTCATTAACAAGCGCATGGTCTTTTAAAGATATGTGAAGTACTCGGGGGGGCGGCGGTGTGTGTGTGCCCTCTTTCAGTAGCGGGCGGGGGGGGGGGGCACTGCCAGCAACTTGCCAGGCCAGGCAGTGTTCAACACTTGCATCACACTTTCTCTGCCTGCTATTGCGCTCCATGCTTCGGAAAGGTAAGAAAAAGAACGTGCATTTGAGTTTGAAATGTCCGATCCTGTAGCAGCACACTTCCAAAGCCCACACATGAGAATAACCCGATTCAAGGCCCCATTCACCCGATTTTTTAAAAATATATAGTACTCCAACAAAGTAGGATTATAAAACTTTATTAACTTTATAAATATATCGAACGCAACAAAAACTGTAAATACATTTAAACATTTTTTTGGCAAAAAGAAGCAACAATGGTCAGTAGCTGTCTTTTGTGCGAATAGTCCCAAGGCAGCACAACGTGCTGAGTTCTGGACGGCACCCAGGTGATGTTACCTGGGTGCCGCACTGGTTTTTGGTTTCCTACAATGCAGCTCAGAAAAACAGCGTGGGGCGTCCCGGGTGGTGCGGGGGGAGGCCTCGTCAGTAGCGGTCTTTTGTGCGAATAGTCCCAAGGCAGCAGAACGCGCTGAGATGTGGATGGCACCCAGGTGATGTCCAGTAACTTGCCGCACTGGTTTTGGTATCCTACAATGCTGCTCCGAAAAACGGCGTGGGGCGCCCCGGGGGGGGTGTGGGGGAGGCGGCGTGAACGGGCGTCCCCAGGTGGAGGCTCGTCTGCTGTACTGGGGCGCCCCTTTACCGTTTCAGTTGCCATTCCGCCCGCTTTTGCTACACTGTGCCTCTTCCGCCATTCAGCTGTTTATCATCCCGCTCTTGCGGTGCAGCGATAGGCGGCTGCCATTGGATTCTTAAAATGGCGGACGGCTCTTCGGATTTGGGCCTGGTCCACTAAAATGGCCCTGGGACCTCGACTCCTGCAGGCTTCCGGTTGGGAGCGGCTGCCATGATTGCTCGCGGAATGACCACGACGGAGCCATGAGATGGTGGTGCTCTCATGCTGACGCCAGCTTCAGTCTGAAACATCCAGAAACAAGGTGGGGCTTTCATCGTTTGGGAAAAAAAAATGTTCTAAACCAATGAAAAGTGTTATTTTTAGGTCATATGACCAAGCCTTCCATCATTAGGAAACCAAAAGTAAAATGAACCAATGAAAAGTTTTATAAACAAGTCACATGACCTGTTATGCGGCATAGGGCTACAAAAAGCGTAGAAAATCCGTTGGCACGTGAGGCGGCGTCAGTAGCGGACCGATGTGCGAATAGGCCGAAGGCAGCACAACGCGCCGAGATCCGGATGGCACCGAGTTGTTGTCCAGCAAGTTGCTGCACTGGTGTGGCTATCCTACAATGCTGCGCCGAAAGTCGGCGTGGGGCACCCCGTTGGCCTGTAAGGTCGCGTCAGTCAGTGGGGGCTGTGCGTCTCCCCCAAGATGGAGGCTCCTCGGCTGCAGTGCGGCGCCCCTTATCTTTTCACTCGCCGTCCAACTGAGTTGCGTCCGCACTTGCGGCTACAGTAGCCTGAAGGCATCACAGCGCGCCGAGATCTGGATGGCACGAGGTGGTGTCCAGCAAGTTGCCGCACTGGTGTGGCCATCCTACAATGCTGCGCCGAAAGACGGCGTGTCCAGCTGAGTTCCGGTCACTTGCGGTACAGTGACTCGAACGCGCCGAGATCCGGATGGCACCGAGGTGGTGTCCAGCAAGTTGCCGCACTGGTGTGGCCATCCTACAATGCTGCGCCGAAAGTCGGCGTGGGGTGCCCCGTTGGCTTATGAGGTGATGTCAGTAGTGGACCGATGTGTGAATAGGTCGGAACCAGCACAAGGCGCCAAGATCCGGATGGCAAGTCCTGGATGTTGAGTGCCATAGTTGAGAGTTCTGAGCAGTGCTTGTAAGACTATCTGAAGCTTATTTGCACCTGCTGCAGCTTCACTATTGCCCGAGGTGGTGTCCAGCAAATTGCTGCACTGGTGTGGCCATCCTACAATGCTGCGCCGAAAGACGGCGTGTCCAGCTGAGTTCCGGTCACTCTTGCGGTACAGTGACTCGAACGCGCCGAGATCCGGATGGCACCGAGGTTGTGTCCAGCAAGTTGCCGCACTGGTGTGGCCATCCTACAATGCTGCGCTGAAAGTCGGCGTGGGGTGCCCCGTTGGCTTATGAGGTGATGTCAGTAGTGGACCGATGTGTGAATAGGTCGGAACCAGCACAAGGCGCCAAGATCCGGATGGCAAGTCCTGGATGTTGAGTGCCATCGTTGAGAGTTCTGAGCAGTGTTTGTAACACTGTCTGAAGCTTATTTGCACCTGCTGCAGCTTCACTATTGTCCTGGTGTGGCCAAAGATCGCCCATGACATAGGCGGCCGGCTCCCGGGGTCCGGCGGAACTTTTTCCCTTTTCCATTCTGCATCTTGTCCCACAATCCGTTTGACCTGAAGACACGACCAGGTCCCTGAATGTGTGCAGGGGGACGTTATTGATTGAATCAAAATGGCAGCTTCACACAAAGCTGACTCAAGCGTTGCTGCTGATGCTATACAGACAAAAATTGGTTTTCAGTTTGTACATTCTTCAGGATTTTTTTTTCCATCCAAGGCTGATTGAGAGTTTGTAGAACAATGGCTTCAGATTTTCAACATACTACTCTTCAACATTCTTCCTAAATGTAACAATGTGAGACTCACTAGGAGAACGGCTGTTTATCTTTCCTTTCAAAATGCTGCCAACAATATTTTCTGAATGGAAGACACCATCTTGTAGCATAAAGGGCCGAAAGGGGTTCTGGTCTGGCCGATGGTTGGTGGAGACATTTTGACTATATCTTGGACCTGCCCGGCCTCGCCCAAAATGGCGCCGGTATAAATGGGACTCGTAACTCCTTGTTGTGTACTGGTTGAACAACCTTGATATCACGAGATATGAATGCAGTTTTGATGCTCATGGCGGGCGGGGACGAGAATTGATTGAATATTTCGACATCCCTATTGATATTAAGTTCTGATGTGTTATTGATTACTGTACTATTGAAAGTTCGAATTAACGTCACCCATGGTACTTGCCCGCAAATGTATATCTAGATGATTTTTTTGTAAGTGGCTTTGTCGTATTTTAATTACAAAATGTACGTCCACCGATTCCGCAACTGTTAGACACCTTAGTTCTTGCAACCTAATGGCCCGCTCGTTACGTTCCTCTACAGTGTAAATGTCTCCTCATCATATACGATTTCAGTTTGCTCCGTGGCCGGCCCACGTGGTTATAGGCCCGTATTTGTATACTGACATTTTCACAATAAAGGTTTTTAAAACAAAACATGGTAGTAGTATTTACATTGGTAAAGTTTTTACTTTTAGTCACTGTTTTCGAATCAGTAAAAGGCAAGTGAAATAAAGCAGTCCAATTACATGACGGATAAAAGGTATAATACGTAGGAACGCAGTAAAAATAAATGGTCAAGGGCAGTTGTGTTTTCCACTCCTGCAACATAAAGTGATCGATAAGAATCTGATAATCAGGCGTATCGGCGAGTAACACAGCAGCCCGAGCCTCTTTTACTCAACGGCCCGTCATGGGACGAAGAAACGCCCTTTTTCTCGAAAAAGGAATATATTTTACTTGCAGGACAGTTGTAAATTTTCCGGGAAAGTACATTAGCCTGGAACATTACAACATATATGTTTAAAAAAAAATAATGTTCGAAACCAATAAAAAGCGTAATTTTTAGGTCATATGACCAAGCTTTTCATCATTAAAATAACAAAAGTAAAATGAACCAATGAAAAGTTTTATTAACAAGTCACATGACCTGTTATGCTTACGTTACGCGCTGCGCGCCGCGCCCCGGATCACTTCCGGGTGCGCTAACGCGACGTGTCATATAACGCATTACGCGACAACGTAGGTCAAGAATATAGTCAAAATGTCTCCACCAACCAGCGTTCGGAACACAACCCCTTTCAGCAGTCCAAAAAGTTCTGTTAAATGACAACAGAGGGGACAGGCAACAAGAACCATCAGTCAAAGAGGGGAGGGCAAGTTCTTCTCTACCGGGTCATGTTGGGGCGCTACCGGAACTGATCGAATTGGTAGTCTACAGTGTTTGTGGATGTTTCAGACTAAAGCTGGCGTCAGCATGAGAGCACCACCATCTCGTAGCTCCGTCGTGGCCATTCCACGGGCAAACATGGCAGCCGCTCCCCACCAGAAGCCTGCGGGAGTCGGGGGCCCCCAAGACTTTTGTACAATCTTCACGGCTGAGGGGACGCTTTCGAGAATGGGACCAAAGCCCTATCAGGGAAGCGTCCGAGTTCCAAGGTGTCCCAGGGCCATTTTAGTGGACCACGCCCAAATCTGAAGAGCCGGCCGCCATTTTGAGAGTCCTGTGGCAGCCGCCTATCGTTGCATCGCAAGAGCGGGAGCAACTCAACTACATGGTGAGCGAGACGCTGTAGTCGCAAGAGCGGGCGGTAAACAGCTGAATGGCGGAAGAGGCACAGTGTAGCAAAAGCGGGCGGAATGGCAACTAAAACGGTAAAGGGGCGCCCCACTACAGCGTGTCTTCAGGTCAAACGGATTGTGGGACAAGGTCCAGAATAGAAGAGTCATCAAAAGGCAAAAAGTTCCGCCGGACCCCGGGAGCCGGCCGCCTATGTCGGGGGCGATCTCAGGCTACACCAGTGCTATAAGACTTGGGGAGGGGGTCGGAGCCAAGCGTCTTCTCCGAGTCCGTGCCATCACACCGCCCCTCGGGGGCCTCCGTCAAGCTGTTTAGGGAGGTACCATATCACATTGTTTTCAAATGCAGTCAGGTCCACAAACGACCCTCACTTACTTTGAGAATAGTGAAGCTGCAGTAGGTGGAAATAAGCTTCAGACAGTGTTACAAGCGCTGCTCAGAACTCTGAACTATGGCACCCAACATCCAGAACGTATGCCATTTGAGAATGGCAGTGACATCGAAGCAACTCAGGGACCAAAACCATTAACGTACTTTCACGTATGAAAATCTTACTTGGGGAGGGGGCAGGAGCGAAGCGCCCCCTCCCAGTCCGCAACACCACACCGTATGTGGAAAATCTGAAGCCATCGTTCTACAAACTCAACCAACCTCGGATGGAAAAATCTAGAAAAATGTACAAACTGAAAACCAGTTTTGGTCTGCATAGCAACAGTAGCAACGCTTGCTATCAGAGTGCATGAGTTTCATGCTCGATCGATTGAGCTAGCCGGATCGGGCAACAAAAAGTATAAAATAGTTATGTAAATAGTTATTTAATAAAATGTTTTTCCCTGTTACTTTGCTGGTGTGTTGTATATATTTTTAATATTTGCATAGGGTTTGTCGTTATTTTGGGCGGGGTGGGTGACGGAGCCGAGCTGTCTTGCAGCCCTCATGGTGTGGAGCTCAGTTCATCTCACTATTTTCGTATTTCTTATGAAGGGTTGTTCTTAATGTTTCTATTTTAGCGAGGTCACAAAGAGATCCAATTAGTGGCCTACTGATTTTGCTCGATTACTTTTATTTTTTTACACGATTATTCACTATCTGCAAAGACTAAACAGAGTATTGCGACTTTGTGCTTGTTTGTAAATAGAGAATGAACCAAAGAGAACCAATTCTAAAACAGTAAATGCTTGGATAACAATCAATCAAATGGAGAGACAAGCAGACACGACGGATTACAACGGGGGTAAAGGTCTGCGTTAACTACCCTTCACTATCTGCAAAGAGAGAGTAGTACTAAGAGTAAAGAGGGGAGGGGGGGGCAGCGTTCAAAGCACATCAGCGTGCATAAACACGAAAACGTTTTTACCTATCACGTACTTGACATTTTAAAGCTTTTGATATTTGCTATTAAAAAACCATTGAAATTCACAGAAAAAACCATAGGTTATAGTCCATATATAGTTAGGAATTTGCATTTACAAAACCTTGAAAATTCACTGAAAAAACCATTGGTTATAGACCATATATAGTTAGGGATTAGCCTTTTCAAAACCTTATTTTACTCGCATAAAACCATTGAAATTCCATATATAGTTAGTTGCACTAACTATATATCGCGCACCCGCAATCCACTGCTGATGATGTCACATATTACACCATTCATGACATGGTCAGTGACATCACTGATGACATCAGTAGGTTGCCGCATCATTGTCTCTTTGCTTTTCTGTTTCTCTTCGTTTCTGCCCGCTTTGCTGGGGATTGCTGATCGTAGTATTGCTGTACTCGTTTGTTCGTCAGGGGCTGACTTAGTTTTCTGCTCTATTTTCTTTTTCCCCCCGATAGTAATTCCTGTTTTTGGGATGGCGCCGGGATTGCGTGTGGGTTTACTCATACCCTCCGTGTTCACAGCCACACCGCCCGACATCTTCTTTTCTTTCTCTCTTTCTTGCTTTTCTTGTTTGGACGTTCTCGTTGGCATTTTAATCGCTTGTGCTTGTGCCTGCTGCACCAGTAGTTTCTTTTTGAGCCCGAGCCCAAACACACTCATAAGGCTTCTAGCACCTCTTTTAATCCAGGCAATAACTCGGTAGTAGTTTTGAATGTGTTTCACTGCAGATCCTGGATAAAACACTCCGGGAAGCTCGGGATCGCCGTATACTGCCCATTCAGGTGCCATTCAAAAAGTTCAGGATATCCATGGGTTTCAGCATCTAAATATCATGCTTCTTAGTCTTTAAGGCTGGAGAGGGGAAAGGTGCGACTGCTCACAGCAATCCAGCGTCGGCCATCTTGCCTCCGGATCAGTTCCACGGCATCAGCCATATTGCTCAGGTCTCAGCGTTCAGGAAGACCAGTTTTGAGTTTATTTGATTTGAGAAGTTTATATAGCGCTGGCTAGACCCGGAGGTATCAGAGCGCTTAAACAGAGGATCGTTGCATTACAAGGTACATCTAAAAAGGTTTATATAGCGCTGGCTAGGCCTGAAGGTATCAGAGCGCTATATCAGAGGAACATTGCGTTACAAGTTGCATCAGTTAAAATGGCGTAGTAAGGTACAGTAAATAAACAACTAGGTTGAGAGAAATTGTAGGAAAGGAGGGGTGGAAGGAGCCATGGCAGGGAGACGAGGAAGAACTGTGACTAATGTCTGGCTGGGTAGGTGACGGTCGAGGGGTAAACCAGGGCCAATCTCCTCATTAGCTGTCTTGCAACTCCACCGGGCATCAGCCATGTTGCTCAGGTCTCAGCATTCAGGAAAAACCGTTTTGAATAGGTAGATAGGCTACAATAACAGAGTCAAGTAGTGGAAGAGCATGACCCCACAGGTAAAAGAAAGGAGGTGGGGGAGGGAGTATAAACAAACCAGAGAAGGAGCTAGGGCTGCATTTTATGCAGAAGGGGGATGTGTTCCGGGTCTGTACAGAGTCGGTGGTGGGGGAAAACTGTGGCAGCCATATTGGGGTCAGGCAAGGGAGTCAGACTCTACATCTGATGTATATTATCCCTGTGCCAAGGTTTGCTTGGTTCCGTGAGGGGTCAAGTTAAGGTTGCGTCTGCATCACTTTTAATGTATTGCTTTGTACCTTCACTTGTTGTAGTAGGCCCGTGAACTGTAAGAGTTTCATGACTGGAGGCCATCTTGGGGTCAGACAACTGGCTCCTCCCCCTCAGACCTCTATTACTTGGGCCCCCCTGCCGATTCACTTGCTCCTATCAGGTATTTTATGCCCGTTTCCGTGTGGGCTGAACCAGGGACGTTGTCTGGCACTCAGGCTGGATCCCCTGCTTTATTCTCTATGCGTTAGAAAACACTACTGGGCATGGGCTCCCAACAGTAAGGCCAAGCCACTGACCTAACATTGAACTGAACAATTGCCAATACTGTTGTCCTTAATCTTTCTTAATTGTCACAACACATTGGAATTAAACCAAACATGGGACTTAGACTTCTAATTCAGTCTGAATAAATCCTTATTTTATTTTTCACTTAAAGTACATTTGTTAATTAATTTATACCATTTGTACAATTTTTCAAATCCCTACAATCAACATACAAAATCAATTTATACAATGAATAAAACTGTACACATTGCAAAACAATCGTCACTCCCAATCAATCAACACATTCCACACTCAAACATACATTATCACAGCCAAGAAAGAAGATCTATTTACATTGACAATTCAAAAAACCCATATCTATAAAACCATAGAAAAAACGTTTTTTTTGCTGCTTGTGTTTTTAAATAATGATATGTATTTAGAGATCTTATGGCTTACAAACTAACGGCCTACGTGTTTCGAACACCTAATTGGTTGGGAGTTCTCATCAGGACCTCACAGCTCTTACTGATGAAGAGCCTCATAAATCAACCCGACGTGAAACAATTCAGCCCACGCCTTATGGGCGCCTCTAAGGAATATAATGAATGCATGGACTTTCTTTTGATCGTGCAGACTCACAGTTTTCCTTCCTGGTGTAGTCTCGGTCTCCGTCTAAATCACCGATGCACGCAGCATGCGACCATGCATCGGTGATTTAGACGGAGACCAAGACTACACCAGGAAGGAAAACTGTGAGTCTGCACGATCAAAAGAAAGTTCCTGCAAACATTATATTCCTTAGAGGCGCCCATTGGGAGTTTGAAACGCGTAGACCGTTAATTTGTACGCCATAAGATCTCTAAATACATATCATTATTTAAAAACACAAGCAGCAACAAAAGTTTTTTCTATGGTTTTGTAGATATGGATTTTTGAATTGTCAATGTAAATAGATCTTCTTTCTTGGCTGTGATAGTGTATGTTTGAGTGTGGAATGTGTTGATTAAGGACAACAGTATTGGCAATTGTTCAGTTTATTGTTTATTGTTCAGTTTATTGTTAAGTACTGCTGGCGCCGCCACTCTCAATGCTGCCCAACCAGCAGTACTTGCCTTCAATCGGATGTTGTCTCCACATGTCAGGCACCTGAAGTGCCATGCCTGCGACAGACCTAGTCATGACCCGTTCTCAGAGTCTCTGTAGCAATGCCATTAATGTGTGACCCGCGCCGTCTCAGGGATCTGGGCTCCGCACTGTACCGTTGTTTTCCTCCTGTGCCCGCGACTTAGAGTGCGGAGCTCACCCTTCTGACTCAGTGGCATGGGCACCAGCAGCTATCATCGCAAATCAGTTTATTGCAGCCGGAGTGTCTGTCATTCTAGTGAGCACAGCGCTCGCCCGGGAAAAACTGCTTGGGCACATCCGCGATAATGTTCATTTCACCGCAACAGTCCAGGCAACGTACTGCGCTGCCATTTTGTCTCTGTTCCTAGACCTGGAGAGCGTCACTGCTGAACCAGATTTCGCACCAATATACCCCACAACAACGCAATCCGGCTTCAGCTCCTTGTAGCGCTGATATTCCGACGTTTGATTTTGCTATTTGGGCAGTTTCATGTGTGCCATCTTCACTGATGATCGGCACATAATTATTGTGGACAACAGGGCCGCACTATCGTGCAGCCATGTTGCTCGCTCCAATATACATATATATATATATAGATAGATAGATAGATAGATAGATAGATAGATAGATAGATAGATAGATAGATAGATATAGATATATAATTTCTCCAGTATTAGGGGTGCCTTTCATAGATTCACATGCTTGAATATTCCCGTCGTCGAAGTGGGAGTCCCACGGTAAATAAAATAGCAATAATGCTAAATATAAATATAGAAATAGAAATAAAGAGTCCTTGTCCTTAAGACGCTGCAGCCAAAGAAGAAGACGGCCTTCCCTGTCCATAAGAGTTTTGGTAGAAAAGGTTCTACAAAACTTGCAGCTGCCAGCCTCATGATCCGGATATAAACAATAAATACACTTCTGGTGGGGGTCCTTTTCAAAAAGACGAAGCTTCCCACAAGAAGAACATGGTCTGAATAAAGACTTCTTACTTGACATTGTAGAATTTCTGGAAAACTAGAAGATAGAGTTCTGAAAACTGAGCAGAGCTCAGGGAGACTCCCTTCACACGACGTGCGGTAGAAAATATGAGGGCTTGAGCTTCTGAGGAGAAGGTTCTAGAGGGTGCTGGCGCCTGATTGGCCGCAGTTTGGACTAACATAATGATACTAAGGTGTTACAAATGGTTTTTTCTCTCTACCATGCATTCCTATGTAGGATTTGTTTTTAGAGGTTTTCTATGTATTTCCTTCTTTTCTGGTATTATGTATATATATATTTCTATATTTATATTTAGCATTATTGCTATTTTATTTACCGTGGGACTCCCACTTCGACGACGGGGAATATTCAAGCATGTGAATCTATGAAAGACACCAATACTGGAGAACCACCTGTTTACAGGTAAGTAACAATTGTTCTTACATTATACTATTAAGAAACATACCCTTCCATCCTTCCCCCTTCTGTCTTATCCCAAACCTTTCTGACTACTATAAACTCTCAAACTTCCTTTTCAAACTTTCACCGCTCCTCTGGCCATTCCACCCAACTAACAAGCACACATGACCACTACTTACAAAAAACCTACTACTTCCCTTTACAAGTCAAATCCATTCCTGTCATTCTATCCCTACTCCAAGCTCCCATTTTTCATACCCATCCCGATCATTCTATCCCTACTCCAACGTTCCTAAACACGCATGAAATCAAGAGCACAAACCTAACACTACCAATACACAAGAAACAACCATTTGCAATGCACTAGGTCTCGCATTAATTAAGTTTGAGCCATTGGCATTGCTAAATATTGCAACAAAAGTCTATTAATTGTAGGCCAAAAAAAGTGTATTTATTTTTGAAGCAATGGTGGCTTGCTGCGCTTTAGATGAATATGTTTAAAAGTTAAGTGCGCCATACTGCGATTGGTACAATAGTTAATTGTTTATTGCTCAACAATTGATGTGTGCGCTGATGGTGTGTGTGCCTGGTGGAAGTGTTTACTGCCGGCTGGTGGTGTGTGTGCCTAGTGGAAGCATGCACTGATGGCTGGTGGTGTGTGTGCCTGGTGAAAGCGTGCACTGACGGCTGGTGGTGTGTGTGTGCCTGGTGAAAGTATGCACTGACAGCTGGTGGTGTGTGTGTGCCTGGTGAAAGCGTGCACTGACGGCTGGTGGTGTGTGTGTGCCTGGTGAAAGCGTGCACTGACGGCTGGTGGTGTGTGCCTGGTGGAAGCATGCACTGACGGCTGGTGGTGTTTGTGCCTGGTGAAAACGTGCACTGACGACTGATGGTGTCTGTGCCTGGTGAAAGTGTGCACTGCCGGTGTGGTTGTGTGTGTGTGGTTGTGTGTGTGGTTGTGGTTGTGGTTGTGTGGTTGTGTGTTTGGTTGTGGGTTTGTGGTTGTGTGTGTGATTGTGTGTGTGTGTGTGGTTGTGTGTGGTTCTGTGTGTGTGCTTGTGTGTGTTGTGTTTGTGGCTGTGTAAGGTAGAGTGTGGGGTTGTGTGTATGGTTGTATGTGTGGCTGTGTGTGTGTGGTTGTGTGTGTGTGTGTGGTTGTGTGTGTATGTGGTTGTGTGTGTGTGGTTGTGTGTGTGTGTGGTTGTGGTGTGTGTGTGGTTGTGGTGTGTGTGTGTGTGGTTGTGTGGGTGCTTGTGGTTGTGTGTGTGTGGTGGTTGTGGTTGTGTTTTGTGTGGTTGTGCGTGGTTGTGTGTGCGTGGTTGTGTGTGTGTGGTTGGGTGTGTGTGGTTGGGTGTGTGGTTGGGTGTGTGTGTGGTTGGGTGTGTGTGTGGTTGGTTGTGTGTGTGGTTGTGTGTGATTGGGTGTGTGGGTGTGTGGTTGTGTGTGTGGTTGTGTGTGTCTAGTTGTGTGTGTCTAGTTGTGTGTGTGGTTGTGTGTGTGGTTGTGTGTGTGGTTGTGTGTGTGGTTGTGTGTGTGCAGTTGTGTGTGTGTGCAGTTGTGTGTGGGTGGGTGTGTGTGTGGTTGTGTGTGTGGGTGTGTGTGGTTGTGGTTGTGTGTGTGTGTATGTATGTATGTGTGTGGCTGTGTGTGTGTGTGGTTGTGTGTCAAAGAGGGGGAGTGGGGGATTCCTATGTAAAGTGGGCGTTTTATACCCCTGGGCAACGTGCCAGTACCACCCACGTCATGCTAGTTTTCGCAGTGTGGGACGGGATGGAGACCAGGACTTCGTATTGTTGTCCGTGGACAGGGGCACGAGTTGTAGATCCCAGGGCAGCAAGCTCTCTTGTGGAATGGGAAGGCATTGGCCTTTCGGTACAGGCTCCTCTTAGTGCTTGGCTTTTTACTTGTGATCTGGCCTTTCGTTGTAGTACACCACCCTCTGTGTATCCCTTAATTAAGTCTTGGATGTGAGGCATTCAGGAATTTGAGCCTGAGGCTGCTGTGTGGTGGGGGATAGAGAGAGGTAGGTGTGAGAGGCGCCATGACAACAAAGGATGCAGGAAAAGCAGATGGCCGCGCGGGCACGCGCACGTGCACTCATGCTTGTAGCCAGCAAGCAAAGACAGGGTAGCACTTTTGAGATCCCTTTTAAACAAGGACTGTTACATTTTCCCATATGACTACAGCATTTAGCAATTATTTATTATACCGGTGCTTGCTGCACGCATTGAGATCACTCCTGAGGGTGGGCAGGGAGGAAAAGGATTTGGTTTGGAACATTTACAGTTCTGCCTCGGAAACCCAGAAAGCAAGGATAAATCACGGGTTACCTGCTTAAATTGTGTGCTCTTGACTGGCATGGGTAAAAGACATTAACAAAGCCAATAGCTTTCACATCCAGTCGATCACCAGAAGTTTTGAAAAGTCCACGGGGCGTGAATTTGCTAAAAGTGCAATTTTAGCAAATTACGCTAGATGGCGTCAGTCTTTAAACATCTGCCAGTTTCATTGGAAACTGAATAAAGAAAGCTGGTGCTGACGTGTAAACTTTGTTAACTATGTAGAATTACACTTAAGATGTACTACGAGAGCAGCACCAAGAAGACTGATGGGGGCAAGAAATTGAAACTTTAGCAAGAGAGAACTAGCACATAACACAACTGTTAACATGTTTGCCGATTAATAATCGCCTCGCTACCATGCCATGAAAATACGGTGCGGAGGTCCAGAAACGGCTGCGGTAGTTAGCCCTTCAGACACAGTACCGAATAAAACAGTGCTATTAGGACAGGTGAGAAGCGCGGCCTTCATGTATAATTGAAAGTGATGTTTCACGAAACGCATCACAATTATATTACTGCCAAGAATTCAGTCTCAAAAACATCAGCGGAGAAATCGAGTGATGCCAGATTTCTTATACCTGCGTGTATTGTCCCCAGCACACGTCCGAAAGATACAAAAATATATTAATATCGAGGCTCTTCATTCATGTGAATGTTTGATCAGTTCAGAGATTGCTTCAGCGCACAATGTTTTTCCTGTCAAACTGGAGGCAATTCTCAAACACTATTCACTTTTTCATTAGTGTGGGAACTGCAGAGGAACTCAATAGTTGAAAAGCGCACAGACTTCAAGGCAGGAAGGAAAGGCCAAGCGCTCAGATACGTTATGCAGTGTACTATGCCTTTATTAACTCAGAATAAACATCCATCTGGTGGTAAGACAAAGTTATGCTGAATGACTGCAGGAAGTGGGATAAGGGAGGGGTGGCAAATGGTGAGCACTTTCGCGGCCGCTTTGATGTTCAATTCAATTCAAAATACTTTATTCGGTTTTACATACTAAAAGACCATAAAAGTAATATTACCACAAGAGATGTAAGACACATTTAAAAAAAGCACCATGGTCATAATTACACGATTTGTAAAATTCATTTCATTGAAAAAGACATAAAAAGATATAAATAGGCTACAGATATAATAACAAGATATATATAGCTGTCAGATCTCCCTAAAGTGTCCTAATTTTAGAGCAGATTTCAAGAATCCAATCACGTATAATGTGCTTTCGGATTTTAACATTTGTAAATAGCAAAGGGTGGGGCGGACCTGTTTAAACTTCAGTTTTTTTCAAAGTGGCTTCAAAAAGAACCTCCGGGGGGCATTATAGAGGGAACAGATAAATAAAAAGTGCACCAGGTCCTGCGGAGACGTATTGTTGCAGCCGCAGGGAGGTAACACTTGGCCTCAATGAGATCCCCTCGGTACAGCTAAAAGTAGATGAAAATAGTCCAGTCTAAACCTTGTTAATAGAAACCGCTCGTGGTTTGTTATGGGCCATGATAAATATGGCTCCATAGATGGTGTGGTTTTGAGCATCACGAAGTTGCGGATGCTGGGTTTTGCCAATTCCACCCAATCTCGATTTAGTTTTTTCATTAATATAAATATTGATGTTCTCAGTGGCCGCGCGGCTCACTGAGAACATCAAAGCGGCCGCGAAAGTCCTACCTAAGGCTGCAAGCGGACAAATGGTGCGCGCGCCCGGCGAACATGCACTGTACCCTATCCGCCTGCAGACTTTGGGAGCATTTTTGAAAGCACTTACTTAACTCTCGCAGAGCAACGCATGCGCGTTGGCTCAGCAAGACCTAAAAACAGTAATATTTTTTACTGACCTACTAACTACTCATTTTGGGTACCGGAGTAGAAGGCTACTTGCCGAAAAAGTGCTTCAATGCCTAGTCAGGGTTTGTAAGCGCTATATAAATACATTTACAACTACAATAAGGATTGTTTAGCTACAGCATAGTTAATGTACTTGCAAGACCTTTAGATTTCCACCTCCTAGTGAATTTGTTTTACTAGCCGAATAAGGCAGACTTTTGGACGATTAACCAAGCCCCAAATTCTCCCGAAAGTATGAGTCTACTGCCTAAGCTGTAAACTGGTATCAAAAATGGGTCTTGGGGATATAGATGGTGTTGGACCCGGCCCTTTTGCCTAATGTAAGTTTTACGCAAGTGTATGGTTATTGCACCTCTGAGTGTGTTTTCTTGCATCATGTGTTATTCATGCACCTCTGAATGTTTTTAGGCATCATGTGATTTTTGCGCTAGTGTATTGTTCTGGCACCTCTGAATGTTTTTAGGCATCATGTGTCTTCCTTTTCCCTGCGCTGCACCTCTGAATGTTTTAGGCATCATGTGTCTTCTTGCGCTGCACCTCTGAATGTATTTTATTGCATCATGTGCTCTGTTCTGAACACCGCTGAATGTGTAGGTTTATGCATCATGTGTTTCCCTTGTCTTACACCTCTGAATGTTTTTAGGCATCATGTGTTTTTCCTTTACTACTCCTCTGAATGTGTTTCATGCATCATGGGTAATGTGTTCTTGTTTATACCCCTAAATGTATTTTATTCTTAGGTGGTTGTTCTTTTAGTACAGGTGGTCCTAGTGAGGTCCTGGTTCCTGTTACCAGTGGTTACTGGCTGTGTGCAATAGTTTCTAATTTGTGCTACTATGATTTTTATTCTTTATTATTCTTTATTCTAAAAGTGCTATTTCTGATTCTGACAGTGGCCCATGTGGCCCTGTCCTGTACATAATCCCTTGTGAATATTGCCCGTGCCAGTTGGCACCATGTATTTTGTGTGATACTATCTGATGTGTTTTTACAATACAAAAGTTATTTTATAATAATCTTGTGTGGAGTTCCTTTTTGTGGTGTGCCTAGTATGTTGTTGCTGTTGTGTGCTGGCGCAAATGCTTTACACATTGCCTCCGAGTTTAGCCTTACTGCTCGTGCCAAGCTACCAGGGGGTGAGCAGGGGTTATCTTGGTGTGTGACTCCCTTGCCCTGACTAGAATGGTGGTTTTTGCCAGGCTTTGGCGTCAGCCTTAGCCTACCAGAAATAGCCAGTTCTAACATTGTTGGTCAGCGGTGCGGATTTGGACTTGTGTTTGCGCAGTGCCACAGCGACAGCTGGCTACATTACAAAACTCTTCAGTTTTTAGATAGTCACATGTTTGGGATTATTGTTTTTGATTTTTGTTTTTCCTCAAGAGTGTCATTTTCAAATGTGTTTCTGCGCTTTATGTTTAGTGGCAGATGAGAGAAATTGACAGGGCGGGTCGCCAGTAGAGGGGGAGGTTCCCATAGATTAGGAATCCCTTGCTGGGTCCTGTGCCCAATCCCTGTTCCTGTTCCTGTGTGGGTAGATGGAAGAGAGGGAGTGTGGAGGAGAAATGACTAGCTCCGGAGGGTGGTTATCGCCTGAGTGTAGTGTGTGTGTCTGGATTCCACAGTATGGTAGGATCCAGTGGTGGCAGCTTAAATGTGTCCAGTGCGTGTGAAGTCCCATTCACAGTTCCCAGAGTATGGTGCCTAGTGCTCAGTAAGAGGGTTACAGGATGTGAGTCAGAGGCAGTGAGGAACTGTCTCACCA